>NC_064614.1:461494108-462146608 GCF_023898315.1 Schistocerca nitens | reverse complement strand
ATGTGTATCGTGAAATTTCGCTCCCCCCCCCCCCCCCCCCTGTGTGTGTGTGTGTGTGTGTGTGCGTGTGCGTGTGCGTGTGCGTGTGCGTGTGCGTGTGCGTGTGCGTGCACGTGTGCATGTTTTGACTTTATGGGTGCCAACGACCAGGTTGTCAGCGCCCTCCCTTGCTAGTGTACGTACAATTCTTTCTGATGAATTCAACTTTTATTTAAACATAGTTCTGACAACTATAAAATCTCGGCATTGAAGCCACGTGTTTTCAAATAAAGTTCTCCAGCTTCCGACAGGTGTTCCCGCTATTCTCTTAAAGAGTAAAACTGCAACCAGAGCTGGCACTGTCTTCTGCTTATACAGTGCCAGTAAACCCAGATTCTTTCAAGAATGGAACTCCCATGTATAAAACAGCTTCAAAATTATTATTACAAATGAGTTACTGAATTAAGTATTTTGTGTTAACTATGTCAGCCACAAAATTGTGGAAAAAGTTGGAAATGGTGTTTAAAGTTTGTTGAATGCCGCTAACTGCTCTCATTCTCAAACACTGGATGAATATATTCTGGGTAATTTGCGGTTCGTTTTGAGAAAAAGCTAGCGTTTCATGCGTCTCAATGTTTATAAAGTCACATCTCCTAAACTATCTGCCGTAGAACGATATGCCGGCCGGAGTGGCCGAGCGTCTCTAGGAGCTACAGTCTGGAACCGCGCTACCGCTACGGTCGCAGGTTCGAATCCTGCCTCGGGCATGGATGTGTGTGATGTCCTTAGGTTAGTTAGGTTTAAGTAGCTCTAAATTCTAGGGGACTGATGACCCCAGAAGTTAAGTCCCATAGTGCTCAGAGCCAGCCGTAGAACGACATGATTTTGCAGGTGCATCCACTGATATATGTGGATACTCTTAGGATTCGAAACGCGTTGTGAATGCAGTTAGTAGTAAAGAAGTAATAAATTGAAACGTCATGCCTGAAGCAGCGGTTTTACTGCACGAGAAGCGCAAATGTTGTAAGCGATAAATTGTTTTTTGATTTTATCATTTTGTGTGGGGTTGAGCCGAGCACAGCTCGTGTTCATGCCATTTATTGTTTGTCATCTTCTGTTACGGTACTGCCGCCTCGTTTGCTTATTCCATTTACTGGCGTCGCTTACTTCCTGCCTTACTTGCCCGTGAGCGGCGGCAGCAGCGCGTATCGATAAGTGCACTGTCGTACCATCTCTAAAGCGACCGTAGTATTTCTGGGTCCTCGTGTGTCTGCCAGTCGGAGACGGACCAGCAGTGCAGGCGGGACGCAGCAGCAGTGAAGTCGGGGACGGAACGCCGTTAAGGCGCGGACAGCAAGGGCTCGCCGACCGCTGGCGACACACATGAACTGTCCGATGAAGGGAGAGCGACCGTTGGTTGGTCGTTCGGTTGGTCATCTCATCGGCCGACGTATATTTGGCCGTTTCACCGTTTCCGGGCCTGGGCAGTCGGTCGGTTGGCGTGGAGCAGCGAGGAAGTCTCCGCCGCTGGTTGGAGTGTGAGGTGCTGCTTGCGAGAGCTAAGAGTTCGTCGCCCATCGATCTTGCACATGAAAGTTGACTCCTCGCTTAACCTACTATCGAGCCTCAACTGTTTATATTTCTTCGTTTGATCCTGGTTGTCGCTTTTGGGACCTTCCTGTGAGCAACAACAATGTGTGTATTCAAGTTGGCCAAGATTCCAGTCGTCTTTCATGGTTTTTTTTTTTAACTTAAAGTTGACCAGCAGTATTTTCTGCCTTGTGGACGTGGAGGTGTTGTTGGTCGTTGTGGGCGCCAATATTCTGTGTGTCGTTGTCTTGAAATCTTGTGGTCGTTTTACTGGTTGCGTGGAGCGGAACTGATTTTGTTGATTGGTCGGTCGGCTCTCTGTCGGTTGGGTTGCCTTCAGATTAAGAAGTTGTTGGACAGGCTGTCTGTCTCACCTAAACGGGCGTTAGTGTTACAATCTCAGGCCGACCCTTGGAAACCTCTGAGCGTCATTCCTTGTGTGTTACAGTGTAATTTCCCTGTTTGGGTTTTAGTTATTTGGCTGATGTGTGGTCTTCATCCGTGTATTAATATCTCTTAAATTAATGTCCTTGTCTTGCCCTAAAGACATGAGATTGTTATTCCTTATAGAGGCCTCCAGCCGAATTTTATATGAAATGTTTCAAGATACGGCCTTCTGCCTTTTAAAAATGAAACTCTTCTTTCTAGGACTCAAGCCGTTAAATTATTTGCTGATGTGCGGCCTTCAGCCGACTTTTAACATCTCTCAAATTAATGTTCTTGTCTTGCCCTTAAGGCATGCTTTTGTATGGGGCCTTCAGCCGAATTTTGCATTAAATGTTTTAAGATAAGGCCTTCTGCCTTTTGATTGAAACTCTTCTTATTCCTTAATATGCGGCCTCCAGCCAAGTTCCATTAAAATTAAATTGCTAAGGCCTTCAGCCTATTTAGATTAAAGATTTAGAAAATATTTTTGTGTGAAACCTCGAGAAGAACCTTGTATTTCAATTTCTTGCTTAGGCCTTGTGCCTTTGATTTTGAGTGTGGCTTTCAGCCGATCTACAGTTAATAAAAGGAGGTCGATTAAAGTTTTGAGTGTTTTGCATCCTTGCTGTAATATTCTGTGTTGCTAAATGAAGTTTGTATGTTGAGTGCAACTGACAGCAACTTATTTTGGCCACTTTCCACAACCTAATCCGCTCTGTTCTGCTAGCCCAGGCATTTTAGGGGTATCAGCGAGAAGAAGTTTCACAAAGATACGAAATTAGGTGTAAAATTTGTTGCAAGTCACTAAGTGGTCCCATTCTCAAATACTGGACGAATACAGTGTTGGTATTTGCGCACAATGAGTTACGCTGCCTCTAGACATGTACACAGTTTACAGCTGTAACACTTGTCATATCGTGCTGAACCTTTCATATAAGATTGTACCTCTTAGTGAATAGATTATATCAGTATTTTAAATTTTTGAAATGGGTCACTGTTTATCTGATCTGTAGAAAATCACATTTTTTGCGCCTGGAAGCTATTAGATAGGCAACCTGCAACTTATTCTGGGTCTGTGATTGTCTCTTAGTAATATAGATGCGCTTGCGATTGGTTCTCAGTTTTTTCGGAAACGCTCGCCTCCATAACTGAGTGGTCAGCGATACAGAATGCCATGCCATGCCATGGTCGATTCTCTGCCGGCTTGGAGATCATCTCCGCTCGGGGATTGGGTGTCGTGTTAATTAATTACTTAATTACTTAATTAATTAATTAATTAATTAATTAATTAATTAATTAATTAATTAATTAATTTTATCCTCATCGACACAGAAGTTGCCGAAGTGACCGGTCTACACGACGGGAGGCCCTAGCCAATCGTTTATTTCACACTTCATTTCATCTCGGAAATGACTCGCTTTCGGATTTGAGTTTACTAGAATGTTTTTGCTTCTATCGTCGTGTAGTTTAATGCGTCAGTGACTATTACTTTTCGCTATTAAGATACAACCTGTACTTGCGAGACAGCACCGTCTCGAATCCTCCACAGATTTTATTTCAGATTTATCATTATCAGAATGTTTTATAAATTCTAAGCGTCAATTGTACTGACTTCTATCTTTTGTGTGTTTTGTATTGTGCTCTTTTCTACTCTAAGCAATCAGTTGTTATATTAACCTGGGGCTAATTCTCTCGCAAACACTGAATACAATCTGTCAGGGGTTGCGTTCGGCTATGCTTTCTGCGCTTCAGCGATTTCGGTTGCTTTTTCAAAACTAACTGAAGTAATTACCGAGTAACTCATTTTTTTTGGTGGTACAGCGATCGGATAGTGACAACATTCCTCGATGTCTCTTTGTGGAGGGACGCTTGGAAACCAAATTCAACATTTTGCTGTTTTTCGCTATTGCTACAGGGTGTCTACCGGTTTCAAAACTCTGTGGAAATAGAATCACAGCTCAGAATGACGTTAAATTTGAACAGCATATTATTGACGCCGTGGAAAACGTCATGGAACAAAAAAATTAACGAAACTTTGATCAATAGATGCCGCTGTAAGCGTCAAAATAAGCACACCAACAGACACGCGTCACATGGCAGTTGCTCAATTTGCGTCCGGGACGCCAAACTTAACTGTCTCCATGAAGGGTCGCCCGCTGCTGGTAAAACTCTTTTACAAGCACGCTGACTGTGCGCCAGTAGCCCTGCAGAAGTTCCGAACACTCAAGCATTTGAAAAATGGAATTGGTCCGACGTTTGCTAAGGGTCTGGAGAAAATGATTACAGAATTCTGAAAGGCAGGTTCTTTTGAAGTGTAACCTGGCAGAGGGAGGAAAGCAGCTAATCCGACGTCTGTCGAAGATGGTACCACAGCGTTGCAGGAGGACTCGAGCGGTGGTGTGCAAAACCATACATACAGTACACAGGGAACTGCCCGAACGTTGGACATGCCTGCGTGCACATTTCACAAAATCCTATGAAACACCCTGGATTGCTATCCATTCAAAACTACCCATGTTCAGGAGTTGCTTCCTGCTGACCTGCCAGCAAGACAAACGTTCGCTTTGGAATTTATTGGTCACGTGGACGGGAAAATGAATGACCGTGAACATTCTGTGGACAGTCGAAGCCCATTTCCATCTCCAAGCACGTATCAGTTGAAACCTTCCCGTCTCCTCTATATCTCTTTTGTTACGCAACCTTCCCTTCTACAATAACCTATGAAACCTTCCCTTAGGATTTCTATCTCTTGCGTAATAAATACAAATCTTCCATTTTAAATGAATTCTCTTTCTCAATAATAATAAGTGCAATCTTCGCATACAAATTTAAATACTGCTTATTAAAAGTGATTTGCTGATTATTTCGACGAAACATAGAATGTGTCGTCGTCGTGGCCCTCACTCGTTACCTGCAATAACCCAAAACTGTTCCTTACCTTTTTTACTGTTACTGGATCGCCATCTGACTGCTACATGCAACTGCGACATGAATATACTTACTGTTTTACTATACTCTAGTAGCTCTACTATACTCTAGTAGTGGGCTGTCATGATAAGTGGCTGTATTTATTACAAAATCTGACGTTATTCTTTAATAGCAAAGCTGACGTCATTCTTTAATTAATTTGACTGAGGTTAAGTAATTCATAGTTAAACTTTTTCTTGACAACAATAAAATTTTGCAAAGTTTTACGTTGATGGTTTTTGGGATTGATTATAATCAGTAATGCAATATTGCTGCCAAAAATTAATTATATTCTGAAAACGATTCTTCAAGTATTTACTGTTGGTAATGAAATGATTTTACAAACGTTCAAATGGGACTTAATTTTTACAATAATCTTACAACTAGCATTGCGCAAACATACCTTCAGTAATCTTCAGTTTCTCAAAACAAAAACAAAAAAAATTCAATAATATTAGTTCCTCTTATGATAATAGTTAGCTGATGTCTTTGTACATCCGTTTATAATGTCTTGTAAATCATAGCTGGTGGCTGGCAGGCACACGGTTCCTCTCAACCTCTCGCTTCAGACCTGCTACCGACTCGCTTCACATCTCGCTTACTACTGACTTCCTCCGAACTCTAAAGCGCGGTCTCTCCCGCCAACAATACTTTGATGCAGACATTCCCTGCTACCACAATTATTTACAGAATGACAAATATTAATTATTCCTACTTAATCCTATTAATAAAATATAGACATCTTTCATGAATTGTGGTTTGACTGTAGTCAATAGAAATATTCACGTCTTATACAGTAAGCAGAATTGCAGAATATGGGCAATGGAAAATCCGCACACACATCAACCGGTACCACTTCATTCTGCAGAGGTGACTGTTTGGTGCGGGTTGACGGCATCATTGATCTTAGGGTCGTATTTTTTCGAGGACACGAGTGCTGCGAGTCCTGTTATCTGTACCGTCACTTGTAAACGCAATGAGAGCCTTTTCCGCACCGACGTTATTCCAACTCTTCAACAGCATAGATATGTGGGTAGGATCATTTTTATGCAAGATGGCGCCTCTCTGCATATTGCCCAACCAGTGAAGCGGCTGCTGCAGATGTATTTCTGAAATTCTAGAATTATTACAGTCATTTCCTTACAGCCTGGCCGTCCAGATCACCTGACTTTAATCTGTGAGAGTTCTGATGGTGGGGTTATCTGAAGGATGTGATCAGTGTCCCAATTACGAATGTAGCTGAATTAAAGTCGCGCATTGCGCAGAGTATTGTGAACCTGACATCCCGAGACACTCTGATCGGCTGCGGAAAATGCTGTTTCTAGACTTCTCATTTGGCAGAAAACGGCGGACAGCATCTTTAAGATGTGTCGCGCCAGTCTCACAACAATTAGAAGCCGACGTCAGTTTGCCTTTTATGTTGTTTTAGGCCCCAGGACGATTAAAAACCGTCAAGAGAAGTAGTGTACGAGGAAACTGATGTTAGAGAGTTGATGACGAAGCACGCGGTTAAAGATCTCCACACTATCAGTAGACTCGGTAACGAAGTGTGGCGAACCTTAGTGGCGTGGGCGGTCAGCTAGAGCGAGACAGAGGGAGAGCGTGGACCAGTTGACACTGTTCCCTGCGGCCCGTTCCGAGGGAAGACGTGTCCCGTTTCTGTATCGGCTGGAGTGTCGCTTTGTGTGGGCGGGGGGCAGTGCTGAGGGCAGCAGCCGGCGTGGCCGGGGTTGCGCTGCGGTGCGGGCTGCAGATTTCCCAGGGGCCACCGCCGCCGCTGGACATCATCTCGCGGTCGCTCCGGGCAGGACAAGCGCGCGCGCCGCCGCGCACTCGACACTCGCAAAAAATAAAATAAAAAAAGAGCGCTGCTCCAACAGGAACCGTCCTGTCTAGTCCGACAGATTTAACCCGTGCTGGGTGAGTGTATTGAGCTGGGGCAAAATGGGAGCAGCAAAGGCAGGAGTAGTACACATACACATACACTTCTATGTTCTGTTCAGAATTACGAGGTGCATTCAAGTTCTAAGGCCTCCGATTTTTTTTCTCCGGACTGGAAAGAGATAGAAACATGCGCAATGTTTTAAAATGAGGCCGCGTTCATTGTCAATACGTCCAAGAGATGGCAGCACCGTACGGCAGATGGAATTTTATCGCCAGATGCGAGAAAGAGAACTGTTTTAAATACTTAAAATGGCGACGTTTTCCTTGCTTGAACAGCGTGCAATCATTCGTTTTCTGAATATGCGTGGTGTGAAACCAATTGAAATTCATCGACAGTTGGAGACATGTGGTGATGGAGTTATGGATGTGTCGAAAGAGCGTTCGTGGGTGCGACAGTTTAATGAAGGCAGAACATCGTGTGACAACAAACCGAAACAACCTCGGGCTCGCACAAGCCGGTCTGACGACATGATCGAGAAAGTGGAGAGAATTGTTTTGGGGGATCACCGAATGACTGTTGAACAGATCGCCTCTAGAGTTGGCATTTCTGTGGGTTCTGTGCACACAATCCTGCATGACGACCTGAAAATGCGTAAAGTGTCATCCAGGTAGGTGCCACGAATGCTGACGGACGACCACATGGCTGCACGTGTGGCATGTTGCCAAGCAATGTTGACGTGCAACGACAGCATGAATGGGACTTTCTTTTCGTCGGTTGTGACAATGAATGAGACGTGGATGCCATTTTTCAATCCAGAAACAAGGCGCCAGTCAGCTCAATGGAAGCACACAAATTCACCGCCACCAAAAAAATTTCGGGTAACCGGCAGTGCTGAAAAAATGATGGTGTCCATGTTCTGGGACAGCGAGGGCATAATCCTTACCCATTGCGTTCCAAAGGGCACTAAGGTAACAGGTGCATCCTACGAAAATGTTTTGAAGAACAAATTCCTTCCTGCACTGCAACAAAAACGTCCGGGAAGGGCTGCGCGTGTGCTGTTTCACCAAGACAACGCACCCGCACATCGAGCTAACGTTACGCAACAGTTTCTTCGTGATAACAACTTTGAAGTGATTCGTCATGCTCCCTACTCACCTGACCTGGCTCCTAGTGACTTTTGGCTTTTTCCAACAATGAAAGACACTCTCCGTGGCCGCACATTCACCAGCCGTGCTGCTATTGCCTCAGCGATTTTCCAGTGGTCAAAACACTCCTAAAGAAGCCTTCGCCGCTGCCATGGAATCATGGCGTCAGCGTTGTGAAAAATGTGTACGTCTGCAGGGCGATTACGTCGAGAAGTAACGCCAGTTTCATCGATTTCGGGTGAGTAGTTAATTAGAAAAAAAATCGGAGGCCTTAGAACTTGAATGCACCTTGTACTTCGAAACTGACAGTTCGGTAGCAGCTCGTGGAGCCGCAGAGCGGAGTTGCCACATCCCGCCACGGAACACACGCGTTATTTTACATTTCATTCAAACTACTCGGTGTACTAAAATAGAACTGACATTACCGTGTTCTAAAAGTGATGGGCCATGTTTTCACTTCATTTTTATTTACGACTGCAAATTTTTAAAACAATAAGCTGTAACTTCACGAAAATTCATTTCCTGGAGAGGTTGCCGAATTTTCGACGTGTGGGAAACTTTTTTGTTATTGAGTGTACGTGAACGCATTATTTGGTCGAAATCTTAAGAATACATTACATTTTCACCTGCTCAAAACTGAAGCCCGCTCAGAAATCTCCAGCAAGAGATAATATACACTGAAGAGCCAAATAAACTGGCACACCTTCGTAATATCGCGTTAGGTCCCCGCGAGCACGCAGAAGTGCGGCAACACGACGTGGCATGGACTTGACTAATGTCTGAAGTAGTGCTGGAGGGAACTGACACAAATGAATCCTGCAGGGCGGTCCATAAATCCGTGAGAGTAAGAGGGGTTGGAGATCTCTTCTGAACAGCACGTTGCATGGCCCACCAGATATGCTCAATAATGTTCATGTCTGGGGAGTTTGGTGGCTAGCGGAAGTTTTTAAACTCAAGAGTGTTCCTGGAGCCACTCTATAGCAGTCCTGGACGTTATGGTTGTCGTATTGTTCTGCTGAAATTACCCAAATCCGTCGGAATGCACAATGGACATACAGGTATCAGACAGGATGCTTACGTACGTGTCACCTGTCAGATTCATATCTAGGGGTCGCATATCACTCCAACTGCACACGCCCCACGCCATTACATAGCCTCCACCAGCTTGAACGTTCCTGCTGACATGCAGGGTCCATGGATTCACGAAGTTGTTTCCATACCGATACACGTCCATACGCTCGATACAATTTGAGACGAGACTCGTCCGACCAGGCAACATGCTTCCACTCATTAACAGTCGCACAGGCGAGGCGTAAAGCTTTGTGTCGTGCAGCCATCAAGGGTACACGAGTGGGTCTTCGGCTCCGAAAACCCATGTCGATGATGTTTCGTTGAATGGTTCGCACGCTGACACTTGTTGATGGACCAGCATTGAAATCTGCAGCAATTTTCGGAAGGGTTGCACTTCTGTAACGTTGAACTATTGTCTTCAGTCGTCGTTGGTCTCGTTCTTGCGGGATCTTTTTTCGGCCGCAGTGATGTTGGAGATTTGATATTTTACCGCAGTCCTGATATTCAAGGTACACTCGTGAAATGGTCACACGGAAAAATCCCTACTTTATCCGTATCTTGGAATCGACACAAACAGATGGGAGGCACGGGCTAGCATGAGACCAGAGTGGCGTGATGATATATCATCTGGAATGTCGAAGCATGATGAAGGCTTGTTAGACAGATTAAGGCAGAAAAAGCTTCGCAATGCTCCTGCCTCAGCAGCCAGACACACTTGTGACAATAGCGGCAAGAGATGCCGTGCTGCCATTGGCTTGACAAGTCATATGAAAAAATGCAATCCATAAACACACAGACACTGCAACAATCATCTACCAAGATGTCGTGGCCAATATATATATATATATATATATATATATCTCCCTACCTTGGAGATGTTGTGTCCCGCCGCTCGTGCGCCGACTGTAACACCACGTTCGAACTCACAATGCAGCAGCAGTAACCGACCCAACAAATGCGCCAGATACTTGTCATCTGATATAGGCGTTGTCGACCGCAGCACCGTATTCTGCCTCTTTACATATCTCTGTGTTTGAATACGCATGCCTATACCAGTCTCTTTGGCGCTTCAGTGTATATTAACTGTGACGCATAAAGCTCCACTCCTGCGTCAACAGCTCTAAAAGGCGACCCAATTATTTTCATTACGCGAAAGTGAACTTTAGGTTTGTAAGTAACATATTATTATGTTTTCTGATCAGTCTGCTTGCTTCTGACGTAACAATAAGAATTTTGTGTGCGTTAATTCAATAAATCCGTCGCCTCGAAAAAGAAGAGTCACTATTTCAGTACCGCAGCACTCTGGGACTTAAACTCTGAGGTCATCAGTCCTCTAGAACTTAGAACTACTTAAACCTAACTAACCTAAGGACATCACACACATCCATGCCCGAGGCAGGATTCGAACCTGCGACCGTAGCGGTCGCGCGGTTCCAGACTGTAGCGCCTAGAACCACTCGACCACCCCGGCCGGCTTGGTGCAGGCCGAAAGTAATTATGGAAAGAGTTGAGGTAGTAACTTTGCACGTTTTTGAGGGTCACTACTTTGTGCTCGGTGTCCACATAATAATGAGACACTGTGGTCTCCAATTTAGGGAAAACTAAAATCTTTTTTTAATTTATCCCAGATGTGTTTCCAAGCCGCTATCCACATGTAAATATGCAGGGTGAACATTGATAGAACCGACAAACTACAGGGACGAATTCCTGATTAGAAATGAGGAAAAAAGGGTCCTACGAATATGTGTCCGGAAATGCATCGTTGCCACTGTAGATGGCGCTGACGAATGAAAGTTGCTCTGACGACGTGTCGTGTGATCCTTATGTGTTGCAGGCTGTGAGATTGACGCAGCGTACTGTAAGCAGCAGAAGGGTCCGGTATTCATGTCGTGAACAAACCGAAATAGCGTACGGCCAGGCAGATGGAAACGGTCGAGAGGCAGCATAGGTATATCAAAACAAGTACCCTCACAGACACCAACAACAACATACGTGATGTCAAGCACTTTTTGGGCGTTTGTGTGATCATATAGTCTTTCAGACACACGAAGGTACAGGGAGGCGGCGGACTGTGCGTACTCTGGAGGATCGGTTTTCACAGGGTATTCAGCCGAATCCTTGTACAAGCTCTAGGAAAGTGGCCCGATAACATGGCCAAAGAGCGATTGTGTGTATTCTGCATGGCAACTGCTGCTATCCCTATCACCTGCAACGAGAGCAAGGATTATCAGCAGCGGATTTCCCTCTACGGGAAGGATTTTGTCGATGGCTTTTGTATCAGACCATTACAATTAAGGGATTTCTGTTATCAGTCCTTTTCACCGACGAAGCATTCCACGGAGGCCACTTTGAACATCTGTTGTGGCGTGGATGCGATGCAGCTCTGTACTGTGTTCCAGGACGAAATGTTATCGTTGCGCGCACACCGTCCATTTCCGGAACACATGCGCAGAGAACCTTTTTTCCTCCATTTCCAGCCAGGAATCCGTCCCTGCAGTTTGTCCGTTTCGTTAATGTTTACCCTGTATATTCCGCAGACCACTGTACAGTTAGCGGTGGAGGGTATTTGGTATCATTACTAACGATTTTCCATACAGCTCCATTTGTGCGATGAACAAGGGCAAACGACTGTGTGTGTAAGGCACACCACTCTCCTTTTCCGTATTCTCACGGTCTTCAAGCGTGAGACACGGTGGTGACAGCAGAATTGTTGTACAGTCTGCGTCGAACACTGATTCCCTAAATTTACCCCAAAGAATTTCACAAGAAAAACGCCTTCTTTATTGTAGAGGTTTCATTTTAAGTTTACTGAGAGCCTTTGTCACTTTTTCGTATGTATCGTACAGACGTGTTACAATTCTAGGAGAGCGTCTTTGAAATCGGTCGATGACTGCTGTCGTGCCTACTTGATAAGGACTCCAATCGCTTGAGAACTACTCCATAATCAGTTGCTCTGGCATGTTGAATGTGATTCCTTCGCTCTGCCGGTTTCCATAACCTTGCTAACGCTAATCAGTGAGTTACTATATCACGTAATTACACATATAGCTGTGTGTTTATTTATCTGATTGGGATGCCTCAGGCGTACGTATGTTCTAGCTTGTCATGCGCAGTGCTTACTCAACCAGTTTCCTCTTAAAATTTTATCTGATAGCTTTGTTTTTTTTTTTGGCATGTATATCTACGTCTTGCAAGGGGACTGTCGAAGCTGTTAATCATGGATTTTGATGAGTGTTAGAGAGACCTGTCCTAAGTACTTGGGTAGCGGCTTTTGATGCGAGCGCCCCTAGTTTCCAAGAAAACCGATGTTGGAGCTCTATGCCTACATTCTATACCCGTAACCTTAGTCCTGTTTCGAC
The DNA here is from genome assembly GCF_023898315.1 of Schistocerca nitens. Lineage (NCBI taxonomy): Eukaryota > Metazoa > Arthropoda > Insecta > Orthoptera > Acrididae > Schistocerca > Schistocerca nitens. Next base: position 462,134,186 of record NC_064614.1, on the reverse strand, counting down.
CTAGCGTGCGTAGTGCAGCGGCTAAAGCTCTTAGCTACCATGTTTGCGGTAAGGTTTCACTTCCTGCAGTGCACTTTTATTTTCAGTTTCACAGTACAGAATATCATCAAATAGTAGGCCTACATGTTATGCAAAATTATTCAGAAATAGTCATTTTCACCTAGTAACTTCATTAATAAATCAATCATTACAGCAAACTTTCTTCAAATGCGTATTTCGTTTGTTACGTAAAATATCATAGAATCGTCTTACTCGCCATAGCTTGCATCGCTTGCATCGCGTTCTGTCCTAGAACGGAATGCCGGATGGTATTTGTCGTATAAGCAACCGAAACACAAATTCGTTAAACACCACGCACGTTTAACGGAAACTACCGCCTCAGGGGCACACGGATCTTTCAGAAGCGATAGCTTTGTTTTTTGGGCTTGTGTATCTATGTCTTACAAGGGGACCATCGGATCTGTTAATCATGCATTTTGATGGGTATTAGTTATGATTTAGAGGGACCTGTCCTGAGTATTTGGCTAGCGGCTCGTTTAAATTAAAAAAGAAGCTCTTTCTTCGATCATCTTCGATGCAGTCCAGTTTCCTGTGAAATCAAATGTTCAAATTTGTGTGAATTCCTATGGGACCAAACTGCTGAGGTCATCGGTCCCTAGACTTACACACTACTTAAACTAACTTACGCTAAAGACAACACTCACACCCATGCCCGAGGAAGAACTCGAACCTCCTGCGGGAGAGACCGCCTGTGAAATCAAGAGCACTACATTGATGCAGAACTGAAGAATGTATTTTTATGGACTCTTCCCTCGAAGTGATTTCTCTATTAGTCTTTAGGAAATCAGGAGGATTTTGAATTTTTTCGCGAAAATTTTAACCTAGCTGTAAAAATAAACATTAAAAGTTGGCAAAATGGAGCACATGTGGGGGGGGGGGGGGGGATATAACTGTTGTGTTGGAGGTGCACGCTTCTCTTTCATCTACAAAGATTTGATTGTAAAGTCTCCGATCAGGTTGCCCTCCACATGAAACAATAATGAAAAAAAAGTACGCAAATGCGATTTTAACCGATACCGCCAAAGTTAATACGATAACACTCAGCTTGTCATGAATAAGAAACGCAGAAGTAGGGACCGTCAGTATCGGCTGAGCTGTTGATGTCCTAAGTTCCGATGGCATGTGCTGCGCATTGAGAAATAAACTCGCTCCACTTGCGGAGTAGAATGTCAATGGTGATGTAGATGTTGACGTCGATGTCGAGGTTGGAACCAGCACTGGCTGACGAGCTGTGTCCTATAAGGCTGCCCGTTGGAGGAATACCGTGATGTGCTTTAGTGCCACGTGACTTGTGGACACGAGCTATTTCCGGCTGTAATTGATGGATGTGGCGCCGCCAATAGTACAGCGGCTGTCGCAGGTAAGATGACCGGAATCGAGTTGAAGCCGTCTTGACCGGGCGGCAACCCGCAGCACTCCGTTCTGTATGGTGTGGCTGGGTTGCAAGGCACCAGCCAGACGCAACAAAAATATTAGGAGAAATCTGTAATTTGACTAGAAGACAAAGAACAGTATTTGTAAAGCAAATTACAGATTAAGTCATACTTTAAGAAAGCTGAGACACAAGCACTAGATGAGGATAACTAGAAAGGGACTAGTGCGCGAAAGCAGTCGAGACACCAATCTACATCTACATGTTTACAATTCACAATTAAATTCCTGACAGAGTATTCATCGAACCACTTTCAAGCTATTTCTGTCATTCCAGCCTCGAATGGCTCGCAGGAAAACGAGCACTTAAATCTTTCTGTGCGATCTCTGATTTCTCCTATTTTATCATGACGATCACTTCTCCCTAAATAGGTGGGCGCCAGGAGAATATTTTCGCAATTGGAGTAGAAAGTTAGTGATTGAAATTTCACTAGACGGTCCTCCTGCAACGAAAAACAACTTTGTTGTAATGATTGCCACCCCAATTCACGTATTATGCCCGTGACATTCTCTCCCCCATAGCCCGATTATTCAAAACGAGCTGGCATTATTTGAACAACAATACTCCGAAAGATGGCGGACAAGCGTGATGTGAGGAGTCTCTTTAGTAAACCTGTTTTACTTTCTAAGTGTTTTGCCAATAAATCGCAGTCTTTTGCTTGCTTTCCCCACAACATTATCTATGTGATGGTTCCAATTTCAGGTATTCGTAATTGTAGTTACTAAGTATTTAATTGAATTAACAGCGTTTAGAGTTGTATGATTCATAATGTAACCCAATTTTAGTGGATTTCTTTTAGCTCTCATGTGGATGACTTCATACTTTTCGTTATTTATATGAATCGGATTGAAGTCACCACCAACTATAATTGTGTACATGGGGTACCTACTTGAAATAAGACTCGAGTTTTCTTTGAATTGTTCAGCAACTTTATCACCTGAGAAAGGGGATCGGTAAAACGAATCAATTATTAATTTATTCAGGTTTTCAAATATAACCTCTGCCCATACTATGTCACAGGAGCTATCTACGACTTCTGACAGCAATAAACATTCCACCGCTACCGCATTTAATCTATCCTTTCTGAACACGATTAGGTCCTTTCAAAAAACTTCGGCTGAACTTACTTCCGGTTGAGCTTTCCGTCTGAACTTAATTTCGCCTTTGGCGAGCTTTCCATACCTATAACGATTTGAGCTTCAGTGCTTTCTATTAGCGCTTGGAGCTCTGATTCTTTCTCAAAACAGCTACGACAATTTATGATACCGATTCCTGCCATGTCTATCTTCCTATGCTTGTCCTGCACCCTTTTAGACTGCCATACTTTCTGTAGTTTCCCGAGACCCTCTAACTTAAAAAACTGCGCACTCCCTCCACACAACACCCTGCTAACCGTGTAGCCGCTTCTTGTGTATAGTAGACCCTCGACCTTTTACGTGCAACTCGAAAACCGACCGTACGATAGCACAAGTCGAGGAATCTGCAGCTTACACACCCGAGCCTCTGATTCAGCCCCTCCACTCGACTATGGACCAAAGGACCACAGCGGATTCTGTCGACGATGCCGCAGATGGTGAACTCCGCCTTCATTAACAAGCTGGCAACATTTACCACTTCAGCTGTTCGTTAGAATCCAGAGAGAACTTTTTCTATCCAAAGCGACACATATTGTTGGTACCGGCGTGAGCTACCACCGGCATTTGGTAGCACCCAGTACTCTTCATGGCATCCGGAAGGTCCCTTTCCATATTTGGAATGCGTCTTCCCGGTATGCACACAGAGTGCACCCTGGTTACATTCCCCCTCCCCTCTCCCCCCTCCCCTCTTGGCAAGCCATATCCGTAAGAGGCCTCATTACTCGCCTAACACTGGACCCACCTAGTAGTAAACCCAACCCCTGTGAATGATTAGACCTTGGGGACTGAGGGGCTTCCTCTGGAACAGGCCGAGCGATTGCATCTGGCTCAGGGATTTCGTCAGCCACAGACTCCTCCCGAACTTGTTCATAAGACAAACTTGGGAGGCCCTCCAATCATCCCCTCAGAAAGTCTTTCGCTGCCTGCCACACCTCGGAGCACCCTCTGCCATGGGTATGGGATCAACCTCAGTACAGAAAGTACAGTATGGGACGGCTACAGTAGTGGACCGATATGGGACTATGGGATGTGCTGGACATCCCTCGGGGCCTCACGTCCGGCACCCATAGTGATGCCCATTAGCAGCAGCTTTTTATGATCGAAGCCAACACCGGCTAAAGCTGTGAGCGAAAGGTCACCAACTCAGATCGCATCTGAACACAGCAATCACAGTTCCTCTCCATACTAAAGACAGCGAAAATATATAGACAGCTAATAAACGTGGAACTGTATCCCATAAATAAACAATCACATACAGAACTAACATGTTTAAACTAAAGAGCACTGAGGAAATTTAAAATAAGTCGTTTCTTACGAGTAGCTGTGTAAAACTCTCAGAACAAATTGGTGTCAGCAGATATGCTGATGCAGAAGCGAAAGCTGGTACTAGAGTGGGGCCTGTAAATACTGCAGTGGCTATTCAAACGCAATTCTCAAGAAAAACTGTTAAATAATTTTGAGAGCAGTTAATGAGTCGCCTTTCCATTTCTGTTGGAACAGTAATGTAGAAGGCACTCGTGGATTCAGAGTCAGCTCATAGAAGCATCTTCAGGCCCCCTGACCGGCATGTAGGTACTGACCACAAAAGGCCCGCCAGCATTCAATGACTGGTATCCGTAGATTTTTGACACAGCGATCTCTTCCCAACGATCGAAGGGCATGCTGTGTCAAAAATCTATGCACACCAGTCAATGAATGCTGACCCCTATATTGATCGGACCAGAGGTGGCATCTTTCCTCCACGTCGGTCAGGCGGCCTGAAGATGGCGAAATGTAGCGCTGAAACTGTTTGCTCAAATGAAATAACAACTGGAAATTTAGACGGCTGGAGGTGTTTTGATTCGACGTTTTATCTAGATGAGACTGGCAAACGTATACGCGGCCGGTCTGATGACTAATTTACCGAACTGATAGCGCTTTTTAAGGAAAAAATTAACAACAGTTCTTCTGTTCACATCTCTTAATGACGGACAATCATGTGAGAAACTAGCCTCACAAGAAATATAACATTATTTACTTTTGCATGGACATTGGGTACGGAGAGAGTGGCTTGCGAGGAAAGATACGGTGACTGGAGAACGCGACGTAAACAATGAACATTTTGTAGCACGAGACAGTCCCCCTGTTACACGTAAAGGCACCATCCTGAAAGAATTTACAAAAGTGTTGCATGAAGGTTGACGTGCACTGAATACAAATGCATAAATTAAATGAACCATTAAAAAACTGAAGGTAGAAAATATCCATGCTCCATAAATGAAAAATCTAATCAGATATCTTCATTTCGTTGGAGAAATGAAACGAATATTTTGTTAAGTACTTATCTGTTATGGTTAAATGTTATTCTCTGTTCTCTGTTTTGTTTCTAGTGTATATTCTTTTCATGCTTATTGGTATACTCTTTTTTTACGCATACAGAATCTGTTTATGAATATACGCTCCTGTTCAGAAAGAACAGGATACCTTGAACGACCAGAGATAGGACATTCTTATTCATAGAACGTTCTGCAGAAATGGTTAGCGTTTGAACCAAGACGGCCCGCGGGTTCAGGGTCAACATCGATATCGCGGCGCAGCACCACGTACCCGTGAAATGTGCCTGCGGCCCTCGTTGTCGCTACAAACCGAAGGTAATGGACCAGTGTTACTTGAGCAGACGTGCAGGATGCCTCGCAGACGTATGCGAGAAGTGTACCGTCAAATCAGTGAATTTGAAAGAGGATGCATTATTGGCATTAGGGAAATTGCTGCCTATGTGGGACGAAGTGTTTCGGCAGTGTAACGGGTGTGTGCAGAATGGTTCACGGAAGACGGTAGAACACGTCTAGGTGGGTCAGGTCGCACCACTCAGACCACATCTCGAATAGATCGACACCTCATCCGAATGGCATTGCAGGACAGATCTGCGTCCTCTTCGGCTCTGGCGCAACAGTAGCACAGTGTAACACATCGTACACTATCAGCGGTGACAATCCGTCGCCGTTTATTACGGCTTGGGTTTACCTGAGCGACGTCCACTTCTCCGCCTAGCTTTGACGCATGTGCAGAAACGTGCTAGACGGCAATGTTGTACGGAAAGATGTCACCGTGGACAGAAATGGCATCAGTGTTTCCAGACGAATCCAGGTTCAGTTCCTTTGAAAATGATGGCCGCCTTTTGGTTCGCTGCAGACAGGAGGAGCGGCATCATAGTGACTGCATTTGCGCAAGACATACAACAACAATCCAACGCCTTATTGGGTGGGGTGCTATTGGATACAACCACAAATGAGAGCTGTCGCATGTCCAGGGCACTGTATCGAGTTTGACCTACGTGAATGCCATCCTGCGACACGTAGCCATACCCTTTCTGCACAACACTCCAGTCGCCATTTTTCAGCCAGACAATGCACATGTTGCTCTACGAACACGTTGCATCATTAGTGTCACAGTATGCTAGCCTTCTGCCCTGGCCTGCCAGATCACCATACTTGTCGCCAATCGAAAGCGTGTGCGATATGGTGAAACGACATGTGCTGCGCTGTGACCCAATGCCAACCACCACAGATGAACTTTGGAATCAGGTGAATGCAGCATGGATGGCTATACCATAGGACGCCACTCGCGCCTTATACGCGTCGATGCCATCAAACATGGAACAAGTTATAAGGGCATATGGAGGACCCTGTGCCTACTAGTTAACAGGAAGCATGCTGAACCGAGGTTACCGAAATGCTAATCATTTTTGAAGGACATACTAATGCACATGTCCTGTGAATATGAACATCTAGTCTCTAGTCATTCAAGATCTGTTTTTTTCCGAACATGAGTATGTTTATTTTACGTACAATTAAAATGATGTAAAAACTATTGCAAACTGACACACGTACTGCTGATCTATTAACAATGAAAAAGGGACATTAGTCTAGCATATGGATTAGACATCAACCTTAGCAAGTCCAAACTCATGTTAATTGATCGATAAGAACAGATCCAGCTCAAAGGTCGATTAAAGGAACTTTCTTGGGTCAAACATCTGCAGCACGGGAAGTTGTGAAGAGGAGATAAGAAGACGGATCACGCTAGGGCCAGTGGCTAGGAAGAAGCTCACCAAGATCTGGCAGAGCAGAGCAATAACAAATAGCACAAAGATCCGGCAAGTGGAAACACTCGTGTTTTCTGTCTTCTTCTATGGTTGCGAAATATGGACACTCAAGGCCAGAGACAAACAGTGCATTGATGTGTTAGATCTTTGGTGTTGGCGTAGGATGCTACGCATAAAATGGACTGAAAGAAGAACAAATGTGTCCATAATTGAACAACTCGATATCTCCAGACGCCTTTCTTTTCGAGTCACTGAAAAATTTCTCCAGTTCTTTGGCGACATTGTGAGAAAAGACGGAGAAAATCTAGAGCAAATAATTTTGCAAAGAAAGACCGAGGCACGAGACAAAGAGGAAGAGCAGCGAGCAGCTGGATGGATCAAATAAAGATCTCCGGTCTACCTCTTCAGCAGGCACCAAGAGAAGCTGGCAACTGTTCGGAATGGAGACTCTTGGGTCATGCGGTCACGACGCTCAGCAATGAGCACAACGACTTGTGATGATGATGATGATGATGATGATGATGATGACTGCGCCCATTTAGGAATAAATATAATCTGTCCTTTTAAGCGATGTAGGAGGAAGCTTACAGTTGATTGGAGTGGAAGTAAGCAAGTGTGCACTGTTTTATAAAATGCGCTAAAGAGAGAATAAGTTGGAATGGCAATTTGGACTATGAGGTGTAAAAAATAAGTGTTAAGAGAAGTGCTTAATAATATAGTCAATCTTGAAGTCGGTTTTGTTAGATATTTGGAGTGATAAAGACTGTTGTAGTGTCGTTGGGTAATAGCGATGAGTTAGAAATGTTTTGGTGAACTTCATATTAACTACCATTTATTTTAAGTAAACATGGACTGTGGTGGTATAGAAGGAAAGTAGAAAAGTGGACTAGAAGGTTGCGAAGTTACGTTAATAGCGGATAACGTCTGTATTAAATTCGAGAACTTCAGCAGCTGAATGACCCTAAATCAAGACGTATAGTTGGAAGAGATGTAGTGGGACAGTTGCTGTCAAGAGTTAGGCACTTGGTTATCGAGGAACATTCAACGTTTGACAGTGTTCAATTTTCATATGTTCTTGTTGTAAAAAGGTAGGCTCATTTGACACTTACATCAGTAATCTTGGGTGTACCCTAGTGTGTATTAGTCTATTATCTGCATGTTTATTTTCAGCGAATCTTTATGGAGTAAACAGAAAGCAAGTTGAGATATAAGACAAAAAAACAAAAACAACGACGCCGCACGAAGGAGTTGCGCACTTTTCACAAATTGATCGACACACAGGTGTCGACGAAAAATACAAAATCGTAAATTTCGGCGTCCGATTGATGGAAAAAGTTAGGAAATTTGTGGTAAGGTCTTATGGGACCAAACTGCTGAGGTCATCGGTCCCTAAGCTTATGCACTACTTAATCTAACTTAGACTAACTTACGCTACGGAAAACACACACACACACACACACACACACACACACACACACACACACCCATGTCCGAGGGAGGACTCAAACTTCCGACGCGGGGAGCCGCGCGGACCGTGACAACGTGCAGCTACTCCGCGCGGCCGGATGGATGAATGTGTGATGCCGCGGCGCAGTTTCACGTCGCAGCTGACAAGTGCAGTACACAGGGGCATGTCGATACCAGCCTACAAAGTCTTCGCGGCTTTCATTCCGTGTACTCAGATGGACAGAGCTAGGCCTCGCAGACGGGCACATTAATAATATAGGCAGATATCAGCATTTGAGAGAGGACGTGTGGATGGGGTCAAAGAAGCTGGTTGGAGTAATGGGGGAATCGCTCGATATTGGAATAGGAGAGATGCCACTATTCGCCAATGTTGGCAGGAATTGGTGAAACATGGCCGAACACAGTGTCAAGAAGGAAGCGCTGGATCTAGAGAGAATACAGAACATGAGAACCGAATAATCGTCAGAGAGGCACTCAGCATCCCTTAATCCTCCTCCTTATTATCATCATCTATCCGCCCTGCAATTAGTGTTTCACTGACCACAAGGATCATTAATAGGCGGTCACAGAAAGGGGGCTCAGCTCACGACGCCCCTTACGCCTACTTCCATTGACCTTTGTACACGTCGGCCGGAGTGGACGAGCAGTTCTAGGCGCTACACTATGGAACCGTGCGACCGCTACGGTCGCAGGTTCGAATCCTGCCTCGGTCATGGATGTGTGTGATGTCCTTAGGTTAGTTAGGTTTAAGTAGTTCTAAGTTCTAGGGGACTGATGACCTTAGACATTAAGTCCCATAGTGCTCAGAGCCATTTGAACCAACCTTTGTACACCGGAAATCTCGGCTTCAGTGGTCTCGGGCACATTCGTCCTGGAATCTCATTGAATGGAGCAGGACTGTTTTCAGTAATAAATCCCGCTTCGAACTGAGCCCCGATGACCAGTGAAGACCTGTCTGGAGACACCCCGGACACTGGTGGGACGCCATCCTGACTGTTGCCCGCTATACGGCTCGACAGCCAGGAGAATGGGCTCGGGTGTTATTACATTTCATAGCAGCACCGCTTTGTTTGTCATCCGCGGCACCCTTACAGCATAGCGGCACGTCGACGATATTCTACATCACGTTTTGTTGCCGTTTGTGGCAAGCCGTCTTGGCCGTAAATTTCAGCAAGGTAGTGCCAACCCACATACAGCGAGATTTTCTACTGCTTATCTTCGTGATATAAAATGATCATCAACAAAAACAAAACGAGGGTAATGGAATGTAGTCGAGTTAAATCGGGTGAAGCTGAGGGCATTAGGGAATGAGACACATAAAGTAGTAAATGAGTTTTGCTAATTGGGGAGCAAAATAATTAATGATGGTTGAAGTAAAGAGGATATAAAATGTAGACTGGCAATGGCAAGGCAAGCATTTCTTTTTTGAAGAGAAATTTGTTAACATCGAGTATAGATTTAAGTGTCAGGAAGTCATTTCTGAAAGAATTTGTATGGAGTGTAGCCACGTATGCAAGTGAAACTTGGACGATAAGTAGTTCGGACAAGAAGAGAATAGAAGTTTTCGAAATGTGGTGCTACAGAAGAATGCTGAAGATTAGATGAATAGATTACATAACTAATGAAGAGGTTTTGAATGGAACTGGGGAGAAGAGAAATTTGTGGCACAACTTGACTAGAAGAAGGGATCGGTTGGTAGGACATGTTCTGAGGCATCAAGGGATCACCAATTTACTATTGGAGGGCAGCTTGGAGGGTAAAAATCGTAGAGGGAGACCAAGAGATGACTACACTAAGCAGATTCAGTAGGATGTAGCTTGCAGTAGGTACTGGCAGATGAAGAAGCTTGCACAGGATAGAGTAGCATGGAGAGCTGCATCAAACCAGTCTCTGGACTGAAAACCATAACAACAACAACATCTTCGTGCTTGCCAAACCCTACCTTGGCCAGCAAGGTCGCCGGATCTCTCCCCAATTAAGAATGTTTGGAGCATTAAGGGCAGGCGCTCCTACCAGCTCGGGATTCTGGTAATACAACGCGGCAGATGGACAGAATTTGGCACGATATCATTCAGGATGGCATTCAACAATTTTATCAATCAGTTCCAAGCCTTATTGACTTCTCCAATTTGTAAAGCTCTTTCTCTTGAATAAATCATCCAGTTTTTCTGACACTGTATTCATTTGTTTTTCTGTACATGTACGTCATATCTACTGATTTTCGTCCCATTCGGGTAATTCTTTTGTGTTGCGTCGTTTCTTTTTCTTAGAGTGTATTTTTTCAGGGGATACGGTTGAAATCTGGTGCAATATTTCCCGATCGGATCGCAGTCTCGGAAGTCTTAGAAAAGTAGCTCTTCGGTGCCCATTGATCAAACTGTCTGCGTTAAACCGCTGACTTTTGTAGGAGATAAACTGCTTACAATTTTATTAAATAAAGACAACCCTTAACATGTATTGATCAGCGGCGTGAAAAATGTATGAAACTGGAAAGTATGAGAGGAGATAGATGCAAGGTTTAGAAGCAGTAAAACAAAACATATTTGGAGACATTTCTAATATTTCCAGTATGCTGGACAACTGTCACTGAATGAGTTTATTCGCTGGCGAGTGTGATGTACAGAATGATAACATTTTTAATTACCGTGTATACAAATGGTGAAAGATAAGAACCACTGTGTGTGATTGACATATACGCAAAACTACCTGTTAACAGAGCTGTGAAACCGTTACGATGTATCGACTTTTATGAACCAGAGATGTTAATGATTCACGTTAATTAATAAATTGTTTGTAGCCAATTCAGTGTCATTAATCTTTGGAAATACTCTCTGTAGATAGCTCATAACCTAATTCATACCTAGACTGTGCATCAACTGGAAGACGTATAGCTTGAAGAGACTGACAAGCTTCACGTTATAAGGATTAGAATGTAATAAAGATAGTTCGGTTGGGGGAGCATAGTAGAGACCTGCTGGAACGCCTAAAGAAACTTTTGTTTTCGATACAAGTGTTTTCAGGCAAACGTGGTGTAAAATGAAAAAAGGTAACATATTTTGAATGCTTTCATTCATTCGTGTCGTGTCGTCTCCTGACGCATGGTTGAAAAGCGTGTAACAAGGATTACTTGTAATCCGAATTCAGAGATGTTTTGCAGGTGGCTGTACTAAGTGTAGGGTATCCTACTTCTTTCCACTGCACAAATGAAATTTATGACAATAATAAGTATCCTGTATAATATAACAGCTAAAGTCATACAATCAGTGTAGGAGTAAAATCAGCTAGACTAAGACTTAATGGCGCTTACTGTGATTAAAAGAGTTCTTTACTCACGAATACTGAAATGTTACTACCTGGTTACTGTTTCTTTGTCTTTCGTACCGTAGGAGTTTTTTGTGTGCTAAGATAGATGTTTTGATCCTGTGCAGCATTGTAGTCTTTCGCAGAAAATTATAAAGCGCGTGCCTGGAAACTGAAAGGTCGCGAGGTCGAATTCCGGTCGGAATACAGAATATTCCATTTGTCGATGATGTGAAAATTAGCCAGGAACGAAATGTAATTTGGATTCTACGGCAAACGGTAGATCGCCTTTTTTGGAAGAGTCACTGGGTTAGGTTAGGGACACACAAGCCGTCGAAGTGGCTTCTAATTAAAAGATTTGCAGAAGACCGCTGACCCACACGGTATTACTGTTATCATTATCATTGTTTCAAAGAAATCTTGCATGTATAATTTGAAGGCGTGTACAACAGGTACGTGCTATAGGGCACAGTACTTCAAAAATGGCTCTGAGCACTATGGGACTCAACTGCTGAGGTCATAAGTCCCCTAGAACTTAGAACTACTTAAACCTAACTAACCTAAGGACAACACACACATCCATGCCCGCGGCAGGATTCGAACCTGCAACCGTAGCGGTCGCGCGGTTCCAGACTGTAGCGCCAGAACCGCTCGGCCACCAGCGGCCGGCCACAGTACTAAAATCAGTTTTTCTGTGAGCTGTCGAAGTGGCCGACCGGGGTGGCCGAGCGGATCTAGGCGCTTCAGTCTGGAACCGCGCGACCGCTACGGTCGCAGGTTCGAATCCTGCCTCGGGCATGGATGTGTGTGATGTCCTTAGGTTAGTTAGGTTTAAGTAGTTCTAAGTTCTAGGGGACTGATGACCTCAGATGTTAAGTCCCATAATGCTCAGAGCCATTTGAACCATTCTGAGCTGTCGAAGTGCACCATAAAGCGTTATTAAACCAGGCGGGCCATTTACAGAATGCTTGTGTAATTTAAGCGTATTTTGTATTTTGTTTGGAAAATGACATGATTCACCGCCAGCAACTGTTGATGAAAATGTCTTTATTGTACAATGTTTCGGATAAGAAACAATCATTAGTTATCCTGCATACGAATGGGCGAAACACATGAAAAGTATATCAAACTGAACTGTTAATGTACCGTTAACTGGAGTGCATGTTTACGAAAAACTCGCGTACTAATATTCCAAATGCATAAAGTATTTACAACAACTTGCAGGGCGTAATGAAATCAGTGGCGTCAAATAATACGTAATCTATGATTCGTCACTGAAAATAAAGTACGATACAGAAAGTAACAGACTATCAATACATATCACGAAATACTTAGATACATTGCATTTACACAGAACAACCTATCATCACATACACTGAAGTGACGAATGTCACGGTATACCTTCTAATATCGTGTTTGCCAGGCGTAGTGCAGCAACTCGACGTGACGTGAACTGAAGTAGTTGAAAGTCCCATGCAGAAATACACTGATCAGCCAGAAGAAGATGATCACTGCTATAAACCCGTCTAGGAGATAGTTTCGGCTTCTGACGAGGATTGTCTGCTAGCCAGGCACATGCACGGTGCATGTGAGCGTGCTCTCCGTGTCTAGATCGGGGAAGGCGCTCGATCTGAGTTTGACCGACGGCAGATTGTGATGGCACGGAAGCTCGGCGCGAGTATAACGGAAACTGCACGACTTGTCGGGTGTTCGAGGAGTTGGGCGGTCACCCCTCATTACGGATGTCGGACGTCGTAGGCTGGGCAGACTGGCAAAACAGGACAGGCAGCGAACTGTGGCGGAAGTAACATAGTGCACCGAACACTTCTAGCGATGGGCCTCCGCAGCCGACGACCCATGCATATGCCAATGTTAACACCACGACATCGGCAACTACGACAGAAATCAGCACATGACCATCGGCACTGAACGTCGGCGCAGTGGTAGAGCGTTGCATGGTGTAATAAATACCGATACTTTTTTCTTCATCACGCCGATGGGATAGCGCGAATTCCTCTTCTTCCAGGGGAACAGCTCCTTGACACCTGTACTGTGGGAGGGAGACAAGATGACGGCGGCTCCATTATACTCTGGGGAACATTCAAGTGGGCATCCATGGATCCACTGGATCTCGCACAAGGCATCACGACGACCAAGGAGTATCGATCGTATACTGGTTGCAGACCACGTACACTCCTTCAAGACGATCATGTTTCCCGGCGGCAGTGGCATTTTTCAACAAGATAATGCGCCATGTCACGTGGCCAGGCGTGTAATGGAGTAGTTAGAGGAACAGTGGCAAGTTCTAGTTGATGTGCTGGTCCCCCAACCCTGTCAGATCTGAGCCCTATCGAACATATCTGGGATGTGATTGAACGTGGCGTCAGAGCTCACCACACCTTCCCCGGAATGTAAGGGAATTAGGTGGCTTGTGTGTGCAGATGTGGTGCCAGCTCTATCCAATGACCTACCAAGGCCTCATTCTTTCCATGCCACGGCGCGTCGCCACGGTTATCCGTGCCAAAGGTGGACATACCGGCTATTAGATAAGTGGTCATAATGGCTCTGAGCACTATGGGACTTAACTTCTGAGGTCATCAGTCCCCTATAACTTGGAACTACTTAAACCTAATCAACCTAAGGACATCACACACATCCATGCCCGAGGCAGGATTCGAACCTGTGACAGTGGCGGTCGCGCGGTTCCAGACTGTAGCGCCTAGAACCGCTCGGCCACTCCGGCAGACTAAGTGGTCATAATGTTCTGCCTGGCCAGTGTATTGGCCATGATGTCTCTATAACCGTCCACTATTGCAGAAATGTTGCCGGAGCAGAAATTTGTGCACGAACTGACGTCTTGATTATGTCCCCAAAATGTTTGATTGGAACATGTCGGACGATCTGCGTCACCCGTCATTCTCTCGTACTGTCCAGAATATCTTCAAATCACCGACAATTTTGACCCGGCGACTTGGCGCATTGTTATCCATAAAAATTCAGCGACTTGGATGAATGGCTGGCAATGGTCTCCAAGTATCTGAAATTAACCATTTCCAGTCAGTTGAGAGAAACCAGAACACCCTACGTAAACGCAACCCACACCACTATGGAGCCACTACCAGCTTGCACAGTACCTTGTTGACAACTTGGGTCCATGGCTTCGTGGGGTCAGCACCACACTCGCACACTATGTCTGCATCACACTCGTACACTAGCATCAGCTCTTACCAACTGAAAAGGTGTTGCAGACCATGTCGTGCTGCTAGCAAAGGCACATGCGTCAGTAGTTTGCTGCCATAACTCATTAACGCCAAATTTCGCCACACTGTGCTAACGGATGCGTTCGTTCTACGAGGTGCATTCAAGTTCTAAGGCCTCCGATTTTTTTTCTCCGGACTGGAAAGAGATAGAAACATGCGCATTGTTTTAAAATGAGGCCGCGTTCATTGTCAATACGTCCCAGAGATGGCAGCACCGTACGGCAGATGGAATTTTACTGCCAGCGGCGAGAATTAGAACTGTTTTAAATACTTAAAATGGCGACGTTTTCCTTACTTGAACAGCGTGCAATCATTCGTTTTCTGAATTTGCGTGGTGTGAAACCAATTGAATTTCGTCGACAGTTGGAGACATGTGGTGATGGAGTTATGGATGTGTCGAAAGTGCGTTCGTGGGTGCGACAGTTTAATGAAGGGAGGACATCGTGTGACAACAAACCGAAACAACCTCGGGCTCGCACAAGCCGGTCTGACGACATGATCGAGAAAGTGGAGAGAATTGTTTTGGGGATCGCCGAATGACTGTTGAACAGATCGCCTCCAGAGTTGGCATTTCTGTGGGTTCTGTGCACACAATCCTGCATGACGACCTGAAAATGCGAAAAGTGTCATCCAGGTGGGTGCCAGGAATGCTGACGGACGACCACATGGCTGCCCGTGTGGCATGTTGCCAAGCAATATTGACGCGCAACGACAGCATGAATGAGACTTTCTTTTCGTCGGTTGTGACAATGGATGAGACGTGGATGCCATTTTTCAATCCAGAAACAAAGCGCCAGTCAGCTCAATGGAAGCACACAGATTCACCGCCACCAAAACAATTTCGGGTAACCGCCAGTGCTGAAAAAATGATGGTGTCCATGTTCTGGGACAGCGAGGGCGTAATCCTTACCCATTGCGTTCCAAAGGGCACTACGGTAACAGGTGCATCCTACGAAAATGTTTTGAAAAACAAATTCCTTCCTGCACTGCAACAAAAACGTCCGGGAAGGGCTTGCGTGTGCTGTTTCACCAACCAACACACCCGCACATCGAGCTAACGTTACGCAACAGTTTCTTCGTGATAACAACTTTGAAGTGATTCCTCATGCTCCCTACTTACCTGACCTGGCTCCTAGTGACTTTTGGCTTTTTCCAACAATGAAAGACACTTTCCATGGCCGCACATTCACCAGCCGTGCTGCCTTTGCCTCAGCGATTTTCCAGTGGTCAAAACAGACTCCTAAAGAAGCCTTCGCCGCTGCCATGGAATCATGGCGTCAGCGTTGTGAAAAATGTGTACGTCTGCAGGGCGATTACGTCGAGAAGTAACGCCAGTTTCATCGATTTCGGGTGAGTAGTTAATCAGAAAAAAAAATCGGAGGCCTTAGAACTTGAATGCACCTCGTACTTCCCACATTGATTGCTGTGGCTGTTTGAAGCAGTGTTGCTTCTCTGGTAACACTGACAACTCTATGCAAACGCCGCTGCTCTCGGTCGTTGGGTGAAGGCCATTGCGTCGTCTGCGGTGAGAAGTAGCGCCTGAAATGTGTATTCTCGGTATTCCCGTGATATTATGGATCAAGCAGTACTGACTTCCCTAACAATTTCCAAAATGGAAGGTCCCATGCTTCTAGCTCCAACTAACATTTTGCCTTCAAAGTCTGTTTGTTCCCGTCGTGTGGTCATAATCACGTCGGGAACCTTTACACGTGAATCACTTTAGTACAAATGACATTTTCACCAATGCACCGCCCTTTTGTATCTTGCGTACGCGGCACTATCGGCGCCTGTATGTGTGCACATCTTCATCCCATGACTTTGATCACCTCAATTCGGATGTGTATCTTATTATATTACTATGACCTTATATGACAGACATAAGTGTTTAATGTTCTAAACGTTGTATGCAGCTGGACATTAAGGGTGGTACAAAAACATTTGCGCTGACAGTGGTAAGACCTTAGACGTTCGTCTCTCAAAAGTCGTTATACATCAGGAAAAATGTGGATACTAAACGTAGGGATAGCTTATTTCAAACAGACGTACATGTATTAATCTAAGTCTTTACTCACTGCCATTTCATTACAGTCAACGCTAATGTTCTTGTAACACACTTGATGTCTGCTGCAAACAGCGTACAGGACGATGAACTTTATGACTGTCACATATGCTTATAGTGACATATGATACACAACACGTATAACTGCCAACATATCAGTCACGGGAATCGTACTGTAGCTATCGATGTGTGCAAACCTCTGGGCCAGGTTTCGTTCAAGCTGTAAACTTTGCAGCCGGCAGTATTTAGAGTGCCTCCTCGAGCAAAGTTCTAAGCTGACTGAAAATATAACACGGAGAGCAGTGTGTGATTCATTTTTAGTACTGACTATGTAATTTATAATACTATCTGGCACAAGATAAAACTGAACAAACAAAATGTATGTAAGTATTGAGTTTTGACACAGTCTGTTACATTCTTTAATAAGTCGTACATTTATTTCAAATGACGAACCATGGATTTCATATTACTTGACGACACTGATTTTATATCGTCTTGTAATCTGTTGTAAATATTTTATGTCAGTAAGTAACGTTTTATAATGAGAGCTTTTCGTAAGGATTCACACCAGTTAGCGGTATCTTCACAGTTCAATTTGAAACGCTTTTCATATGTTTCCATAAAGAGCTTTTCATTCTGCAGCGGAGTGTGCGCTGATATGAAACTTCCTGGCACATTAAAACTGTGTGCCGGACGGAGACTCGAACCCGGGACCTTTGCCTTTCGCAGGCAAGTGCTCTGCCAACTGAGCTACTAAAGCACGACTCACGACCCATCCTCACAGCTTCAAGGTAGGAAACGAGGTACTGGCAGAATTGAAGCTGTGAGGACGGGTCGTGAGTCGTACTTGGGTAGCTCTGTCGGCAGAGCACTTGCCCGCGAAAGGCAAAGGTCCCGGGTTCGAGTCTCGGTCCGGCATACAGTTTTAATCTGCCAGGAAGTTTCTTTTTATATGTTGTTTCGACTGGTACACAGGGTACCTGATGATGATGGTCTGTGGACAGTGATCGGTAGCATAAGGAAGAAATTTTTATCAGCAACTCTTGGAGGCGAGTCATGACGTTTTTCTGATTATTACGAACTGGGGGGCACCACCTCCTTAAAACCATGATGTATTTTGTGCTTATTTTGCAGGATATTCCACATCCATGGGGTCACGTCACTGTGGGCCTTCGAAACAAGCCAGATGTCTGACCTAAAACTAATCTAATCAGGCGACGGCATTTCGCTACATTTGCGGACTCGGAAACTTGCGTGACAACTGCGAGCTAAAGAGCCAACTAGCGTTCGGCTGCCGGGTGAAATACCGGCGCACTATTTCAGTGTCACCGCAGTGTTGATTTGCATTTCATTGAAGGCTACGCCGAAAAAACAAGAAGCAGCAAATGCGGGGCGCCATTTGTCGGCCGATGAAACCGCCAGAGCCGAGCGGGCCATTTGTCTGCATCGGACAGCGAAGTGCCCGGCGAGGGGGGTTCCCCGCCGCCGCGGCGTGGGCTCTGGCCAGTGCGCAGGTGCGGCTGTGGCGGCCGTTGGCCTGGCGGGCTGGGCTGGCGCGTTGCCTTCCGGAGCGCCATCCGTCACCCGGGACACGGCCCGAAGCTGCGCCGCGCTCTTCAATTTCCGGACGAATCTGCGCGGCCGGTCAGCTGGACAGCGATTCGGTCTGTTCCACGCTAGCCCGTCTGCTGCAGGCGGTACTGCCGACATACGAGGTGTGTGAGAGAATGAAACCACACTCTAACATAAGACTCGCGACACTCCGTCTCTTTTCTGTTACCCAGAGAGGTAGCAGTGCCCCGAGAGTAAGGAGTCCATGTACTGCCATAAAAATCGACACTAACTAAAGCATTGAGCCGTGGTGCGGCACGCGTTGGTGCTGTTTGTAGGTTTCCGCCTATAGTGCTACAACGATGAAAAATAATACACTCCTGGAAATGGAAAAAAGAACACATTGACACCGGTGTGTCAGACCCACCTACTTGCTCCGGACACTGCGAGAGGGCTGTACAAGCAATGATCACACGCACGGCACAGCGGACACACCAGGAACCGCGGTGTTGGCCGTCGAATGGCGCTAGCTGCGCAGCATTTGTGCACCGCCGCCGTCAGTGTCAGCCAGTTTGCCGTGGCATACGGAGCTCCATCGCAGTCTTTAACACTGGTAGCATGCCGCGACAGCGTGGACGTGAACCGTATGTGCAGTTGACGGACTTTGAGCGAGGGCGTATAGTGGGCATGCGGGAGGCCGGGTGGACGTACCGCCGAATTGCTCAACACGTGGGGCGTGAGGTCTCCACAGTACATCGATGTTGTCGCCAGTGGTCGGCGGAAGGTGCACGTGCCCGTCGACCTGGGACCGGACCGCAGCGACGCACGGATGCACGCCAAGACCGTAGGATCCTACGCAGTGCCGTAGGGGACTGCACCGCCACTTCCCAGCAAATTAGGGACACTGTTGCTCCTGGGGTATCGGCGAGGACCATTCGCAACCGTCTCCATGAAGCTGGGCTACGGTCCCGCACACCGTTAGGCCGTCTTCCGCTCACGCCCCAACATCGTGCAGCCCGCCTCCAGTGGTGTCGCGACAGGCGTGAATGGAGGGACGAATGGAGACGTGTCGTCTTCAGCGATGAGATTCGCTTCTGCCTTGATGCCAATGATGGTCGTATGCGTGTTTGGCGCTGTGCAGGTGAGCGCCACAATCAGGACTGCATACGACCGAGGCACACAGGGCCAACACCCGGCATCATGGTGTGGGGAGCGATCTCCTACACTGGCCGTACACCACTGGTGATCGTCGAGGGGACACTGAATAGTGCACGGTACATCCAAACCGTCATCGAACCCATCGTTCTACCATTCCTAGACCGGCAAGGGAACTTGCTGTTCCAACAGGACAATGCACGTCCGCATGTATCCCGTGCCACCCAACGTGCTCTAGAAGGTGTAAGTCAACTACCCTGGCCAGCAAGATCTCCGGATCTGTCCCCCATTGAGCATGTTTGGGACTGGATGAAGCGTCGTCTCACGCGGTCTGCACGTCCAGCACGAACGCCGGTCCAACTGAGGCGCCAGGTGGAAATGGCATGGCAAGCCGTTCCACAGGACTACATCCAGCATCTCTACGATCGTCTCCATGGGAGAATAGCAGCCTGCATTGCTGCGAAAGGTGGATATACACTGTACTAGTGCCGACATTGTGCATGCTCTGTTGCCTGTGTCTATGTGCGTGTGGTTCTGTCAGTGTGATCATGTGATGTATCTGACCCCAGGAATGTGTCAATAAAGTTTCCCCTTCCTGGGACAATGAATTCACGGTGTTCTTATTTCAATTTCCAGGAGTGTATTACGACGATGTCAAACCTTATTTTCATGATATAAAGAAGAATTGACGATACTAAAAATGTAATTATAATTTTATTATTTTAATTTTTGTGCTCAGCGAATCAAAGACTTTCTAGTGCACGGAATAAACTAGCATTGTTTGTGCTACGAAACTGTATATGATTGTTAAGTGAGAACTGATTCTATGTAAGACATTTTGTCTGGGCGGATTTTGTTCTCTTACTGGTCGGTAGAGAAAGAAAAGTTTCTTAATCGATGTATGTAATATGAATGTATAAAGGCTTAAAAATGAGAGAGAGATAATCCTTGCGGACAATTACTATATAGTATAAGAAAAGGTAAATACAAGTTATTCAAAACAAATATCTCTAAAGTGTATCGTCTTGTGATTTCTAAAGACTGAAAATTGCGGTGTTTAATCTAAACCTGTCCTGAATAACAGCGGAGAACATTTATGTCATCATCATATTTTCTTCGTTTGACCACGGTTGTGATTCGCATGTTACTTTTTGTTACGCGACGTGTTAGGAATATTTTTATTATACGAGCAAAAGTGCACACAGCTTTAATCGAACCTGCATCTTTCGGAAACGATAACTCTTAATCAGTACAATTACGCAAATACCGTCTAAATCGCAACCGTGATCACAAAAGTGTTTCCTGGACCTGATTTTTATAAATGTGTAGACTTGAAAGCGAACAGCATTGCACCATCGCTGGCTCGCAACAATTGAAAGAAGACAAAACAGGGACTGAACAACTTTAAATTTTAACGCCGTCAACGTTACGAAATCTGAACGACCTAAGTTAATTAATTAAATATTAACAGGAAGAGAACTATTAAATTTTAAAGATTAAATCACAGCAAGAATTTAATGCATTTTAGCGTCATTAGGATGCTTTACATTAGCACTTGAGTATCAGATACCATCAAATCTATTTAAAAGACAGTGCGAAAATAAATTTGATACCTTTATAATTATTATTATAACAATTCACGCACTCTGTTGCAGGCCAGACGGTTTGGTTTAGTTGGCATGGTTGCAGTTGTTTGTCTTCTTCTCGTGTTGACTGGCGCCACTCGATTTCGCAAGCGCTGCCTGTCCGCTAGTGGCAGCAGCGGCGGTTATCGATATGTTGTAACTGTTGCCCTATCATCGGGGCGACGTCGCTGTTGTTCCGGGTCGTGTGAGTGGCTAGTTCGGTTGGGGACTCAGAAGAAGCCAGGTCCGTAGAATGAAGAACACGCCGGGGCCGCAGGCGGCACGCATGGACTACCGGATGGAAGGGCTGTGGTCATGAGGGTGCACGACCTCGTCGTAAACCTGATCCAGCAAGCTTAAGATGAGTGCATTTAAATCCAAGTAGAGCAGAGTCAGTCACCGGTGTTGGCCCTGTTGTACGTATGTGACACTGTGACAGATTGTCATCGCACCGTCATGAGCAGTGTGGTAGATCTGCGTACCGCATAGTACTTGAAGACCCTACTGTGTTAAAAGCACTTGGCTCAATGATTACACGGTGTGGTTACTCAACTGTGAATTAATACAGCAGTGAATAGATTTGTGTTATTCTGCCAACCGTCATCAGAGTTGTCACAGTGAGTTCAGTGTGCGTTTGTGTGCCTAATTAATTTGATGTCACTCATTTGGTACTTGTTTTGGCTCGCTTTGCGATTGTTTCCGCAATGACGTGTGGTTGCTGATTCTGGTAGGTTACATTTCGGTTTTGCCTCGCACGCAAATCGAGTGGGTCTTAGTTACTGTTAGTTTGTCTGGTGTTCTGTACTGTGACTTGTCTGTTCAGATTTTCGGGTTTGTGGAATCGGACGGAAATCTGGTAGTGGTTCCTTTCTCGTTCCGGGCGCTCTAGCCACAGTAAAAAAAAAAAAAAAAATGGCTCTGAGCACTGTGGGACTTAACATCTATGGTCATCAGTCCCCTAGAACTTAGAACTACTTAAACCTAACTAACCTAAGGACAGCACACAACACCCAGTCATCAAGAGGCAGAGAAAATCCCTGACCCCGCCGGGAATCGAACCCGGGAACCAGGGTAAACACAGTATTCTGGGGACATAGTGCAGACCGTCGTTGCATTTGGTTTATCGGACGTCAGGTAGCTTCAGAAAGGTTATCATTAGTCATTCGTTAGAATGTCGCTAGTCTGAGTTACCATCTTGTGAAGTGTATGCAACTTTTGTGTGCCTATCCCATCGCTCGCGAAAAAGTTTGTTGCCAGACCTTCTCGGAGGGCGATTCCTGGAGCACCGTCTGTGACTGCTCCTTGTGTTTTATTATTGTATTATGTATTACTATATCTTGTAATGCCTACATTAAAGGTTATGTATGTCCTTTTAATAGATCTGGTCGCGTTCTGGAATAAATCAAACAGTGGTGGTCAGTTGCTTGTTTCTTTTAATTAACCTTTGCTTGTATTGGCTGTTTTACAGAAGGTTTCTAAATTTTTTTACATAGTTGCCGTTCTTGGCATGTAAACATTATCTGTATCTGTATTTTATGGTGATTGCTAATTTGTAACGCACTGAAAACACTATTATTTACACAGTTGTTTATTCCTTCATTAATAACGTGTGGTATTTTTTAAAATTTTATTGTTGAGTCTGCAATTACTGTTTTATAAATATATGTGTCTAACTGTAAAAGGTATCCAATAGTAACTGATTACGGCCCCGTCCACAGTCGTAACCGACTCCTGCCTTCCATTGACCACCAGGTTTCAAATATGGGCCCACATATGTCAGCCTTTAGTTTCGTAAGCAACCTGGGAGGTATGGAACTGTAATTTACTAGGTAGTTTACTTACGATTCTCGCCTAATGTACAGATATTTTTTGAATAATGACGTTTGCACTTAATAATAAGAAATTGCTAGTAAACTTCAGAAGACCTGATCTCCTGCAGAACGATGTCTTATATCTGTCGAGCAGTGTAGTTTTTTTGTTCGCTACACTTTCAGCCAAATTAGTGAACACGGATTGTAGGAAACATACACTGAAGAGCCAAAGAAACTGGTGCACCTGCCCAATATCGTGTAGGAGCCTCGCGAGTACGCAGAAGTGCAGCAACGTGACGTAGCGAGGGCTCACCTAATGTCTGAAGTAGTGCTGGAGAGAACCGACACCATGAATCCTATAGGGCTGTCCATAAGTCCGCAAGAGTACGAGGGGGTGGAGATCTCTTCTGAACAGTACGTTGCAAGGCATCCCTGATATGCTCAGTAATGTTCATGTCTGAGGAGTTAGGTGGCGAGCGAAGTGTTTAAACTCGGAAGAGTGTTCATGGAGCGACTCTGTAGTAATTCTGGAGGTGTAGGGTGTCGCATTGTTCTGCTGGAATTGCCCAAGTCCGTCGGCATCCAGAATGGACAGGTGATCAGACAGGATTTTTACGAACGTGTCACCTGTCAGAGTTGTATCTAGATGTATCAGGGGTCTCATATCACTCCAACTGCACACGCCCCACACTATTACACAGCAGTCACCTGCTGACATGCAGGTACACACCCATCCGCTCGACACAATTGGAAACGAGACTCTTCCGACCAGGCAACATGTTCCCAGTTATCAACAGTCCAAAGTCGGTGTTGACGGGCCCAGGCGAGGCGTAAAGCTTTGTGTTGTGCAGTCATCATGGGTACACCCGTGGGTCTTCGGCTCCGAAAGCCCATACCAATGATATTTCTTTAAATGGTTCGCACTCTGATACTTGTTAGTGGCCCAGCGTTTAAACCTGCAGCAATTTGCGGAGGGGTTGCACTTCTGCCAGGCTGAACCATTCTTTTCAGTCGTCATTGGTGCCGTTCTTGCAGGCTCTTTTTCCGGCCGCAGCGATGTCGAAGATTTGATGTTTTACCGGATTCCTGATATACACGGTGCACTAGTGAAATGGTCGTACGGAAAAATCCCCACTTCATTGCTACCTCGGAGATACTGTGTCCCATCACTTGTGCGCCGACTCTACCACCACGTTCAAACTAACTTAAATCTTGACAGCCGCGCGGGGTAGCCGCGCGGTCTGGGGCGCATTGTCACGGTCCGTGCGGCTCCCTCCCTCGGGGATGGGTGTGTGTGTTGTCCACAGCGTAAGTTAGTTTCAGTTAGATTAAGTAGTGTGTAGGCTTAGGGACCGATGACCTCAGCAGTTAGGTCCCAAAAGACCTTATCACAAATTTCCAATTCAAATTTTCCCAATCTTGATAACCTGTCATTGTAGCAGCAGTAACCGATCTTACAGCTGCGCCAGGTATTTGTTGTATTATATGGGCATTGCCGACCACAGCGCCGTATTCTGCCTGTTTACACTGAATACGTATGCCTATACCAGTTTCTTTGGCGGTTCAGTGTATATGGAATGTAATACTTAGGTTATTTAACGTACAAAATAAGCTACCACAACTGCAGCTTAAGAGGAAACCACACACACACAAACGTGTTAATAAATGTCCAAAAGCAATAAAACTGTTTCTCAATATAGAAAGAAGCTATTCAACAATTGTTGCTAAATCTGAGCCACGAACGGAAAGAACCTTCAACACATTCGCTTTTGAAGCAAAATTAATTACATTTACAAAAATATTGGTGTATTAGAAAGTCGAGTGATATTTAAGAATGGGCGAATCACTGGAAGCCATAAAATTTTTTTAAGTGTCGAGGAAAGTGCCTATGATGATAACTAAATAAACGCCGTTTCCAGGGCTCTCGGGTGTCCAGCCGGAAGCGATCGTTGAAGTACCACGATATTTCGGCGAATAAGAAAGGGAAAGCCTCTGACCACATATCAAAATAAATGTTTCTCATGCATGAAATATGTGTTTACATTCTCTTGCTGCAAATGCACATATTCGTCAGAATTTCTGCATGAATAAGTTCTAGCTTATGTCACTGAATTGGTCTGATTCGACTGTTGCACGTGCATTTAATGGTACTTCATGCCTCTTGGTAACTTCCGAACGCATGGAACGAAAAATGTAGCAAATATAACAACTGTTTCGTTTATTAAATAGAAAATAACTGAAAACAAAGATTAGCCTTACGATGCTTGAGAATGTCTGCTTTCTAATCGCTTGGAGCGTTAGTGTAGCTCCAACTGTCAGACGGTAACCACTTTCGCACCAGAGAGTGTCGTGACTGTATTAGATGTGATGAGACAGACAACACTGCGAGTGATTTGGCAACGACGTGTTGTTCTCGTTGTGTAGGGTGGTGTGTTCATCCCATCCATACACTCAGTCCAAGTTTCAGCTCCGTCCAGGCATCACCTGATATTTGAGAGAGCTATCGCTGAGCCGTCCGTTGTGGCCGAGCGGTTCTAGGCGCTTCAGTCCGGAACCGTGCTGCTGCTGCTACGATCGCAAGTTCGAATCCTGCGTCGGGCATGGATGTGTGTGATGTCCTAAGGTTACTTAGGTTTAAGCTAAGTTCTAGGGGACTGACGACCTCAGAAGTTAAGTCCCATAATGCTCAGAGCCATTTGAACAAACTATATAACTTGACTCAAGACTAATTAGCAAACAGAGCGCCGTGTGTTGTTCATAATGGAGGGAAAGTAGCGTCCAACATACTCCAGTGGAGTGTTGTGAGACCTTTATTGTCCGCAATATACAGGGTGTCACAGGAAGAGTGGTTAGTATCCAGCGATATGAGAGGAATGGCACATTCGGAGTAGTTTCTGAGATAGAGCATATTTAACACGCAGTTGTTTTTGGGCTAGTGGCATGTACGTAACGTATCTTAGCCAGCCAATCTCTTTGACTTTTTTGTAGCCCAACCTACCTCGTTGCTTTCAGCCTGTTTGCTCGGAGTGTACTGCTGCCACTAAAAGAGCTGGTTCAACGCGCAGATGTTCCTACTGTGTTGTGAGTGAAGTAGTACGAGGGACTGAAAGAATATCAGAGAGAAGCATCTGTTAACTGTGTTTGTACACGTGCTAATCAGAATGCCACGCATCTGTACTAATGAAGAATATACGGATAAGGATTATGTTTACGGGTTCAGCGTGATAATGCTCCTGCTGCTGTCGAAGAATACCGTCAACTCTTTCCGTGACGTCATATTTTTGATAGTAGAGTGTTTACCTGAATTTTTAGTGTGTTGCGTGAAACAGGTATTCTTTCAAGTTCCCTTCTTTCTGTACATGTAGTTAAACAACCTGTGCAGGAACAGCAACACATTTTTGAAATGGTACAGCGTAGTCCCGCTACCTTGCACGAATCGGAGTACCACGAACAAGGGTATGGTGAAAATTACGTGCGGAAAACTTCTACACAATCTTCGCATTATCGACATGTCACATGATTTGAGTTTTTCCACTGGTAAATGACAATTATCATTTGCTTCCATTAATACTATTCACCGATCAATCCGCGTTTACACGGAGGCAAACAACAACACACGTAATCATCGATCGTGGCAGAAAAATCCACCCGCTACAATGGGAAGCACTTCCAAGTTCGTTTTTCGATCAGTGTTTGGTGCTGCATTGTCGGTAACATATTCATCGGTCAAGACATTTTAGAAGATCGAATGACGTGACAGAATTACTTGCACTCTTTTGGAAACTCCGTGTGTTGAATAAATTGAGAACGTTCCTTTGGCCACGCGTACGGCAATGTACTTCCAGCACGACGGAGTTCCTCCACGTTTTACCAGACGCTTTAGTTAACGTCTCAACCGCATTTACCCCAATCGTTGGATTAGTCGTGGTATTGCAATTAACTGGCCCTCAAGATCAACAGAGCTGGGGTTGTATGAAGCCTGAGTTGTAGGTATTCTCCGCACACTCTCGACACTGTGGATCACGGAATGTTGAATTCCCTAAACATTTCCGAGATGGATTGTCCCATTCGTCTAGCACCAACTGCCATTCGCGGTCAGAGTCTGTAATTGGCGTCGTGCGGCCATAATCACATCGGAAACCTTTTCACATGACTCACCTGAGTACAAATGACAGCTCCACCAATGCACTGCCCTCTTATATCTCGTGTACGCGACACTACCGCCGTCTGTATGTGTACATATCACTTTCCGATGACTTTCCTCGCCTCAGTGTATGTTAGGCTGGGACGACGCCAGTCAGTTGCCAGTCGTTTGTGTGCGGGAAGTTGTCGCTCAGCAGAGGATGCGACAGAACTAAAGAGTGTCTTTTCTCATGATATGAACACATCTGTTGTTTGGTTAAAGAATTTAATCAAACATCGATTTAACTGAAATTTCACACTGTTTATACGAATTACCACCTACTGCCGATTTGTTATGTTTAAATTCAGACCTTTTTATTGGATAAATAAACTGTGAATTTTGCACCATTTTATATTGTCGAATTCTTTTTGCAGGTCGTGAAAGATGTTCGAAATTTTGAGAAAAATATTGGTAAGCTATGGAGAGAGACGGGTAATATACAATATGTACAAAAGCCAACAGGGAATAATAAGAGCGGTCGGCCAAGATCAAAGTGCTCGGATTAAAGGCGTAAGACTCCTACTGTTCAATCTGCTCGTAGAAGAAGCAATGATGGAAATAAAAGAAAGGTTCACGAGTGGAATTAAAATTCAAGCTGAAAGGATATCAATGAAACGATTCGTTGATGACAATGCTATACTGGCTGAAAGTGAAGAAGAATTACATGGTCTGCTGAGTGGAATGAACATCCTAATGAGTACAGAATTTTGACTGAGAGTAAATAGCAGAAAGACGAAAGTAATGAGTGGTTGCAGAAATGAGAACAGCGAGAAAGTTAACATCAGGATTGACAGTCACGAAGTAGATGAAGTCTAGGAATTCTGCTACCTAGGCAGAAAAATAACGAATGACGGACGGAGCAAGGACATCAAAAGTAGAATAACACCGGCACAAAAGGGCATTTCTAGCAAAGAGAAGTCTATTTGTATCAAACATAGGCCTTAATTTGAGGAAGAAATTTCTGAGAATGTACGTTTGTATCACAGAATTGTACGGCAGTGAAACATGGATTGTGGGAAAACCGGACCACAAGAGAATCAAAGCATTAGATATGTGGTGCAAAGACGAATGTTAAAAATTAGGTGGACCGATAAGGTAAGGAATGAGGAGGTTCTGCGTAGAATCGGAGAGGAAAGGAAAATGCGGAAAACACCGACAAGGAGAAGGAACAGAATGATGGGACATCTGTTGAGACATCAGGGAATAACTTCCATGGTACTAAAGGGAGTTATAGAGGGCAAAAACTATAAAGGAAGACAGAGATTGAAGTACACCCAGCAAATAATTGAGGACGTAGGTTACAAGCGCTACTTTGAGATGTGAGGTTGGCCCTTGGGAGGAATTCGTGGCGGGCTGCATCAAACCAGTCAGAAGACTGATGACTCCAAAAAAACCCATGAATGATACGTCTTTTTGCTTACACATACATTTTACCTGTGTGTGTAAAGTGCGGATGTAGATGTTAAAGCAGGGAGTGTAGTGATAGGCTGTGGTGTAGTAATTATATATTTCTCCATAGCTGTGGAACGTAAACTTTGAAAGTCGGTAGGATATTTATGTTTAAGGCACGATGCTGGTTATGATGCTCAAAAAACTGAATGCATTTTTACGTGTACTGAGAAAGAAAAGGCCTTAGAATGTGGTACTGGTGTTTATTGGCAAATGACAAATATTTCATACTGTATGGAATGATGGGTTTCAGTATCGACGGTTGTGATGGATTTTTCCTGTCTTTTTATTTATACACATTTTTTCTTGTAATATTATCTGTGTTACATTAAATATGTAAATTCATATGTAAATAAATGTGGTACATGTATATTTTATGTTGCATGTGTGCTGTTCCCAGAGAGGTTAATCTTCATCTTTTTCATTTTTTTCTCCTGCATTTATCCCTTTCTATCTACATCCATCTCCTCCTCCCCCCTCTCTCTCTGTCCATCTCATCCTCTCTAATGTTTCCATCTCCTACTCTCCTCTCTTAGTCCACCTCCTTATTCTCCCTCTCTCTGTTCATATACTTCTCACCTCTCCATCTCCTCCTCCCACTTGCTCTATGACCATCTCATTCTTCCCTGTCTCTCTATCCATCTCCTCCTAGCACATACTCGATGTATATCTGCTCCTGCCCACCTCTCCCCCTAAATCTCCTTCTACTCTCTCTGCCTATCCATTAACTCCACCTCCTCCCCTACACATCTTGTCACCCTCTTTCTGTCCCTCTCTCCTTCTCCCTCTCGCTATCGACCCCCTCTTCCCACCTTCTCTATTCATCTCCTCCTACCTCCTTTCTCTCTTACCCCTGCCTGCCTTCCATCTCTTTGTCCATCTTCTCCTCTATCATTCTAAACCTTCTTCCTCCATCTGTGCACATCTGCACATGTAGCCTCAGCACAACAGGTTGATGAAGCAGGCTGATACTATTCCCACAACATGCCTGTCACGAAGGCCAGCTTATACATGAGGAACTTGAATTAAAACTTTGTTTGCCCTGATGTGTAGGCTACCCTTCAAAGCATGTCGATAAGCCAGACTAGTACTACTTCAACACAACAGATCGATGGAGCAGGCTGATACTATTCACACAACATGCCTGTCGTGAAGGGCAGCTTACATGTCAGGGGCTTGAACTGAAAACCATTGTTTGCTCCTGCAGTGTTGTCTGCCCTGCAAAACACTTCGATAAGGTAGGCCAACACTACTCCAACAGAATACACCAATTGAGAAGGGCAGCCTATACATCAGGGGCAGGAAAACCTTTTCTTGCCTGTTACTTGTAGGCTACCCTGAAAAGCAGGTCAATAAGTCAGGCTGATACTTTTCCCACACAACACACCTGTCTGGCAGGGCAAAATATATGACAGGGGCTAAAAACACGTTTTTACTCTATTTTCTATCCTATTGGGGGCCGAAAGTTTTAAATCTCACTTTACTGCCACTTTTGAATTTAAATGTTTGTGTATCAAATTTGGTTAAAATTGATACAGAGGTTATGGAGGATATTCCAGACATACACATACATCTGCTTTATATAAAGTGTGTTATTGCTACAAGTGCAGATATTTCTGTTGATGGCTGAGGATTCTGTACTGAAAACTATTACATCAGTATTTACTCCATTTTCAGACTAATAATTATAGCTATTACAAGTAGTATGTGTTTAGCTTGATTAGTACCTCCATGTTCGTGTTAAACAAGCAAACCATTAATGTTTATTTTCCCATGGGCAGCATGTCAGGTACTGAAGTGCGGACACAAAATGGTAAGTCTTTACTGACAGGCATAGTTGACTTTGTGGTGCAGTTGTGACTGTGTAGAAAATATCAGGCAGTTGTTGTTGTTGTGGTCTTCAGTCCTGAGACTGGTTTGATGCAGCTCTCCATGCTACTCTATCCTGTGCAAGCTTCTTCATCTCCCAGTACCTACAGCAACCTACATCCTTCTGAATCTGCTTAGTGTATTGATCTCTTGGTCTCCTCATTAGTTACGTGATCTACCCACCTTATCTTCAGCATTCTTCTGTAGCACCACATTTCGAAAGCTTCTATTCTCTTCTTGTCCAAACTGGTTATCGTCCATGTTTCACTTCCATACATGGCTACACTCCATACAAATACTTTCAGAAACGACTTCCTGACACTTAAATCTATACTCGATGTTAACAAATTTCTCTTCTTCAGAAACGATTTCCTTGCCATTGCCAATCTACATTTTATATCCTATCAGGCAGTAAATTGTGTTATATTTTTGTGGGAAGACCGTCAGATGCACAGGAAAAACAATTAACACACTGAAGTGTACCTTTACCTCTAATACCCTGTGTGTATAGACTCACCATTTCCACATTGCTCATGTATGCATTTGGCGCATATGAATCGCTGACTGCAGAAACGACACATGTACAAAATTTTCAAAATTCGTTTTATTGCACCCAATAAGTTAAGCTGGGTAGGTGAATTATCTACTGCAGACACAGATCTTGTTCACAATCAGTAAACCACCTTTAACAGCAATGACAATTCACCACTTACAACAAAAAGGGAACATGTCCTCCATATATTCCCTTTCTGCTGTTAACAATATTTCCTGTAGCAAGTGCACTACTGATCTAGTGGCTTTGAAAGTATCAGATTACACAGCATTCGAAACAGCTCATCTATCTGCTGTTCTTTTTATTCTCGTGGAAACAGAAGACTTCACAGATTACTATACTTGGTGTTCATTATTCTAATAAAAATGCATTAGTAATGGTCATTATGAAAAAGATGTTCCAAAGGGGCAAAAGATCTGTTTTGTCCTGTCAAAATATCATGAATTTAGTTCCAGCGAAGCTGCACAATTGGTGTATGGAAATATCAATGGCCCACAATCTGATGGCATTTACTTAGGAAATACTCATATGAATCTAAAAATCCCAACGAGCCTGCCTATAAAGCCAAATCACTCATAAACACATTAAATATGGATGATATTAAAAAATTTTAATCCCCTTTCTGGAAGGAAATATGCAATTTTGGAATGACATTTGGACAGATCCAAGAACAGAAGGAGATGACACTGTAGAGGATTTTTAAGTCCACGAATCTATTTTGATGTAATAATGCTTAAAATGTGTTTAGTTTGACGATTTGTGAAATAAATTTGTATTCTCAAAATTTATGGCTTTCAATTTTCGAGTATATCATACATTTTTTGCTGCAAAAGAGAAGATGCCCAATACAAAAAAGGTTAAGCAACTACTAACAAAAAGTTGGATAAAAATATAGAAATAGCAATATCTAAAACACTTTAGAAACCTTTTTTAGAAAAAAAAATATAGCCTAATTTTGCTTGAGTTGTTTTTGCGTTAAACAGTTTTTGTGTCCCTCGTATGAAATTTAGAAAAATGCCGTTGTTCCCTTTCTGCAGGTACTAGTTCATACGAGGGTAATCCCAAAATTAAGGTCTCCTATTTTTTTTTATAAGTACAGAACTCTGTTTGTGTGGCAGTTGGTCACACTGTTATGAAAAGTATTCATGCGCTTTGTGTAAACATGCACACGCCACACTGAGGCGCTCAGTCTTGGCTTGGCAGCCGTTGAGAATGGAGCTCCCGTGTGCGAATTGCGCGCAGTTATTCGGTTTTTGAACGCAAAGGGCACTGCGCCGATTGAAATCCATCGCCAGTTGACGGAAATGTGTGGTTAGTCGTGCATGGATGTCGAAAATGTTCGTAAGTGGTGTAGAGAGTTGGCAGCTGGTCGGACCGAAATTCATGACGATCAAAGGAGTGGGAGATCGTCAGTTTCTGAGGAGACGGTGGTGAAAGTTGAGCAAAACATGCGTGAAGATCGGCGGATCACCCTGGAGTCTGCACGTTGGTTCCTGAGGTTTCCCGAAGCAGCGCTCTCAGAATTTTAACGGAAACATTGAACTACCGGAAGGTGTGCGCAAGATAGGTGCCACGAATGCTGACTGACGACCACATGCGGCAACGAGTTGATGCTTCCCGCGCATTTCTTCACCGCCTTGCAGCCGAACAGGACAACTTTCTGGACTCAGTTGTCACGGGTGATGAAACCTGGGCATACCGCTTTACACCTGAGACCAAGCAACTTTATGAACAGCATGGCGGCGAGATGGTGTGACATGGGCGTACAAAAACTGCCACAGCGTCTACAAAAATTGCATCGACAGAAATGGTGATTATGTCGAAAAATAGCTAAATGTTCAAACCGTAAACTGATGTAAACCATTGTAGAAATAAACAGGTTTATGTACTTACAAAAAAATAGGAGACCTTAATTTTGGGATTACCCTCGTATATTGCACACATCTCTTCCTCCTTTAATCTGTGTGACCACCTTGTCCTCGCTCCATCTCTCTGTCCACCTCATTCTCAATCCACTATTTGTCTGTCTTCTCCTCCTGATTTAGAGTCCATATCCTCCCCGTCTCTCTTTGTTCATATCCACCATCCCCCCTCTCTCTGACCATATATTTCTACCCTTTCCCTCTGTCCATGCCCCTTTCCCCTCTCTCTGTCCTTTTCTCTTCCTATATATCTGCTCCTGCTTCCTATCCCTCTCCTCCTCCCCCTCTCCCTACCCATCTCTCCCTCCTCCTCTCTTCGTCCTTCCCCCCTCTGTCCATCCCATCCTTACTCCCTATCCGTCTCTATCCCCTTCCCCAGCCATCTCAATGACCCTCCAGCCATGGCCTTCCACACGTGTAGCTCCTCAATAACAGATCGATAAGGCAGGGCAATACTACTCCAACACGACACACATGTTGTGCTGGGCAAACTAGACAGCACAAACTGAGGAAACAAACAAGCTTCCGACCTTATCTCCGTTACCATGGGAGATACGAGCTTCTAGCCCGCACAGTGCTGATACTGCTGAAGTTTTATGTTTGTATACCAGTTTGGGTTGAATCTGATGCAGGCGTATGGGAAGAGATGTTGCACATACATTCACACACAAACGCAAACATACACTCATACGTATATATAATATCTTGTTGTATGAACCTTGATAGTATTATTGAAATTAATTCTGAAATCCCTGATTTACCTTTAATCACCTAACATGGAATTGCCATTGCCATATAAACGAAAAACTGTAGCAAGGAAAATAATTACATGTTGAAAGTGACCCTGACCAGAGTGTGACACTGAACATTTGAAAAATAGTAGAAACAGAAATAGAATACTGAATATGCCTTGTATAATCTGCGATTTCTCTCCTAACTTATAAATTTTGTCAGCACATGTTTCCATAGTTTTCGTGAAATTTGAAAAAATATTTTAATGTTCAAATTCACCCCATTTCATGGTAACAATCATAATTTACAGCTTGCATGATTGCATATAGCTAGTAGTATTTTAAGTGATGAAATATTTTGAATCGAATAATAAACGAACAGCAAGCGATATTACAATTTTATTTAGCAGAAACTATGTAGTTTACAGGTGTCCAGTTTGCGTGTATGCATGAATCTTACACAGATATGTGCACTGTAAAAACAATTTTTCCACCTAAGTATCAGGAGAACATTAGTGAGGGAAAAAAGAAGTACAAACTTCGATAGTGTTATAAGGTGTTTGATAGGAAGCACTTGCGTAGCCTCCAACTGCCGTGCAGCAGAGAAGAGATGCTCTAGGGTGGCAAAAGTTCTACATAATGAGAACAGTAGCTTGGCGACTCTAATCTGTGAGAGGTGTCACTGGCATGGATAATGGGCTAACACTAGGACGGACAGCCGTATGTAGAACTTGCTGCGTGACGCCTGGCTACGGGAGGAACGGCAGACGTCCGGTCAGCGGAGGCGGCCGGCTGTGTCGGGCAGCGCAGCAGCGAGCTCTGAGGCACAGGTAGTAGGGCAGCTCCACGAAGCTCAGCAGGCTGGCACCCGCGAACAGGCCCGCCGCGCCGCCGATGGACACTGGCACACAAAGTTACACAGGTCAAACGAGAACAATGCACACTTTTATTAGCACACAATTCGCAGCTAAATCCAGACGAAATTTCAGAATTTCTGCACAAGTCTCAGTCTTTTATAAGTGCTTATGTCAGTCCTTTGTGTCATACACTGAAGCACCAACGAAACTGGTATAGGCATGCGTATTCAAATGTAGAGGTATGTAAACAAGCAGAATACGGCTTGGTCGGCAACATCTATACAAGAGAGAAAGTGTCTGGTGCAGTTGTTAGATCGGTTACTCCTGCTCAATTGCAGGTTATCAAGATTTAAGTGATTCTGAACGTGGTGTTATAGTCGGCGTATGAGCGATGGGACACAGTATCTCCGAGGTATCGATGAAGTGGGGATTTTCCCGTACGAGCATTTCATGAGTGCACCATGAACATCAGAAATCCGGTAAAACATCATATCTCCGACATCGCTGGGGCTGGAAAAGATCCTGCAGGAACGAGACCAACTACGAATGAAGAGAATCTTAAACGTGACACAAGTGCAACCCTTCGGCAAATTGCTGCAGATTTCAATGCTGGGCCATCAGCAAGTGTCACCGTGCGAACCATTCAACGAAACATCATCGATATGGGCTTTTGGAGCCGAAGGCCCACTCGTGTATCCTTGATGACTGCACGATACAAAGCTTTACGAGTGGCCTGTTTCCGTCAACACCGACATTGGACTGTTGATGACTCGAAACATGTTGCTGGGTCGGACGAGTCTTGTTTCAGATTGTATCGAGTGGATGAAAGTGTACGGGTATGGAGACAACCTCAGGAATCCCTGGAACCTGCATGACAGCAGGGGAACGTTCAAGCTGGTGGAGGCTCTGTAATGGTGTGGGGTGTGGGCAGTTGGAGTGGCACCCCTGATACATCTAGTTACTAGTTTGTCAGGTGACATGTACATAAGCATCCTGTCTAATCACCTGCATCCAGTCATGCCCACTGTGCATTACAACGGACTTGGACAATGCGACGCCCCACAACACCCCACACATCCAGGATTGCTACAGAGTGGCTCCAGGAACGCTCGTCTGAGTTTCAACACTTCCATTGGCCACCAACCTCCCCACACATGTACATTATTGAGC
Organism: Schistocerca nitens; assembly: GCF_023898315.1. Classification (NCBI taxonomy): domain Eukaryota; kingdom Metazoa; phylum Arthropoda; class Insecta; order Orthoptera; family Acrididae; genus Schistocerca; species Schistocerca nitens. Next base: position 462,098,512 of record NC_064614.1, on the reverse strand, counting down.
GTATCTGGGATACCTTACGATGCGCTCTTCAGAAGAGATCTCCACACCCTCGTACTCTTACGGATTTACGGACAGCCCTGCAGGATTCATGGTGTCAGTTCCCTCCAGCACTACTTCAGACATTAGTCGAGTCCACGCCACGTTGTTTTTATGCACTTCTGCTTGCTCGCCGGGCCCCTACACGATATTAGGCAGATGTACCAGTTTCTTTGGCTCTTCAGAGTATCTATGAGGTGTGTTCAAAACATAATGGGAAATTTGTAACTTCTCGTTTTCTACGAGGTTGTGCTTAAAAGTAGTGACTCTGAATTTTTTATGTGAATGCTCTTAAAGCATTTTAAATGAAACAAATGTTATCAACATTCTACATCTTGTCCTTCATGTCTTCGTATTTGCAGCCCTCTGCCGCTAAAGAGCTCCGAAATATAGCGTGTAACATGGTAGCGTGTACCATAGCTATGTCATTGCGTGAGAAACTGCGTGTAATAGAACTCCGAATTGCAAGAGTTCGTCCACACTTGGAGCACCCTCTCCTTCAGCATGATAATGCCAGACCACACACGAGTGCTGTGACATCTGCAACAATCCGACACCTTGGGTTCACTGTCAAAGATGATATAGCGCCGACTTGGCCCCACCAGATTTTCATCTGCTCCCAGAACTTAAAGAACACCTTCGAGTACTTCACTTTGTCAGTAACGAAGCGGTGCCAGCAGATGTGAGGTTGTGGCTCCGTTAACAAAGTAAAACATTCTAGAGTGACGGTGTCAAAAAACTGGTCTCTCTTTGACAGAAAAGTGTTTTTCGCCTTGGTGGCTATTTTGAGAAATAAATATGTAGACATGAAGAATAAAGATGTAGAATGTTAATAACATTTGTGTTATTTAAAAAGCTTTTAATGTTTTCAAGTAAAAATTTCGAAGGCATTCCTTCCAGCACGCCCTTATATTAGTCCGATTCGCGCAAGTTTTTCGTTACTGTGTTCTAAACATGTGTGAGAAACATCTGTATGGTGCTCTAGCTATATCGAATGTTTAGTCTTTTGTCAGCTATCAAAAAGGTTTTTTTTTTTTTGTAGTGTCAGCAGCTACTTATTTTCTATAAAGATGGGCCGGCCGGTGTGGCCGAGCGGTTCTAGGCGCTTCAGTCTGGAACCGCGCGACCGCTACGGTCGCAGGTTCGAATCCTGCCTCGGCCATGGATATGTGTGATGTCCTTAGGTTAGTTAGGTTTAAGTAGTTCTAAGTTCTAGCGGACTGGTGTCCTCAGTTGTTAAGTCCCATAGTGCTCAGAGCCATTTGAACCATTTTTCTATAAAGATGGGCCACTTAATAAAGTGCTGCTGATTTTTACAAATGGTAAATATTGCTTTTTGTGAGTCTTCTATGAGTAAGAAAGGGTTTACTAGTGGTATAAGCGTTTCGAATAAGGGCATGAAGACGTTGGATACAAGCGCCCTAGATGCCCCAGCACATTATCAACTAATAAAATCGGGGGAAGGTAAAAAAAAAAAAAAATTCAAATGGCTCTGAGCACTATGGGACGTAACATCTGAGGTCATCAGTCCCATAGAACTTAGAACTACTTAAACCTAACTAACCTAAGGACATCACACACATCTATGCCCGAGGCAGGATTCGAACCTGCGACCGTAGCAGCAATGCGGTTCCGGACTGCAGAGCAGGAGTACTCTCGTGGTTTTCCCACGCACCCTGACTGCAAAATTGCACATCAGGCTGGTAATTCGACCTGTTGTCCTGCCATTCACGAACAGCATGCCAGAAAGTATTTCCAACAGGCTAACGGTGACGCACATACCGCTGTTGTAGCCAAACACGCTCTACAGAGTGTCGACACGTTGCCTTGGCCTGCACAATCACCTGATCTGTCTCCAATCGAACACATACGGGGCATCATCGAACGACAACTGCAGTGTCATCCACAGACTCCATTAGCCGTCCGTGGATTGAACGACCAAGTGCAAAAGTGAAATAGGCATGGAACACCATTCTACAAACTGACATTTGGCACCTGCACAACACAATGCATGAACGCTTGCAAGCTTGCATTCAACATTCTGGCGGTTACACCGGTTAGTAAAGTACCACTATTTTACGTTTCCAAAGACTTATCTCGCGCTTACATTAACCTGTGATTTTGCAATGTTAATCGCTTAAATATGTTACCTAGACAAATGTATTTGCGAAATTTCTTTATTCTACATTAATTGTTTTTAGTGTTGCGACTTTTTTCCGTCAGTGCTGTTTTGTCAGACAAAAATAACAACCATTGTGTGACCTACTGATTCTCTCCAAATTATGGGAACAGAAAAGGCTGTGTGCTGTAATCCCCTTAGCCAGCCTATCGGGAATGTAGTACATGGTGGGGATGGAGGGCATTCGTGTCCTGGCCACCAACATTGCATCTGAAATAAAGTTTGCAGCACTTCTTTACAAGTGGATTATTTTTCTGTTTTTGCAATTTCCACAGAGAGTAGTGTAGCTACGAGTTGTACAGCAACGTCCTGCAGGTGAAGGGTGACACGGCAGTCACTGAATCCTAGATGTCATTGGCAGGAAATTAAAAAAAAATTGAAATTGTGCTGGTGGGAAATTTAAAAATGCAAGGTGATTGGAAATTCAACATTCAAGATGGCGGAACTAATCCATCTGTGCTAGTGGGAAATCAAAAAGTCGATATTATTTTAAGATTAAGGTGCTGACACCCATTGTCAAGTTAATGGACATTCACTGTCAGCCTGAACACCTATTTGTTTGTGTCAGCTATCATTGCTTCACTTGCATAGCATTGTAATTATTACACAAGTTAGCGTTATCAGTACAAGATCAGAAAGGTTTCTTACATGGATTAATCACTTGCAGTTTTGGTGTAATATGTAGATGTATGGGTCACTTTGTTGCAGTTACATTAATAATGATAATACATTATAACATGTCAATGTATCAGACAACTTGTTACAATTTTGATGTAGCATGACGATGTGTGGAATAATTTGTTACAGTTCTGTTGTGACATAGTACACTGAGCAGCTTGTTTCAGTTTTATGTAATATGTCGAAGTATGTGGTAATTTGTGACATTTCTGTTCTGCTATAACGTAATGATGTATGAGGCAATTTGTTACAATTTTGCTGTAAAATGATGATGCATGGGAGGCAAAGTGTCATGTTGTCTCCATTGTGCTATAGCAGAAGATGACATACATTTTTTGATTCAAGATAAAGTTAACACCCTATCATGGAATCGCTATAATGTGTGGATAACTCTGAAAAGAAGTTGGAAAGCATAGCAATTCTCGTTTCTTACTTGAGATAATCTGTATTACTACTGTTGATTGAAGAGTCAAGTAGTTTCCACTGCGTGACAACATAAATTTGCGTCAACAGAAGACGGCAAACGTTTAGTGCTGCATGCTGAAGTTCATATCCTAGCATTGCGAGCAATATAATATCTGGCTGACTTTGATATCATTTCTAGTCGAACTAAGACAAGTTTCTGACAAATAATAAAAACAGTTTAGAAGTGGGAATAACATCGTATACTTGCCGAAGATGAGTGCACTTTATTTTATATCTGTAGTGACAGTAAACTAGCTTTGTTTATTTTGGTAAGTGTTGCAGACAGTTTACGTGTGGAAATACTTAATGTGAGGATCCATCATGCTAAGTGTAGTACAGATATCAAACTGCAGTAGTTGACAAATGCTGTTTCACCTGCAAGTTCTGTCAGTAGTACCAATAAGGAAGCCAAGCTGTGTGTATAGAACAATTAAGTTATGACAGTAATTCCACATATGTTTTGTGCAGTTTGAATTTTGTTTGTGATCAGATAATTGTAATCACATTTGTGTGTTACAATAAGCAATTTGAGTATGTTTTTCAGATATAAACTTTTCTGTCGATGAGTGCAAACTTGTCCATCATTTTCATCAGCAATTTTGTCTGTTTACATCTCATATCTCAAACTTGGAGCATTACAGAATTACGAAACTATGCAATTTATGTGGTATAATGCAATAAAAATCTCCTGAAAACGCATTCTTACCGCTGAAAAGTGTGCTTGACCAGTTCATTTATCTTTGGCCATGTTGTGCGGTATTTTAAATCTCATATACTGGAGCACAATTAGATATTGGCTGTGCTCGATTTGTAAAGCAAAAAGAGTTTCTATTACTTCTAGCGAGTGTTTTTGAAATTTACACTTCTTAAAAAGTTATTTTGAGACATTTCTGAGCATTCTAAAATTGTGAATAGAACATTTGTTTTAGATATCTTCAACCGCAACAAAGTTCTATCCTACCACATCTCAAAATCTGCTTCTCTAATTTTTTCTTGTCAGAAGTATCTGTACAGCTTATCGGTGCATACTGTCGCAATCAATCACTGGTTATTGGTGTTATTTATTAGCTGATCATGGAAACGAAATACAGTCTGTAAGTATTTAAGAGAGCATTAGCACCACGCTTTCGATCGGTAAATTTTGCAGCATTCCTCAAAAGTTTGTTTTCGCACATAATTTATAGTAGGCCTAGCTCAAATGTAATAAAAATCAGCATCATAAAATATATCTTTCTAGTGTAGAACATTGTGCATTATCATCTTCTCACCTGAAATCATTCTTGGTGATGTGATACATTACTGAAAAACTTCTAAAATTTTTGGCATACATTTTAGACATGGAAGTACTGTACATTACATGCCTTAAGCAGTTTTTGAATTTTTTAAACATGAAAGTAACATTGTGATATGAGACATAAACATTGGCTATGTTGTCATGTACTTCCCACTAAAATGGTGCTTGCTCAGGTTTGCTTTTGTTCATACTCTAGTTTAGTCTCAGGATGAAATGTCAGTTGCCTGCTTAGAAAGCTACATGTATTTTATACAGCTGTAGAAGAATTTAGATGTAGAATTAGCATTACAGTTTACGGTCATGATTTTGGCATCAGTGTACGTTAGACAGTAACTGCATTCTTCCAGTAGTTGATAGTAATTCAGGAAGCCTATTTGCGTGTGCCAGCTATCACTGTTCGCCTACTTATGACATTATTTCAGCAAACATGTCTTTTCTGCAACTATAAGCTTGGCCACGTGTGTTTTTCTACACAGCTCCATTTAGGCCTAAAAAGAAAATGTCAGCTACCTGCTTAGCACGTTATTTTTTAACCGCATATGTTTTGTAACTGTTTAGACATGAAAATAGCATGGGGATATTAAAATTGAGAGTCTAAAGTCATGTTTTAGACGTCAATTTTGATGTGTGTGTGTATGTGTGTGAGTGTGTGTCGCAGCTGTTCTGTCAAGATATGGCCAAGATCATTGTTCGAAAATATAAATGAGTCACCCGTTGTGACTAACGAATTTTAGCACCTGGTTGTGATTTACGTTTTGAGAATTTAGTGTCTACTGCGTGGGAGAGTAATGGTGGTGTACGCGTACATGGAGAACTTGTTTGCGCAGCAATCGCCGACGTAGTGTAACTGAGGCGGAATACGGGGAACCAGCCCGCATACGCCGAGGCACATGGAAAACAGCCTAAAAACGATCCACAGACTGGCCGGCTCACTGGACCTCGACACAAGTCCGCCGGGCGGATTCGTGCCGGGGACCAGGCGCTTCTTCCCAATCCGGAAAGCTGTGCGTTAGACCGCACGGCTAACCGGGCGGGTTCAAAGGAACCATACCAGCATTTGCCTCAAATGATTTAAGGTAATCTCAGAAAATCTTAATATGGATGGTTAGATGGGGAACATAATAAACGCCCTTCTAAATGCGAATTCAGAGTGTTACCGCCTTGCTCGGTACTTACCCACAAGGCTGAGTCCGTCGTTAGCGACGAGCCTGAAGTCCCGTTCCGTGGGCAACTGGTTAAGCTGCAACTCGTAGAATGATGTGTGACTCGCAATGCTGCCAAAGAAAGGACAGACCGACTAGGCGTGAAAGTCAGTACAGTGACACTGTTTTCACTACTGGCCTACTGTCCTTGGCTGCAAAGCAAACCAAAGAAATCAGAAAACGCTTTACCTCTTATGCAATGTGCACTGTGTTGATTATTTGTGTCAAATAAGAACCATTAGTGTCCAGATTCTAATTTTGGTGCAGCAAACTATTTTAATTTTGACGATGATAAAGGAATATCACATCTGTACTGCAGTTTTACTCTTTAACGAATAGTTCTAAAATTACATAATTCAGCGGCACACTGCGTGTTTGTACGCTGCGGCAAAGACTGAATTTTCTCATGTTGAGAAATTACAAGGAGTGAGCTATGTTTTTCCTGGTAAAAAAATTTCGACAGCCAAGGTCGCATAAATTCGTCTTTGTTTTCGACAGCCAGTTTCGACAGATATAACTGTTCAGAAAGAAGAAATTCCTATCTCTGTCTCATTCGGATAAGAAAAGAGTTCATGAAAATTTGTACCAAGATCAGGATTTAAATCCAGGCCCCCAGCTCACCAGGCAGATCCATTAACAATCTAAGCCACCTTGTCACAGTGGTTAGACACAACTACATGGACTATTCAAGCACGCCTACCCCTCAATCCAAAATTCCCATCTGACACAAACGTAATGTTCCCCAGTCCCCTAGACCCATCGGACAGGACGCCACTCATAGAGATAATAACTGTCATCTACCGGTCTGTAACAGACTGCATATACATGGGCTAGATCTTGTCTTGGTTTATGACGTTATAATTGAGAAAAGGTTTTTCTTTGATATTACAAAAACGGAAACGAAAATTGTGCACTTACATACAATCAAAAATTTTTGTTAAAAAATGTTGATAGCGAGTTAGAACCTCATGACATGTTGTCATTATGGTGCATAAAATACAGCACATTATACAAATCTTTGTCAGAAATAAAACATTTACAGTTAAAAAGCACCTTGTGCTATATGGCCATGTCTTTGTACGTAGCGCTCACAGATGATAATATACTGTATAACACACATTTGAGTGATATGTTCCATACATTGAGATTCTTAAGGCGTGTACAGCATGTTACAGCCTCTAGATGGCTCCTACATAGGCATAATAAAATCAGAGACTAAATTATTCTGTTTCTACATCTAAAAGTTACAAGGTATTGTGAATCGTCTTTAAAGATTGTAACGATTACGAAACTCCACTGTATTTGTACATGAAACATTGTTTACATTCTCAAAAAAATCTTTGAAAAGTTCTTATTATTAGATGCATGATATGTAACTCTGGTATTTACTCTGCTACATTATCTTTTTGTGTTGGGCGTGTGCATGCCACCACAACAGAACCGCACCATGCAAGGTGCCTGATGCATCCGCAAGTCACCAAATACGGCAGTTTTTATGAAAGAAGGGGGGGGGGGCGAAGGTGAGGGATAGGGTGCAAATGTGATGCGAACGAAGGCAACTGACTGTTATAGTGTACTGACCTAGCAGGGAAGGTAAAGGGGGGGGGGGGGAGAGGTGAATACACAGGTGCAATTTACAGTGTCTACAGAATACTTACACACAATATAATTTCAGAAATAGTAAAGCATCGAAGCTCTGGGAGGGGGTGGGGGGGGGGCGGTGGGGGCAGTTGCAAACTAAAATTTGCAGTGCACAGATTCAGTAGATCCCATCAATTTACAAAAAAATGGTTCAAATGGCTCTGAGCACTATGGGACTCAACTGCTGAGGTCATTAGTCCCCTAGAACTTAGAACTACTTAAACCTAACCAACCTAAGGACATCACAAACATCCATGCCCGAGGCAGGATTCGAACCTGCGACCGTAGCGGTCTTGCGGTTCCAGACTGCAGCGCCTTTAACCGCACGGCCACTTCAGCCGGCATCAATTTACAAAGTGCGTATAAACCATCCATTACAGAATATTAAAGCATTGAGGCACAATTCATTCACAATGGCAGTACACAATAGCGTAAAATGATGTAATATAGTGACACTGGTGAATCAAAGAACAAGTGGAATTCAACACGACGAGTATAAGTCTACCTTATTGCAGGAAAGACTTGAACTCACAAATAATTATAGGTACAAGTAATACTCTGCTCTCGAGAGCTGTGTTTACATAGATGTGAATCACGTCGTACTTTATCATATATAGATCTGCACATCAAAGTAATTGCCACATAAGTAGGAGCACGTGACATATAGAAATGAACACATGGAATGCATGTTTTTTACATAATGCAGGTAACCGTATGAGTGCTATTAAAAGTAGAGGCGTACAAGTGCCATCACTGAAGAACAAGAAAACTGAACAAGTTAAAAATATTAAACTGCTATCATTTATAATGAAAAGTCTCGGTAAACACAAAGGGAATTATGTGGCGTAATTGTTATGTAACAGCACATGCAACAACCTTATAGAACACCAAGGAGTTTGGTTGCGCTTAATACAACATGATGACATAGGTTGACTATGTATATATGAACAAAAATTTTATAGCACTGTACAGCGAAGTCAGAAAAGTATAATAATATGACAACAAGGATATAAACATTCTTTTCAGTAAAGAGTTACGTTAAGTACTTATTATTCCGAAATACAAATAAAGGTTAACTACAAGCTCAAATGAAAATGTATCAGTCGATTATTGCGAAGTAAAGCCCCAAAAAGCAGAAGGGTAAACTATGTGGTAACATAGAAAATAAGGAAATGTTTATTGCATGAAGTGCATGCTATATAATATGGTACAAGAACGTAAGCGAATGCACTTCAAGGCAAGATGCTACTTGCGTAGGTATTTGTGACAAAACCAAACACAAACAAAAGCTGTGAAAAAAAAACAACATGGAGAAAAAATACACACCACAAGCAGTGAAAAAAAAACAACACGGTGAAAAAAATACACACCACTTATAACACGCTGATCACATGGGATCTTGTGTCATATAATACACAGACATAAGCTACCTAAAAATATATGCATATCATATTCTGATTCAAAAAATTGTATGGTATGAGCACAAAATCGGACTCTCTATATACTTTGGTATGTTATACTCTGTTATACGTGACATTATGTCTTACAAGGATGAATTACTGTCGTTAAGTAAGATTAGCTCTGTGATAGATGTGAGAAAACAGAGATATAGATCGATAAATACTTATGCTGCGCCACGAATAAGTACAGACGTGGATTTGGGGAATTCTTTTGACTCTCGCACAGCTATGGCTGGAAGGCTGTAGTTAAAGGACCGATTGGCAAATCGGATTGCAGGCGCGGGTGATGTTGATATTTTGCAAAAGATTCTGCGGAGGCAGGCTTACGACACCGCTCGCAAGCTAGAAGGAACGGCCCGGCGGGCTCTGTATGCAAACGTCAAATAATCAGGACAGCACGGAGCACTGACGTGTTGTAAAGAACCCATACATTGCAGTTAGTGACTCGTGTGTAGGGGCCGAATTGGGCTGAGGAAAACTGACGTTATATCTAGCAAAGAACACTCCACTTGTCCCCTCCAGAGGTAGTACGTCAGAGGCCTAGAGAAAAGTATTAATAAGCGAGCCCGAAGGTTCAAAGAGAGTAGTTGTGTAGCCATTCTGTTTGCGTCTAGAACTGGAGAGAATAACGTTTGTTTAAGTTGCAGGCTAATCACGACGACCTTTTGGTGATGGACATCGGCGGCCAACCGGTCTGCTGAAGCTACCTCCAACCTCCACTGCACGGACACGTCATTGCTGTGGAGGGGCGCGTCGCACCTTGGAGCTACACCGGTGCTAGGAGCGAGAGGGCTGCTAGCCTCCGCTCTCTGAATGGCGTCGTCGCGCGGACTGCAAGCTGTCGTTCGCAGGGTCGGAGCCAGGCGCGAACTCGCGGCCTCCCAGATGCAGAGCTGTCTGCGGGCACTGAACGGGCTGCCCTGGGCGGACGGCTGGAGCTGTTGAGGCTCACTACAACGTCGGCGATCGGCTGGTCCCTTCGGTGCTCTACATGGAGTCCACGGGAGCAGGCAGCCGTGTTCCAGGCTATCGGGCGCGGCTAACTTACTTGGCGGCAATTTAGCCGTGGCCGCGAGGCTGGGCAACCGGACACCAATGCTGCCGATTCCGACATTTCGCTTTGGCGCAGACCCACGCAACCTGGGAGGCGCCATCGCCGAGTTCGGCAGAAGGCCCGCTGTTTATCTTCGGTGTAACAAAGACAGTGACACGCTTACCTGTGTTTCTTTGCACCCTTCGGCGTGAGTCGCCCCTCTCTCTCAAACCATACCTCTCGGTCGTTCTGCCACATTGCAACCCATGAGCTGGGGTAATTGTAACAATTTGATGTCAGAAATGGTTGTTTCGCTTTCCAACACAATACGTTGAGTCGGAAATTGTCCGGCCACATCGAACGCTACGCTTTGGTGAGAGAGTTGGTTTTGGTGAGAGGTGAGTGAGGCAATTGCGCTTGACGTAGGTACCAGCTCAGCACAATGTGGTGTGGTGAGTTTATTTATATTATTTTTGAGGCTAGCTCTCCTTGTCAGAATTAGTTGTGTGAGCATGGGTGCCGGATATATAGAGTTTTACTTTTGTGAAGCCACAGGAAATCGTGGACATGTTTTTGTTTAGAGGTAATGGTGGACAGGATAATTTAGCGCCAGTGAGGTGTGCATTTCGCAATTTGTCCTGGCACGAGCTGCTGTGTACCAGAGCTGTTTGTCCTGTATGTAGACGTACTGGTCATCTGTCTAGAATGTGGATGGGCAATGATGCGCCGGAGGATTTAATTTTTGTTTAGAGTTGAATGGGAGTTTGTGTTTTATCCTGTTTTTTTTTTTTTTTTTTTTTTTTTTTTTTAAATCGTTTGCATTCAGGTGGAAGTAGAGTAGGCAAAATGGTGGAAATACGTGGTACTACCGCAGATGCAGTTGCTGCTTTAACTCGGCAAGTGGAAGCGTGAACATGGCAGTTTGAGAGCATAAAGGAGAGAAATTTCGAAATTAATCGTAGGCTAGAGGCTCTTAAGGAGAGTCATGATCAGTTGCAAACCAGAGTCTCTGGAATGTAAGTCTGTACTGAGAGTGCCTTCTGTTCCGTATGACCCAGCAGTGGTACCACTGATTGATCCCTTCTCGGGCAAGGCAACGGGGGACGTGACAATTTTCGTTAAGGATGTTAAAGTTGCCGCAGAATCACATGGCTGGTCAGATGACGTAACCCTATATGTCGCTAATATGCGTTAGGCGGGGGACGCCAAGGCATATATTGTCTAACACGAGACATTGAGTAAAGCACTTACGTTCCAGGAGTGGGCCGCGTGATTGTGCCAGCGGTACAGAACAGTGCGCGATTTTTCCCGGAGAAATTAAGTATGTTGTCGATGCAGCGCAACGAGTCTGTGGAAGCGATGTCGGATGGAATCCGTAAGCTAAGCGGAAAAACATATGTGCAGACGTAGAATGCAGAAGCTAATAGGGCGTATTGTGTATTAAACCGGGGACCTTCGTCCCACCGTAGCTCTCAGTGGATCACAACCCCACAACAGGCCACAGCAGTCCACCCACATCACCGTCGCCCTTTCCGCCCCGGTTAGCTGAGTGGTGAACGCGACGGAATGTCATAGCTAACGGTCCCGGTTCGATTCCCGGCTGGGTCGTAAATTTTCTCCGCTCAGGGACTGGGTGTTGTGTTGTCCTTATCGTCGTCATTTCATCCCCATCGACACGCGAGTCGCTGAAGTGGCGTCAACTCGAAAGACTTGCACCAGGCGAACGGTCTACCAGACGGGAGGCCCTAGCCACACTGCATTTCCATAGCGCCGCCCTACATCGAACCCAGAGTTCCGCCCCGAGTGGAGCCCCCCCCCCCCCAGGAACGTCTCATACCAGACGAGTGTAGCCCCAAATGTTTGCGTGGTAGAGTAATGATGGTGTACGCGTACGTAGAGACTGTTTGCACAGCAGTCGCCGACATGGTGGAGGCGATATAAGGGGAACCAAACCGCATTCGCCGAGGTAGATAGAAAACCGCCTTCAAAACCATTCACAGGCTGGCCGACACACCAGACTTCGACACTAATTCGACGGGCAGATTCGTGCCAGGGACCGGCACGCCTTCCCGCTCGGGAAGCAGCACGTTACACCGCGCGGTCAGCCGGGCGGGCAGCTAATATAATACTGTTACAGGAGGCAGAAAATAGAGCGTTGGATGTTTTTTTGCGTGGTATACCCGGTGAAGTGTGACGGAGAGTACGGATGGAAAAACCAGAGGACTTGGAGTCAGCGCTTAGGATCGCAAACAGAGAGTGGACTATCGCGTGTTCGCTTCTGAAGTCAAGTGTTATGGATGTGACAGGGAGGGCCATGTTAGGAAGCAGTGTGAGCAACCAGGGTGCTATGCGTGTGGCATAGTGGGCCAACGGGCATTTGAATGTAGAGGTAGGAAGGGTGGAAAGCACCGGCAAGGGAAGCAGCCACTAAACGCAAACGGGATTAGTTCAACCGTCGGAAGGCAGTCCCCATAGCCCGTAATACGGCACAAGTTAGTGCACCGACGGAATGTAGCTTGGTGTCCTTAGTGAATGGCATGAAACAGAGTTTTGGTAAACACAGGTGCAAATGTGTCCGTCATCAGTCTGGACCTCGTGGGACAGCGGAGCCTGGGACCACCACGGTATAAGTGGGGGTTCGCGATTGTAGGGCGGAATCATCGGGTACGGCAGTACTGGTGTTTTCAGTCGGGAAAACTAAATTTAGAGTCGCTGAAGTGGCGTCATGTGTAAGCGAAGGTTATTCAGTGATTCTCGGGCTAGACTTTCTCGACAAACATCACGTTAAGATCGATGTTTTGCAACGTACAGTGTAACTCAGTGAGACTTTGTTTCAGCTGGGGGAAACAGTTGCAACTGAGACAATGTCGCGAGGTTCAACTATCATGAAGGTGAAACCAACTAAACTGCGTACGTTTTCAGTAAAGATCGATCAGCAGGATAAGATACCAGCAGGTACGGGAAAGACAGTGTGGGTTTCAGTGGATACCGATTTGCCGAGGGACACATTATATGTGGTTGAACCGCAATTTAGCAATGAATAGTTGGACAGTTCGCATTGTTTTATCCGTAGGAGTTTAGCGCATGTGAGTGACAATAATGGGAAACAGATGTCTCCGGTTAGTGAGCAAAGCTTTGGCGGAGGGGAGGTGACTCTGTCAAAGGGTGCAATAATAAATACTCTGGAAGTCTTGGAAGACGAGGACTTCTATAGGTCGAGTCTAGAGGAAAGCCACTAGCAAACCGTCGACAAGGAAAAGTTACAAGTGAAAGTAGATCGTTTGAAGGGCAGTGATCGAATAGCTATGGAGAACTTGTTGTTGAGGTTTAGTGATTTACTTTGAGCAAACGGAAGGTTACCAGCAACTCCATTGATGCATACTGACTGGGGACAGTAACCCAATTTATAGGAAGCCATGCCGTATAGCAAAACGACTTCAACTAATGGCAGAAGAATTTATTGAACAACAACTGCGAGATAGTTCCTGGAGTACAAATATTGTCATCGTGCCAAAAAAATTCGGCGGTCAGGACGCGGAAATACAGATTTTGCTGTGATTACATATATCTAAACGAGTGACCCATTTCGGATGCTTATACAATTTGCAACATCACTGAAACTTTGGATAATCTGGATCAGTGACGGTTCTTTGCAACTATGGACCTCAGGAGTGGATACCAGCAGTTGGAGGTGGCACCTGAAGATAGGCCAGAAACAGCGTTTACCGTTCCAGCACGACATTTTCATTACAAATGCATGCCATTTGGACTAAAGAAAGCACCAGCATATTTTCAGCAGTTGTTAGATGGGGTACTGTGAAAATTAAAGCCAAAAACTTGTATGATCTATCTCGTCGACGTAATTGTCCATTCGAAGGATTTACCGCAGCATGTGACACTTTTGTAGGATGCCTTTAGTAGACTACGATCGGCACGTTTCATCTTACATGTAGACAAGTGCCATTTTGTGCAAACTAAAGTAAGCTATTTGGGGCACGCGATTAGTGAGCGAGACCAATCATCGTCTTATACGCAGTTCAAAACTATCCGATACCACAAACAAGTAAGCAGGTACAATCGTTGATTGGCCTCTGTAATTATTATAAACGGTTCGTGAAAGACTTGGCGAAAATAGCTGGACCTTTGAGTAAACTACTGAAGGAGGGGACGAAACACCATTGGCCACAGGAATGACAGAAAGCATTTGAAAAATTGAAAGAAATATTAGTTTCAGATCCAGTACTGGTTCTTCCGGATTTTATAGAAAGAGTTTATCCTTTCAAGTGATGCTTCAAGTGAGGCAGTCAGTTGTGTTTTGGAACAGATGGTGGATAGTCAGGAACTTCCGGTAGGTTACGTTTCAAGACAGTTAATCAAAGTGGGCTGAGCAAAGCTGACATTGTAGCTAGCAGCCGGCCGGGGTGGCCAAGCGGTTCTAGGCGCTACAGTCTGGAACCGCGCGACCGCTACGGTCGCAGGTTCGAATCCTGCATCGGGCATGAATGTGTGTGATGTCCTTAGGTTAGTTAGGTTTAAGTAGTTCTAAGTTCTAGGGGAAGCGTGACGTGGAGCATTATGTTAAAGACTATGTACCATGTGTGCAAAGGGCTGACATTACGCAGCAGAGGTTACCGGAGGCGTCCAGCACTGTTTTATGTTGGCTTTGACTGTCCTCGGCCCATTTAATAAAACATCTGCAGGAAATATGTATGTTTTTAACACCATATATAATTTTTCTCGATTTTTGGCAACGGAATTGATACCAGGTCAACGGCCAAGTACTGTAGCGCAGGAGTTAGAAAACAACTAGATATTAAAGTTTGGGATGCCTGAGACCATAATTAAGGACAAAGGTACGAATTTCGTCACGGATTTAATTAAACAACTATGCTGTAAGGAAGTTACAGACGAGTCCATTTCATCCGTGGACCGATGGGAGAACGGAACACGTGAACAAGACAATTGCAGAAGATGTTGAGCTACTGCGTATATTTCAGGAATAACGATTGGGATACCTACTTACCATATGTACTGTGTGCATATAATTCGAAGGTTCATACTGCAACGGGGCTGTCGCCATTTGTGGTGGTGTATGGCAGGAAAACGCCATCTCCCTTTGACGTTTTGATTCCTAAATCAGGACCGGATGGTAGTCGATGAAGAAGTTTGCCAGAAGAATTAGGGATGTTAAGAGGAATGTGCAAAAGGCAAACACGAAGATGCTAGAACACCAGGAACAACCAAACAGACGCATGGGAAAACTGCCGCAATACCGTGTGGGGCAATGGGTAATGGTCACTAGTTCCTGTACGTCAAAGGGGAAAACGAAGTAATTTTTAACAAAATACAAGGGACCATACCAGGTCGTGGAAATGACCTCACTGGTCAATATGAAAATACACTTCCTCACAAAAACGTCGGTCGCGTGAAACCGTTTAAAGGAATGGGAGAGGGAATACCACAGTTATCAGCAACCAATCAGGAAGTGAAAGTTACAAAGGATTAAAAAAAAAGGACCCTGGAATTGGTGAAAAATGTAAAGTGCATGATCTGCCATACAGGTTAAGGTCGCATAAATAAGTTGTATAGTTTAAATTTGTCTCTTTTTTATTATTCTTTAGTATATCACGGAACATGTATTTTTTGCCACATGGATATTTGTGTTTTCCTCTTTTTTGCAGAGTTGTTAGTTTTTCGTGTCATTATCACTGATATTGTTGTTTAGTGGATTGAGCTTTCTTGGAAAAAGGGAGGGGTTATAGAGTGATTTGTGATCTGTCTTGTGGCCAAGTACGGACTGATAAGCGGACATGTGAAGCGAGTTTTTTTCTAGGAGACGCGTTGTGGGAAGGAGCTTCTGCCAGCCCAAACGTACTTCCAGAGGGTGGGTACTCATTGGTTATATTCAGCATTCACGTCAGAAAGTGTATGGCTGAATTACTACGAAGAAGATAGACTGTAGGGTTGAAAACACTCGAGCTTTGAGGAAGCAGAATGACCATTAATGGCACGACTTGTGAGGTAGTCAGGACGGATTTTCGTTTTCCGGCTGTGCTCACAGTCTCAACTGTTATGACATTATCGCGAATAACGTTGTATTGGGTAGAAGGATCTCTGAGGTTGTTACCCGTTCAGAATTTAATGTATTTAAGTGACACACTCAATCTAGAGTTTTTGCAGTCCGCTGACGGAATTAGAGAGTTCCAGCAAGGGGGAATTTCAGTGAAACAAATGCGGCAGTATGTACACCATTTCGAGGAAGAACAGGGGCACAAAGTATTAATGGTGAGAGTATTGGCCACCAGTTGTTGCGTGTTTCAATCAGCCTTCTGGGTTCTGTATTTCTGGGTAAGACGCAAGAAGGCACAGGCTGTGAATGTGCCAACACACCAGTTACGTGCAGAATGGCTAAGCGGCATTGGTCGGGGAAGCAATTAGTTTTAAGGTCTTAATTAGTATATAAAAGGGTATGTTAAGGAACACATCGTAGTAGTAAAATGTGAGCGGAAGTCCTGTATGACGAATCTGGAAGATTGTACTCAATATGTAAATTACTAGAGTTATGGTAGTTGAGTGGGAGCACGATGTTAAAGATTCGAGACGAACCTCATAGGATGGAAGGAGGTATGCTGCGCCACGAATAAGTACAGGCGTAATTTGGGGAATTCTTATAAACCTCGTGTAATTATGGCTGGAAAGCAGTAGTTAAGGGACTGACTGGCACGTCGGATGGTAGGCACGGGCGAAGACTTTTTGCAAACGATTCTGCAGAGGCAGGTTTACGACACCGATGGCAGGCTAGAAGGAATAACCCGGCGGGCATTCTATACAAAGGTGAAGTAATCAGGGCAGCACAGGGCACTGTCGTGCTATGTAGAATCCTTACATTGCAGTTACAACAGCGCCTAGTGACCTTTGTGTAGGGAGCAAAGTGGGCTGAGCAAAGCTGACGTTGAGCACTCCACTTTTTCACTCCAGAGGAATTACGTCAGAAATTAGAAATAAGCGAGCCTGGAGGCTCAAAGAGAGTAATTGTGTCGCCATTCTGTCTGCGTCTGGAACCGAAGAGAATGATGATTAAGTTGAGGCCAACCACGACGACCTTTTGGGAAAAAAGTATAACAGTCGTGTGACTAGGGTCTCCCGTCGGGTAGACCGTTCTCCGGGTGCAAGTCTTTCGATTTGACGCCACTTCGGTGACTTGCGCGTCGATGAGGATGAAATGATAATTAGGACAACACAATACCCAGTCCCTGAGCGGAGAAAATCTACGACCCAGCCGGAAATCGAACCGGGGCCCTAAGGATTGATATTCTGTCGAGCTGACCACTTTTTCCTTTCCATATAGTTCGTTGCGTTTGGTCTGAGCGAACGTCACAAGATATCCGTTCAAGTTGTTCGTTGATTCCTTGACTCAGTTTTTTTTTTTTTTTTTTTTTTTTTTTTTTTTTTTTTTTTTTTACAGAGAGCACGCAGCCCTCTGACGGAACACGCTGAGCTACCGTGCCGGCGCCACTCAGCTACCGGGTGCGGACAACTTTGATGATGGATATCGGCATGGATACGACAGTCATATAAATGCCTTTCGCACGATTTTCGCAACACTCAACTGATGCAAAACTATCTGCATTCCATACAGGGTGTGATGTCGTACAAGCTGTAGACATCACTGACATCGACTTCTGGCCATCCACTGCCAACCTCCCCTCAAATGCCACACCAGCCACTACAGTAACGAACAATGGACAAAAAGTTCTAGTTTAATTTAGTTTAAGACAATTTATTTTTAAGTAATATTTCTCTGTATTTATGCATGTATAAACGCCTGATGATAAACAGAACATGTTCGAAACGCGTTGTATTATGTTAGATTAAACAAAAAATAAAAGTGACTGGCAGCACAAAATTAGAAATAAATAATTATCTACACAGTTACGGTTCACAGATGTAGCCGTTATGGACGAAAATAATAATGTGTGATTCAAATAACTTTATTGCGCCAGACAGTCCAAAATCTGAACGTAGTAATGTTGATACAAACGATATTAGTGGGCCAGATAGGACAAATTCAGAGAAAGGAGATGTAGTTGCGGATGATTCAATGGCGTGGTTAGGAAATTCTGACAAACTTGAACTCTAAAATGGGGTGTTGGGTACAGAGATGTTGTTGTTGTTGTGGTCTTCAGTCCTGAGACTGGTATGATGCAGCTCTCCATGCTACTCTATCCTGTGCAAGCTTCTTCATCTCCCAGTACCTACTGCAACCTACATCCTTTTGAATCTGCTTAGTGTATTCATCTCTTGGTCTCCCCCTACGATTTTTACCCTCCACGCTGCCCTCCAATACTAAATTGGTGATCCCTTGATGCCTCAGAACATGTCCTACCAACCGATCCCTTCTTCTGGTCAAGTTGTGCCACAAACTCCTCTTCTCCCCAATCCTATTCAGTACCTCCTCATTAGTTATGTGATATACCCATCTAATCTTCAGCATTCTTCTGTAGCACCACTTTCGAAAGCTTCTATTCTCTTCTTGTCCAAAGTATTTACCATCCATGTTTCACTTCCATACATGGCTACACTCCATACAAATACCTTCAGAAATGACTCGATGTTAACAAATTTCTCTTCTTCAGAAACGCTTTCCTTGCCATTGCCAGTCTACATTTTATATCCTCTCTACTTCGACCATCATCAGTTATTTTGCGCCCCAAATAGCAAAACTCATTTACTACTTTAAGTGTCTCATTTCCTAATCTAATACCCTCAACATCACCCGACTTAATTCGACTACATTCCATTATCCTCGTTTTGCTTTTGTTGATGTTCATCTTATATCCTCCCTTCAAGACACCATCCATTCCGTTCAACTGCTCTTCCAAGTCCTTTGCTGTCTCTGACAGAATTACAATGTCATCGGCGAACCTCAAAGCTTTTATTTCTTCTCCATGGATTTTAATACCTACTCCGAATTTTTCTTTTGTTTCCTTTACTGCTTGCTCAATATACAGATTGAATAACATCGGGGAGAGACTACAACCCTGTCTCACTCCCTTCCCAACAACTGCTTCCCTTTTGTGTCCCTCGACTCTTATAACTGCCATCTGGTTTCTGTACAAATTGTAAATAGCCTTTCGCTCCCTGTATTTTACCCCTGCCACCTTTAGAATTTGAAAGAGAGTATTCCAGTCAACATTGTCAAAAGCTTTCTCTAAGTCTACAAATGCTAGAAACGTAGGTTTGCCTGTCCTTAATCTTTCTTCTAAGATAAGCCGTAAGGTCAGTATTGCCTCACGTGTTCCAGTATTTCTACGGAATCCAAACTGATCTTCCCCGAGGTCGGCTTCTACTAGTTTTTCCATTCGTCTGTAAAGAATTCGTGTTAGTATTTTGCAGCTGTGGCTTATTAAACTGATTGTTCGGTAATTCTCACATCTGTCAACACCTGCTTTCTTTGGGATTGGAATTATTATATTCTTCTTGAAGTCTGAGGGTATTTCGCCTGTTTCATACATCTTGCTCACCAGATGGTAGAGTTTTGTCAGGACTGGCTCTCCCAAGGCCGTCAGTAGTTCCAATGGAATGTTGTCTACTCCGGGGGCCTTGTTTCGACTCAGGTCTTTCAGTGCTCTGTCAAACTCTTCACGCAGCATCGTATCTCCCATTTCATCTTCATCTACATCCGCTTCCATTTCCATAATATTGTCCTCAAGTACATCGCACTTATATAGACCCTCTATATACTCCTTCCACCTTTCTGCTTTCCCTTTTTTGCTTAGAACTGGGTTTCCATCTGAGCTCTTGATGTTCATACAAGTGGTTCTCTTATCTCCAAAGGTCTCTTTAATTTTCCTGTGGGCAGTATCTATCTTACCCCTAGTGAGATAAGCCTCTACATCCTTACATTTGTCCTCTAGCCATCCCTGCTTAGCCATTTTGCACTTCCTGTCGATCTCATTTTCTCCTTTCATCAATTAAATTCAATATTTCTTCTGTTACCCAAGGATTTCTACTAGCCCTCGTCTTTTTACCTACTTGATCCTCTGCTGCCTTCACTACTTCATCCCTCAAAGCTACCCATTCTTCTTCTACTGTATTTCTTTCCCCCATTCCTGTCAATTGTTCCCTTGCAAATAGGGGGATCTTGTCACGATCCGACAAATTCCATTGAGAAGTTTTTAGATTTTATTGAGAAACTTGATCCAGCTTTGAATTTCAGCCCACATAATTGGAACTGTAGAAAGGGAAATGGATACCAGAGCAAACATAAAGAGGGCGGAAGAAATACTATAAAATGTGTTGAGAGATTCGATAATTATTGAGACGTGGGGCCTTAAATTTTGGTGGGCATGCCACTCCACAAGCTACACTAACTACTTGTACAGCCGATATCGATCCTGGTCATGTGCCAGGACTAGGGTCTTCGCTAGAGGAGTGTGTTATTGGGTTAGGCGGGTCGTCGTACCGGAGTGAGCGGGAGGCCACGAGGATGGCGAGTTGGATTTTGCGGTGTTCCTGTTGTACGGGCTTGGAGCTCCATAAAGCCGCGACTTGTTAAATTGGTCGCAGCCAAAGTTTTCCGACTGGATTAAATACTGCTAGTGGTGAGCAGCGGGAAGGGCAGCTGACGCAACGTGCAACCTGGCCAGCAAGCACCGGGCCAACTCTGGAGGCTTAAACATTACGGCACCTGCAGATCACCTGTACGGATTGGAGGCAATAACACCACTACTGGGAATTCTGGAAGTCATGGCTCCTTCACACATGAATGGAGTTAAGTATTGATCTTTTATTGCTACTTTTGATCGCAAGCCCACGTCTGTGTTAATCTTGAATTAAAAAAAAAAATGGTTCAAATGGCTCTGAGCACTATGGGACTTAACAGTGGAGGTCATCAGCCCCTAGAACTTAGAACTAATTAAACCTAACTAACCTAAGGACATCACACACATCCATGCCCGAGGCAGGATTCGAACCTGCGACCGTAGGGGTCGCGCGGTTCCAGACTGAAGCGCCTGGAACCGCTCGGCCACTCCGGCCGGAAATCTTGAAGTAGACTCGTCATGAAACTTCGTGGCAGATTAAAACTGTGTGCCGGACCGAGACTCGAACTCGGGACCCTTGCCTTTCGCGGGCAAGTGCTCTTCCAACTGAGCTACCCAAGCACGACTCACGCCCCGTCCTCACAGCTTTACTTCTGCCAATACCTCGTCTCCTACCTTCCAAACTTAACAGAAGCTCTCCTGCGAACCTTGCAGAACTAACACTCTTGAGAGAAAGGATGTTGCGGAGAACATGGCTTAGCCATGGATGCAAGGTTCGCAGGAGAGCTTCTGTTAAGTTTGGAAGGTAGGAGACGAGGTACTGGCAGAAGTAAAGCTGTGAGGACGGGGCGTGAGTCGTGCTTGGGTAGCTCAGTTGGTAGAGCACTTTCCCGCGAAAGGCAAAGGTCCCGATTTCGAGTCTCGGTCCGGCACACTGTTTTAATCTGCCACGAAGTTTCATATCAGCGCACACTCCGCTGCAGAGTGAAAATCTCATTCTGTAGACTCGTCATGTTTATTATGCCTCCGAGTGATTGTTTGGATGGTCACCCGTCAGTGTTAATGATTTTAATTTGTTTCTTGCAGATCATATTCATTGCGGGTGTATGAATATGATCTGAGTTGCCGGCCGAAGTGACCGCGCGGTTCTGGCGCTGCAGTCTGGAACCGCGAGACCGCTACGGTCGCAGGTTCGAATCCTGCCTCGGGCATGGATGTGTGTGATGTCCTTAGGTTAGTTAGGTTTAACTAGTTCTAAGTTCTAGGGGACTAATGACCTCAGCAGTTGAGTTCCATAGTGCTCAGAGCCATTTGAACCATTTTTTGATCTGAGTTAATCTAACGGGGACTAATATAGTCTGTGTCGAAGGCAATGCTCTGCTAAAAGAGGGGTGCCCTGGTATTTGGATTTGCATGTGGTGGTAGTTCATGTCGTCAATTTTCATGTACTATTAAGGAGCGTCAAGTTCGTGGCTTGTACACGTAGCCACTTCCCCAATAAGTTAATATTTCCTACATCTTAGGTGTTGTCATTTGTAGCCTTATTTGGACAGATTACTGTCTCCTTTCTGATGCATGTTGGCAGGTTAGTTATGGCAGAGGACGACTCGTTCCTGTTTCCTGGGGCCGTAGCAGAGACGTGTTTTCTTCCTGCTGCGGCGACACTTCCGTCTAGGTTTTCCCTTAGCCAGCCGCCTCTACCAGCTGCCTCGTGTCAGCTCAAGTTAAGCAAATTTGATCGTTCTGTATGTGCCACGGCGGAGTGTGCCCCAATTAATTCCGGAACCCTTGATCTGCTCATACTGAGAGCTGAGCAAGCACACAAGCATTATGGTATGTTCTACAAGTATGAACCTCCTTGTGATTATATTTGCCCTTCAACGACTTGTTTACATCTTGCAGGCCCTATTTGCTAGTTCTGGAGCGCGTTTCCTTTTAAAGGCTTTTACTTATGAGTATGTATTGTTGAGTTTTGTATCCGTAGTCATTAGCTAACTCCGTTCACTCACAAATTTGCGTGGTTGCTGCCAGTTTGCTGTAACTTGTCACCCTTCTTATACTTTGAGGGATTGTATTTTTATTTAAGGGTCATTATTAATGTTGCTGATGGTGTGTACCAGTTGGAAGTCACCTTTATATGCCTTCCGAGCTTTTCTTGTATTTTGGAGGACTGTGTATTTTATTGCGTAAGCGATTTTACTAAGGTTTATATATTGTTAAGGGCCTTCCGACAGCCACAATCAGTGATGTGACCTGTTATCCCTTCTGTATTTTGGGTGGGCGTTGTCTGTTTAAAGTTTTGTCCATACTTGGGGATTGTTAGTACTTTTAATGGCAGTCGTTTGTAATTCATTTTACTGATAAAATTCGGTTTGTTGAACGAACTTGTGACTTCTTACCTGTATTTGAGGAGTTATGTATATTCCTGGTTTTAAGCCCTGTTCTTAATGGTATACATTGTTAAAGTTTTTATTAATGAATTGATCTTGTTCAAGTTATTTCAATTATTGTGAGCGTTGTTATTCATTTTTTGAGAAGGTTTTTAGTCTGTCATCATAATAATTTTTGTTAAATATTGAATTATATTCCATGAAATGACAACTGACGAAGTATGTGGGTCCACCTTCCAAGTGTTATTCCTCAAAATTATCCCAACCCTTGTTGTGATGCATCAATAATGATATGGGGCTGGAAAATTATTTTGGTGAAAGATTTGGTGAAAGGGAAGTGAATGACTGAATGAATGTATGTTTGCTGAAAGATTCTATGTTCAAAAGAGAGGCAGAGGTGGATCTGAATATAGTAGTGGTTGAATGTATGAGGCATAGGTCAGTAGCAACTATTATACAAAGTAGTGATGTATGTGAAAGTAAAGTAGATGATTTTGTGTCGGTGGCAGTAGATGGAGCAATGTGTGAAGGCGGCGAAGCTGTAGGCTCGTTAGCCAGCCGGAATGGCCGAGCGGTTCTAGACGCTTCAGTCTGGAACCGCGCGACCGCTACGGTCGCAGGTTCGAATCCTGCCTCGGGCATGGATGTGTGCAATGTCTTAGGTTAGTTAGGTTTAAGTAGTTTTAAGTTCTAGGGGACTGATGACCACAGATGTTAAGTCCCATAGTGCTCAGAGCCATTTGAATCAGTTTGTAGGCTCGTTAGCTGGAGATGAATCTTGTAGCCTATGGACGGATGTCTGTGAAGCTTTTTATGAAGGCGGCGTAGCATTGTCTCGTCAGCTGGTGATGACTTTTATTATGTGTCGGCAGAAGTGAATGTTTTATTGTTAAAGGGAAGTGAAGGTGATGTTTTAGATGGTCAAGCTGAGAAGGTTGACGCTACTGGTTTAGATATCTCGGAAGAAGGAATATGTGCATTTATTTTCATTGATGGAAGCGGACCAATGTCTCCTGATAAAAGAATGAATTATGGATGAACGTTGAAAAAAAAATGGTTCCAATGGCTCTGAGCACTATGGGACTCAACTGCTGTGGTCATAAGTCCCCTAGAACTTAGAACTACTTAAACCTAACTAACCTAAGGACATCACACACATCCATGCCCGAGGCAGGATTCGAACCTGCGACCGTAGCGGTCGTGCGGTTCCAGACTGTAGCGCCTTTAACCGCTCGGCCACTCCGGCCGGCGATGAACGTTGAAGAATGAATGTGAAAGTAATGTGTTGGGTAGTGGATCAGAATCCAAAGTGTCGGAAAAATCTTAGAGTAGGGGAAATGTGAAGGAGAAGGGATTAGATCCGAGTTTGGCAGAATTCGTGTGCACTGTAAGTTCTAATATGGAACGATGTAGTAGCGGCAATTTATATGGTATATCGATGGAGGTTAACAGAGTTATTAGTGCTGACTTCTATAACGTATCGACTGATGTAATGGATATTTTATGTAACAAATCTTATGAGTTATCGGCGGATACTGATACAATTAATTCTGCTAAAGTTTGTAGTGAATTGGGGGAAATAAGTGAGAATTTCTTTAAGAGAGTCGAATTTTTACGTTGTGTGGTTAATTTTGAGAATGTTGTAACTATTTACATTGCTAGTTCAGAGGAAGGGAACAGTATATTTGACGCTTACGAGGATGATAAGATGAAGGACTCTGAGGTCGACTTAAGGTCTATAGATGAGCTGGAGGTAGATAAGGAGAATTTAGGCATGGATAATGGGATTGAGGGCGCAATGTTTAGAAAGGGATGAAAATAATAATGTGCAGCCTGTAAGTGAATTGATTGATTTTAATGAGGATGAAAGAAAGAGTGCATTTCTCGAAACTAAAAGTGGTGCTCCAGCGGTAGTCACAAAATTTTCCTGTAAACGTAAGAGTCTGTTGGTGAACGAGGCAAGAGGGCTCGAGTTTGAGCAGTTGAAAAGACGCAAAAAAGTGAGTTTCAGAACATACCCACACCGGTGAGAAAGATGTCATAAGAGGCAACGGTTGCAGAGTTGGCTTTGTGAATGAAAAATGTAGCTTGTATTGATATACAGTACGTGTGCATATAAGTGTAATTTCATGTGTAGTATGTAAGAATATTGGAGGTTTATATTACTTGTGTAAAGGGTAAAAATGTATTTAAGATTCCAGAATGAGATTTTCACTCTGCAGCGGAGTGTGCGCTGATATGAAACTTCCTGGCAGATTAAAACTGTGTGCCCGACCGAGACTCGAACTCGGGACCTTTGCCTTTCGCGGGCAAGTGCTCTACCATCTGAGCTACCGAAGCACGACTCACTCCCGGCACTCACAGCTTTACTTGTATTTAAGATGCTTGTAAAATGTGCGGAGGCACAACTTAGTGCAAGGAGAGTGTCGACATTGGCCGCACGACTTTTGGTGCTCGGAGGTCAGCAGAACATAATTAATTTCGTTATTTACGTAAGAGTAGAATATGAATTGTTCTGTCCGTAAGATTTAGTGTGTGTGTGTGGGGGGGGGGGGGGTGGAAATTAAAGGGGTTATTAAAATGTGTTATGTGTAGTATTTTTGATGGGGTTCTCGAGTAATATGTGTAGTTTATTTGTAATTATTGATCGCGCAGAAGTTAGTGCTTGGAGGTCATCAAATTTTTATTGCTTGTGGGAGTAAAACAACTAGTTCCATCCAAAGCATGAGCTAATTTTTGGGAGGCACATTTCGTTGAGTAACTCTATAATATACGTTGTTTTGGAAGGGTTTGAATAGATTTCTATGCGAAATTTTGGGGACAATTCCGTAATATGTTTAAGAGAATAATTTTCGGGATGAGCGTTTTATTATTCGAATAGGATATTGATGAAATTAGAACGAAGTTATCTGTGGAGTTGGAAGAATTAAAAGGGCGAGATTGCGCAGGGGAGTATTAACTTTAAAGTTTCTAGTTGTAAGCGGTAAAATTGCTGACAAATGACGATATGTTAGTTGCTTTGTTGTGCCGAACAAATTAAACAGCTCGAAAGACGTGCTTTCTAGTGGAAACATGTACAGAGTGTTTGAAATGTCGAGCTGAATCAAATGTTTTGTTTACGCTATAAATTAGTTTTTGTTTACTACCCTATTTGTGAATGTATCGATTCCTCTGGGGAGAGCATTAAGCGTCTGATCTATGGAGATTCGGGAAGTCATTTGATTATTGGTAACTAAACCACATTCGTGTTTTGACTGCTATCATCCTTCAGCACTGGCGCTGACTGTGGACTGACGCATGTTTTCGCGTAGTACGTGACCAAGGGGGCCATGAATTTCGACAGAGCCTGTTGGACTGCGAACGATCTGAACTTCGACGTTATGAAACCGATCATGTGGTGTGTTTCTCTTAGTGAAGTACTATGATGTGATCAAAGAAAAAAGTGCTATCAAATGAGTGCAGAAGAGCTAAAAACTTTTTAAAAGAACGAGCTTACTCGACAGTTTTGATGTGTTGATACTGGGATCTAATTAATATGCCGCAGTTTTTATGATTTGCGTTAGATTTAGTAGATGTACGCTGATAAGATGTTGCGACACATCCTAGAAGGTGCATGCTTTTCGATACAACACCAAAATATACACTATTGTTCTGACACATAAGTAGGGTATTCTATTTATTATGTAATACACGTATTTTTTATGTAAGTATCTCAAATTTGGTGCGACTTAATGTGCTAAATTAGCGAGCTAATGTGCAACATTAAGTACACGTAACGTTACGCGTCTTTATGCGAGCTAATCGACTGCCCAGTATTGGTACAGGGTAATATGAATTTGTTGTACGGCTGAAAGCAAGCGGGCCCAGGTCTCAGGGCGCAACGCGGCAGTTCCGGCTTCTAGCTAGGTGACCGATATGGGTGAATTGAAGTACAAAGATTAGAAGCGTCACTGGAAACTGGTAAATCCCAATTTGGGCGGCTTTCGCTTGCATTGCCTTTATGCAGAAGACAATGCTCCAAGAAATGGTGGAGTGTCAGGCAGTCTTAAGGATGGTTGTTACAGCTCTTTGAGATTCGACAATAACTCGCAGACAAATATTAATGCAAATCTGAATACATCTGTGATCACAGAAAAACGAGGAAAATCCAACGGGACAATAATATTTCAATATCTTTAAAACTTTTTTTTTTGGTCATCAGTCTACTGACTGGTTTGATGCGGCCCACCACGAATTCCTTTCCTGTGCTAACCTCTTCATCTCAGAGTAGCACTTGCAACCTATGTCCTCAATTATTTGCTTGACGTATTCCAATCTCTGTCTTCCTCTACCGTTTTTGCCCTCTACAGCTCCCTCTAGTACCATGGAAGTCATTCCCTCATGTCTTAGCAGATGTCCTATCATCCTGTCCCTTCTCCTTATCAGTGTTTTCCACATATTCCTTTCCTCTCCGATTCTGCATAGAACCTCCTCATTCCTTACCTTATCAGTCCACCTAATTTTCAACATTCGTCTATAGCACCACATCTCAAATGCTTCGATTCTCTTCTGTTCCAGTTTTCCCACAGTCCATGTTTCACTACCATACAATGCTGTACTCCAGACGTACATCCTCAGAAATTTCTTCCTCAAATTAAGACCGGTATTTGATATTAGTAGACTTCTCTTGGCCAGAAATGCCTTTTTTGCCATAGCGAGTCTGCTTTTGATGTCCTCCTTGGTCCGTCCGTCATTGGTTATTTTACTGCCTAGGTAGCAGAATTCCTTAACTTCATTGACTTCGTGACCACCAATCCTAATGTTTAGTTTCTCGCTGTTCTCATTTCTACTACTTCTCATTACCTTCGTCTTTCTCCGATTTACTCTCAAGCCATACTGTGTACTCATTAGACTGTTCATTCCGTTCAGCAGATCATTTAATTCTTCTTCACTTTCACTCAGGATAGCAATGTCATCAGCGAATCGTATCACTGATATTCTTTCACCTTGTATTTTAATTCCACTCCTGAACCTTTCTTTTATTTCCATCATTGCTTCCTCGATGTACAGACTGAAGAGTAGGGGCGAAAGGCTACAGCCTTGTCTTACACCCTTCTTAATACGAGCACTTCGTTCTTGATAGTCCACTCTTATTATTCCCTCTTGGTTGTTGTACATATTGTATATGACCCGTCTCTCCCTATAGCTTACCCCTACTTTTTTCAGAATCTCGAACAGCTTGCACCATTTTATAATGTCGAACGCTTTTTCCAGGTCGACAAATCCTATGAAAGTGTCTTGATTTTTCTTTAGCCTTGCTTACATTATTAGCCGTAACGTCAGAATTGCCTCTCTCGTCCCTTTACTTTTCCTAAAGCCAAACTGATCGTCACCTAGCGCATTCTCAATTTTCTTTTCCATTCTTCAGTATATTATTCTTGTAAGCAGTTTCGATGCATGAGCTGTTAAGCTGATTGTGCGATAATTCTCGCACTTGTCAGCTCTTTCCGTCTTCGGAATTGTGTGGATGATGCTTTTCCGAAAGTCATATGGCATGTCGCCAGACTCATATATTCTACACACCAACGTGAATAGTCGTTTTGTTGCCACTTCCCCCAATGATTTTAGAAATTCTGATGGAATGTTATCAATCCCTTCTGCCTTATTTGACCGTAAGTCCTCCAAAGCTCTTTTAAATTCCGATTCTAATACTGGGTCCCCTATCTCTTCTAAATCGACTCCTGTTTCCTCATCTATCACATCAGACAAATCTTCACCCTCATAGAGGCTTTCAATGTATTCTTTCCACCTATCTGCTCTCTCCTCTGCATTTAACAGTGGAATTCCCGTTGCACTCTTAATGTTACCACCGTTGCTTTTAATGTCACCAAAGGTTGTTTTGACTTTCCTGTATGCTGAGTCTGTCCTTCCGACAATCATATCTTTTTCGATGTCTTCACATTTTTCCTGCAGCCATTTCGTCTTAGCTGCCCTGCACTTCCTATTTATTTCATTCCTCAGCGACTTGTATTTCTGTATTCCTGATTTTCCCGGAACATGTTTGTACTTCCTCCTTTCATCAATCAACTGAAGTATTTCTTCTGTTACCCATGGTTTCTTCGCAGCTACCTTCTTTGTGCCTATGTTTTCCTTCCCAACTTCTGTGATGGCCCTTTTTAGAGATGTCCATTCTTCTTCAACAGTACTGCCTACTGCGCTATTCCTTATTGCTGTATCTATAGCGTTAGAGAACTTCAAACGTATCTCGTCATTCCTTAGTACTTCCGTATCCCACTTTCTTGCGTATTGATTCTTCCTGACTAATGTCTTGAACTTCAGCCTACTCTTCATCACTACTATATTGTGATCTGAGTCTATATCTGCTCCTGGGTACGCCTTACAGTCCAGTATCTGATTTCGGAATCTCTGTCTGACCATGATGTAATATAATAGAAATCTTCCCGTATCTCCCGACCTTTTCCAAGTGTACCTCCTCCTCTTGTGATTCTTGAACAGGGTATTCGCTATTACTAGCTGAAACTTGTTACAGAACTCAATTAGTCTTTCTCCTCTTTCATTCCTTGTCCCAAGCCCATATTCTCCTGTAACCTTTTCTTCTACTCCTTCCCCTACAACTGCGTTCCAGTCGCCTATGACTATTAGATTTTCGTCCCCCTTTACATACTGCATTACCCTTTCAATATCCTCAGACACTTTCTCTATCTGTTCATCTTCAGCTTGCGACGTCGGCATGTATACCTGAACTATCGTTGTCGGTGTTGGTCTGCTGTCGATTCTGATTAGAACAACCCGGTCACTGAACTGTTCACAGTAACACACCCTCTGCCCTACCTTCCTATTCATAACGAATCCTACACCTGTTATACCATTTTCTGCTGCTGTTGATATTACCCGATACTCATCTGACCAGAAATCCTTGTCTTCCTTCCACTTCACTTCACTGACCCCTACTATATCTAGATTGAGCCTTTGCATTTCCCTTTTCAGATTTTCTAGTTCCCCTACCACGTTCAAGCTTCTAATATTCCACGCCCCGACTCGTAGAACGTTATCCTTTCGTTGATTATTCAATCTTTTTCTCATGGTAACTATTCCGGTGTCTTTTGCCAATGGAGAGATCATTATGACACTTCTTCAATTACAGGCCACATGTCCTGTGGATACACGTTACGTGTCTTTAATGCAGTGATTTCCATTGCCTTCTGCATCCTCATGTCGTTGATGATTGCTGATTCTTCCGCCTTTAGGGGCAATTTCCCACCCATAGGACAAGAGATTGCCCTGAACCTCTATCCGCTCCTCCGCCCTCTTTGACAAGGCCGTTGGCAGAATGAGGCTGACTTTTATGCCGGAAGTTTTCGGCCGCCAATGCTGATTATTTATCGAAATTTAGGCAGTGGCGGGGATCGAACCCGGGACCGAAGACGTTTTGATTATGAATCAAAGACGCTACCCCTAAACCACGGGTACCCTTGTCTTTAAAACTACAGAAGTCATATTTCACAGGGAATAAACATTCTCACAATAAACGTTTGAATTAAAATTTAATAGCATCATGCGATTTCAGCAAACAGTATCTCAGATGGTAACATTACACTATAACTATCATTGCTGAAAGCTACGTATTTGTACCTATTTTATTTATTGAATTACGACGTCTTTGTATCTGTTTCATTATGCAAATGTTTGTCAGACATCATATCTTCCACAATTACAAAGCAAATGAATACAGCATGAATACCTCATATTTTGTCATACTTGTCTAGTTATTTAATGAACAGTTACTATTTTGCCACTAACTTTGTTTAAATGTTGATTGCAATGCTATTGAAAACTGTGCTAATTTAAAAGTGGTCGATCACATGCGTTAGTGGACACCAAAATTGAAAAAAGAACCAAAAGATGCTTCTGAAAATGAGGCATAAATAATTGTTTAAATAATATATAACGACAATTCGTTGTTATTTAATGGGAGTGCACTTTTTCAAGAGCACTGAATTATTTATTTGCGGATAAACCTCTGTTTATAGTTACTGTAAATTATCTGAGTGTGACAGAACGTTTATAACATTTCTTTATTTAAATATTGTTGTAATATATTAGTTTAGTGTGGTGAAGATGAACCAGATCATGTCTGTAGAACTTAAGGACCATGTATTTTTGGTGGGGACATCCTCCAGCCAATGGAGAAGCAGACAGCAGCGGAGCACTAAGAGACTCAAGTGGAGACTGGAACTTTTCGAGTGACGAGCCCAGGGGAACGATTCTGGACAATTTTACACGAGATCTGGAAGAAGGCAGACCTATCTAGAGTAACATACACGATTCTGTCGTCTAGGTAATTGATTATGGGCAGTGAACGGCCGCTACCATACTTTAACGTTTGAAGTGATTTTGTAGTTCGAGAGGTCTGAATGTACTCCAGAGTAGACGTTAACTTTTTCTGCTTGTGTTACGGAACTGAGAATAGACAGAGTATGAGTTATTATTCTTGTATTGTATGTTTTAATTTGTGAATAATCATGCTGACGCTGAACTGTTTTTAGTTGGTGACTATTCTGTGCACTGTGAGCACGAAATGGACTTAGATTTCGTGTATTTTGATGACTGTTTATTTTGAGGGTTTTGCTACTATTCTATAACACACTAAATATAATTTTACAACAATTGATAATAATATATTCTATCTGTATTTTGACTGACTATCGTAGGACCACTTCCCAAACATTATTCAGTATCACACTCTGTCGTTACATCAATTATGGGCTTTAGAATAGAATACTTTTTATTAAATTATTAATTTATCTAATATTTTATATTTCCGTGTATTTTATTAATTCGCAGTTTTAGCCAATGTGTTGCAGGATCACCACTACAGGTTATTGTTTGCTGGGAAGTAGCCGCAAGGCATGAAAGTAGACGTGCACGGCTCGACACTATGACAACATCGAGATATTCCTTTAAAATGGAGCTGTGCATGGCCCAAGTACCAAAAGTACAAGTAACCACAGGTAAAGATGCAAGTGGCTTGTTGATTTGGGATGCTGTTTGGAAGAGAAAATACATTCAGCCATAGCCGTTAGGTACCGTCGCTGCTACCTCTTCAGAGCTCGGCATTTTCCCTACAACACCTGCCTGCAGTGCCCACCACTACCGCCCTCCCCATGCATGTCCTGCCAATCGCACATCTATCGGGCACTTGTACATCTCTCAGATAATTCATAGGGATACAGGACATTTGTGGCTTTTAGAAAACTGGAGCCATGATACTGTCACACAGACGTAACACACGAAGACGTCTGCGAAATAGCGTTATGTCATCAGAGTTCCCTCAACCATTAGCAACTATGACCTGAAGCCGTATTCAACGGCTCCCTACGCCATGACGTAAGGAGCAACACCGCTGTGCCTCTCCAAAGTATTGGAAGAATGGGACCTCTTCTTATGTCGCCGCCACACTCGCCGATGATGATCACCCAGAGGAACACAGAACCACGATTCTTCGCTGAATATAGTGTGATGCCAATCATTAACGATTCATGCTTCCTGGTAACGTCTCCATTACAGATGCAGCCATATGTGTTCAAATGGCTCTGAGCACTATGGGACTTAACATCTGAGGTCATCAGTCCCCTAGAACTTAGAACTACTTAAACCTAACTAACCTAAGGACATCACACACATGCATGCCCGAGGCAGGATTCGAACCTGCGACCGTAACAGTCGTGCGGTTCCGGACTGAAGCGCCTAGAACTGCTCGGCCACCGCGGCCGGCAGCCAGCCATATGTGTTGTGGTGTTAACAGCAGCCTATGCATTGGACGGCAATTCCCTGGTCCAGCTGCTGTTAGTCCCCAATCAATGGTGCGGGATATCCTTGGTGCCACAATACTGCTATCCTACCATGCGGTGGCCAGATGTAGCTGACTGAACAAAATAAGAGCATATGGACTATCAGATCAATTGTGTGATTGGATTGAGGAGTTCCTAGATAACAGAACGCAGCATGTCATTATCAATGGAGAGAAGTCTTCCGAAGTAAGAGTGATTTCAGGTGTGCCGCAGGGGAGTGTCGTGGGACCGTTGCTGTTCACAATATACATAAATGACCTTGTGGATAACATCGGAAGTTCACTGAGGCTTTTTGCGGATAATGCTGTGGTATATCGAGAGGTTATAACCATGGAAAATTGTTCTGAAATGCAGGGGGATCTGCACCGAATTAACACATGGTGCAGGGAATAGCAATTGAATCTCAATATAGACAAGTGTAATGTGCTGCGAATAAATAGAAAGAAAGATCCTTTATCATTTAGCTACAATATAGCAGGTCAGCTACTGGAAGCAGTTAATTCCATAAATTATATGGGAGTAGGCATTAGGAGTGATTTAAAATGGAATGATCAAATAAAGTTGATCGTCGGTAAAGCAGATGCCAGACTGAGATTCATTGGAAGAATCCGAAAACAAAGGAAGTAGGTTACAATACACTTGTTCGCCCACTGTTTGAATATTGCTCACCAGTGTGGGATTCGTACCAGATAGAGTTGATAGAAGAGATAGAGAAGATCCAACGGAGAGCAGCGCGCTTCGTTACAGGATCATTTAGTAATCGCGAAAGCGTTACGGAAATGATAGATAAACTCCAGTGGAAGACTCTGCAATAGAGACGCTCAGTAGCTCGGTACGGGCTTTTGTTAAAGTTTCGAGAACATACCTTCACCGAGGAGTCAAGCAGTATATTGCTTCCTCCTACGTATATCTCGCGAAGAGACCATGAGGATAAAATCAGAGAGATTAGAGCCCACACAGAGGCATACCGACAATCATTCTTTCCACAAACAATACGAGACTGGAATAGAAGGGAGAGCCGATAGAGGTACTCAAAGTACTCTCTGCCACACACCGTCAGGTGGCTTGCGGAGTATGGATGTAGATGTAGATGTAGACTGTCACATCAGAATCTCTCAAAAATCTGGATATTGCACAATTTGTCCAGCTGATCAAGTGCAGTCTTACAATGAGGCCCTTTCAAACTCTGTCAGGTGCTGATAGCACAGTCTTACACGAGTAGGTACATCTCCATGTCCTTCACAGAGGTCACTCGATATCTGACGCTGTTGATGACCTTTACATACCTTACCAGGCCTGTTAACGACACTAAACACGAACAGTATTAATGTACTCCAGTGGCCGTTCTGTCAGTCAGAGATTTGCAACTCTTATTATTGACATACCCGCCAATGATGTGTAGGAAATTACATGGACTTCCGACCAAGTCTTTGGGGTTTCAATTTCATTGTCAAGCAGTGTGGTAGCATCTGAATTCTATTTAAGTTATTCAGTTGCCATTGCCTCAGCAGATTATTTTCAGATACCGCATTATATCTTACCGGGAATTTAACTATGGGTTTTATGACATGTCTGCAGGACGTATTTTATTTGTTATATCATTGTTGATGAATGTGTGGGTGCAAGTGAGTGAGACTGGAACAAATATCAGTTAAGAATTTCACCATCTAGAACGCGGCTTGAAATATTTTAATAGCATTCACGTCAACAATGTAAGTGAGGATGTTAATAACCTCATTATTGAGCGTATTATACATTCAACAATAAATCAAATAAAAATTATGACGAAACCTTCGAAGTCGCTACTAGTTATCAATATGAGAAACTACTTTGGCTTATATTTCTTTTCTTTTGAATAGACATAATAATTTTATGTGTTATATTAATTATTTTCCTTCGTCTGCATTCGTCGAAAAGAAGGGGAACGGCTTGCTGTTTACTGTAGTGGATATTATAGCGCTTAGAAGTCGCTAAAGATTCGTAGAAGTTTGTATTTCTTGTCATTTCCAGCAATTTAACTTTCAGCGGCAGATATCTCGAAGAAGATGCTTGAGATAAATTTAATTGGAGAACTATATTACGAAGTAGCCTGAAAGGAGGATTTCTTTACAAGAATTCCAGCAGTTAGCTTGTTAACTGGACAAGCCATTAAATTGGCCGTGAGACTGTGTTAACATTGCGGAAAGAGAACCAGACAGAGCGAACAGATTATACTAATGAGAACTCTTGCCGTATAAGTAAACATGTCATTGGACATGCCTCAAAAGCATTATTTAAAGCGTTTGTTGATGTCTTAGAGAATTTGAGATCAAATACTTAAAGAAGAACGGAAGATCAAAGAGACATTTAAACGACTCTTTTAATTTGTTTGTCATGTTCGGCGCCATAGGGCAGCGTGTGTGGTATCTACGTTAAACGCTGAGAAGAAAGGAAGAAACAAGTATTTCCTTCCTTTGTGATAATTTCGAGAAAGAGTGCAAAGTACAGAGCGTGAAACCTATATCTGACGAACTCAAACAGTACCAGAAACGCAATAATATCGGACGGTTCGAGATTCCTGAGAACAACAGAATACAGACGAGTTAGTGATCAATCTTGCCCGGAAGAAGATAGGTCTGCAGAGGAGACTGAATGACATAAACGGAAGTCATGGAGCAGGGCATAAGACGCTAGGATTTTCAAAGCCTAGACCCATAATAGTGAAGTTTGTATCGAGCCTAGACCCATAATAGTGAAGTTTGTATCGCACAGTGAGAGATCGGAAATCTTCAGAGCGACAGGTCTGACAAAATGCGTGGATCTGATCTCTGAAAGACTAAGAGTTTTGAACAATGCAGTCTCGAGATATGGGCTACAAAACATGTGGACAAACGACCGCAGGGTAGCTGTGAAGACCGAAAACGGCAAACGATCTGTCTGCAATGCAGAAGAACTCGAACGCCTGTGCTTTTGGAGCTAAAAACGTGTCTACTCTTGTTGCCTCTAGTTTGTGTGTTTATTTTTGTCTTAAATTTGTAAAGAAAAAATTTATTTAGTAATACTTTCCTTCAAAACGTTTCCTGTCATTGTCATATGTTTGCTTAGGTTTGCTTATCGTACCAATTAAAAATTTTCGTTTTCAGATGGTTACCTTACTGTCTTACTTCCATTTTTATTTAGCAGTTTATTGTCATATTATTGTTACTCATCAATAGCACTGTTGACACTATTCCCTGTTTTATTCCGTTTATCTATCTTTCATACTATTGCCCACAGATTTTTCTAGCTCTGTGCATCTAGTTTCTTTCCCTGTCACCAGTCGGCTGTTTAGCAACCGCTACAACGCTTGCAGGCATTGGCTGCAAAAATCTCCATTCTCCCTCAAGACATCTGCCACCCTCACTTCCGGTATCCCACTTCCCCCACTTCCCTGCCTCAGAGCGCTCAGCTATGTGTTGTTTCTTCACCCTCTCTGACCCATAATCGCTAATGTCCAACAGCATCATCCTCGCAAGCGTTGCACCCGAACGCACTAAGCTTCCAATGTGGAATCTCTGCAAGTTCATCTCAGCGAGTTCCATAATATGTTCCAAGACATAGACATCCATGTAATTCTTCAGTCAGAGACCTGTCTCAAAACAAGTGTTTTCCACAAGTTCGATATATCTAGACAGCTACATCTTTCGAAGACATGACTGATTAACCGATGAGGGCATGGAGTAGGGGCGTACATAACCTTTGATTTATCACCTGTGCCACACGAATCCAACAACAGTGGTCAATATACACTACTGGCCATTAAAATTGCTACACCAAGAAGAAATGTAGATGGTAAACGGGTATTCATTGGACAAATGTATTATACGGCCGGCCGAAGTGGCCGTGCGGTTAAAGGCGCTGCAGTCTGGAACCGCAAGACCGCTACGGTCGCAGGTTCGAATCCTGCCTCGGGCATGGATGTTTGTGATGTCCTTAGGTTAGGTAGGTTTCACTAGTTCTAAGTTCTAGGGGACTAATGACCTCAGCAGTTGAGTCCCATAGTGCTCAGAGCCATCAGCTTGCTCCCACCCATCACAGAAAGAACAGTCGCTACTCTCTTAGATAGATTTGCAACGAAATCCATAAACTGAGTAGTTCGTATCTCTGAAATATCTGCATCTTCACTGCTGCCCATGACATAGTTTTCATGATGTACTCGCTAGAATGCCCCAGAAAGAAACCGCAACTGACTACATACCGAGACTTGCAACTGAGGCACAATAAATAGTTTAGGGGACGTCTTCTACTCGCATCTCGGATATACAGGAAAAACGTAATGGATTCATTAACAAACTTAATTATCTGACAAATTTGCTGTCTTAAAGGCCGAAAAAGTATGAAGGAAACCAGCACATTGGCTAACCGAACAATTAAAACGGCTCATGAATCTCAGAGACGCTTCGCATACGGCATACAAACTGTGCCCAATGCCTGAAAACGATATTGCTTAGAAGGAGAAGTGGAACAGAGTCATTCAAGCTGTGAGAAATGCAAAAGTTGGGCGTTCCTACACATTAACCCACAATGAAAATAGACCAATTGTCCCATGGAGAAATCTGCGTAGACTAGGTACAGAGGAAGTATTAGCTGCAGCTGATCCCACTGTCCCAGTCAAAGAACTGAACCCATACTTCAGATTACCTACAACTACAGCTGAACCACAGACGAAACAGAGACTCATTGATTACTTCATGGGGGTTAACGACGATAGCCATAATAAATTCTATCTAAAACAAGTAACTTGCAACACCGTCAAGAAAGCCATCATGCATATCAGATCAGCATCTACTAAACACGATGGCACCACAGCCCAAAATCACGAAAACTTTTACTGACCCATTACTGCACACCATAACAGATATCTTCAACTTCTCCTTAATCGCAACTGTTTTCCCTGAGCTCGATGAACAGGGGCTAGGGTATGGTGGTACAATTTCGATATAGGTAAAAGTTTCACGCCATTTGTCAGTCTCGTAGTGTTGGTAGCACTTGGCTTTGTGTGGCGTTGTAGTGTAGCAGGTTTCTACAGCTCCTCCTGTCTTTTCCAAGAATACACCACTTTGTGCCACGGAGATACAAATTTTTTCCTGTTACGAGGTAAAGGAAGCTACTTAGTCTAACGCGCTCTTATAAATTTACTAGTTTCTACTCGCTTGCAAATTCTATATTTGTGAGGTTAGAAACTTGTTTTCCGTTCGGCCATGTTCTGAGGCACCTACAGAGAAAGCCTCTGTGACATGTGCTGACATCTCTTGGCACAATTCATTACTATTTACTCGTGATTTCACTCACGCCAATAGTACATTTTCGATCGGAAAAATGGTACAATTTCAATGCCCTAGTACAGTTTCGATCAATACAGTTTTTTAGTTTAGTCCGTCACGATTGGTTACCATAGACATATTATACACAATTATTATAAATAGATTCTGTATATTTGAACATTTTCCTGTGCGATTTTTTAAAGTCACCTCATATTTTATAGATGCCACGAAAACGAGCAGAAAAGAAAATCTAAAATAAATGGAGTCCAGCTGCATTACATGAGGCAATAAACAGTGTAATTAGTGGAAATTTGAGCCTTCGAGCTGCTTCAGAATTATATGACATTCCTTTCAGACTTTACATGGTAAAGTGCAAATTGAAATGAAAATACAAGCTGGATTAACTCCAAATAGTCCTATAGAAAACAGAATTGGTCATCCAACGGTACTCAGTTCTGAAATGGAAGATACTTCGGTATTTCTAGAACAGCAAGGATTGGGTCTGTCGCCACTCAAGTTAAGAAAAGCTGCATTTCGGTTAACTGAGAAAAATAATTTGGAACATACATGGAAGAATGCAGGGTTGCTGGAATCGCTTGGTTCAGAGCATTTGTTAAGAGACACACTCACCTTAGCCTGAGAAAACCCGAGCGTCTTTCGCGAGCCAGAGCTGAAGGCTTAACTAAAGCAGAAGTACACTACTGGCCATTAAAATTGCTACACCACGAAGATGACGTGGGTTCAGGAGGGTAATACGGAACGCCGTGCTGGATCCCAACGGTCTCGTATCACTAGCAGTCGAGATGACAGGCATCTTATCCGCATGGCTGTAACGGATCGTGCAGCCACGTCTCGATCCCTGAGTCAACAGATGGAGACGTCTGCAAGACAACAGCCATCTGCACGAACAGTTCGACAACGTTTGCAGAAGCTCGGACACCATGGCTGCGATTACCCTTGACGCTGCATCACAGACAGGAGCGCCTGCGATGGTGTACTCAACGACGACGAACCTGGATGCACGAATGGCAAAACGTCATTTTTTAGGATGAATCCAGGATCTGTTTACAGCATCATGATGGGCACATCCGTGTTTGGCGACATCGCAGTGAACGCGCATTGGAAGCGTGTATTCGTCATCGCCATACTGGCTTATCACTCAGCGTGATGGTATGGGGTGCCATTGGTTACACGTCTCGTTCACCTCTTGTTCACAATGACGGCACTTTGAACAGTGGACGTTACATTTCAGATGTGTTACGAACCGTGGCTCTACCCTTCATTCGATCCCTGCGAAACCCTGCGTTTCAGCAGGATGATGCACGACCACATGTAGCAGGTCCTGTATGGGCCTTTCTGGATACAGAAAACGTTCGACTGCTGCCCTAGCGAGCACATTCTCCAGATCTCTCACTAACTGAAAATGTCTGTTCAATGGTGGCCGAGCAACTGGCTCGTCACAATACGCCAGTCACTACTCTTGATGAACTGTGGTGTCGTGTTGAAGCTTGTAACGTTCCCTGGCAAACTCACGATATTAATAAAATAAAATTTATTTGTACCATACACGCCGCTCTGAGCAATCTGTATATACTGTAATTATTTAATAAAAATATTACTGAATTTTGTGTAAAAGACATTTGTTATTATCGTAATATTTTTTGTAGTAATATTCTTTCTGTATTTAGGATAGTAATTTTTCTATATTTATTATGTGATTGTAAAATGTGTCAGTATCTGCGATAACAGAGATGTGAAATTTAGCCAGAGGAGAATAATATTGTCAAATTACAAAGAAATGTTAATTGTCAGCAGTCGTATAAAAGAACCATGTACAGCGTATTCTTTGGCCTTATGTGTGTAGATGCGAATGCGAGAAGAAGCTGTGTTGAAGCGATTCATGAAAGGGTAGATGTCTTTTGTCTCTGTCTAGACTTAGCCGCCGTTAGAGGAGGCGTTACGAATTAATGTGAGTTCAATTATTGTTTGATCTAAATATATCAGAATTTATCAAAAGTGTGTATTATTAATGTAAATTAGCTTGCCCATGTCATCTATATTATTTGTTTAAAGAATTTTCAGCATTTTTAGCGGTGTTGCTGGGCTGTGCCGCGACCGATCGATTTGCAGCGGCGTCACATTTAAAAAATTGTTCCGCTAAAGAAAAAATCAACCAAACCCGTAAATCGGGAACAGATAGATAAAAATTAACAGTGAATTAAGAAATTGTTCTCCCTTTACAGTGATCCTGAGACCGAAGAATTTTTAACCTAATAATACATTTGTGCATTCGTAGGCGGATAGTTAATGTTAGTTAACATTGAAATTTAACAATTTTGGTTATTTCAAATAGCTTAAATGTATAGCGAAGTAGGTTTGATCAGTGATAATTAAATGTCGGCTTGGCAATAATTAACCATTTTCTGCTAATAGAGATAATCTTGTGTTCTATAGTTAACGCCGGGATAGAATTCAGTAATTATTTAACAAAAAATCCACTGCATTTAGAAAATGTGTGTCAAGGCCGAATGATGTAAAGGATTTAATTCTCAACTAAATATTCTTAATCAGTTAACATGAGTTCACGTAATCTTTAAATGTACGTAATTCTTTTGAAAGTGGATTTTTTTATTACCACACGTAAATAAGAGTGAGGTTCTACAACAAAGTTCGTACTTACAGAAGACAATTAAAGAAAGGCAAATTAATTAACTTAAAAGCAAATTTATTATTCTTTAACGAAATTTCATTCAGCATAGATTTCGTTAAATTGGCGCCCAACGTGGGGCCCGAATATGCAGTGGCCACTAAATACCCATGAGATAACTAGGGAATTATTATAGTCGAACTTTGTTGGAGAACATTTAATAATTTTTCCATGTACTGTATGTATTGCATAACCAATATTGTGTGGTAATACCTGTATATGATTTTTTGCATGAGAACACTATATATCCAGAGGCAAGCTGAAGAAGAGAGATCATTATTTCGAAAAATTAATTACCTACCACAATACCTGGGGGCAGCTGCACCCAAGATAGATCACCAAAAGGTAAAGCTACAGTGTAGTTGTCCTGTGGGTAGTAAAGTAGCCTCAGTGCAGTGTTCTCGGATCATTAGTGGTGTGCTTGTTGTTAGTGTTTTGTTTTAAAATAACAGGACATTTAAGTAGTTAGTCATTGTAGTATATAGTAAGTGTGTATTAACAAATGACCATTTCTTGTGTGATTATGTCAGTGAAACCTGAGTGTTAGGATATTTAGTTCAGATTTTATTTCTTTTGTTTACTATGGTTAGATTGCGTAGTCAGAAGGATATCAACATGGATAATGAACAACAGTCAGTAAGTGGTGATACCGAGTTAGAAAGTGGGACACAAAGTAATGTTAGTGACGTAGTTCAGGAAGTACAATGTGAGAATCTGGGGGCAGAAGGGCAAGAAATGTTGCCAATCTACCCAGTGATTCAGTTGATAGCGGAAATACTGTGCCACCCGCAAGCACTGGACACGGACCAGAGAGTGGTGAGGTGTCAGAAGTGCAATCATTAAGAGTTATGTTCGAGCGCATGCTCAATTTCCAAGCTGAATTTGTACGTATGCAAGCCGAGCGTGAAAGAGAACGCGATGCTGAACAGGCAGAGCGTGACCAGAGATTGGTAGCTGAATTTGCATGTAAACAAGCAGAGCGTGATAGAGAACGTGATGCTGAACAAGCAAAGCGTGACCAGAGATTGGTAGCTGAATTTGCATGCATGCAAGCAGAGCGTGATAGAGAACGTGATGCTGAACAAGCAAAGCGTGACCAAAGATTGGTAGCTGAATTTGCATGTATGCAAGCAGAACGCGATAGTGAACGTGATGCTAAACAAGCAGAGCGTGATCGACGCATACATGAGAGAGACTTGCAGTTAATGCAATCTTTAGAAGCTATGCAAAGTGAGATTGTTAGTATGAAGCAAAACTATGAAACCATACCCAAAACGGTGAAAGAACTAAGCGAAAGAGTAGATAGTATCCAAGTGGCTAACGCCAGTATCGTAGAGGAAATCAGTGTACTGACCAACAGGGTGGAACAACTAGAGATTGACACAAAGCAAGTAATTGAGCACAAAGTGTCCGAACAAGTGCACGCCGCGATTGAAGCCAAAGACGCGGGCTCCAACGCGGAAATAAAGGACTTCCGCTATGGCAGCGAAATGTCAACCGTCGTCTTGCCGAGCTGGAAAGCAGCTTGCTGCAAGTGGCTAACGCCAGTATCGTAGAGGAAATCAGTGTACTGACCAACAGGGTGGAACAACTAGAGATTGACACAAAGCAAGTAATTGAGCACAAAGTGTCCGAACAAGTGCACGCCGCGATTGAAGCCAAAGACGCGGGCTCCAACGCGGAAATAAAGGACTTCCGCTATGGCAGCGGAATGTCAACCGTCGTCTTGCCGAGCTGGAAAGCAGCTTGCTGCACGGCGACGTGTGTCACGCCAGCCAGGTCCAACAATGATAGGCATATAAATACAGCAGTAAAAAATTGCGACTGCGAGACAGAACAGGCAACCAATGTAAGCGAAACAAATAATGTCATTCCAAAGTAGTGATTGAAGAAAGTCTGATTAGAAACCGACAGTTTCAGATCTTTACAACGGAGAAGAAATCTGTTCACCCTGTAGTGTTTATCAAGGGATTTAGAAACATTTTGCCTAGCGTTTGGAGTCATACACAGAAAATACAGTTCGTTATGTCTTACATACAAGGAGATGCTGCATTATGGGCAACCGAAGCAGCTGACAGTTGCGATACATATGAGCAATTTGAAAAGGCATTCTTGGCCAAATATTGGTCAACATGTATCCAGGAGAGATTACGGAAGGAGGTATATAATCCAGAGCCGTATTCTCCACGATTAGGCTAAAAAAAAAATGGCTCTGAGCACTATGGGA
Organism: Schistocerca nitens; assembly: GCF_023898315.1. Lineage (NCBI taxonomy): Eukaryota > Metazoa > Arthropoda > Insecta > Orthoptera > Acrididae > Schistocerca > Schistocerca nitens. Next base: position 462,055,523 of record NC_064614.1, on the reverse strand, counting down.
CTCAACTGCTGTGGTCATTAGTCCCCTAGAACTTAGAACTACTGAAACCTAACTAACCTAAGGACAGCACACACATCCATGCCCGAGGCAGGATTCGAACCTGCGACCGTAGCAGTCGCACGGTTCCTGACTGCGCGCCTAGAACCGCGAGACCACCGCGGCCGGCCACGATTAGGCAATTTGCGAAAATATTTTGAGAAGTACATTAATAAGACCCGTTATTGGGACGAGCAGATTTCATCCCGGGATTTGATCAGACTTTTGAAATCACACTTGCCGATACACGTAAAGGAAAACTTATACACGTGCCCGAAAACGATATGAAACATTTCTTGTCTGTTCTGGACTCAATTGACCTGATTCAGGAGGATGTTAAGGCAGCCTCTGAACAGGCTAGAAGTAACGGAAACGGTTACAGAAATGGTCGAAATAACACGCCTCCACCAAGTAATGGAAACGGCGGAGGCAACAATAGGAGACAAGATTATGCACAAAACGGGAATAGAGGTAGAGACCGGAACGGCAATAGTCCGCCGGTGAATAATGACCGGAAAAGGAGGTCTGATGATCGATATGAAACAGGCCCACCAAGCAATAATAGATGGAAAAATGCCAGGGGGCCGTGGAACACTAATACTTACAATGATGCAAACCGAACTTGGCCACAGAACCAGAGGCCCAGTCCGGACCGGCAAAACAGTGAAAGATATGACAATAACCGACCGCCACCACAAAATGCGCCAATTGCGCAACCGTGGCGGCCGACGCAACACAACTTACACATAGTGGAGGTCAGTGACACAGAGCAGCCACACCCATCCACCAGCAATAATCCAACAAACTAGATTCAGCCGAGATACGCTCTCCATCGTCGGCTGAGGTTTGGAGTGAGAGCAGCCCGACACAGAACAAAACATCGGGAATCTGTATCCTTAGGTATAATGACGGGGTACAGATGGGACATGAATTAATAACTGAACCATCCACGTGCATAAAGGAGCACATAGACAAAGTACAAGCGATAATAGAGATTAAAATTAACAATATTGATGTGCAAGCAATTGTAGATACAGGTGCTACTGTCAGTGTCATGAGTATGGACTTATTCAGAGTACTGGGGAAAGAAAAGCGTATGCTGACTTTTCCCGTGAATAATTGTAAAGTCACTGGAGCCATAAGTGCACAGCGACAAATAATTAAACTCCAAGTGCGGGTAGAGATGTATTTAGGGGATGAAGCCATAGCGTGCTCATTCCTGGTAGTAAAGGGTTTAAAGGTAGCCTGCATTTTGGGGGTAGATTTTTTCAGAGAAAGGGACGCAATAATCGACCTTTCTCGGGGAAAATTAAGTTTGATGAACGCTGGTAGGAGGATAGAATTGTCCATGCTCAGATCTGAAGACGTACCTGTGCCTAATTGTAATGCGATTAACATAAAGTGTAGGAATCAGTGGATACTACATTTAGACAATCATTGTGAAGGACAAAATCTCTATTATCCAGACGTACAAAGTGATCAGTTAAAAGCAAATGTGGACGCACTTGTGAACAAAGTATCACAGTCCGAAAATTTGAATTCAATGCAACAGCAGGATTTGGTGCAGTTATTATCTAATTATGCAGATGTGTTTTCAGAACGACCAGGAATTGTTAAGGGATATCAGTACAACATCGAGGTGAAGCCTCACAAAACCTACTGTCGAGCCTCATACTCCATTCCTTAGTCCAAGAAGGAAATAGTAGCTATCTCTTAGCAGATCCCCACTCAGGGAGAGTACGGGGACTGTATCCGCGTAAGGATGTAAAAATATTCATACAGTAAAAGACTAATAGTCCTATGTGGACACCATTCTTTTGTAAATAATGAACATTAATGATGTGTGATCTTAGAAATAATGTACTAATGTAGAAGTGTTTAGTTATAAGAATATGATTGACTTTCTCTTTTGTTTATGAATATTTGTGTTATGTCTTCTTTTAATTTGTGTTATCTAAAACATGCTCTAAATGTCTGCACAGATAATCTGATTAGTGCAATTATTTGTAGTGGTAAATTGTGACAAAGTTCAGTCAAGAGGAACATTTTAGTAATGATTAGTTTGTGTACTGCATAATATTCTATATGTGTGTCAAACTTGAAATATTTCTTGTGCAATCTTTTCTATTATATGTGTATATATGTGTAGCTGTCAGATTGACAGATTCGAACCCAGAATAATATCAATAATATGAGGCCCTGAGAACTTTATTATCAAACCAATGTTATCAAAGAGAATAATGCACCCAGTAGTGACCCGAGGGCACCATGGGAGGCAAACTTATAGCAAATTTAAGTAGCGCAAAGTTACGCACAAAGAAGCTTCAATTGAAGCATGTGCAGATTTAATCAGCAAAAAAAAAAAAAAAAAAAAGGAGCTAGCCAGATACAGTCCAAGTCAATTTTAACCTACAGAGACTACACTGTAGTTACGTAGGACCTTGCAAGTGAAGTAAGACATAATTTCAAAGGAGTTATTGAACAATATGCCTGAATCCGGCTGGAATGCACAAATAAAATCTACGCGAACACGAATATAGATGATTTTTGGGCAAACTAATACGAAATTTTAATATTTGTTACCATGTACGCAAATATCACACACCTTGGTAAAGAGTTACGAATGTGCTGTTACAAAAATTGCACAACGGACATTGTAAATAAAAATAAGGAACTTAAACAAAAGTGCAGTATTGTGTGGCAGAGACAGACAGTGACTGTTAAACCTGCAGCAATACGTCACGAAGTTGTTGTGTATAAGTAATAAAAAACTGTATCATCGCCGTGTGTGCAAGTGGACAAGGTACTAGCACGACACGAACAGTGAGCCGATAACGGACGGTGGACCAAGTTAGTGTGAAACTTTAATTCTTTGTGTGTCAAGGGACGCTAGGAAAGCGCATTGACTACAGAGATACATTTTGTCCTCAGGTGAAAACTTGCGTGTGACTAATGACAAGTCATGACATGGTGAAAAATATTGTGTGCCCATAAAACGTGTTACTGTGACAACGAAACATTGTGCAAACCAGACTAGTGAAGGCCTACTGAATAATAACTGCCAGTAACTGTGTGCGTTTTTTCCCACAGCAGAAAAAAAAATGCCCATAAGGATAGTACACTGTTTGTGAACTTGTTGCATGTTTGCTGGAGCACTGCAAGAAGATGTCACACGGGCGAGCTGATATCCAACGCGCATCCGGCTACATCAGCCATGCAGCGGCCGCAGCAGCCCGTAGAAGACCAGACAGCCACGCCCCTCCGCGCCGTAGCTGTCAACACCGGGGGCGGTGACCTACACGGAGCCGACGCGCCGCGCCGAGCGCCGCTCAACAATCACTCCGCACCGCTCACCGACTACAGCATTATTGTCATTTTCCAAAATATTTACACAACTGCATAACATGTCAATGACTCCATTTTGATAAACCTTGAACATTTATTATGTATGTCCGTAAACTGATGAGAGAAAATGAACACTAACAAGTGCAAGAGATGAATTTGTAACACGAAACATTATGAAAAGTGATCCGGTGACTGTGATATTATGTAACCGTTGGTGACAAACTGCTAAATTAATTCAAATGAATGACTGTTAAAGAGACAATATTAATCATGAACCAACTGGGATGGCTGGGCTCCGGCACAGTTTTGCCCAGGTTTCCTGTCTGCCTTCGCCCAAATGGGGGAGCCATGAACATATATAACCCTGGGACTAATTAAAAGAGCCATCCCATAAAAAATGCAGAATTGTAAAGAACGTTACTGGCACCATTGTGTCAAAGAATAGAAACTCTTTGCCAAATGCTGCCAGGAGGCAATGTAACATTCCCTGGCAAACTCACGATATTAATAAAATAAAATTTATTTGTACCATATACGCCGCTCTGAGCAATCTGTATATACTGTAATTATTTAACAAAAATATTACTGAATTTTGTGTAAAAGACATTTGTTATTATCGTAATATTTTTTGTAGTAATATTCTTTCTGTATTTAGGATAGTAATTTTTCTATATTTATTATGTGATTGTAAAATGTGTCAGTATCTGCGATAACAGAGATGTGAAATTTAGCCAGAGGAGAATAATATTGTCAAATTACAAAGAAATGTTAATTGTCAGCAGTCGTATAAAAGAACCATGTACAGCGTATTCTTTGGCCTTATGTGTGTAGATGCGAATGCGAGAAGAAGCTGTGTTGAAGCGATTCATGAAAGGGTAGATGTCTTTTGTCTCTGTCTAGACTTAGCCGCCATTAGAGGAGGCGTTACGAATTAATGTGAGTTCAATTATTGTTTGATCTAAATATATCAGAATTTATCAAAAGTGTGTATTATTAATGTAAATTAGCTTGCCCATGTCATCTATATTATTTGTTTAAAGAATTTTCAGCATTTTTAGCGGTGTTGCTGGGCTGTGCCGCGACCGATCGATTTGCAGCGGCGTCACATTTAAAAAATTGTTCCGCTAAAGAAAAAATCAACCAAACCCGTAAATCGGGAACAGATAGATAAAAATTAACAGTGAATTAAGAAATTGTTCTCCCTTTACAGTGATCCTGAGACCGAAGAATTTTTAACCTAATAATACATTTGTGCATTCGTAGGCGGATAGTTAATGTTAGTTAACATTGAAATTTAACAATTTTGGTTCTTTCAAATAGCTTAAATGTATAGCGAAGTAGGTTTGATCAGTGATAATTAAATGTCGGCTTGGCAATAATTAACCATTTTCTGCTAATAGAGATAATCTTGTGTTCTATAGTTAACGCCGGGATAGAATTCAGTAATTATTTAACAAAAAATCCACTGCATTTAGAAAATGTGTGTCAAGGCCGAATGATGTAAAGGATTTAATTCTCAACTAAATATTCTTAATCAGTTAACATGAGTTCACGTAATCTTTAAATGTACGTAATTCTTTTGAAAGTGGATTTTTTTATTACCACACGTAAATAAGAGTGAGGTTCTACAACAAAGTTCGTACTTACAGAAGACAATTAAAGAAAGGCAAATTAATTAACTTAAAAGCAAATTTATTATTCTTTAACGAAATTTCATTCAGCATCGATTTCGTTAAAAGCTGCATGGGCAGCTGTACCAGTACACGCCATCCAAGCTGTGTTTGAGTCAATGCCCAGGCGTATCAAGGCCGTTATTACGGGCAGAGGTTGTTTTTCTGGGTACTGATTTCTCAGGATCTATGCTCCGAAACTGCGTGAAAATGTAATCACATGTCAGTTCTAGTATAATACATTTGTCCAATGAATACCCGTTTACCATCTACATTTCTTCTTGGTGTAGCAATTTTAATGGTCAGTAGTGTAAGTAAATATTTTCAGAATTTAGAAGAAATCTTAAAGGAATATGCTTTGTTTGATAAACCAGAGTGTATTTAAAATATGAATGAATCCGGTTTTCCTCTTAACAACAGACCCACAAAAATAGTAAGTCGTAAAGGAAAGCGAGAAGTTGTTTCACTAACAAACGTGGAAAAAGGACAAAATGTGACTGTTGCTGCATCCATGAATGCAAGTGGTACGTATTTACCACCAATGGTAATTTTTTAAGGAGTGAGGAAACGCCCTAAATTCCAAGATGGCTTAACTCCTGATTCCATTACAGATATGAGTGAATCGGGATACATTAATGAAGAATTGTTCATGGTCTGGCTTCGAGACTTCAAGAAATACAAAACAATGGGTAGCCCTATTACAGTTCTTATTACTGACAAGCATGGCAGCCATACCAGCTTAGATGCTGCAGAATATTGTGAGGAAAATGGGATAGAACTTTTGGGACTGCCTTCGCACAGTACACATGTACTGCAACCATTAAATACGTAGAACTTTCTTCAAGTCCCTAAAGGTTCAGTGTAACAGAAATGCAACTGATTGAATTCATCGCAATTCCAATGAGAGCATTAGAAAACAACGATTCTGTACTATTTTCTGTGATGCCTGGAGAAAAACATCATCCTTTGAGTTGCAGCCAAAGGGTTCCAATGTACAGGAATAATGCCCTTTTGCAGAGACATTGTTCCCGAGGAGAAATTTGCACCTTCAACGTTATTCGAGGCTCCTGCTCCTTCAGTCTCCACCAGTCAAGCTACTAACAGCATTATGGGAGAAGAACCCTTATCTTCAAAAGATGTAACTGAAGAACACGGCAAATCCGTAACGCCAGGGTCCAGTACCATTTGTCAACACGATTCTGTCAAGGACATTTTGCCAAGTCCAGAGAAAAAATTATCGTCTCGGAAGAGGAAAACACAAACATCAGCTAGACTCACTTCAGATGAAAACCTGGAAAACCCTGCAGCAAGAGAAAACTTTCTCAACAGGGCACAAGTAAAGCAATGAAAAAGTGCAACAAGAACAATAAACAGAAATGTACGTCTGTGAGTAATGATGAATGCAGTGTACCAAGCTTCAAATTGCCAGCAAACAACGAGAATAATTGTGGATTTTGTTTATTGAATTATTATAGTGCAGAATCAGTATCTAAGGGTGACTGGATTCGCTGCCAAAAATGCAATGTTTGGTACCATGAAGTATGCGTTGGTGCTCGAGGGACAAAGTGTCTTTTGTATGGAAGATGCCAGTGATCAAAATTGTACCACGAAGTGATCCCAATTGTACCTAGTGTGGTACATTTTCGATCGATTTTTCTCAATTCTGTAACCTTTATTTGTGTTTATACCAAGATTTGTAACTGTCTAACATTCGTGTTACATATTCATTAAACACCCAAGAACAAGTGCCATAGTTAAAATTCTTTCTTTTCTCAATATATTTCCAGTTACAATAACATTTGTCCGAAATGATCGCAATTGTACCACCTTACCCTAGTTAAGCCACTACCTAAAAGAGACATTGCTTCACCACTGTCTGATTATGGACCTACTTGCATTCTTCCTGCGCTGTCCAAGGACTTAGAATATATAATCCACGACCAGCTAACAAACTATCTAACTACGAGCAACCTACTAGACGAACAGCCATCGGGTTTCTGTAAACATCACAGCTCGAGGGACAAAGTGTCTTTTGTATGGAAGATGCCAGTGATCAAAATTGTACCACGAAGTGATCCCAATTGTACCTAGTGTGGTACATTTTCGATCGATTTTTCTCAATTCTGTAACCTTTATTTGTGTTTATACCAAGATTTGTAACTGTCTAACATTCGTGTTACATATTCATTAAACACCCAAGAACAAGTGCCATAGTTAAAATTCTTTCAAAAGTAATAGATGACCTCAAACTTGCCGTGGGTACACAAGAGGCCACTATCAGGTGCTTCTTAGACTTCAGCAAAGTCTTTGACACCATCGACTTCGCACCGAGCGAGTTGGCGCAGTGGTTAGACACTGGACTCGCATTCGGGAAGACGACGGTTCAATCCCGCGTCCGGCCATCCTGATTTAGGTTTTCCGTGATTTCCCTAAATCGCTCCAGGCAAATGCCGGAATGGTTACTTTCAAAGGGCACGGCTGACTTCCTTCCCCGTCCTTCCCTAATCCGATGAGACCGATGACCTCGCTGTCTGGTCTCCTTCCCCAAAACCAACCAACCAACCATCGACTTCGACATTTTATTTGCCAAACTTGGCAGCCTAAATTTCTCGCCAGGTGCAGTGCAATGGCTTCACTCATAACCTGACGTCTCGTCAGCAATGCGTCATGTTTGGCACCATAAAGTCGTACTGGTGCAGGTGGTATCAAGCGTCCCCCAGGGATCGATATTAGGTCCTACACTCTTTTTTATTGTATGTCAGTGAAGTGTCATCAGTTTTGTCCTACTGCAAACACCACACATGCGCTGGTGACCTCCAGTTGTATCTAAGCGCAAAACCAATAAACCTGAAGACAGCTATCGAGAATTTGAATAACTACCCTTGAGCACTCTAAAAAGTGGGAGTAGGATGTAGCGTTACAGCACAGCGCATCCGAGACCCAAGCGGTACTGGTTGGTCATTCTAGGCTCAGTAACCTGAAATATCTGGAATCCCTGCCATCTTTAACCCTAAATGGGACAAATATCAACTTCGCTCCATCAGCAAAGACTCTAGGAATAATAATAGATGGGAATCTAAATTGGACTGAGCATGTAATTGCAATGTGCAAGAAGGCATCAGCCTCCCTCCATGCCCTACAAAAATATAAAAAGCTCTCCCTTCTTGACCTGAAAATGGAAACTTGTACAAACACTCATTCTTCTGTTTATTGACCGAAGCGATGTTATCCTGCAAGACTTTTCTCAGGAAAGCTCACGGCACCTAGAACTGGTTATGCATGCCCTATATCTGTGACGTTCGAGTTTCTGATCATATTTCACCATCACATGCACAGCTATCCAGGCTGCGCGGAGACAAGTGCACAGATTTCCATACCCTCCGACTTCTCTGCTGTCCCTCATATCTCTCCTCGGCCTTAACGCTCTTCTCTGAACAACGTGGCAGAAACGCCCATTCCCATCAGAGCAAAATACTTTCTGTTTCACTCAGCCACTTTTTCCACATCCTTCTCAGTAACAGGAACCTGACTCTGGAATAACCCACCGCATTGTATTGGAGAACTGAATACCGTCTCCTGCTTCAGAAGACAGTTAATGACATATCAACTAAAGCAACATTTAAGATTACCGTTGTCCCTGAATTCACTCGGTATTCTTGTATATACTTGTTTCCAATCTGATCTTCCCCATTCTTAGCTGATGCAGTCTCCTTAAATTTCCTTTCTCCAGTACTCACTATATCAGGAAACATGTTTTTGACACATATAATTTCTTTTTATATCTTCCACTATAATTGTTATTACTGTCATTATTATTATTATAATTATTATTACTATTAGTGGCAGCAGCTGCAGTGATACAAGTGCTGCCAGTATTAACTTCATTAGTTCCTAGTCAGTATTATTTACTCGCAGTATCAGTTCAGACACTCAAATCATTTTAATACCGTTTGTCATACTAAAACTGTTGTTTTTAGGTAACTATGATTTAAAAAAGGTACTGCATGTGTGAAACCATGGTCTGATGAAAGAGGGGACTTGTTGAGCCTAATCTAATCAGGTTAAATAAATAAATACAGTAGATAAAAACGGCATGCCCAACAAAATTTAAACTCAGCTAATACCTAGAGGACGAACTTCTAGCTCATGATCTACCTAGTTAAGCTGCTTCTGATACTGTTACAAACTATGTAATTTCTACGATCAAATCTCGTTTTCACTTTAGTTGCTTCTGCACTGATACGGGATCTGAGCATCATTAATAAGTTGTAGATAGAATACGGAAAAGTGATTAAAATGAGAAACTGTTGGTCTGCATTAACTGACGACTACAGAGACTGTTGTATTTTTCACCAGCACATATTCTGTCCTATAGAGTGTCACCTACTACAATTTTCACTGGAACTGCAGTAAATAACGGATTTCGAGAGGAAGTGATTTCAAATCCCTTTCCTGTCTACCTGTTTCTTTTCCTTGGGTTCCTGCGCCACTTAAGGCCAATACTCTGATGCACCGCGCTTGAGATTATGTCACGTCATTAATGCGTTCTCTGTTGGGAAGACGTTAGAACGGAAACCAGCAAGAGATGCAGAATAAATTGCGTGCAAGACTTCTCCATGATGTTTGTGCTGACTTCTTACTATGAATTTCAGAAACGCTGTTACTTTCAATCAATTTCATTCAAGCAAAATTTCAACAGTTATTTGTCTTTTGGCAGACCAGTTGTTCCCCAGTTTTGTCCCTCAGAAAACTAAGAAGGTTTATGAATACAATGAGTTTAAAATTTAAAATCTACCTCTTTTACAGAAAAAAAGAAATACATCCCATTTTATGGAACGATGTAACAACTACTCATTTTCTATAGATGCACTTCAACAACGTGCGATAGTCGAATCTTATTGGTCATTCTCCAGTGTTGTCACAATTTGAAAATTTTTTGGTGTCACCAGCTCTGTTCCCTATTGCATTTCTTAAAATTGAATTTTCGATGACACACCATTGAGAAGCGTTGCCGGCGGGAGTCTCTCACGATGAATGCACCAGATCATGGTTCATACGGCTTGAGGTGTAGGGACCGTGGTGTGTAACCTGCCCTTTGAAAAATTATGAATGACTATGGTGGTAAACTTCTACGTTATTTGATTTTCAAACAGGTGAGCAAAACTCAACAGTTTTCTCTTTACTTATTCTGATCATAACTAAACTGACTCACACAATATTTTTAGCGCAACACAACCTGACTTTCAATAATCTCTGCAAAAGAATGGCCCTGACTAACAATAACGTATACCTTTCATGAATCACATACCTCACAAAAATCTTCGTTACTCGAACTACTGCAATACAGCAAGCGCCAATCTGCCAGTTAAATAAAAGATTCTGACTACTGAAGGCACTAAATACTGATAGGCATAGTTAGCAAATGAAAGATTTTGATAGGGAACAAACAATGTCAAAAGTCATATTATATATATATATATATATATATATATATATATATATATATATATATACTCCTGGAAATGGAAAAAAGAACACATTGACACCGGTGTGTCAGACCCACCATACTTACTCCGGACACTGCGAGAGGGCTGTACAAGCAATGATCACACGCACGGCACAGCGGACACACCAGGAACCGCGGTGTTGGCCGTCGAATGGCGCTAGCTGCGCAGCATTTGTGCACCGCCGCCGTCAGTGTCAGCCAGTTTGCCGTGGCATACGGAGCTCCATCGCAGTCTTTAACACTGGTAGCATGCCGCGACAGCGTGGACGTGAACCGTATGTGCAATTGACGGACTTTGAGCGAGGGCGAATAGTGGGCATGCGGGAGGCCGGGTGGACGTACCGCCGAATTGCTCAACACGTGGGGCGTGAGGTCTCCACAGTACATCGATGTTGTCGCCAGTGGTCGGCGGAAGGTGCACGTGCCTGTCGACCTGGGACCGGACCGCAGCGACGCACGGATGCATGCCAAGACCGTAGGATCCTACGCAGTGCCGTAGGGGACCGCACCGCCACTTCCCAGCAAATTAGGGACACTGTTGCTCCTGGGGTATCGGCGAGGACCTTTCGCAACCGTCTCCATGAAGCTGGGCTACGGTCCCGCACACCGTTAGGCCGTCTTCCGCTCACGCCCCAACATCGTGTAGCCCGCCTCCAGTGGTGTCGCGACAGGCGTGAATGGAGGGACGAATGGAGACGTGTCGTCTTCAGCGATGAGAGTCGCTTCTGCCTTGGTGCCAATGATGGTCGTATGCGTGTTTGGCGCCGTGCAGGTGAGCGCCGCAATCAGGACTGCATACGACCGAGGCACACAGGGCCAACACCCGGCATCATGGTGTGGGGAGCGATCTGCTACACTGGCCGTACACCACTGGTGTTCGTCGAGGGGACACTGAATAGTGCACGGTACATCCAAACCGTCATCGAACCCATCGTTCTACCATTCCTAGACCGGCAAGGGAACTTGCTGTTCCAACAGGACAATGCACGTCCGCATGTATCCCGTGCCACCCAACGTGCTCTAGAAGGTGTAAGTCAACTACCCTGGCCAGCAAGATCTCCGGATCTGTCCCCCATTGAGCATGTTTGGGACTGGATGAAGCGTCTTCTCACGCGGTCTGCACGTCCAGCACGAACGCTGGTCCAACTGAGGCGCCAGGTGGAAATGGCATGGCAAGCCGTTCTACAGGACTACATCCAGCATCTCTACGATCGTCTCCATGGGAGAATAGCAGCCTGCATTGCTGCGAAAGGTGGATATACACTGTACTAGTGCCGACATTGTGCATGCTCTGTTGCCTGTGTCTATGTGCCTGTGGTTCTGTCAGTGTGATCATGTGATGTATCTGACCCCAGGAATGTGTCAATAAAGTTTCCCCTTCCTGGGACAATGAATTCACGGTGTTCTTATTTCAATTTCCAGGAGTATATATATATATATATATATATATATATATATATATATATATATAATTTTGTGACATCTAATTAAACAAATTTCCTTTTTCTGATGGACACACGTCTAAATAGTCTTCTCAAACCTCTGGCATCTCTCTCCCCACGTCCACCACTGCTGGCGGCTCACGTCCAACTGCCCAATGCTACGTGCCGTTGACATCCAACTGCCCAACACTACACAAGCGAATATTCCAACAATGAGCCCAACCAGCCACAAAGTGCACACAGCGTAGTCAGCGATTTTCATACAGAGCACTACGTGGCGTTAACAACATAAAACCCTAAACAGCCTACTTACAGGTGCTGCGCGATTTCTCCACTCCTTTTGTCAATCTAACGTTGATGACAAGCACTCGATCCACAGGTAATTGATTGCTTCAGATGGGAGGGTCTTTGTTCATCACGAGAGTCTTCAGTGCGTTACTCCATTGATAGATCTCTTTATCACGTAAACTCCGATAGCCACAATTAAAATTATGTTTCTACCGATCGACTTATACTTGTTGCTAATAACGGTAGTGATATCAGTGAATGCCAAGATTAAGCCATCTTTTCCTATCGTTTAGCCTTCTCTGTTCTGATTGTAAATCTTTCCATGTTGAATAACAGACACTGCTTTCGAGGTGTAGTCTTGGGAGCCATCGATAAGCCACTCCTGGGTCTGCAGGCCGAGATCAGCGCAGAGACACTATGTAGAGGTTTGCTTCTGAGGCCCGGCCGACAGGAGGAGGGGTGGTGCTTCTAGTCAGCCGGGCTGCAGGTACTCATCCAACATTGTTCTGCTGCGCGCCATCCAGGATGCCCCTCAAATTTTTTCCATGAGCTGTAGGCGGCCAGTGCACGCACCCCGTATCCGATTAAAATGCGAAAATAATGAATCGTGGAGGGAGTCGCTTGTAGCAAACCGTTTAATAGCCAGGCCAGGCATTGTACTCGGGCCACTGACCTCTTCGAAGGCATGTGCAGAGGGGAACAGTTTCCGCATATCCCTGCCTCCTGCCCTCCCCAAGGAAGCGATGGTCTTCAGCTTTGTTTTCTTCACTGCCTGTCTCCTGGTCAAAGCAAATTGCGTCAGCCGATGTCAACCCGGTAGAACAGGGAATTTTTCCACCCAAAATATGGAGATGTGTTCACTGGACGTTTTTAAAAAATTTTAGAGAGTAGAAGGCTGGGAGCTGACTCTGTTCGTGGGAAAGCCTTGCGTTGCCAGACTAAATGAGAATCTGATGAGACTGGACTGTTTCATAGAACAGCCAAGATTTTAATTGAGTCGTTAGCGAATCCTTTTTGTATCCAGTATACTTTCAATGATTTTTGTGAAACCCAACACCCGGGACAAATTTCCTCGGGCCACCCCCTTTGATATTGTCGAATCTAGTGTGCACAAATCTTGATTCAGTATCTGTATCCATTGTGGAGCGATCTGTCTCTCAGTAGTTCAGCTGTTGCAGATCTTTGTAGCAGCAGGAAGGACTGCGTTTGTTAGATCGGTTGGCGCTTCGCAATCACAACCTAAATTTTCATGTAATAAAAGTTTTGAAGACGTCAGGGGTGGATGACCTCTATGGTAGGTGGTGGAAATGGACTGCTACTGATGAGAAGACCTGTAGTTCACCACCCTGGTTACAGTAGTGTGGTGGGTTGGTGCCAGATGGTTGCACGATACCCTGCCAAAGAAACAGCAGTCACAAATAACTGCTTTCTTCCAAGCATAGATAAAATAGTTTTGGAGGTAAAGGGCTATGGCCAGTTCCCCCATGATGCAGGCTGGACTTCTCATCCAAAGCATGCTCACTCTTCAATGGCCTGTCGTCATGGCCAGCGACTGGCAGAGTTACTTTTGTTATGTCAGGGCACCATCATGATTCGTGTTGACTTCAGTGCAACTGTTATCTCTGAATAAAAGTTTCATTTCTGTTCGTCTCATCGCATATTTCTTTGAGGTATCTTCTGTATCGCACTGCAATGTAGCAATTATTTTTATGTACGAGGGTTGGAACTATAATAGTGGCAACTATTCATTTACAGCTCGCACAAAATAGATACGTGTTTCAAAGTTTTACTGACCTTCAAAGTAGTCACCGTCATTGTGTATAACCCGTTGCCATAGATGTGGAAGTCGTTGGATACTCTTAGCAGTGCCAGTTGTGTTGCCAGTTCAAGCGGCGCGGTCTATTGCCCGACGAATCTCTAGCAGTTCTCTCTCTATGCTGTTCATTTTTGGAACTCAACCTACGATCAGCTTACAGACGGAAGTGATGACACTTTCTGCAGGACCTGACCATCATTTTTCAGTACAGTGTACGTACAGTGCAAGCTCTTACTGATTTGTTTGACTGATAGGGCTGCCAAGTGCTATACCATGTACTGCACTCCCCTGACTTAAGCCCTCGCGAGTTCAACTCGATTTCTAAACTGAAGGAAACACTTCACGGCATTCGATTCAGAACTGCTACAAATTCGTCGGACAATAGGCCGCGCCGCTCGAAATGTCAACACAACTGGCACTGCTAAGAATATCCTACGACTTCGACATCGCTAGCAACGGGTTATACACAATGATGGTGACTACTTTGAAGGTCAGGAAAACTTTGAAACACGTATCTATTTTGTACGATCTGTAAATAAATAGTTGCCACTGTTTAAGTTCCATCCCTCGTATGCTCCAGATTTCATAGAGGTATGGTACCTGGCTGTGACAAATCATGTGAAAGTTTTGTTTATACTTAAGTTTTGCACACCATTGTATGTTATAAGTACAGCTACCAATCACTAAGTTCGAGATGTCATTCATTTTACCATTGCTGTTACTGGAAAGCAGTAGATAACGGCGCCTAGTTGGATTGTACCTTGACTTCTGGAAGGCACTAGATACAGTTCCGCACTTCAAACGCCTAGTGAGCAATATACGAGAGAATGGAATATCAGACCAACTGTATGATTGGATTAAAGAGTTTCTAACAAACAGACCACAGCATCTCATTCTTCATATGTAAAAGAAACTTCAGGCGTGCTCCAGGTGAGTTTTACTTCTCACAATATATGCAAATGACCAAGTAGATAACGTCAGAAGTTCCTCGAGACATTTCAAGCATGACGCTGTTGTATATAGAGAAGTCCGACGATGGAAAATTGTAGCGTAATGCAGGAGGACCTGCAGAGGATCGACGCTTGGTGCGGGGAGTGGCAATTGACGCTCAACAGAAACAAATGTAATGAATTACCAATATATAGACGGAACGACCCTTTATTTTATGATTACGAAATTACAGGATAATCACTGGAAGCACTTACTCCCATAAAATATATAAGAATATGCACAGAGAGCGATTTGAAATGGAATGACCACATAAAAGTAATCGCGAGTATGTTAGATGCCAGACTGAGGTTCAGTGACGGAGTCGTCAGGAAATGTAGTACACCAACAACTGAAGGAAAAAGAGGAAATATACAGAAGAGCAGTGCGTTTCATACAGGTTCATTTAGTAGGCAGGGGAAGACGCTGCGAGAGAGGTGTTCTGTATCACGGTGTAGTCCACTGTTAAGGTTCTGAGAGCGTACGTTCCTTGACAAGTTAACTAATATATTGGTTACTGGTATGTACGTCTCGCAAAAAGACAATGAAGATAAACTCAGAGAGATTCAAGGCCACTCGTTGGATTACCAATAATTGCGAACTATTCGTGACTGGAACAGGAAAGGGGGTGAGCGGTAGTGACAGCGATAGATTGGTCGCTTGCAGAACGTAGATGTAGTAGCAGTAGTACAAGGCAGAGCTCCTTCGGTGCTGACTGAGCCTGTGGCTGTACACCAAACGGAGGCCAGCAAATGTGGCCACACCAGTGACTACAGATTCACAACTCAGTACGTGACACACTGGGGTATGTAGAGCCGAACCGTGGATTCCAGTGCGGATTGCAGCGGCTCACAGAAGTGACGTGCGCCCACACAGGAGATGGTGGGCAGTAACAGCGTTTACTGCATAGGGCAACTATCAGCGATAGTGTTTGCCCATATAGGCGACGGTGGTTAAGCAACTAGAAGGCGCGAGCTCAAGCCGTGGATCAGCAGCCAGCAGATGGCCCACCGGTTTGAGGGTAGCAAGTCAGTAGTATTTAGACTTAGCGCGGGTGGTGGATCCTCAGCTACTCGAGATCGAGTTTGGCAGTACCAGCTTATTGGCCCATTCTGAGCCGTAGTCTGGTGGCAATCTGGCGTAGCGGCGGTTGCCAAACTGAATATCACCTGTCTAAAATGCATAGTATTTACACGTCTCTGTTTCTCCTAGGCATCTTTGCTCATCAGGTAAGCCACGACAGAGGAACGGCTCAGTCGTCCAGCAATAGGGTCACCAATACCACAACTGCTTCTGCCTTTCTGCTGTGTCAATGATATCGTGGCTCTAGGTTCAGTGTCAGGGTTTGAGTATGTGATGACTGCTCCAACGCGGCGGCAACAATACTTGCTGTACAGCCGGTAACCCTGACGCAACTGCGTTCTGTCAGCCTCTGTCTGACCTGCTTCCATGGCGCGTCTTGTGTTAAACCAGGGGCGGCGCCTTTACTTCTGTTTAGTCATGCCACGTAAAAAAGCTGCAGTGAAACAGTTGGTTCAGATGTAACGTAAAAGACAGTTACGAGGGCTATTTTTTTTTCAAAGTTCGATCGATCGTGTAGTGGAAATTGCAACGAAAATAAAATAAATGTTTTATTTGCGACATTTAGCTATACCTTTTTGCTCCTTCACGACGTAGTCAGCGCTCCGACTTAGACATGTGGCGTCATGTTGTACCAACTTTCCCATCAGAGAAGACAGCAGCCTGTGCTTTCCACCAATTATCTAGCCAGCGGTCATGCGAGCAGAGAGACGAAATCGGAGGGAGCCAAGACCGAGACGTATGCTGCGTGACCTAACATGTACAATCGAAAACGCTGCAGCATCGTCTTTGTTGCAGCTGCAGTGCGCGGCCGAGCATTGGCACGAAGAACGACAACATTCCTCTTCGTTTATTCCGAATTGCCGTTCGTAGATAATTTTCTCTAATCGCTTGATCTACTCATTGAACAATATCGTCGGTTGACAGTCACTTCCTTCCCAGACCTGCATCATGAACGTCTATGAATCGTACTTCAAAGTTCCTGCACCATTGCCGAAATCTGCTGTCATGCCTGGCAGCCTTCTTGTGGCAGCCTGAAATCAGGCGGAAGCCCTCAGCATGAAGAAATGTAATGACATCACGCACTTCACACTTAGTGGAGACTCTATGTGCTCACTGTGCGATCAGAACTGAAAGGAACGACTTAACGCGACCGACAGTCACACTAGACACACCGTGCCACAATTCTGCGCAAAGCTTCATTGAATTTTCACTGTGGTTTTAATTTCACGACCGATCGAACATTGAAAAAAAAAAGTAGCCCTCGTGTTAACTACTTAAAACATTGATATAAATGCTTTGATAACTTTCACATTAATCTGCCTGACGAAATTTGACTTCAAATTTCTACTTCTCTGTTCAAACTGAATCATTTCATATATGTAACAACAGTGTTATGTTCGATTTTTACTTTAATATTTTTATACTAACTTTTGTTTTTCTACGCAGTAATGCCATATGGGGTTTCTTTAGAGGAATACTCGCAACGTGGTCTTACATTTGCACTACTTTAAAAATACGCTGTATGATTTTCCGAAGGTGGATGGCCCTTATCATAAATAAACGGACGTCATACGACATGCAAAAGTAAGTCAGTCATGACATATAATTAACATTAAATGTAGATTGCAGTTTCATTTTACATCTTTTCTATGTCTACAATACGCAAGTCACTATTGCAGGACATTACACTTACAACCATGTGCACAAAGGCAGTGGGTGGCCGTGCGGTTCTAGGCGCTACAGTCTGGAACCGCGTGACCACTACGGTCGCAGGTTCGAATCCTGCCTCGGGCATGGATGTGTTGTCCTTAGGTTAGTTAGGTTTAAGTAGTTCTAAGTTCTAGGGGACAGATGACCTTAGAAGTTAAGTCCCATAGTGCTCAGAGCCATTTGAACCACAAAGGCAATGACTAGTCACGTATTTTCCAAAATGAGCCATACACTGTTCACTTTGTCATGAGTAAAATGCCAATTACGTTGCGTTATAACGAAAATCGTATGCGGCTTCCGTCGAATTATATACTGAACAGTCGATTTATCAACATGATTTGACACACATTCTCGGTACTCATCCTTTCTTAATTCGTTGATGAGCGTTTTACCCCTTTCATTCTATGAATGACGGGTTAGGTTTCAGTTTTGAGAGCTCACATTTTTGCTCTCAGTCCTACGAATTCTGTATTAATGTCACTGATAACCGACCTTTTATGATGCCCACTTTCATGTTATTGACGCCGGCGATGTTATAAATGCTACTATCAGGGCACTCCAAACTGTCAAACCAAGTATGCACAGCATATTTAATAACATTATAAACATTTGAAGAAGTTATGTGATATGATAAGCTATCCCTGATTGTGTAACAGATTTTATCATTTTTCCCTCAAACTTCTTAAACAAATAATGATGATGGCAATTTGCTAGAGGCATCTTAAAAGTATATCAAATAGCTATTCCTACAGCTGCGAGTCTGTCAAAAACAGTATTAAGTCTACTTAACTCAGTGGCAATCAAATTGACCATGAAAACGACACTGCACTTGAAATTCGATCTTGAATTCCGAAAACAGCTCGGTATCTACCTTTCCAACTTATTACTAGCTTCACACCACTCATTTTTCGCACATTCTGCATAGTTTTTCCATAAATACTATTATTCATTAGTTTGAAAAAAAAATCGAATTCGTTTTCTGGATTCATACGTTTCTCAGCATTAATGTTGATATGTATGGTTTCATCGAGCGAGCTTGACGGAATGATAATAGCCAGTGAGTTTTCCGTAGAATAAGATTATCGTCTGGTCACTACTTTAAATTTCTGTTGTGAACCACAAAATTTATTTTCATAATATGGAAATCATTTCTTTGGAATTCCTGGCTTGTTGATTGTTGGTGATGGTTCTATTTCCTCTGAATGTAATGGTAGATCAAAGTGAATTTCATGGATACTTTCTGGATATCACTTATAAAATGTAACTTATGTCTGAATCATTTGGTATACTCATTTCGTCAAAACTCTATATAGATAGCCATGCCAAATCAGAGTGTTAGGTACTGTATCGTTCCCCAAGCTGTAGAGACTATTAATATCGAGCTATATAATGGAAGAGGCATTGTTATTTTCATTAGAATCACCTATGAACCTGTTGTTTGCAACAGCTTGTCTATATGAGCAATGAACAATACCACCTCTGATATCACACTTATCAAATTATAATTGTTATATATCCATAGTAGCTGCAGTTTTAGGTAAGTTCTTTTCAGCAAAGCATACCACGCTTTACTAGATGAAGAGTACATGGAAATCTCCAAGGACGTAGGCTAACAACGTTATCTTCGTTTTCAATTACAAGCCAGAGCACTCTCCTAATGTCTTGCATTAAAATAAACACCACACTTTGCATGCTGTTTGGTATTCATATTATTTTATAATTGTTCCACCAGTCAACAAGCATTTGGAAGCTTCAACTGATGGCAAATGTACATCCAACAAAACAGATTCGGGAGTTATATACATGGAAACACAACTTTATTATTAATGAAACTAAACTTTTCACTGTAGGTGAAATACTTTATTGTTATTTTCAACTCATCAGGTTTTAAATATCACTCTTTTCTACAGAATGTGGCATAAAGTTGAGGGAACCTGTAAAGCGAAATTTGATGTTTCACAGCGATAGATTCAGTGAATATTTTATACTTTTCCCTATTTGTCGTAATCACGGAAACATGACCTAGATTTATTTTCTCCCTTTTCTTATGGTCGGTTTTTTCCACGTGTTTGTGTAATTTACGTTATAGCTGGCAAGAGAAGCTCCTCCAAAATTGGCAGTAAACTGAAAATGGCCTCTGTGTTTTGCTTAAGTAGTTCCTTAAGTTATGGCAAATTTCTATTGCTCGAAACGTTTGTTCTTCATCGAAGCCATTAATCATCTGTATGTTCTGAAACAAGTATTTTTTATAGTGTCAGCAGTCAAGTACAGCTGCGTGCTAAACCATTCCACATAGTGCCTTAGTACACCTCAGACTGTGAACATTCCTCACTGTAGCTACAATGTAGATAGAAAGTAGTACTAAATAGGTTATACACATGAATTTTACCAGTGACATTCTGTTTTAGCAAGCAGTCAGTACCTGCTTATATGACAAATGGTAGCTTCAATTGCTTGCTTATCGGATTTTGTGTACTGTTTCTCTGCATTGGACATTACACGGCTGACTGGCTTGAATTGTGAACAATGAGCAGTCATCTTCTCTTTAGAATGAAAATAACACAAACGACGCTCACAAACTCATTGGAATGTTGAGGAACAATGCTACTACGCGATGTCTTTGAAAGGTTTTTTATGTAACAGAAATTGTAAAAGTTCTGTATTTTCAATTGGCAGCATTAACAGGTTCACATGTTACGTTTATGTTGTTTCGAGACTTGCAATCGAACCATATTACACTCTTTTCCTTCCTATTCATTTTTCCCTTCTGTAATCATCCACTCATGCTCAGAATACTTAATAACCTACATATTAAAAGAATAATTTTCGTTCTTTTTCCGAAATATGTGTACATATTTCAATTGAGTAGCAAATAAAAAGTCTAATAATTTTAATACATCTGAATAAGGAAGATAATTAGGCACACAGCTGACATTCTCAGTTTTAATTGCCCAATTGAAGCAATAGTTATGATTCGTTGAATCAACAATTATAATGGCATGTTCATTTGAAATAATTTTTGGTAATTTTCTGTTCATTCCCACACAAAAGCTTTCATTTATATTTAGATCAAAGCAAAGTTTTCGAATTTCTTTTAACTCCCAACCAGAATAATGGACTTGGAAAGTTTACAGAGTTTGTGTGTGTGTGTGTGTGTGTGTGTGTGTGTGTGTGTGTGTGCACATGCGCGCAAACTCTCTGGATGACACCTACACACAGGACAGGTAATTGTACCAGAAACAATATCAGTGGCTGCCTCGCTTTTAATATCTATCTTTCCGTTTTTTCAGCAATGTCTCAGATGAGTCAAGACCTAATGTCTGTCCAAGCGCATTTAAGGAATTGATTACACAATCTTGCAGGGTATCATATTCCACCGTGTCGACTTAAATGCATGAGCGAGAAGCATTTGCTTCATAAAAAAAGTATGTATCGGACTCTCCGAACTAAATTCCTTTTCTTTCGATACATTACAGTCCTTTCTGATTCTTTTTGATACTTTTAGATCCGTGTGACATTTTTTTTATACTTTTCAATTTTTTCGGTACTTGTCATACTCTTACAGTGCTCCAAATATTTTTCAATATTTCTGTAATTTTTTCGATATTTTTCAATATCTTTCGATGTTTTTCGAGCCTTTACAAAATGTTTTTTAGGCACTTTCATGCAGCCTTACATAAACATCAACTGGTTTTGTAGCAATACGAACTGAATTTGCAGAAATATTAAATAACTTGAAAAAGTTCACCCTTTCATAACCACACACCACGAAACTTGGAAGACATATCTTCCATAAATTACCAAAAGTGACGGTAAACATAACATGATAAATGTTGATTCAGAAAACGATAATTGTTGCTTCAAATGCTCGGCTGTAGCCGGTATCAGCTGACAGTGTGTGCCATGTGTCTTATTCTTCCTTATTCACATATATCAAAACTGGTGGATGTTTAATATCATACTCAACTGAAACATGTACACATATTTGAGAAAAGAACGAAAATTTATATTTTAACGTGTGAAATATTTGATATTCTGAGCATGAGTGGACAATTATAGGAGAGGACAAAAGTATCAATGATGTCTCTCACTTTCGATAGGAAGAAATTCTCTCTGGTTTCGAGCGGCTAAGAAAAGTGGTAGAGGCTGTCAGTCTGGCTTGCGAGATGAAAGCAGAGCTTGCCATTTGCAGCATAGTCGACAGGACAGATCGCGGACCTCTGGTACAGAGCCGAGTGGAGGGTCTGACTCAGAGACTCAGAGGGTTCTGCAGCCGTTTAGACTGCAGATTCCTCTACTCACACCATAGGGTGGTTGGGTTTCGCGTTCCGCTGAATAGGTCAGGAGTCCACTGCACGCAGGAGGAGGCTACACGGGTAGCAGGAACTGCGTGGAGTGAACTGGGAGGTATTTTAGGTTAAAGGGTCTCGGGAAAACACAAGAAGGGCTTCAGTCATAAAGGGAGCAGGCCGAACACAGGAAGAACGTAGCACAGGAACCATCGATATAACAGTTGTGAATTGTCGTAGCTGTGTTGGGAAAGTACCAGAGCACCAGCGTTAATAGAAAGCACTGATGCTCAAATCGTTATAGGCAATGAAAGTTTTCTAAAGCCGGAGATAAGTTCAGCTGAAATTTTTGCGAAGAACCTAACGGTGTTCCGAAACGATAGGCTAAACACAGTTGGCGGTGACGTGTTTGTTGCTGTTAGAAGTAGTTTAGCTTGTCGCGAAATTGAAGTAGATAGTACCTGTGAGTTAATATGGGCAGAGATCATTCTTGGTAACCGGAATAAAATAATAATTGGATCACTTTACCGACGTCCCAATTCAGATGATACAATTGCTGAAAGGTTCACAGAAAGTTTGAATTTGATTTCAAATATGTACTCGACTCACAAAATTGTAATTGGTGGTGACTTTAATTTACCCTCCATATGTTAGCGAAAATACATGTTTAATTCCGAAATTGTGCTAAACGCATTCTCTGAAAATTATTAGCCGGCCGAAGTGGCCGTGCGGTTAAAGGCGCTGCAGTCTGGAACCGCAAGACCGCTACGGTCGCAGGTTCGAATCCTGCCCCGGGCATGGATGTTTGTGATGTCCTTAGGTTAGTTAGGTTTAACTAGTTCTAAGTTCTAGGGGACTGATGACCTTAGACATTAAGTCCCATAGTGCTCAGAGCCATTTGAACCATTTTTTGAAAATTATTTCGAGCAGTTAGTTCATGAGCCTACGCGAATAGTAAACGGTTGCGAAAACACACTTGACCTCTTAACAACAAATAATCCTTACCTAATATCAGTCATCAAAACGGATACTGGGATTAGTGAACACATTTTGTCATAGCGAGATTAAATATTATAACCCCCAAATACTCCAAAAATAAACGAAAAATATATTTGTTTAAAAAAGCAGATAGAAATTCAC
The DNA here is from genome assembly GCF_023898315.1 of Schistocerca nitens. Taxonomy (NCBI): domain Eukaryota; kingdom Metazoa; phylum Arthropoda; class Insecta; order Orthoptera; family Acrididae; genus Schistocerca; species Schistocerca nitens. The sequence goes on along the minus strand of NC_064614.1, from coordinate 462,032,211 downwards.
TTGAAGCCTTCCTGAGAGACAATTTCCGCTCCTTCGAAATTAACGGTAGAAGTGTAGACCAGATGTGGCCTGAAATCAAAGTAGTAGTATCGGCATCAGTTGAGATATTTATACCAAATAAATTAACAAACAACGGAGCTTAGCCTCCTTGGTACACAAAACGGGTCAGAGCACTGTTACAGAAACGACGGAAAAACGTGCCAAATTTAAACGGACCAAAATCTCCAAGATTGGCGATCTTTTACAAAAGCTCGAAATTTAGCGCGAACTTCAATGCGAGATACCTACAATAGTTTCAACAACGAAACTTTGTTTCGAAACCTGGCAGAAAATCCACAGAGATTCTGGTCGTATGTGAAGTATGCTAGCGGCAAAACATAATCAAGCCTTTTCTGCGCCATAGCAGTGGAGATACTATAGACGACAGTGCCGCTAAAGCAGAGTTACTAAACACAGCATTCCGAAATTAGTGCACCAAAGAAGAAAATATTCAAGAAATCGAATCAAGAACAGTTGTCAACATGAGTAACGTAGTGAAGCAACTTAAATCACTTAACAAAAGCAAGTCTTCTGGTCCAGACTGAATACTAGTTAGGTTCCTTTCAGAGTATGCTGATACAATATCTCCATACTTAACAATCATATACAACCGTTCGCTCGACGAAAGATCCGTACCCAAAGACTGGAAAGTTGCACAGGTCACAGCAGTATTCAAGAAAGGTAGTAGGAGTAATCCACTAAATGACAGGTCCAGGTCATTAACGTCGATATGCATCAGGATTCTGGAACATATATCGTGTTCGTACATTATGAATTACCTCAAAGGAAAAGGTCTATTGACACACAGTCAACTTGGGTTTAGAAAACATCGTTATTGTGAAACACAACTAGTTCTTTACTTGCATGAAGTGTTGAGTGCTATTGACAAGGGATTTCAAATTGATTCCGTATTTCTAGATTTCCAGAAGGCTTTTGACACAGTACCACATAAGCGGCTTGTAGTGAAATTGCGTGCTTATGGAGTACTGTCTCAATTGTGTGACTGGATTCGTGATTTCCTGTCAGAGGTCACAGTTACTAGTAATTGACGGAAAGTCATCGAGTAAAACAGAAGTGATTTCGGGCGTTTCCAAGGTAGTATTAGAGGCCCATTCCTTCTCCTTATCTATATAAACGATTTAGGAGACAATCTGAGCAGCCATCTTAGGTTATTTATAGATGAAGCTGTCGTTTGTCGACTAGTAATGTCAGAAAAAGATCGAAACGAATTCCAAAACGACTTAGAAAAGATATGGAGTGAAAACTGACAATTGACCTCGAATAACAAAAAGTGTGAGCCCATCCACAAGAGCGCTAAAAGAGACTCGTTAAATTTCGGTTACACGATAAATCAGCCAAATCTGAAGGCCGTAATTCAACTAAATACCTAGGAATTACAATTTCGAACGACTTAGATTGGAAAGAACAGGTAGAAAATGTTGTGGGGAGGGTTAACCAAAGTCTGTATTTTATTGGCAGTACACTTAGAAAATCTAACAGAGCTACCAAAGAGACTACCTACACAACGCTTGTCCGCCCTCTTTTAGAATAATGCTGCGTGGTGTGGGATCCTTACCAGATAGGTCTGACGGAGAACATCGAAAAAGTTCAAAGCAGCGCAGCACATTTTGTATTATCGCGAAATAGGGGATCAGGTGTCAATGAAATGATAGAAGATTTGGGACGGACACCATTAAAACAAAGGCGTTTTTCGTTGCGGCAGAATCTGCTCACGAATTTTCAATCACCAACTTTCTCCTCCGAATGTGAAAATATTATGTTGACGCCGACCTACATAGGGAGAAATGATCACCATAATAAAATAAGAGAATCAGAGCTTGCACCGAAAGATATAGGTGTTCGTTTTCTTCGCGCGTTGTACGTGATTGGAATAATAGAGAATTATTGTGAAGGTGGTTCGATGAACGCTCTGCTAGGCACTTAAATGTGATTTGCAGAGTGTCGATGTGGATGTAGATGTATATGAAGGAAAAGAGTTTAATGTCGTTCCACTGTATGTCACAGAATAACATAAACGTGAGAAACATGTGAACCTATTAATGCTGTCAATTGAAAAAACGGTACTTTTACAATTTCTGCTAGATAAAAAGCCTTTCAAAACTATAACATAATAGCATCACTCCTCATCACCATTCAAATGAAGCTTGCGAGCACCGTTTGAGTCATTTTTATTCTAAAGATAGGTTGCTACACATTTCATTGACTGTTGACCGTGCAAGCCAGTCAACAGTGTAATGTCTAATACAGAGAAATAGTGCACAAAAACAGATAAGCAAGCAATTAAAGCTACCATTTGTCATACGTAGAATGTACGGTCTGCACAGATTTTCTTTTTGTTTTTCTTTAATTCAACTTGCATTTGGTACACCCATTGCTCATGTGTAAGCCTGTACACTGTGCAAACCGCTTGTGATGATATTTCCGTATAAACTTTCATTCCTTAACACATATTTATTTCTATCTCCTTTAGGATTGAAATTCGAAAGACATTCAGACACGTGTTTCTTTTTTCAATTTCCAATACCAGTTTTCATCAATGTAGCTTTAAAAATGCTTTAGTAGTTCAACAATTACTTACTTAAAAAAGTTCTCACATTATGTCACTACCTTATGGGCTGCAGTTGCAAAAATTCTGAAACAAAATCTTTTTGTATGTGATCTGTCACTTTCACCGCGTGTATGCTGCTTCCAAGGTTCTCGGCCGTACTGCAGTATCCATTCGTCGAAGACCTACGATATTGTGACGCAAAACCGTTCCGCCATCATCGGGAGGTGCTGATGGAATGATGTGCCTGTTGCGTGCTGGCGCTATTTTCGTCTGCCCATCCAGAAGCTGGCTTCGCCAGCCCTGCGCAGGGTCGGCAGTTGGTGGGTGGGGGGCAGGGGGGGGGGGAGGGGTGCGTGCGCCTGCGGTGGTGGGGAAGTCTGTTCTTTCTGCCGCTGCCGATGTCGAATCTCGCGTACGGATCTCGCATATTGCTTTGATGGAGCTTAGTATTGGGTCCCATACCTTGCACATTTGGAAGCCCATGTACCTGTTCATTAAATTGTCACACAGATTTCAACCGCTCTTTTCTAAATGGAGTCCACAATTTATCGGTGGTAGTCAGGGGCTTCGTTTGCTGGTAATTCATTTTATGTTCATTTTCAATGCAGTGTTCTGCTACTGCAGCCCACTGCAGACTTTTTGGGCTGCAGTAGGCGAGCATGGCGCTCATGTTCTGTACATCGATCTTCGATTGTGCGCATCTTTTGACCAATATAACTTTTTCCGCTTTCACACGGAACCTGATACAACCGCGCTTTTCTGAGACCCAGGTCGCCTTTCACCGTCTCTAATAAATCTGGTATTTTGGCTGGTGGTCGAAAAACCAGCGTTATGTGGTGTTTTCGTAGTAGTCTGCCAATTTTTGATGATACATTGCCAGAAAACGGTACGAAAACGGTCTCCTTATCGTATTCTTCCGTGTTTTCGGCCTCCCTGTCGTTCCAAAGGCTCCGGCATGGCAGGGATATCCGAATCTGTCGGTTGCTGCATGCATTCTCGTGGAAGACGGATTTCAGATGCTGCAGTTCTGCCATCATAGTTTGTTCCTCTGAGGTGGAGTATCCTGTGTATACTAGAGCGTTGAGCTCGCTGTTCTGCAAGGGAAAGTGGCAGCTGGAGGCATGGAGACATAACTGTGTATGCGCTGGCTTACGGTATACACTGTGGGCAAGCGAGCTGTCGGGCCTACGCTGGATGAGGTAATCGAGAAAAGGTACTTTGTCATCTTTTTCAATTTCTATTGTAAATTGGACGTTTTCATTGATGAAATTCCGTAATTCTAAGAATTTCTGTAGTTTCTCGGGCCCATGTCGCCAGATGACAAAGTGTCGTCTGCATACCGCCATCAGTCTGCTCATAATATTGTCAATTGAAAATAAAATAGGTCGATTTCAGAACATTACGCTGAGTCAGCTCAAGGCTGAACTTATAGTTGATTAGTTTTATGGAGTCCTCCAAGGGGAAGCGAATGAAAAGTGGGACGACATCGAAGCTGTCCACAATGTCGGACTCTTCACTGTGGCGGGACTGTCACCTATAACTTCACGTAACTAGCTCTGTCACTTGCAGACAAAACCCCGCAGCAGTAAGAGAAGAAATTGGGAAAAAAATTTTAAATAGTCTTAAGAACCATGATTTTTAATGTGAAGGAACGCAGCGGTAACACTCCCGCTACACAGGTTCTCGGGAATTGCAATTGGGCACACAAATGGCAACTATTTGCGTAGATTGTTATGGATATAGTTTTTAAATATCTTCTCGCTATGTATAATTATGAAGGTCAATAGCAGTGAGTTTTAATTGGTAGTTCCTCCTATAATGACGTCAACAAACTAACGGAAAAATGCAATTGCGTATCGTATAGCCTGTTGTCCTGTAACACCAAAGATTAAATCCCCTAAATTATTTTACCTAAACATATACGTAAGACGTAGCGCTCTAGAACTGTTCCTATAATGGGTAGGCGATCGCTTGCGATAAGTGGGAAATCCGGGTTCGAGTCTCAGTCTGGCTCACATTTTCATTCTCGTCTTTTCATTAAACAGCTGATGGTAGTCCAGATTTACAACTGCGAATACATTTCATGTACTTCATAATGGCTATAGTCGGAGCAGTGCCTGTTCCTTCGAGCATGCTTGCATGTCCAGAGGAACTTTGCATCGTTATTCGGAATAATACAGGCATGAAATATCGTAATCAACTTTACAATAAAGGCAGCGCAGATTAGTATACAAAAATAACAACACACCAACACCTAATACAGGAGAAATAAGTGTCAATAAACCTGTCGTTCTGAATTCATTCAGGCTTAAAAGAAGAAGAGCATGAATTAGTAGACACATAATACAATGCACAGTAAAAGGAGAATACAGGAATACTCAATAACAGATTTTACCAATGAAGCAAATCCTAAAATTCCCCCAACCAAAGACAATACCTGTTTTAATACTAGAAAGACAATAAAAGAGAGACAAAATCACAGTAAAGACACTCTGCTGCACGCAGAAGACAACAAAAGTAAATCAATGAAATCCATCAACAATGGAAAATAAAATATCAATAGACACACCGCAACCAAATAGAACTTCCTCAGCTGTGATTCACAAACATAGCCAATAGATGACTTAATTAGGCCAGCTCAGACTCAATCATATACACTAGAAGCTAGCACTGATCACACCAGTCACAGTCTCCTCTAATTGTCATATCTGAAAACAAGCCGCAGCAGCCAACTCATCAGGTCCAGCTGTGCTGTGTCCCTGGATCCACGAAGCCGAGTATTGATTGCCGTTCTGGCCCGAACGACGCCCAGTGATGACAGCAAGCCATTACCAGCCTCAGCTATCCTCCCACCAGGCTGCCTCGCAGCTCTGAAGGTGTTTGGCTGTTCTTATAAAACGTCTGTTTGCATGGCCATCATCTGCAGCAAGCAAACATGGGCGGCTTTTCCTTACAATGCTGGTATTCTTGAACTTCCAGTTGCCAGTAGTGTTCTCCTTTGCTGGTTGTGCTTGTAACGGGACATCCGCGTCTACCATTACTTTTCCTCAACATAGTTGTTGATGCCGATATTATTTTTCTAAGTTTGGACAGGTCAGTATCATCTCAGTTGCTCTTCAGAAAACTTTCATATAATTTTATTCGCAGTATATTACATTTCAAGCTAAAATTTATGAAAATGAATTACTTTATAAAATGTTTTAGTCTCGATGTTATAACTGATAAGTACTAGTTCTGAATGTACAGTTAAAATTATTTTTTAGGAACACTTGAAATTACGAACTATTGGCACACTTAAAATTTCTATTATTAATTACGCATTACTTTACTGTAATGACTGGCAGTTATCTCTCAATATTTGTAAGTGTAACCTACTGCGTATAACAAGACGAAAATGCCCATTAATGTATGAGTACAAAATAAATGCACAGTATTTGGAAGCGGTAACATCCGTCAAGTATCTGAGTGTGACTATTCCAAATGATCTCAAATGGAATGATCAGGCCGGCCTTGTTCAAAAAAAAAAAAAAAAAGTTCAAATGTGTGTGAAATCTTATGGGACTTAACTGCTAAGGTCATCAGTCCCTAAGCTTACACACTGTTTAACCTAAATTAGCCTAAGGACAAACACACACACACCCATGCCCGAGGGAGGACTCGACCCTCCGCCGGGACCAGCCGCACAGTCTATGACTGCAGCGCCTCAGACCGCTCGCTTAATCCCGCGCGGCACCGGCCTTGTGGCCGAGCGGTTTTAGGCGCTTCAGTCTGGAATCGCACAACCGCTACGATCGCAGGTTGGAATCATGCCTCGGGCATGGATGTGTGTGATGTCCTTAGGTTAGTTAGGTTTAAGTTGTTCGAAGTCCCATAGTGCTCAGAGCCATTTGAAACATTTGGAACGATCAGATTACACAAGTAACGGGCAAGGCGAACTCTAGATTACGGTTTATAGGTAGAACCCTGAAGCGATGCAGTCCTTCAGCAAAGGAAATTGCTTACAATACGATAGTTCGCCCAGTATTATTGTTCGTCTGTATGGGACCCTTACCAGTTGTGTCTGATTCAAGAGATTGAGAAGGTCCAAAGAAGAGCGGCAAGATTCGTGACTGGCACATTTAGCCATCGAGAGAGCGTTACAAATCTCATAGGAAGTTTGAAGTGAGACACACTTGCAGATAGACGACGCGCTAAACGGAAGGGGCTGCTCACTAAATTCCGAAATCCGATCTTCGGAAAGGATGTAGAGCTTATATTATTACCACCAACATTCAAATCGCGCAATGATCACCATTCAAAGATAGGGAAATTAGAGCTCGTACTGAGGCGTTCAGACAATCGTTTTTTCCCTCGTGCGATCTGCGAGTGGAAAAGAGAGGGGGGGGGGGGGGGGTATGACTTTGGCGTGAATTGTGCCCTCCGCCACACACCGCTTGGTGGCTAGCGGAGTATATATGTAGATGTAGAAACTAGTAGATTTCATTCTTAAGAAAAATTGTAAACCCTTTGGAATATGGTTTCTTCCGCAGAGTGAGGGAGTCTTGAGCATGCCTCTGATGTGATCGGACGTATTTTCGTACTTTTGTGCGAGTAATGTAATTCCAGGTAGTGAAGGGAGACGAAAATTTAATAGTCATGGGTGACTGGAATTCGTCAGTAGGAAAAGGGAGAGAAGGAAACATAGTAGGTGAATATGGATTGGGGGGACGAAATGAAAGAGGAAGCCGCCTTGTAGAATTTTGCACAGAGCATAACTTAATCATAACTAACACTTGGTTCAAGAATCATAAATGATGGTTGTATACCTGGAAGAATCCTGGAGATACTAAATGGTACCAGATAGATTATATAATGGTAAGACAGAAATTTAGGAACCAGGTTTTAAATTGTAAGACATTTCCAGGGGCAGATGTGGATTCTGACCACAATCTATTAGTTATGAACTGCAGATTGAAACTGAAGAAACTGCAAAAAGGTGGGAATTTAAGGAGATGGGACCTGGATAAACTGAAAGTACCAGAGGTTGTAGAGAGTTTCAGGGAGAGCATAAGGGAACAATTGACAGGAATGGGGGAAAGAAATACAGTAGAAGAAGAATGGGTAGCTCTGAGGGTAGACGAGGGTAGACGAGGGCTAATAGAAATCCTTGGGTAACAGAAGAAATATTGAATTTAATTGATGAAAGGAGAAAATATAAAAATGCAGTAAATGAAGCAGGCAAAAAGGAATACAAACGTCTCAAAAATGAGATCGACAGGAAGTACAAAATGGCTAAGCAGGGATGGCTAGAGAACAAATGTAAGGATGTAGAGGCTTGTCTCACAAGGGGTAAGATAGATACTGCCTACAGGAAAATTAAAGAGACCTTTGGAGAGAAGAGAACCACTTGTATGAATATCAAGAGCTCAGATGGCAACCCAGTTCTAAGCAAAGACGGGAAGGCAGAAAGGTGGAAGTAGGGTTTATACAAGGGCAATGTACTTGAGGACAATATTATGGAAATGGAAGAGGATGTAGATGAAGATGAAATGGGAGATAAGATACTGCGTGAAGAGTTTGACAGAGCACTGAAAGACCTGAGTCGAAACAAGGCCCCGGGAGTAGACAACATTCCATTAGAACTACTGATGGCCTTGGGAGAGCCAGTCATGACAAAACTCTACCATCTGGTGAGCAAGATGTATGAGACAGGTGAAATACCCTCAGACTTCAAGAAGAATATAATAATTCCAATCCCAAAGAAATCAGATGTTGACAGATGTGAAAATTACCGAACTATCAGTTTAATAAGTCACAGCTGCAAAATACGAACGCGAATTCTTTACAGACGAATGGAAAAACTGGTAGAAGCGGACCTCGGGGAAGATCAGTTTGGATTCCGTAGAAATGTTGGAACACGTGAGGCAATACTAACTTACGACTTATCTTAGAAGAAAGATTAAGAAAAGGCAAACCTACGTTTCTAGCATTTGTAGACTTACAGAAAGCTTTTGACAATGTTGACTGGAATACTCTCTTTCAAATTCTAAAGGTGGCAGGGGTAAAATACAGGGAGCGAAAGGCTATTTACAATTTGTACAGAAACCAGATGGCAGTTATAAGAGTCGAGGGGCATGAAAGGGAAGCAGTGGTTGGAAAAGGAGTGAGACAGGGTTGTAGCCTCTCAATCTGTATATTGAGCAAGCAGTAAAGGAAACAAAAGAAAAATTCGGAGTAGGTATTAAAATTCATGGAGAAGAAGTAAAAACTTTGAGGTTCGCCGATGACAATGTAATTCTGTCAGAGACAGCAAAGGACTTGGAAGAGCAGTTGAACGGAATGGACAGTGTCTTGAAAGGAGGATATAAGATGAACATCAACAAAAGCAAAACGAGGATAATGGAATGTAGTCAAATTAAATCGGGTGATGCTGAGGGAATTAGATGAGGAAATGAGACACTTAAAGGAGTTTTGCTATTTAGGGAGTAAAATAACAGATGATTATCGAAGTAGAGAGGATATAAAATGTAGACTGGCAATGGCAAGGAAATCGTTTCTGAAGAAGAGAAATTTGTTAACATCGGGTATAGATTTAAGTGTCAGGAAGTCGTTTCTGAAAGTATTTGTATGGAGTGTAGCCATGTATGGAAGTGAAACATGGACGATAACTAGTTTGGACAAGAAGAGAATAGAAGCTTTCGAAATGTGGTGCTACAGAAGAATGCTGAAGATAAGGTGGATAGATCACGTAACTAATGAGGAGGTATTGAATAGGATTGGGGAGAAGAGAAGTTTGTGGCACAACTTGACTAGAAGAAGGGATCGGTTGGCAGGACATGTTCTGAGACATCAAGGAATCACAAATTTAGCATTGGAGGACAGCGTGGAGGGTAAAATTGTAGAGTGAGGCCAAGAGATGAATACACTAAGCAGATTCAGAAGGATGTAGGTTGCAGTAAGTACTGGGAGATGAAGAAGCTTGCACAGGATAGAGTAGCATGGAGAGCTGCATCAAACCAGTCTCAGGACTGAAGACCACAACAACAACAACAATGTAATTTCAGTTTTGTCAACGTGAAAAATCAAAAGACTGTATGATATACTGAAATGTGACAAAATATATTTACATAAAAACAAAAATTCTGCAGGAACAATGAAGACAGCAGCTGCCCTTTCCTCCACCTACATGGAATTGCACGGACGTCAGCAGCTCCCTGGATCAGCGACACTGATACCCAAACAAGCTCAGCATGCATGCCACGCTTCGCCCAGCACTGCACCGACCACTTGTCTATCATGCGTTAATGATCACTGGTGCTGGTTCCAAGATGTCGCCACCACAGTTACAGTCACCGCTCCGCCCTCTGCTGTGCCGCACAGGCATACCCCACCTTAGCGAGGCGCTGTGGCCACAAAATCGTCTGATACACGCACCTCCACTGGTAATTTGAACACAAGAGACGTGATGGCGCCCCTTCCTAGGTAGGAAGAGAATTTACCTGTGTGATGAATTGCTTGTCCATGGCACATACAACACGAATGAATGTAGCGAGCATAGGTTCGATTCCAATGTTAGCAGATTATGCCAGTGTCTTCTGACCAACATCGCATTATGATTTTTTTGTTGAGAAACCCTGACGTTGTCGTCCTTTGCATCATCTGACGTTGAAGTTCCGTTCTGTCTCCTGTGAATGCACCCTAACATATTGGTATTATGTTAGGAAGGGCATCTGGACATGAAAGGGGGGGGGGGGGGAAAGACGAAGAGCGAGTCATCAGTTGCAGACTGTATTAGGTTGCTGCGTAAGTTCGTAGCGTTTTTCCGTAAGTCTAATAAACACAACAGATACATAACAGAGACTATTGTCATCAGTAATACAATCTACTTGACTATTTACAACAGTCTGCCATCGCTGGGGTAACGTCTCGATTCCGTGACTGTAGAAATAACATGAAAAAGGTGAAAATCTGAGGGCGCAAGATGAGGTGAATAAGATGGGTGAGGAATGACTTCCCAACCCAAGTCCTCTATAGTGTTTTTTGTCGTTTTAGCTGAATGAGGGCTGTTGTTATCGTGGAGTAACATCGCTTCATACAGTGTTCCTGCTCGTACTTCTCTGACTGTGTGTGCGAGATGTCTCAGTTATTGACAATAAATGTTAGCAGTGTCCGCCCCGATAGCTGAATGTTCAGCGTGACGGATTGCCGTCCTACGGGCCCGGGTTAAATTCCCGGCTGGGTCGGGGATTTTCTCCGCTCAGGGACTGGGTGATGTGTTGTCTTCATCATCATTTCATCCCCATCTGGCGCGCAGGTCACCAAGACCTGCACCAAGGCGGCCGGACCTGCCCCATAAGGGGCCTCCCGGCCAATGACGCCAAACGCTCATTTCCATTTCCAATGTTAGCAGTGATAATTACGCGTCGTTGTTCTACCAGATAGCCGGCTGGAGTGGCCGTGCGGTTCTAGGCGCTACAGTCTGGAACCGAGCGACCGCTACGGTCGCAGGTTCGAATCCTGCCTCGGGCATGGCTATGTGTAATGTTCTTAGGTTGATTAGGTTCTATTACTTCTAAGTTCTAGGCGACTGATGACCTCAGGAGTTAAGTCGCATAGTGCTCAGAGCCATTTGAACCATTTTTCTACCAGATACCATCTTTTGTAGATACGCGCAGGTCTTTGTACGGGGAGTTGCTTCTTTGTGTGGACTCAGAATTACTTTCTTCTCCTTATATTAACATAAAGTGACAATTTCTCGTCACCAGTAACGATACAGGATAGGAATGTGGTCGGTGCTGTTCACGAGCCAGTTGATGACGAGCAAACAGCCTTCCCGATTGTATGCAAATGTCACACGATGGTGGAATAATCACACTCCATCACATTTGCCAGTTCTCGAGTACACTGGTGTGGATAATCGTGGATTAATGCGTTTAAACGATCTTCGTGAAACCTCGAAGATCTTCCTGAACGTGGAGAATCACTAATGTCAAAACGACATCCTTAAAACGAGAAAACCGTTTTCTGGCGGTGTTCTTTCCAAGGGGATTATCCCCATGCATGGTAAAAATGTTTCTGGCTGCCACTGCTGCTGTCACCCCACTATTGAACTTAAACAGAATAATATGTTGGAAATGTTCCGATTTCCCCTATCTTGGTACTCCAATTCCTAGCGTCCACAGTTCCACTCATCTCCATTGCCGGCCGGAGTGGCCGTGCGGTTCTAGGCCGTACAGTTTGGAGCCGAGCGACAGCTACGGTCGCAGGTTCGAATCCTGCCTCGGGCATGGATGTGTGTGATGTCCTTAGGTTAGTTAGGTTTAACTAGTTCTAAGTTCTAGGGGACTGATGACCTCAGAAGTTAAGTCCCATAGTGCTCAGAGCCATTTGAACCATTCCATTATCCTCGTTTTGCTTTTGTTGATGTTCATCTTATATCCTCCTTTAAAGACACTGTCCATTCCGTTCAACTGCTCTTCCAAGTCCTTTGCTGTCTCTGACAGATTTACAATGTCATCAACGAACCTCATAATTTTTATTTCTTCTCCATGGATTTTAATACCTACTCCGAATTTTTCTTTTGTTTCCTTTACTGCTTGCTCAATATACAGATTGAATAACATCGGGGAGAGGCTACAACCCTGTCTTACTCCCTTACCAACCACTGCTTCCCTTTCATGTCCCTCGACTCTTATAACTGCCATCTGGTTTCTGTACAAATTGTAAATAGCCTTTCGCTCCCTGTATTTTATCCCTGCCACCTTCAGAATATTCCAGTCAACATTGTCAAAAGCTTTTTCTAAGTCTACAAATGCTAGAAACGTAGGTTTGCCTTTCCTTATTCTTTCTTCTAAGATAAGTCGTAAGGTCAGTATTGCCTCACGTGTTCCAATATTTCTACGGAATCCAAACTGATCTTCTCCAAGGTTGGCTTCTACTAGTTTTTCCATTCGTCTGTAAAGAATTCGCGTTAGTATTTTGCAGCTGTGGCTTATTAAACTGATTGTTAGGTAATTTTCACATTTGTCAACACCTGATTTCTTTGGGATTGGAATTATTATATTCTTCTTGAAGTCTGAGGGTATTTCGCCTGTCTCATACATCTTGCTCACCAGATGGTAGAGTTTTGTCAGGACTGGCTCTCCCAAGGCCGTCAGTAGTTCTAATGGAATGTTGTCTACTCCCGGGGCCTTGTTTCGACTCAGGTCTTTCAGTGCTCTGTCAAACTCTTCACGCAGTATTGTATCTCCCATTTCGTCTTCTCTACATTCTCCTCCATTTCCAGAATATTGTCCTCAAGTACGTCGCCCTTGTATAGACCCTCTATGTACTCCTTCCACCTTTCTGCTTTCCCTGCTTTGCTTAGAACTGGGTTTCCATCTGAGCTCTTGATATTCATACAAGTGGTTCTCTTTTCTCCAAAGGTCTCTTTAATTTTCCTGTAGGCAGTATCTATCTTACCCCTAGTGAGATAAGCCTCTACATCCTTACATTTGTTCTCTAGCCATCCCTGCTTAGCCATTTTGCACTTCCTGTCGATCTCATTTATGAGACGTTTGTATTCCTTTTTGCCTGCTTCATTTACTGCATTTTTGTATTTTCTCCTTTCATCAATTAAATTCAATATTTCTTCTGTTACCCAAGGATTTCTACTAGCCCTCGTCTTTTTACATACTTGATCCTCCGCTGCCTTCACTACTTCATCCCTTAGAGCTACCCATTCTTCTTCTACTGTATTTCTTTCCCCCATTTGTGACAATTGTTCCCTTATGCTCTCCCTGAAACTCTGTACAACCTCTGGTACTTTCAGTTTATCCAGGTCCCATCTCCTTAAACTCCCACCTTTTTGCAGTTTATTCAGTTTTAATCAACAGCTCATAACCAATAGATTGTGGTCAGAGTCCACATCTGCCCCTGGAAATGTCTTACAATTTAATACCTGGTTCCTAAATCTCTGTCTTACCATTATATAATCTATCTGATACCTTCTAGTATTTCCAGGATTCTTCCATGTGTACAACCTTCGTTTATGATTCTTGAACCAAGTGTTAGCTATGATTAAGTTGTGCTCTGTGCAAAATTCTACCAGACGGCTTCCTCTTTCATTTCTTTCCCCCAATCCATATTCACCTACTATGTTTCCTTCTCTCGCTTTTCCTACTCTCGCATTCCAGTCACCCATGACTATTAAATTTTCGTCTCCCTTCACTACCTGAATAATTTCTTTTAACTCATCATACATTTCATCAATTTGTTCATCGTCTGCAGAGCTAGTTGGCATATAAACTTGTACTATTGTAGTAGGTGTGGGCTTCATGTCTATCTTGGTCACAATAATGCGTTCACTATGCTGTTTGTAGTAGCTTACCCGCAATCCTATTTTCCTATTCATTATTAAAGCTACTCCTGCATTACCCCTATTTGATTTTGTATTTATAAACCTGTATTCACCTGACCAAAAGTCTTGTTCCTCCTGCCACCGAACTTCACTAATTCCCACTATATCTAACTTTAACCTATCCATTTCCCTTTTTAAGTTTTCTAACCTACCTGCCCGATTAAGGGATCTGACGTTCCACGCTCCGATCCGCAGAATGCCAGTTTTCTTTCTCCTGATAATGACGTCCTCTTGAGTAGTCCCCGCCCGGAGATCCGAATGGGGGACTATTTTACCTCTGGAATATTTTACCCAAGAGGACGCCATCATCATTTAACCATACAGTAAAGCTGCATGCCCTCGGGAAAAATTACGACCGTAGTTTCCCTTTGGTTTCAGCCGTTCGCAGTACCAGCACAGCAAGGCCGTTTTGGTTAATGTTACAAGGCCAGATCAGTCAATCATCCAGACTGTTGCCCCTGCAACTACTGAAAAGGCTGCTGCACCTCTTCAAGAACCACACGTTTGTCTGGCCTCTCAACAGATACCCCTCCATTGTGGTTGCACCTACGGTACGGCCTTCTGTATCGCTGAGGCACGCAAGCCTCCACACCAACGGCAAGGTCCATGGTTCATGGGTTAGGTTAGTTAGGTTTAATTAGTTCTAAGTTATAGGCGACTGATAATCTCAGAAGTTAAGTCGCATGGTGCTCAGAGCCATTTGAACCACTCATCTCCAAATGACAAAATGACAATATGTAAACTCAAATAGCAACAGTGAAATACAAATAAAAAATGGCAATCGATAAACAAACCAGTAGCAACTGGAATACCGACAGGCAGAACAAAAACCAATGAGAGGCCCTGCTAAACCTGCAGGACAGGACAGGTAGTTTAAATTGTGGAAAGGGGCCAAAATAAGCGACTGTCAGTTACACTCGAACATACAACTTCATTTATTTGACCAAACATTACAAGAGCCAAGAAAATTTAAAAAAACACAGCATTAATTTTTGGAACTTAATTACTGCCAGAATATGCTATACAATCTCATGCCTTAAGGGCAAGCCCACTTCAATTTAAAATCGGCTAAAAGCCAATAACTTATGACTCAAACCAAAATCAGAAACGTAAAAGGCAAAAGGCCTTATCATAAATGAGTTCTTTCAATTAGGTTGAAGGTTCAAACAAACTGACACCTTAAGAGCAAAAGAACTTTAATCTAAAAATCGGATGAAGTCCCATCACTTAAAACTCAAACCAAAATAAATTTTTAAAAGGTCAGAGGCCTTACCTTAAAACAGTTCTTTAAATGAGGCTGAAGGCCCAAACAATCTTACGCCTTAAGGGCAAAACAACATTAATTTAAAAATCGGCTAGAAGCCATACAAATACAAACAGCAAGAACAAATAAGAAAAGGCAGTACATCCAACGGCGCTCAGAAGTTTCCGAGGGTCGGTCTGGAATTAAAACACTAACGCTCTCTTAGGTGAGATAGGCAGTCGGCCCAAGCATTCTCGATCCGACGACAACCCAACCGACAGACAAGATAACTTCCGATCCACTCGACCAGCGCACAACACGGAATTCAATGGAACAACGTAGAAGGTATTGGCTCCCACAACCAATTATACATTGAGCTGTCAAACTACACACCATGCTGGACAGCGACAACACAATGAGGAAAATACACTGTCTAAATTTACGTCAGCGGACAGGGCAGGTAACCGGAACGCTAACGGCCACAAGGCAGAAGGTTCCGCTGGTGCACTTCAATTCAAAATAACCAAGTACAGTTAAACTCCATCGGAGGGTGGCTAAAATTTGCCAACTTGAAAACACACATTATTGCTCGCGAGAATATCCCAATAGCCGACAACAAAATCCAAACAACGCAATGTGAACAGTCGACTTGCTGGTAGATTAAGTCAAAACTCAACTTTCGTGTCCAGGATCGGTGAGTCACTGACCTCGTAGCAATGGGAACAGCAGCACACACTCCGACCGCGCGTGGACGCCACCTGCGGCCTCGGCCACGGAGATTTCCTTGCAGCTCCACGATAATAGACCGACTGCCCAGGCCCGAAACGGTGAAAGGACCAAGTACACGTCGGCCGATGAGACGACCAACCGAACGACCAACCAACGGTCGTCCCGCTCCAATCTCCCTCCGTCGGACAGTTCATGTGTGTCGCCAGCGGTCGGCGAGCATTGGCTGTCGGCACCTCACCGGCGCTCCGTCCTCCGCATTCACTGCTGCTGCGTCCGACTGCAGAGCTGGTCCGTTCTGAACTGACTGCCAGACATACGACGACTCGAAAATACTATCGGTCGCTCCAGAGATGGTACTATAGTGCACTTATCGACACCCGCTACTGCTGCCGCTCACGGCCAAGTAAGGCGCCAGTAAATGAAATAAGAAAATGAGGCAGCAGTACCGTAATAGAAGATGATAAACAATAAATGGGATAAACGCGAGCCGTGCACGGCTCAACCAACTTTCGCACCAATCTAATATGTAAGAAGTACACTACTGGCCATTAAAATTGCTACACCACGAAGATGACGTGCTACAGACTCGAAATTAAACCGACAGGAAGAAGATACTGTGATTTGCAAATCATTAACTTTTCAGAGCATTTACACAAGGTTGGCGCCTGTGACGACACTTTCAACGTGCTGACATGCGGAAAGGTTCCAACCGATTTCTCATACACAAAAAACAGTTGACCGGTGTTGCCTGGTGAAAGGTTCATGTGATGCCTCGTGTAAGGAGGAGAAATGCGTACCATCACGTTTCCGACTTCGATAAGGTCGGATTGTAGCCTATCGCGATTGCGGTTTATCGTATCGCGATATTTCTGCTCGCGTTGGTCGGGACCCAATGACTGTTAGCAGAACATGGAATCGGTGGGTTCAGGAGGGTAATACGGAACGCCGTGCAGCTTGCCAACGGCCTCGTATCACTAGCAGTCGAGATGACAGGCATCTTATCCGCATGGCTGTAACGGATCGTGCAGCCACGTCTCGATCCCTGAGTCAACAGATGGGGACGTTTGCAAGACAACAACCATCTGCACGAACAGTTCGACGACGTTTGCAATAGCATGGACTATCAGCTCGGAGACCATGGCTGCGGTTACTCTTGACGCTGCATCACAGACAGGAGCGCCTGCGATGGTGTACTCAACGACGAACCTGGGTGAACGAATGGCAAAACGTCATTTTTCCGGATGAACCCAGGTTCTGTTTACAGCATCATGATGGTCGCATCCGTGTGTGGCGACATCGCAGTGAATGCACATTGGAAGTGTGTATTCGTCATCGCCATACTGGCGTATCACCCAGCGTGATGGTATGGGGTGCCATTGGTTACACGTCTCGGTCACCTCTTGTTCGCATTGACGGCACTTTGAACAGTGGACGTTACATTTCAGATGTGTTACGAACCGTGGCTCTACCCTTAATTCGATCCTTGCGAAACCCTACATTTCAGCAGGATAATGCACGGCCGCATGTTGCAGGTCCAGTACGGGCCTTTCTGGATACAGAAAATGTTCGTCTGCTGCCCTGGCCAGCACATTCTCCAGTTATCTCACCAATTGAAAACGTCTGGTCAATGGTGGCCGAGGAACTGGCTCGTCACAATACGCCAGTCACTACTCTTGATGAACTGTGGTACCGGGTTGAAGCTGCATGGGCATCTGTACCTGTACACGCCATCCAAGCTTTGTCTGACTCAATGCCCAGGCGTATCAATGCCGTTATTACGGCCAGAGGTAGTTATTTTGGGTACTGATTTCTCAGGATCTGTGCAGCCAAATTGCGTGAAAATGTAATCACATGTCAGTTCTAGTATAAGATATATTGTCCAATGAATACCCGTTTATCATCTGCATTTCATCTTGGTGTAGGAATTTTAATGGCCAGTGGTGTACGTCTCCTACAGTAAGGGTAGAAAAAAAATGGTTCAAATGGCTTGAGCACTATGGGACTTCTGAGGTCATCAGTCCCCTAGAACTTAGAACTACGCTCGGGCACCCCGGCTGGTAGTAAGGGTAGAAACATGAAATAAAACGAGTAGTGGAAGTAAATAAGGGCGTAAAAGCGGAGTGGGAGCAGCGGCAGCTGCGACGCTCACCTGTCAGCGCGCTGGTGGACGGTGTCGACTTCGGCGTCGAGGCAGGCGAGCGGGCAGTCGCAGTGCAGGCCGCGGCCGGGAGGCGCCCAGCGCGGCGCCTGCCGCAGCCACTGGCCGGCGCTCCGCCGCAGGCACCCCAGTCCCGCCAGGTCGCACTCCTCCGCACCTGCTGACACGACACGACCGCTCACCGCGTCACCAGCCGACTCGCTGCACCTGCCCAGTGGGCGGCCCACACTGTCCAGCAACCGGGCTGACAGCTCAGCTACACTGGGGAGCTGAGAAGAACGCCTGCGGGAAGTGAGGCAGGGAGTCGGGAAATGTTCCCCTCTCTCCCTTCCTTCTTGCGGCTGCTTACGGCCTGCGATATTGGCCGTCAAAAAAATATTGCCTCACCACTAGACTTCAGTCAGTGTTTCATCATTCGCCGTTCATAGACTCTCCATTTTGCTATTTTAGGGTTTCGTGCCCTAGTGGGCAACAACAGAAGCCTTACAGAATAATTTTGTTTGACTGTCTGATAGCTAAGCACTCTTTTTTCTCGGGAACGGACAGACGTATCAAGTGAGCCGGTACCGCTCGCTTTTTAAATTCTGTTTTTTGAAACCATCCACCTTCTCAGAACTCGCCGCGATGTCAGTATCGAGATCGGATTGGATTCTCTGGTCGCCGCATATCTTTGGCGAGTTGGCTTCCCGCGCGCCGCGAGGAGACAGAACGATGAAGAAGGGGATTGGTCGGTGGGCCCCGGAGAAGCTGTCGGTTGGGGACGGAAGGCGTGGGCTCCAAGGTCCTAGTGTGGAGGATTGGAGTTGTCTCGAGGGTGATCATCGTGTGGTCATTCAAGCCCTGAGAAGTGATTTCTTGGTTCTGTCTTTGGATTCCGACGAAGAATTATGGCAAGTTTGCTGTATAATAATTCTAAAAAGGTGCACGTCGGTGGCGTGTATATCAGACTTGTGAGTGGTGTAAGCTTTTCTTCGGTACTGCAGCCTCCAGTTAGAGCTCTGCTTGGGAGGAGAGCGTTGATATCCGCATTGGCATCTATTTAGCTGCTTTAAAGTTTTGGATCGAAGATGGATCCAAGTCAAGGACCGAATAATTTCTTGTCTTATTAAGGAACCTAAGTCGGTCCCAGCGTGTTAAACTCCGTTATCTACAGTTATAACGAGTAATTGACAATCTGGTAGTGTCCACGAGTGAACTTTGCAGGTACTGTTAAGTGTTTGTAGTAGGGGAAAGATTGACGGTTCGTACGGCTCCCCCCGTCAGAGGTTTGAGTCCTCCCTCGGGCATGGGTATGTATGTGTTGTCCTTAGCATAATTTAGTTTAAGTTAGATTAAGTAGTGTGTAAGCTTAGGGACTGCTCAGCAGTTTGGTCCCATAAGACCTTACCACAAATTTCCGAAGACTGTCTGTGGACCTTTTCGTTGGACGCTTATGAATCGTGTTAATTGCAGTTCACTTCTTATGGTATTTTACGATTCTACTTGTCGTGGCGAAATCGCCGATAGTATTTTCATAACTTAGCTTGGGACGTCATTCTGTGGATTGGTGTGACCCTCCCAAGAGTTTAAAGCCCCAAATATTTTCTTACTGCCTTGCTAAGGATGCCTAGCAACAGTTGTTAATTTGTCATTAGCCGCGCTGGATTAGCCGAGCGGTCTGAGGCGCTACAGTCAAAGACTGTGTGACTGGTCCCGGCGGAAGTTCGAGTCCTCCTTCGGGCATGGGTGAGTGTGTTTGTCCTTAGGATAATTTAGGTTAAGTAATTTGTAAGCTTAGGGACTGATGACCTTAGCAGTTAAGTCCCATAAGATTTCACACACATTTGAACATTTTTAATTTGTCATTTGTCTACCTCACAGTACTGCTGTTTGGTGCGGTGCGGTATAGTAGAAGGGTTCAGTAGTACCGCATCTACTCCCTCGCCCGTTTTAAGATTTGCGAGCCGCATCCACATCGACGTATAATTCCAGTATGCGTCCTGTTAACGTTTTGTACATCGTGGAAAATCTTTCCCGTGGTGCATGTGATCCACGACGAAACCAAAGCTATGTACTGTAAATTTTTTTAATGGATATAACCGCTGTGCTTGAGAGTTGATTTGTGTTTTTTTAATTTATTTTGAAAGTAAAAGATTACATGCCTGGTTAATTACAACATTTATGCTTAATTGCCATAATTCGTTGGGTGTAGTATGCATCACATGTAGAGATGTTTATGTTTAAATGTAAGGAAAATATTTTGTGACACGGAACGCATCGTAGATACGCAGAGGTTACAGGGTTTGAGTGTACGCCGATAGTGATCAGATTTTATTCCGTTTAAGTTGTTTGAATTTTAAAAAAAATTGTGATCAACATTTCATTGCCTTTAGAGATCACAAGTCATATCTAGGAATATTTTGGTATTGCCATGTGCCGTTAGAATCTTTTATTTAACCTTGCATTATGCAATTTGTATTTTTTCCTTTGATTAACAAACGATATATAGGATCTTGTTGTTCAGGATAACGAATATTTACTTATTATTTTAAAATAAAGTTAACAAAGTTGTAAAATTTTAAAAGTAAAAAAAAGGCTTTTAGAGAAACGGTGCCTACCCGTACTTTCCACAACGTGCACGTATTCAAAGCATTGGCCTTCGGGCGCTGTGTGATGTCTTCTCCGGTATCTACTCCAACTAACGCCTGCGGAGCCATGTCAAAATGGTAGCAGAGCGTGGTTGCGATCATTCGTCATCTGGGTAGGGGGCATTACAGGGCACCATTTCTCTAAACTCTAGTATAGCTGTTAAGTACTCGTTTCATCAGGACTTGGCATAATAATAATAAATTGCTGAGTACTCGTTCTATTAGGATTTGACTAACGTGAAAATTTTACGTATTTGTTTTATTAAGATTTTTGCTAATGCTTCAAATGGCTCTGAGCACTATGGGACTTAACTTCTGAGATCATCAGTCCCCTATAACTTAGAACTACTTAAACCTAACTAACCTAAGGACATCACACACATCCATGCCCGAGGCAGGATTCGAACCTGCGCCGTAGCGGTCGCGCGGTTCCAGACTGTTGCGCCTAGAACCGCTCGGCCACTCCAGCCGGCTTTTTGATAGTATTAAATTGTTTTCCAGGTTATAGGCAGATATGGAAGCGTGGCGTTGCCTAGGTCTAGCGTTACTGAAGCATAAACAGAATATGAAGCGCGTGTGCGCGGACGGACGCGAGAGGGAGGCTGGTAATTTCTCCACAAGTCATCGGTGAGGTAGGAGAGTTTTGTGTTTACATCGTTGTTCTCGTTGAATCAGCAGGCTGAGTTTTTTGAGAATGTTGCACCCACTGCTAAACAGCTTGCGCGTCTTCAAGGGCAACTGGCGCACTGGGAGTGGCGTGTTAAAGATTTGAGTGAGATTCACCTCACTAAAGAGCGAGAGCAGGAGGCGCAGAAATTGCGGGATCAGGTTTTCGCGTTGAGGGCGATTTGAATCAATTAGATGTTGAGCAGTTTACAAATGAGAGAGGGCAACAAGATGCGTTTGTGCAGGGCCTACATGAACCGGTAATACATGGGGAAAGTAGTTTGTCAGTATGCGTAAGTTTGAGTTTTGTTAAATTGCCTCATCCCATGGGAATCTTGCTAAAGGGAATAAGTAGATTATGAATGGAATCGATTACGGAAACTGAATAGTTGTAGTGGTTTTCTGTCAAGTTCGAACTCCACGCTGACGCTTTGAAGTTGCCCCATGATCAGTCTGTTCAACTACTATAACCACTGAGCGATGGGACCCTCAGCCAAGTTATTGCTGAAATTTTGCAGGAAAGAAAAGGATTGAGGGAACTACGTAAGCAGGTAATTGCGCGTAAGGCGTCCCCACGTTTATTGAATGAGTTACAACAAAAGCAATATTGGCGTGTGGAGGGGGATAATGAACCCTTGACTAAGTTCATCGAAAGTGTCCGAATATCCATCCTAGCTGCGCAGCTACAGGTGTCGGAAACATTTTGGGGGGAGTTAGACCAGAAGACCGGTCGCCTATGACGTTTGCCAAGAAACCTCCCACTTTGGGCGAACTTAGTGTATTAGCATCAGAAATTGAGAAGCTGTCGTATGCTGACAGTCAGCGGGTGAGCTCTCAAATTAGGGATCGACAATCGAATTGTTGTTTACTCCAGGGCGAAGTGGCGCGACCGATAATTTCCAAACCAAAGGTATGTTTTCGTTGTCGCCAGGAAGGTCACCTTGTGCGCGACTGCCCGTATGATCGGAAGAAGCAAAAAAAAAAAAAAAAAAAAACAGTTGACGGTGTAGGAAGGAGGATACAAATACACGGGTTAGGATTCCCAAGCGTTTTCGCCGAATAGTGGATGTTACGGACACCCAGTTGCCTTTCGTGTGCACCCAGCTGAATCGCGAACCGGCTGTGCTCTGCTGGTTTCGGGTAGTGCCATGTCAGCAGTGGTGGACTATCAGTGGTTTTAGGAATTTCGCACATTATGTTGCTTGGGTCCCCTGTGTAAGTCGTTCTGGGTTTGTCGCTCAGTCAACGGATAAAAGTTGGAGATAGTGGGGAAATGTTAGGCTAGTGTGGGCATAGGAAATTTTACGTGGCCGTTTCAATTCGTTCTTTCGTATACTTCGTCCGACCCTGTGTTCGCGCGCGACCGCATCTGGTAGTCTTTAGTCTAACTATTGTCGCGCTGGAGCGCACTAGAAAACACGCAACCGTAAATCTCACTGTCGGTCCCAGAGAGGCTTAACCGCTTGTTGTCGTTCCTCATAAAGGTTTTACTTACTCTTTTATCGACTGAGATGCAGTAACTGTGACCTCACACGCCGCAGCATAATTTATTAATACAGAGACTCTGTAATACGCTGAAACGCACATCGAAAACTAAAAATAAGCGGTGGGTACCCATTCTTTGCGTATAACAAAAGAAAGTCACATCTGAGGTGTGACACTAAAACGTGAAGTGCCCTTGTGTTTCTCTTTACAGCTTTAAGAAAAGTTCTTTCCACATATCGACTGAAAATTGTTAAGGCGCCTATGAATCGCGTGTATCGAATCCACTTTGCTACTACCCGGGGTTTGTGTGAAGATCATTCAAAATCTACAGAGTGCTTACGGGAAACCTTGAGGGACCTACACACCTATAGCTTATCTATATAGTTATCCGCCCAAGCCAGTATCTTTACGATTACCTGACCTGAAGATATTTAGGTTACATTTAATTTTCCTCTTAGTTCCATTGTGAGTTCTGTCAGATCTGGTGTTCCGTTCAGTGTTAGTACGATAATGTGACAATGCCTGACAGAAAAATAAAAGCCGCTATTTTCTGCATACTTACAGCTGTGTTACTTCTCTGAGTGTTTCAGAAAAGCGAATAGAACGTCGTTTATTTTCTTCACTAAGCTTTTTGAATCGTGTCCGTCTCCAGAACATTGTACGCCCCGCTTTTTCTTTTTTTTTTTTTACACTATTAGAATGTGAGCATCAAAGTTCACGGAGATACAGGTAGCCGTCAATAAAAACTAAAAGCTCATGTTTTTTCATGGATGTCGTGAGGACAAGGGGTTGAGATTCAGATGACTTGGGACGACAAGACCCTGCGAGCTATACAATTACCGGAGAGAATTGTGCAGTTTATCGTCACGGAATACTCGCGTGCACGAGAATGGCCTGCCTGAACTGTGCAGTTGTATCTGGTATTTGGACGATTTATCGGACAGATATGGCGTCAGGTGCGATAAACTGAAGGTGTATATACGTCGCACCATAGTCACGTGGCTTTGGGGGTGACATATGTCGGGGACAAAAATTCTGTTCTGTGCATCTGAATGTCCACACCACAGCTATTCTTACTCAGGCATGGCATTTACTTAGAAGTAATGAGCCGAATTCGCCACAAAATGTACATTAAAAAAATATTTTTCAATTATGTGTTGTAGAACATAAATTATCAGGAAGTACTTCGAATATTTTTCACATGTCAGTAGTGGGTTCCATGTGGTTCCCAAGTCGTGCAGCGACCGGAAACCATAAAATTACCAAATATGCAGCAACCAGTCGCAAAATCATGTTTTATTTATTCACTTTTGCAAATCGATTTCAACTGATTAACAGCCATCTTCGGTGACTTTATGTTTGACTTCTGCTTAAGACAGTACTACTACTCAGGGCACATATTGGGTGAAAGCACCGATGATGGCTGTTAATCAGTTGAAATCGATTTGCAAAAGTGAATAAATAAAACATGATTTTGCGACTGGTTGCTGCATATTTGGTAATTTTTCACATGTATTTGAACAATGACGGTTATCCAGAATGAAATTTCGTTTTCATGACAGTTATCTTTTTTAATGAAATATGGTGAAAGCGTTTTCTCTGAAACAATAGCATAAAAGTGGTATTTGTAATACACACTGCTTTGCAAAACTTAAGGATGAGACAATTAAAGTAACATAACGTATTAACGAGTCCATGGAAATGAATAGCCGGCCGCTGTGGCCGAGCCGTTCTATGCGCTTCAGTCCGGAACCGCGCTGCTGCTACAGTCGCAGGTTCGAATCCTGCCACGGGCATGGATGTGTGTGATGTCCTAAGGTTAGTTAGGTTTAAGTAGTTCTAAGTCTAGAGGACTGATGGCCACAGATGCTAAGTCCCATAGTGCTCAGAGCCATTTGAACCATTTTCAGGAAATGAATGAAAATATGGGAGCATGTTGCCAGAGTCGTGCATGGGAAGTTGCCCGTCATATGGCGTGAGGCTAGTGTGACTATAGCGCCAAATGGGGCTGGCTTCGCAACGAGAAGCAGTTGAAGGAACAGGAAAAGTAACGCGAACGCACGCGAGCTCTTGTGTGTGTGTGTGTGTGTGTGTGTGTGTGTGTGTGTGTGTGTGCGTGTCAGTCATCGAACATTTACGGTGTACTGTGGTGATGTTCTCTTTACATGTTGCGGAGCCAACATTTGGATAGGTTCACATGGGGTGAAATCATCGAGAAATAATTTTGAAACAAGTGCAGTACTTTTAAAATTGTACGTTTTTGAGTCTGTATGGATGACTATAACCAACGCTGTCATGATAGGACCGACCATTCTCCAAATAGTGGAAATCATTACTGTGAGGGGTGAGAACAGGGCAACTGAGGTCAAAATACGAGAGAACAGCTGCTGTACGAGGTGCATTCAAGCTCTAAGGCCTCCGATTCTTTTTCTAATTAACTACTCACTCGAAATCGATGAAAATGGCGTTACTTCTCGACGTAATCGCCCTGCAGACGTACACATTTTCCACAACGCTGACGCCATGATTCCATGGCAGCGGCGAAGGCTTCTTTAGGAGTCTGTTTTGACCACTGGAAAATCGCTTAGGCAATAGCAGCACGGCTGGTGAATTTGCGGCCACGTAGAGTGTCTTTCATTGTTGGAAATGCCAAAAGTCACTAGGAGCCAGGTCAGGTGAGTAGGGAGCATGAGGAATCACTTCAAAGTTGTTATCACGAAGAAACTGTTGCGTAACGTTAGCTCGATATGCAGGTGCGTTGTCTTGGTGAAACAGCACACGCGCAGCCCTACCCGGACGTTCTTGTTGCAGTGCAGGAAGGAATTTGTTCTTCAAAACATTTTCGTAGGATGCACCTGTTTCCGTAGTGCCCTTTGGAACGCAATGGGTAAGGATTACGCCCTCGCTGTCCCAGAACATGGACACCATCATTTTTTCAGCACTGGCGGTTACCCGAAATTGTTTTGGTGGCGGCGAATCTGTGTGCTTCCATTGAGCTGACTGGCGCTTTGTTTCTGGATTGAAAAATGGAATCCTCGTCTCATCCATTGTCACAACCGACGAAAAGAAAGTCCCATTCATGCTGTCGTTGCGCGTCAACATTGCTTGGCAACATGCCACACGGGCAGCAATGTGGTCGTCCGTCAGCATTCGTGGCGCCCACCTGGATGACAGTTTTCGCATTTTCAGGTCGTCATGCAGGATTGTGTGCACAGAACCCACAGAAATGCCAACTCTGGAGGCGATCTGTTCAACAGTCATTCGGTGATCCCCCAAAACAATTCTCTCCACTTTCTCGATCATGTCATCAGACCGGCTTGTGCGAGCCCGAGGTTGTTTCGGTTGTCACACTATGTTCTGCCTTCATTAAACTGTCACACCCACGAACGCACTTTCGACACATCCATAACTCCATCACCACATGTCTCCTTCAACTGTCGATGAATTTTAATTGGTTTCACACCACAAAAATTCAGAAAATGAATGACTGCACGCTGTTCAAGTAAGGAAAACGTCGCCATTTTAAGTACTTAAAACAGTTCTCATTCTCGCCACTGGCGGTAAAATTCCATCTGCCGTACGGTGCTGCCATCTCTCATTTTAAAACAATGCTCATGTTTCTATCTCTTTCCAGTCCGGAGAAAAAAAAATCGGAGGCCTTAGAACTTGAATGCACCTCGTATTATGCTGGTATATTCCTGCGTCGAAACTAGACTGTATACTTGGTTTCGAATTCAAATAATATTCATTGTATAGTATTACTGTAATGAATGTTATTGATAGTAACAATATTGCATTGTAAATATAAAAAAATAAAATTATACTAATAATACACATTTGTTTACTATTATAAATATTCTAAACAATTAAATTTGAAAAAAAGTGCTACACTGGATATCAGTGTTGTCTTTCAAACAGGAGAATGACGTTTCGTTTAAGTCGACCAGTGGCGAAATATGTAGCATCTCCATTAGGTGTATACTGTCCTCCAGTGAGAACTCCGTAACTATGCAGTCGGTCCGTCCAAAAATGCGTCTTCTGGATGCTCCCACACACTCTATCCCTTCGCTCCGACAATAACTGTCCTCTCTCTGGGCGGTCGCTCCGGCCAAAGTAGGTGTGTGTTGACTCACCCCTCTGAAGGGACAGGCCTCCCAGTCGGCTGGTTTCCTCTTTAGAAGAAAATTCCTGTGGCCGGTCATGTTGTGTATGCCAGCCTCGACTTTTTCAACCTCGGTGCACACTTGCAATTTTCTTATTAGATTTGTATATCGCTTACAAGAATTCATACAAAATTGACTCTACCTGATCGAGTTTGGGTTCGAATGAAGCGTCTTGATGTGCAGAATACGATTGTGAGGACGGAATATGTAAGAAATGGTCAGGAGACCACGCCACCTTACAATGTAAAGGTAAACCATAACTCTAAAGTGCATGTCATAACAGCTAAGACCACTTGTTCACTAGGCGAGACTATTTCATTATAGGGAAGGTCAAGGAATGCTTGTAACTCTAAAGTATGCACTGTAGTGTCCTTGATTGTTAGGCATCTGTTCTTGTTTTTGTCCATACTACCTCCACCATAAATATGGAAAGTAAACACTTGCAGCAGAAGACATGTGTTTCACAGTATCAAAGATGAACACGTTCTCTTAACTCTTAAGGTACGCATCTTAGAGCCTATGTTTACTAGGTTCAAATGGTTCAAATGGCTCTGAGCACTATGGGACTTAACATCTGAGGTCATCAGTCCCTAGAACATAGAACTACTTAAACCTAACTAACTTAAGGACATCACACACATCCATGCCCGAGGCAGGATTCGAACCTGTGACCGTAGCAGCAGCGCGGTTCCGGACTGATGTGCCTAGAACAGTTCGGCCACTCTGGCCGGCTATGTTTACTAGGCATTTTTTCTTGCTTTGGTCCATACCACCAAGTCTGACATTTTGTCGGTGGAGTTTTGATCCACTGTATATACAGGCAACATTCTATACCAGTGATCGACTTCTGTACTATTCCACAGTTGGTCCACTGTGTACCTTTTTCCAAAGCTGTTTCACAGAGGAAGACCGCTCTGCAGTTCCTTCTCTAAATCCTCGCACAAACGAAAAAATGGCTGACATTGAAATAAGTGTCCAAGGAATAGAAAAGCACCTGAAATCACTCAACAGAGGAAAGTCCACTGGACCGGACGGGATACCAATTCGATTCTACACAGAGTACGTAAAAGAACTTGCCCCCCTCCTAACAGCCGTGTACCGCAAGTCTCTAGAGGAACGGAAGGTTCCAAATGATTGGAAAAGGGCACAGGTAGTCCCAGTCTTCAAGACGGGTCGTCGAACAGATTCGCAAAACTATAGACCTATATCTCTGACGTCGATCTGTTGTAGAATTTTAGAACATGTTCTTTGCTCGCGTATCATGTCGTTTCTGGAATCCCAGAATCCACTCTGTAGGAATCAACATGGATTCCGGAAACAGCGATCGTGTGAGACCCAATTCGCTTTATTTGTTCATGAGACCCAGAAAATATTAGATACAGGCTCCCAGGTAGATGCCATTTTCCTTGACTTCCGGAAGATTTTCGATACAGTTCCGCACCGTCGCCTGATACAGAAAGTAAGAGCATACGGAATATCAGACAAGCTGTGTGTCTGGATTGAAGAGTTTTTAGCAAACAGAACACAGCATGTTGTTCTCAATGGAGAGACGTCTACAGACGTTAAAGTAACCTCTGGCGTGCCACAGGGGAGTGTTATGGGACCATTGCTTTTCACAATATATGTAAATGACCTAGTAGATAGTGTCGGAAATTCCATGCAGCTTTTCGCGGATGATGCTGTAGTAAACAGAGAGGTTGCTGCATTAGAAAATTGCAGCGAAATGCAGGAAGATCTGCAGCGGATAGGCACTTGGTGCAGGGAGTGGCAACTGACCCTTAACATAGACAAATGTAATGTATTGCGAATACATAGAAAGAAGGATCCTTTATTGTATGAAACAAACACTGGTAGCAGTTACTTCTGTAAAATATCTGGGAGTGTGCCTGCGGAACGATTTGAAGTGGAATGATCATATAAAATTAATTGCTGGTAAGGCGGGTACCAGGTTGAGATTCATTGAGAGAGTCCTTAGAAAATGTAGTCTATCAACAAAGTAGGTGGCTTACAAAACCCTCGTTCGACCTATACTTGGTATTGCTCATCAGTGTGGGATCCGTACGAGGTCGGGTTGACGGAGGAGATAGAGAAGATCCAAAGAAGAGCGGCGCGTTTCGGCACAGGGTTACTTGGTAAGCGTGATAGCGTTACGGAGATGTTTAGCAAACTGAAGTGGCAGACTCTGCAAGAGAGGCGCTCTGCATCGCGGTTTAGAGGGTGCGTTTCTGGATGATGTGTCGAGTATATTGCTTCCCCCTACTTATACCTCCCGAGGAGATCAGGAATGTAAAATTAGAGAGATTCGAGCGCGCACGGAGGCTTTCCGGCAGTCGTTCTTCCCGCGAACTATACGCGACTGGAACAGGAAAGGGAGG
The DNA here is from genome assembly GCF_023898315.1 of Schistocerca nitens. Classification (NCBI taxonomy): domain Eukaryota; kingdom Metazoa; phylum Arthropoda; class Insecta; order Orthoptera; family Acrididae; genus Schistocerca; species Schistocerca nitens. The sequence goes on along the minus strand of NC_064614.1, from coordinate 462,002,780 downwards.
TAATGAGAGTGGCACGTAAAGTGCCCTCCGCCACTCACCGTTGGGTGGCTTGTGGAGTATAAATGTCGATGTAGATGTAGGTTCGAGTCCTCCCTCAGGCATGGGTGTGTGTGCTTGTCCTTAGGATAATTTAGGTTAAGTAGTGTGTAAGCTTAGGGACTGATGACCTTAACAGTTAAGTCCAATAAGATTTCACACACAGTTTATTGTACTATTCCGTGTCTGAATATCAATATCGGTGCATTGGAGGAAGAAGATAAAAGATTAAACGTAGCAATATTAGTACAGATAATAATGTTTTTAAATCTTCTTCAGTGTGTACTAATCTGAGAGGTTAAATTACACCATTGACTAATTACTTATATATGTGAATAAAACGGAGAAACAAATGGTTTTACGAAATGTAAATGACATTACGTGTTTTATTATTCTCGGTTTCTAACAAGGTCGTTGCTTGCTATTGGTGTTAACTTAATAAAGTACGTTTTTTGAAAAAAGATATTGTTGGTTGAGACGTATTTTCATGTGTTTTGCAATCTGTGCGTTGCAGAGAACTGCCAAAGTACGTTTTTAAGACATAGTTGAAGAGGAGAAAAATAAAAATTGGAAGGACTCTTCGTGACTGGAGAATTGGAAGATATTCGCAACCATTCCCCTGGACGGCAGGTGACGTTCTTTACGAGAAACACTATTGAGAAAATTTAGGGAACCGGCATTTCAAGCTGCTTGCCGAACGATTCTACTGTCGCCAACATACATTGCCTGTAGGGACCACTAAGATAAGATACGAGTAAGTACGGCTCTACGGATGCATACAGACAGCTGTTTTTCCCTCGCTCTGTTCGCGAGTGGAACAGGAAAGGAAATTACAAGTAGTGGTACAGGGTACCCTACGTCACACACCGTACGGTGGCTTGCGGAATACCTACGTAGATGCAATTGTACTGAAAACGTGCTGTCGCTGTCGCTTCTCAGTATGGGTGACAAGGTACGGTATACGAGCGTGTCGGAGCGTTCGTGTGTGGAGTGGCGCACCTGGGAGCCGGGGCGTGAGCGGCGGCGTGCAGTTGCAGAGTTGGAACAGGCGGTGCGCGCGGCAGCTGGCGACGCAGGCGCCCCGCGAGTAGACGGGGTACAGCGCCGGCGGCCAGTCGGCGAGTTCGCCGGGAAGGCGGCAGCCGCGCCGCGCCGCGGCCATCCTGCCCACCGCCGGCTCGAAGCGCGCCTCGCGCACCCGCACCGTGTGCAGGTGGCGCACGCCGCGGGCCGGCACCACCGCGCGCGCCACCGTCGTCGTCAGGTGCGGCACCTCGTCCCGCGGGTGCACGAACACCTGCCATTTTTAAAAATATTGTGAAATGCCACATACAGGAGCTTCGTGGCTCCCCTGGCCATTAAAATTGCTACGCCAAGAAGAAATGCAGATGATAAACGGGTATTCATTGGACAAATATATTATACTAGAACTGACATGTGATTACATTTGCACGCAATTTAGGTACATAGATCCTGAGAAATCAGTACCAAGAATAGCCACCTCTGGTCGTAATAACAGCCTTGATACGCCTGGGCATTGAGTCAAACAGAGCTTGGATGGCGTGTACAGGTACAGCTGCCCATGCAGCTTCAACACGATACCACAGTTCATCAAGAGTAGTGACTGGCGTATTGTGACGAGCCAGTTGCTCGGCCACCATTGAGCAGACGTTTTCAGTTGGTGAGAGATCTGGAGAATGTGCTGGCCAGGGCAGCAGTCGAACATTTTCTATATCCAGAAAGCTCCGTACAGGACCTGCAACATGCGGTCGTGCATTATCCTGCTGGAATGTAGGATTTCGCAGGGATCGAATGAAGGGTGGAGCCACGGGTCGTAACACATGTGAAATGTAACGTCCACTGTTCAAAGTGCCGTCAATGCGAACAAGAGGTGACCGAGACGTGTAACCGATGGCACCGCATACCATCACGCCGGGTAATACGCCAGTATGGCGATGAAGAATGTACGCTTCGAATTTGCGTTCACCACGATATCGCCAAACACGGATGCGACCATCATGATGCTGTAAACAGAACCTGGATTCATCCGAAAAAATGACGTTTTGCCATTTGTGCACCCAGGTTCATCGTTGAGTATACCATCGCAGGCGCTCCTGTCTGTGATGCAGCGTCGAGGGTAACCACAGCCATGGTCTCCGAGTTGATACTCCATGATTCTGCAGACGTCGTCGAACTGTTCGTGCAGATGGTTGTTGTCTTGCAAACGTCCCCATCTGTTTACTCAGGGGTCGAGACGTGGCTGCACGGTCCGTTACAGCTATGCGTATAAGATGCCTGTCATCTCGACTGCTAGTGATACGAGGCCGTTGGGATCCAGCACGGCGTTCTGTATTACTCTCCTGCACCCACCGATTCCATATTCTGCTAACAGTCATTGGATCTCGACCAACGCCAGAAGCACTGTCGCGATACGATGAAACGCAATCGCGCTTAGCTACAATCCGACCTTTATCAAAGTCGGAAACGTGATGGTATGCATTTCTCCTCCTTACACGAGGCATCACAACAACGTTTCACCAGGCAACGTCGGTCAACTGCTGTTTGTGTATGAGAAATGGATTGGACACGTTCCTTATGGCAGCACGTTGTAGGTGTCGCCACCGGCGCCAACCTTGTGTGAATGCTCTGAAAAGCTAATCATTTGCATATCACAGCATTTTCTTCGTGTCGGTTAAATTTGGCGTCTGTAGCACGTCATCTTCGTGGTGTAGCAATTTGAATGCCCAGTAGTATACATGACAGAAGACAGAGTATGGATGTCAATCACAGAGCAACAGCCACTCACAATTTCATGAAATCTGTGTACTTCATGGTTATATTAGTGGCCCTATATCATTTCTGCTCAGGGCCATATTTAGGATCCAGAGATACCTAGCCGGAACCTCACGGCAAGTGAAAGAGAGAGATAACGAGAGGGATTTATGTGTATATGATAAATTCCTTCCCTCGAAAATTTCCTTCACTCATACCTCCTCTGTGTTACAACATATGACGTGTCATTGATCTCATTTGTACACGCGAGGTGCCTAATTGCTTCCACCGCCCTGAAGGGAATGCGTAAGTTCTGAATGATGTTCACCAACCTGCAGTCTTCTGTACTCGTTGTCCCGTGCGCAGAAAACAGCACGTAGGTCATGATTCAGTTGTCTTGAAGCAGCAATAAACTGCTAGCGAAGAACTGGTATTGTATAAATAACTTAATTTTGAATTAGTGCCGGCCGCTGTGGTCGAGCGGTTCTAGGAGCCTCAGTCCAGAATCACGCTTCCGTCTCCATAGTGAATTTGATGTTTGGATGTATGAAGTTTAGGTGTGTAAGGAAATCCAGGAGCTTGTCGCTACCTTGGGGCTAGATGACGAACGTGTCATCGACATATCGGAAGAAGCAAGATTACCATTCCTAGACGTCATGGTCAGGAGAAGAGCTGATGGTACCCTGAGCCACGGTGTGTACAGGAAGAAAACGCACACGGAGCCCGTACCTGCATGCAGACAGCTGCCACCACCCTTCTCAGAGGAATGGAGTACTAAAAACACTAGTACACAGGGCGCACAGCATCTCAGACGCAGAGAATCTGCCCCAGGAATTGGAACACCTCAAGACCGTGTTCCGAAAAAACGGGTAATCGGAATGGCAGATTAGACGCGCTCTCCGTCCCACCACCACAGCACAACCTGTGGAGACGGATGAACTCACGGAAGAAGTATCCACTGCCTTTATTCCGTGCAATGGCGCACTATCGTGGAAAATCGGCCGTATATTAAAGAAACACCGAGTTAAAACCGTCTTTCGTCCGCCCAATAAAACACGGGCGTTACTGGGAAGTGTGAAAGATGATCTCGGTTTGAGTAAGGCCGGCATATACCAAATTCCCTGTGAGTGTGGGAAGACTTATATCGGACAAACAGTACGCACCATCGAAGATCGTTGCCGAGAACATCAAAGGCACACTCGACTGAAATATCCAAAAAAGTCGGCGGTAGCAGAGCACTTTTTGTCCGAGAAACACGAGATGGATTATGAGCGTACCAAGATCCTGGCTCAGACATCTAAATATTGGGACAGCGTTATAAGGGGTCTATCGAAATTCGCACCAGGGAAGATCTTATCAACCGAGATTACGGCTACAATATCAACAAGGCTTGGGACCCGGCACTGAATGTCATTAAGAAGACTCTCAGCAAGAAGTACGAACTGGCGACCAGGGCGGACGTAGCAAGCACATCGGCGCTACGACAGATTCCGACGCCCACGTCTTCGCGACCGCCGGCACGCGGGCGCGGACGGCGAAGAGAGCGGCCCGCGGGGGGAGGGGATTTAAATCGGCCGCCCGCCCTCAGGAGCTCAGTTCGTCAGCGCACCTGACGATGGCGACATGTCTGATCGCCGAAATATTGTGCCCGTTGGACACTATGAACCGGCAGTATACCCGTGTACTGTTCGAGCAACAAATACGCCGGGAGAAACTGAAGAATCACAAAAATATTCTGCATTCTTCACAATTTCGCAGAGAGTAAACAAAATAATGAAAAGTATGTTTGCATGGTTACTATCAAATTCGTTCTCAATTCCATGTCCAAAAACCAGAGATTGATAATTAAGTTCTTAACCAATACCGACTGCGGCAGTCAACATGTCTGTCCCCCGAAATTGCCGATCGAGCTCTTACGTTTACAAACCGGAGATTGCTAATTAAGTCTTTACTGATACCGACTGCGGAGGACAACATGTCTGGGACAGACTGCCCATCGACATCTGATCTGACAGCCGAACCACCACGCTCACCATTCAAGTTAGGCGCCACCCGAAGATCTCCGAAGTGCTTCTTCTGTCTTTTCGTTTAGCCGTTGTTTATTATTCTCCTGGTAATTAACATTATTGGAATAATGGAACGATAGCCTGCTATTGAGACATACTTTTGTATGAAATTCAAGTAAATTCACTGTTTAGTTTTTCTAATATTAATAATAGTGGTTTATCATTTTGACGCGCTATTCCGAACACAGTTGATAATCGCAGAGAACGATCACAAATTCGGCTGTCTGTCTCACGATACACGTACCCAACAAGCCATCTGTCACCGGTACCTCACATCATATTACGTCATCTTTCCTCTGCTGCCTTCTCAACTGCTGCAAGAAGAGCTTCTTGTCGCTGATTATGATGGTTGTAAAGGCATAAATATTACAACCTGTGGTACGATCTCTACTAGATGGAAATTAACTGTTCTGTAAAAATATCATTTTGGAGCAACTTCAGAATTAAAGCCTATTACGTAGCATTTTAGGTTTACAATTTAACAGTATAAAACTTCACTGTTTATGATTTAATGAAATGGTATTGGAAAATGAAGACAATTTGACATCGTTAAGTTATTCGGTCTTCTTCCTCCTCGCCTTTCCCCTTACTCTGTGGGATCCGGTTTGTTATGTGGGTTTTCGCAGTCGGTCACCGGATGCCATTCCTGGTGCCTCCACTGGCCCCGGGACGGAAGCTGTGTACCCTATCTGTCTGCGTCTAGTGCAAATCTCATGTTCAAGTGACCTAGCTTGTTTCTAACGTGGGTACCAGCCCAGCATTCACCTAGTTGCATGTGGGAAAGAGCCTAAAAACACATACAGACAGGCCAGCTCATCAGTCCTCGTCGTTAATCCGCGAGGAAAGTTCAATATGTGGCAGGCTCGCCTTCCCGAATTCCGAAAGCGGCATGCTAACACGCTTGTCTGTCTCAATGGGTCATTAATGTATTCAATAAGATTTATTAATATCGCTATCAATATCTGTTTTTCAAAGTAAGAACAAAATTTAGAGGATCGTGTCGATCCAAATACCTGTCTTCCAATTTTAAAAATGGCTTATTTTAACTACGAGGATTGGAACTTTAATAGTGGCAACTATTTATTTACAGCTCGTACAAAATACATACGTGTTTCAAAGTTTTACTGACCTTCAAAGTAGTCACTAGCATTGTGTATAACCCGTTGCGAGCGATGTGGAAGTCGTAGGATACTCTTAGCAGTGCCAGTTGTATTGACAGTTCGAGCGGCGCGGTGTATTGCCCGACGAATTTGTAGCAGTTCTGAAGCGAATGTCGTGAACTGTTTCCTTCAGTTTAGAAATCGAGTAGAACTCAGTAGGGCTTACGTCAGGGGACTGCAGTAGGTGGTACAACACTTAGCAGCCGCATCAGTCAAACAAATCAGTAACACTTTGCACTGTACGTGCTTGAGCATTGTCCTGCAAAATGATGGTCAGGTCCTGCAGAAACACTTCTGTCTCTATACTGTTCATTTTTGGAACACAACCTACGACCAGCTTAGAGACAGAAGCGATGACACATTTGCAGGAACTGAACATCATTTTGCAGGACAATGCTCAAGCACATGCAGTGCAAGCTGTTACTGATTTGTTTGACTGATGGGGCTGCTAAGTGCTATACCACCTACTGCACTCCCCTGACTTAAGCCCTACTGAGTTCTACTCGATTTCTAAACTGAAGGAAACAGTTCACGACATTCGCTTCAGAACTGCTACAAATTCGTCGGGCAATACACCGCGCCGCTCGAACTGCCAACACAACTGGCGCTGCTAAGAGTGTCCTACGACTTGCACATCACTGGCAACGGGTTATACACAATACTGATGACTACGTTGAAGTTCAGTAAAACTTTGAAACACGTATCTGTTTTTTACGAGCTGCAAATAAATAGTTGCCACTATTAAAGTTCCAAACCTCGTATAAGCAAGCATGTTTCTTAGGTGAATGCAAGATAACGGAAGGGATATACAACCAAAATTCACCTATAATTAACTCAAATATTATAATTTTCCAAGCAGCCAGTCTTAAAATATATGTTTTAAGTATTCTTATAAGCTAGACGCTTTCCATATGTACTTCGTACTAACGAAGCAACTTAAATGTATTAATAACGTAGTAGACTTAAAATATCAATTTCATTATTGAGTGAAGTCATGAACGTTGAGCCTGTCTTCTAATGTGGAGATCTTAAGCCTCTGTTTCATTAGCTTCACTTCCGAAAATGGTTATTTCCACTGCTGTACGTGATCAAAAGTGGCAGGTACATTCGTAGAACGACCTTGATATAATGCAAGCTATCTTTCAAGTCTTATGGGTCCTGGTTTGGATGAAATGAGGTATGAAACAAAATAGTTTTCCCCGAAAGCGGCATCATTTCATAATCGACGGTTCAGATACGCTTCCGGCCATGCTGATTTACGTATTCCGTGATTTCCCTAAATACATCCAGTACTTCTAAAGTACACGTCCGATTTCCTTCCCCATCCTTGTAACAAACCCAGCTTATTACCCGCCTCCAATCACGTTAATGTGAACGGGATGTCAAATTCTAGTCTTTCTTTCTTCATTTCAAACTCCAAAACTCCGTCCAACATGTTTTGAAAAGTCTTAGTCGTTTTGCCTGATGGAGAGCAACGCATTTGACAGGATGCCACTCATAATTTGGTGTTAGTTACATGTTACATAGATCATTTGAACGATACTTATATCAAAATGATTTGAAACGAGTCTGTTTACAGGATATGTATAGATGATTAGTGTTAACATTAATGAACACATTATTTTAGTCCTACTCATGTATCTACACTTAAAACAATTTTTTTCTGATTACTAATTTTTAAATAGAAATTCGTCGGCGGGATAGAAGGAGTGACCGGGACAAATTATTTGAAATTAGATTTAAAACTTGCTTTGCTATCTGTCATACACTTTATTGGGAAATGATCAAAAATTTTAGTGATGTATACTGAACATCGTTCTGAGCCACTGATAGCTTCAATAACAGAATAAGACTTTCACTCTGCAGCGGAGTGTGCGCTGATATGAAACGCCTTGGGAGATTAAAACTGTGTGCAAGACCGAGACTCGAACTCGGGAGTTCGAGTCTTGTTCCGGCAGACAGTTTCAATCTGCCAAGAAGTTTCATATCGACGCACACTCCGCTGCAGAGTGAAAATCTCATTCTGGAGACATCCCCCCAGCGTGTCGCTAAGCCATGTCTCCGCACTATCCTTTCTTCCAGGAGTGCTAGTTCCGCAAGTTTCGCAGAAGAGCTTCTGTGAGGTTCGGAAGGTAGTAGACGAGGAACTAGCAGAATTGAAGCTCTGCAGAGGGGTCGTGAGTCGTGCTTGGGTAGCTCAGTTTGTAGAACACATGCCGGCGAAAGCCATAGGCCGAGTCTCGGTCTGGCACACAGTTGTAGGAGCTAATATATTCTCACTTCAAAAGATGTTACTGGGGAACTAATAGACAAAAGGCGATAGAAACTCGTGCATCCGTAATAAAGGCCATGCGTGAGGCGTACAATAAATTTCACATTAAGATACTGGGGTGTCGCAAGGAAGCATAATAGGACCTTTCACATACGGGACACGCTGCATTATAAGACTGATCGCTGACGATGCGATTGTGTACAGGGAAGTACCGTAGTTGACAATATTCATAACGAATTGTCGATAAATATATGGTAATGAGTTTAACAAAGAGAAGGACAAAGAACCGTATAGCGTCTTATTAGAAGTTTAATGGTGAGTATTGTGAGCATATTAAATCGTGTAAATATTTAGGGGTAACGCTAAGAAGCAGTATGAAATGGGACGATCACGTATAATAGGTGTTACAGAAGGCGAATGGAAGATTTACATATTTTGGAAGTGTTATGGGGAAGTGCTGTGCATCTATAAAGGAAGTCGCACACAAGAGTCTAGTGGGACCAATTCTAACTGATATTGCTGTATTGGGAGTCTCCATCAAGAAGACTTGACAACGGACATCCATCGAATTCAGAGACTCGCCGCTTGGATCGTAGTACGTTGGTACAGACAACACAAAATGGCTGGCTCTGAGCACTATGGGACTCAACTGCTGAGGTCATTAGTCCCCTAGAACTTAGAAGTAGTTAAACCTAACTAACCTAAGGACATCACAAACATCCATGCCCGAGGCAGGATTCGAACCTGCGATCGTAGCGGTCTTGCGGTTCCAGACTGCAGCGCCTTTAACCGCACGGCCACTTCGGCCGGCGACAACATAAAAGGCCTACAGAATTGCTCTGAGTACTTAAACCTGAAATAATTTTAGGACTCATAATTGGAACGTCAGCGATTTTGTATCGTAATCTAACAAAAAACAACTAACTGACAGGTGTTTCTTGCACTCACAACAGCTCCACGCATCGACTCATCGCGTCACCGGTGGAGACATTACTGGTCTGAATACGCTCTGTGCACTAACGAATGCATTTGTGATCTAGACTGGTATTTTTTTTACTTAAAAGATGAGTCCTTGAAAAATAGGTGTTACAGTTTTTACGACAACCTGTCACTTTAATTTATACAACGTGTAATTCGAAAACGACTTATACTGTCACCAACATATACCTCGCGTAGGGATAGCGAAGAAAAGATGCGAGATGTTGGGGCGCGTAAGGATTCTTATAGACAGTCATTGTTCCCTCACTCAGTACCTGAATGAAATTGGAAAGAACGTTGATAATGTTGGTACAATACACCCTCCGTCATGTACTATAAAGTGGCTGGCGGAGTATCTGTGCAGATTGAGGTTATTACATTCTTCTTGAAGTCTACGGATATTTCATTGTCTCATGTATCTTGCATACCACGTGGAATAGTTTCGTCATGGCTCGCTCTCCTAAGAATCTCAATAATTCTGAGGGAAACCTGTTCACTCGAAGGGCGTTGGTTCCAACTAGGTCTTGATAGAAGACAGATATAAAATATGTGCTGGTCTTCTGACCAAAAAGGCAGCTAGTTGAATATGTGTAAAGATAATGACGTTTCAAAGAAAACTGATTAGCGTATTGAATTTTGGCAAGACTCAAATTATGGTTCAATAATTATCATAGGACTCCACAAGCTATAAAAAATATTCAGACAATACAAAAGCACTTAAAGAAGTTAAGTCTTTGCGATTAACGTAGATCACCCTCTACCTAGAATTAAATGCGCACTATTTCGGCTACATTCCCAATATTATAGGTGATTTGATGAGGAAATTAGTTCATTCTGACTGTTTATATTCAACAAACACAAAATACTCGACGTATTGGGATAATATTTTCAAATTTTTAATCGTTTTATAGGAATTATTCACGGTGGTCAGAAATAGTCTGAAAAACTTGTAAGAGTGTTTCAGGACAGATTATACTGAGAAATAAATGTAAAGAAAAAAATTAATACGTTGCGCCATTTCCGGTTTAATTAGCGTCGAAGTTAGCCAATCAGTCCGTTGCTCGTGCAAATTCAAGCGGCTCGAAAGATACAATTAGTGCCAGTTGTTCTCATAGCGTAGCTGATAGTCCAGGAGACTGCTCAGCCTTTGGCTCGGGTTTGATCCTTACTGTTGTCCCATAGACAACTTTTGTGTCGCTCCCTTTCTCGGTTTTTAGGAAATCAGACGAAGAGCACGTTTGGCGAAACCGTCTCTGGCGGGCTACTTGAATTTTCCACTGCTGATGCTATGAAATCCACCGTCCTGCACACGCCAGTCTGAGTTCGAGACGAAAATCCTGACAGTCGGTGTCCGCGTCTCCGACACCATTACAGAAGGAATGTTTTCGTTTTCTGTCCGTTTCACCCGCTTCAAGCTTCCGATGGCCGGATCCCAAGCTCTGCCTGACTGCAAGTCACCGTCTTTATTGAGAGTGTTGTCAGGTACTTTTATTATACAGTCCCAGACACCATTACTAAGTTTAATGATAGCTGTCTCGTCCAATGCAATTCGGTGTTCCGTTTTTCAGATCCTGTTCTGCTACAATACCTTCAGTACAGGTGATGGCTTGCGGTTAAGCCGAGCCTGGGACTCCGTCATCGGAATGTTGAAGCGGATGCAGCAGACGTGCAACGAAAACATTGCCTTATACGGCTCTTGACAGGACACCAGCGACGCCAAGGAGACGGCGCGGCTGTTTTACGGACAGAAGCAGCAATCACAGGAGATCACCACTTGATGCTGGCCGAGGACCACTCCTCCGAAAGTTCATGTATATTTACTCACTTGACAGAGCTGGAAGCTGGAGAAAATGTTATAAATTAATGTCACAGTGACACTCTGCATTCGTTCAAGGACTGAACTGTTACAAACAAAATCTAAATCAAGTTGAGTGTGGCTTTTTGTGGTTTCCAACACCCGTTTAGGCATACGCTGGGCAAGATTTCCGCCTCATAAAATACAATACGCAAACAATTTAAGTACGATCACATACACAGAAATTTTAAGATGTAGATGGCCTGCACGGCTTTTCCCCCTTAGCTAACTGACGAGTATGGCTCCAGGAATGGCATCCGGTCGCAACGTTAAATAAATTGTGTTTGAGAAATCTTGAGTGCATCGTCGATCCAACGAGAGTGGATAAAAGACGGACAGGCAGAACTACATGTAGGACAGTATAGCAGTACTTTTAAACGCTATGTTGTGTACAGTAAAGGCAATCATTGATTTAAAACTGTATCATTACAGTCCTACAGCCTGTGACAAAAAACTGCAACTATTTTATGCTACTTGGTGTTTCATTGTGTCGTTACTCACGACTTAGCAAGAAAAGCCCATTATTGTAAAGTCTGGGATGTGCGACCCCCACGCACTTTCAAACGTGTGATGAAACTACCTTATACAAGCTAAAACTTTTTTATGCCTTATTAGCAATGTGAAGTGTTACTAGAAAGAGTCAGTAAGTACCTAAATGGTGCAACTCTCTGTTACAACTCGTCGCTTGGTTTTATTTCCACTAAGCTGAACTATTGGATTAGCACTTTTGGGAGCATCCATATACTCAGGGAGCTTTACTGACATGCTGTATTCTTATTTTTTAATCGTTTGCACGGAGCGGTGAAAATTTAGGGCTGGGTGAAATAGTGTGCTGATCACAAAGCTGGGTTCTATTCCCAAATGAAAATATATTGCGCAACAAAATTAAAGTATTACTTTTTCGAAAGCTCGCAACTGCCTCCTGTTGTGACGCATAAGTTTGAAATTTAGCTCAAAGGTGCCTATAACCTTCTTCTGTTAGGGTGGACAAGCGAGGCAGCCCGCGACGTCGCCTTCGGGCTCAGCGCCGCTTCAGACAACAAGATGTCAGCACATGCGAAAAAACGAACGCAGCTCGGAAGTTCATGTGAGCTGTAAGGTGAGTTAATGAGGTCACATTGGCATCAAATTTCACTACAATTCTGCCCAACCTCACAGTGGACATGTCACACGATGAGAAGGTCGCCGCAGCCCCTATTATTCATATTTCAGCCCTTCTTTTGACGTGTCTGCGATCGAGGTCAGAACCGCGATACCCAGCGCGGTTTTCTAATGGGTGGCCGAGGGAAACATTTCAGACACATCGCCGTTCAGAAGCGAGATGGAAAGGCTCAAGGGGTGGCTCAAAAGGCGTCAATGAAACAACCCCTGTCCCTGAGTCGTTGTTTCCCGAACGATTTGCGGTCGAAAACGACAGTTCATAGAGAATTAGCAACGAGAAAATGTTCTTGACAACCTTTGACACTACAAGGACATTGTGGGACTGCATCCCCACTGAACGTGATCGTACCCCTTTGGAGTGCAGCGTGTCCGCAAGTTTGCACTAGGGACCGTTCAAAATCATTTGAACATGATCTTAAGCAGCAAAGGATACTTATGCGATTTCAACTCTCCTGTGGCGTGATCATGCGGGAGTGCAACATTAACAAGTGCATGAATAGAACAGCAATAGGTCCCCCTAAGACGCCCAGCTCGGCCCTCACGAAACTTTGTTGACCATATTAGAAATGTATCTTCAGAAATTTCGACACAAAATGAGCAAGCAACCTGGACAGTCAGCAACGTTGGAAGTGAAAATATGTGTGCAATGTACGTGACAACCAAGTTTTATTGCTTTTTCTTACAATTCTTTTTATTTTTACAGGGTGTCTGGCATAAACATATAATCGAGAACAGCTGCCAACATGAGTAACGTAGAAGTAAATATCCTCGGAGTAGTGAAGCAACTTAAATCACTTAATAAAAGCAAGTCCTCTGGTCCAAACTGTTTCGGGGTATGCTGATGCATTAGCTCCATACTTAACAATCATATACAACCGTTCGCTCGACGAAAGATCCGTACCCAAAGACTGGAAAGTTGCACATGTCACACCAATATTCAAGAAACGTAGTAGGAGTAATCCACTAAATTACAGGCCCATATCGTTAACGTCGATATGCAGTAGGATTTTAGAACATATATTGTGTTCGAACATAATGAATTACCTCAAAGAAAACGGTCTATTGACACACAGTCAACTTGGGTTTAGAAAACATCGTTCTTGTGAAACACAACTAGCTCTTTATTCACATGAAGTGCTGAGTGCTATTGACAAGGGATTTCAGATCGAGTCCGTATTTCTGGATTTCCGGAAGGCTTTTGACACTTTACCACACAAGCGACTCGTAGAGAAATTGCGTGCTTATGGAATATCGTCTTAGTTATGTGACTGGATTTGTGATTTCCTGTCAGAGAGGTCACAGTTCGTAGTAATTGAAGGAAAGTCATCGAGTAAAACAGAAGCGATTTCTGGCGTTCCACAAGGTAGTGTTATAGGCCCTTTGCTGTTCCTTATCTATATAAACGATTTGGGAGACAATCTGAACAGCCGTCTTCGGTTGTTTGCAGATGACGCTGTAGTTTATCGACTAATTAAGATCAAAACAAACTGCAAAACGATTTAGAAGAAATATCGGAATGGTGCGAAAAGTGGTAGTTGACCCTAAATAAAGAAAAGTGTGAGGTCATCCACATGAGTGCTAAAAGGAATTCGTTATACTTCGGTTACACGATAAATCAGTCTAATCTAAAAGCAGTAAATTCAACTAAATACCTAGGTATTACAATTACGAACAACTTAAATTGGAAGGAACACATAGAAAATGTTGTGGGGAAGGCTAACCAAAGACTGCGTTTTATTGGCAGGACACTTAGAAAATGTCACAGACCAAACAAGGAGACTGCCTACACTTCGCTAGTCCGTCCTCTTTTAGAATACTATTGCGCAGTGTGGGATCCTTACCAGATAGGACTGACTGAGTACATCGAAAAAGTTCAAAGAAAGGCAGCACGTTTTGTATTATCGCGAAATATGGGAGAGAGTGTCACAGAAATGATACAGGATTTGGGATGGATATCATTAAAAGAAAGGCGTTTTTCGTTGCGACGGAATCTTCTCACGAAATTCCAATCACCAACTTTCTCCTCCGAATGCGAAAATATTCTGTTGACACCGACTTACATAGGGAGGAACGATCACCAAGATAAAATAAGGGAAATCAGAACTCGTACGGTAAGATATAGGTGTTCATTCTTCCCGCGCGCCATACGAGATTGGAATAATAGAGAATTGTGAAGGGGATTCGATGAACCCCCTGCCAGGCACTTAAATGTGATTTGCAGGGTATCCATGTAGCTGTAGATGTACATGTAGATGTAGATATAAAATGTAATACCTTGAGAAGTAACTGAAATATTTGTTGACGGTTGTAAGTAGGCTGTTTCTGTTTTCTTATTGGCAACGTTACGTAGCGCTCTGTACGAAAATCACTGGCTGTGCTGTGTGCAGTCTGTGGCTAGTTTGCATTGTTGTCTGCCATTGTAGTGTTAGGCAGCTGGCTGTGAACAGCGCGTAGCGTTGCGCAGTTGGAGGTGAGCCGCCAGCAGTGGTGGATGTGGGGAGAGAGATGGCGGAGTTTTGAAATTTGTCATGAACTGATATATATATGATATTAAGGTAAATACATTGTTTGTTCTCTATTAATATCTTTCATTTGCTAACTATCCCTGTCAGTAGTTAGTGCCTTCCATAGTTTGAATCTTTTATTTAGCTGGCAGTAGTGGCGCTTTCTGTATTGCAGTAGTGGGAGTAACCAAGATTTTTGTGAGGTAAGCGATTTGTGAAACGCATAGGTTAATGTTAGTCAGGGCCATTTTTTTGTAGAGATTTTTGAAAGTCAGATTGCGTTGCGCTAAAAAAATATTGTGTATCAGTTTAAGGACAGTCATGTATAATTGTTCTCAGGGGACGTTTCATACGTCGACCCTTAGCCGAGGATACCTCACTGGAATCTTCTGATTTTTTTCTTGTAGTTTGTGTAATTAGTGTAGCTTTTGTTTATTGCCAGCGCGTAATTATAGAGAGAATTTCCATTGTAGTTGTAGTTTTTCATTGTTGTACAGTAAAACATTTGTGGCATGCATGTGGATTTGCACCAAGTATTTCGCAGCTGCGCTTGCAATTAACTACATATTATTTTCAGTGCTATGTTAATGTGTTCTCTTATTTTTGCTCTTCAAACTGTGCTTTTCTGTGTTATCGTGTGAAATATTGTGACAATAATGGCGTGTGAAAAACGTAACACTAGGCTCCAAAGTAAACTGAGAAATAATAGTGACGACGAGCGTAGCTTCCCAGCACCACTGTGTAATGAATTAACAGACGTTCAAAGTAGTTATTTGGTAACTGTGCATAGGGAAATGGAGCGGGCTGCAAACAATGGCGTAGACAGTGAAACAGGTAGTGAACGGGGAAGCATTATCGATCGATCGCTCGGCAACAGCTCGCATCAGGAATCCGAAATGACAGGACACAATTTTGCAAATACTGTAGATTCAGGTTTTGCGTCCTCACCGTTTTCTCAATTGAGTCAAGACACATTTTCCGCTTGTCAAAATATGAATGTTGCCGGTGCAAATTCACTGCCGAAAAGCACTGAGGAACATGTTTCAGACACCAGTGCATTGTTATTACAATTAATGCAACAAATGGGACAAAAGCTTGAAAAGTTAGACACAATGGAACAAAATCAGAGATAAACACAGCAACAGTTAGACACAATGGAACAAAATCAGAGTCAAACACAGCAAAAGCTACAAAAGTTAGACAGAATGGAACAAAATCTTCAAAAGTTAGACACAATGGAACAAAATCTTCAAAAGTTAGACACAATGGAACAACACCAGAGACAAACACAGCAACAGTTAGACGCAATGGAACAAAATCTTCACACCACGCTTGAACAAACACGTGAAGATTTAACTACTGAGTTACATAACATTGAATCGAAATGTCAAAAAGTCTGTAATGACGTAAAAACTCAAATTTGTGAGCATTTTCAACCTATTTTTTCGCGGCATGAAAATGCATTACAGAATCACGAAGCAGCCATAAAAGAACTGCAAACTATTGTTCATGAAAATCATGAGACCTTGAAAGCTAAAATTGACTCAGTTGCGTCTACCGATTCGGTTACGCAACTTGCAAAAACTCAGGAAAACCTAAAGGACACAGTAGAAAGACACATGGAGGAAATTAGTACATTATCAGAGAAAGTAGTTGAACTTTCGGATCAGCTAAATAATTTATCTACGAAGGTAGATGATAATCTGAATGACACAAAACCGGTAGTCTTTAATGACACAAAAGAGAGCGAACAAATTAGGAAACTGAAACAAAATCTGAATCAAATTAATACGCAACACCAAAGAGAAATCCGGGAAGTACAAGATCAGCTGACACAGGTAATACAAGAATTACGTATTTCAGAGGACACTCGCGCTCCAACACGGGAAGAGGGACTTAGAAATACGGAAAAGCCGCAAAATAATAACACAGGGCATTTCGGAAGTTATGAAAGAAATTGGCAATGTCCACCGAATTTTGAGATGGAACGGCCGACACGACCTAACAATGACCGATATGCTACTCGCCGACATGATGACTTTGACTATAAGCTGTTCATTATTACACGTAAATTCAAAACATTTAAGAATTCTGGCAACGACATTCATCCACAAGCGTGGCTCCATCAATTCTCTCATTGTTTTCCTCCCAACTGGTCATTGGAGCACAGATTAGAATTTATGTGTGGCTACTTAGAGAATGAACCAGCTGTAAGAATGCGATCAGTCATTCACGATTGCCACAGTGAAGGAGAATTTTATCATGCCTTCCTCTCTGCATATTGGTCTCAAGCTACACAAGACCGAGTAAAACACAGCATCATAATGATGAAACATTTCGAACAATCTGAATTTTCCAGTCTTGTGAAATATTTTGAAGATATGTTGCACAAGAATCAGTACCTGTCAAACCCATACAGCCCCTCAGAACTCATCCGCATTTGCTTAATCAAATTACCTGAACATTTACGACACATTATTTTGGCAGGACGTTGCAAAGACGACATTGAAGCTTTTCAGGGACTCCTACAAGAATTAGAAATTGACACAGACAGTCGCTGGATGCGAAAACAGGAAAACAATCACTACAGGTCACATCCGTCGCAATTCCGCGATGAAAGAAATAAAAAATGGACACGACAAGGATATTCTTACAACGTAAATCGTGACCAAAACAGACACCACCCGTATGACAACCGTTTGCAGAGTAAAAATAATTACAGAGAAAGATCGCATTTCCATAGTAATGACTATCACAGAGACTACCAGAGAAACAGACAATATGGGAACCAAAATAATTATTATCAAGGGAGACAGTATAACTTCAGACGCAACAGTTCGGCGCACAGTTACGATTCAGGGAGAAATTCTCCACAACGTGATGGACAAGGAAGAAACTACGGAATCTACCGACATGACGACAGACGATATATTCGTAACGACAGACCTGAATTGCATCAGAACTGGCGGGATTTAAACAGAGCGGGGCCTTCTCGTCAGAGTGAATTTGTAGAAGTTAGGTCTCCTAATCCCAATATCGGCGCGCGCCAACAAAGAGACAGACAATGACTCGCACAGCAGGCAGCCGCGTGCGCCCGCTGGCTCCGAGAAAAATAACATAAGACGCTAGCCTTGAGAAAACTTTTAGCATTCTTTACCGATGTATAAAACATGACAATTGCTTTTCAGGCCGGCCGCAGTGGCCGTGCGGTTAAAGGCGCTGCAGTCTGGAACCGCAAGACCGCTACGGTCGCAGGTTCGAATCCTGCCTCGGGCATGGATGTTTGTGATGTCCTTAGGTTAGTTAGGTTTAACTAGTTCTAAGTTCTAGGGGACTAATGACCTCAGCAGTTGAGTCCCATAGTGCTCAGAGCCATTTGAACCATTTTTTGCTTTTCAGTTGAAAGTCTGAGTACTATGAAGAGTAAAGGTTTACACCACATTTCACGTGTAAAACCGTTTATTGAAAGATAATCTGCTTTTTAACTTTGTCTTTGCCATACAACTTTTCACTTTACATTGCTAGTAAGCTTTGTCAGACTTAGAATCTGTTAACATACAACAATGTTTGAAGTTAAATATCCAATCAAGAACCAAGAGAACTTATTTAAACAGAAATTACGAATGCATTGTTATTGTGAACAGACGACACAGTGTTATTGTGTGTGTGCATTCTTGCTTGTTTGTTGCACGATTACGTAACGACTATAAGGCTCACATACTTAGAACATTTACCAGTACTGTTAATGAGATTTTAATGCAACATTTTGGTTTATTTGAAAATACATGCTCAAATTAAAGTGCTTTCTGAGAGATACCAGATGACACAGAGGTTAGTTTATGTGACAGCTACACGATTTTATCACGACGCTACTAATGAGTGACAATTTACAATGTTGCTTTTGCGGTGTATCTGTTTTATATCTGCACAGTTTTCTGAATTCTTCTGGAAAGAAAAACATGTTTTAGTAGTAACTTTTGTGGTATAGCAACAATGAGACAGCCTTTTTCGTGGCACAACAATACGTTACAGTACAGTACTTTCTTCATCACAACAATAAGCGTAACAACTACGATATCTATACACAAAGCATTTCACTTTTGTTTATCATGAGGTAAGTACATTGACTTCTGCAGAACTTAGCTTTCAGAGGACGATAACTACGAGACTTCCACAGAGGTTATCTTACAACATGACGCACAGTTTAGCGCTACAGTACACGTATTTGAGTGATTAATTTCGCACTTAAAACATTTATTTTTTTAAAGATGTTTGAAATAGCAACGGCCTTGCCACAGTGGATACACCGGTTCCCGTGCGATCACCGAAGTTAAGCGCTGTCGGGCGTGGCCGGCGCTTGGATGGGTCACCATCCCGCCGCCACGTGCTGTTGCCATTTTTCGGGGTGCACTCAGCCTCGTGATGCCACTTGAGGAGCTACTCGACCGAATAGTAGCGGCTCCGGTCAAAGAAAACCGTCTTAACGACCGGGAGAGCGGTGTGCTGACCCCATGCCCCTCCTATCCGCATCCTCACCTGAGGATGATACGGCGGTCGGATGGTCCCGATGGGTCGCTTGCGGCCTGTAGACGGAGTTAGTTAGTTAGTTAGTTAAAGATGTTTGAAATACAATGATACAAAGTTTTTCTGTGATACATTTCATTCCATTGCTGTAATCTGTAACACCTGAGGGTATAATTACATTAATCCTCAGGGGGGTACACGCCTACTTTGTGTACCATGTGTATGGCAAGCACAAGGAGCCCTAGCTAATATGGTATTTGCTTATACAACTTTACACATCGGTACCATATTTCTCTAACACAGAATTACACAGCTATCTGATTATTTGACAGAGATAAACATTTTTTTACTACATCAGTCACACATGTTTACGCAATTACACAGTTGGATAACTTCAAACTTATGAAATTGTATTTTGTCTGTACTTTGTGAACTGTTCATATTTTTTCGGAACCATTGTGATACTATAAGAGCTTTGAATGATGTATTTGGTAAGGGAGCATGATTTTAAAGTACGTTTGAGGTAGATGACACTATTGAAATGAGCAGAGAATATTTTTTTAGGATTTGAAATTATTGCAGAAAGCTACGACGATTATGAGAGTTGACTGAGGTGTTATGATGTTATTTTTACGACGACGATGTGTATTATGCTGCTGAGGTATGTTTGTGATCAATAAGCTGATGCTATATGAGGAATTTGATTATACTATGTATTAATTATGATGAAATATTGAAGTGTCGTCGCAAGATTGACGTGTCGACGAATATGTATATGTGTAATAAGGTAAGGAGTAATGAGTAGTGGTTAGGGACTCTGACTTGTGAAAAAGGATGTTGGAAACCAAGAATCGTACTTTAAGAGTTATGAAATGTGTGTAAATGCGTGAATGTATCACAATGCCGGCGAAATTTTTTTGGACACTGTTATATTCATAAGATTTTGTTTCTACACATTTGTAACGCAAATTCTCGACCTGTGAAATTTTTATATGAGACTGTCACTGTAGCGCAAACTGCTGTCGTAAATATTTCGGTAAGGAAGCTAAGTGACTCAGGTGGCGCCCAGGTGTGCCAGCCACCTGGAGAAAAAGCCATTAGGTGAAAAAAAAAGAGGCCATTATCCTCGCTGTTGACATTCCTTTGTAGAAAGCATCGCAAGTACGACACGCTCATTACTTGGAAAGATACTTACATCTGCACACCTGATTATGACAAGCGTATTTCTACGAGAATTGAGAGAATTTCTACTAACTTATGAAATGCCACATGACTATTGAATGATATTTTTATGCTTTGTACATAGTTGCTTATTTCATTTGATATCTAGTTTCCAGCTGTGTTGCAGCATTGCTTTTATAAAATAAAATGCATTTGCTAATGTGAACACTTTCTGTCAACAGATCTATTAAATAATAATTTTGTAATCCACATTCTTAAAAAAAGGAGCACTTGGAAAGGAAAGAATAATAACAAGGGACTAGTAACAGTAACTGCACACATAATTTTCTTTTCAAGTACATGGTAATATTTTTTCTACAATAAGTTGTTGTGGTGCACCACTTTAATTACTTAGACATTAAGATGTGATTATACATTTCCCTTATCTGCATTGTTATCTTTAGTGTACTATTTTTTCTGCTTGAGCTATGTCATGTTTAGGTATAAGTTATTTCATTTTCTGATGCTGTTTGGCAGGCATAGTGCTACTTAATTTTAATTTGTGTTACTCTGCTAAGCCAGATTTATTTTTCTTGTTTGCTGCACATTGCCTTATATTAGTTGTAATATTGCAATTGCTTTGCTAATTTCTATAATGCTGCTTCCTTTGCAAATCTGCATTTTTTGTCATTGCTGTTTGTGTTAATTGTTTTGTGCTGCTGCATTGCCTCGCCCCTTAGTTTAGCATCTGAGCTCAGTAGATTTAAGTTAGCTTAAGAGGGGGTAGGCTATATAAGAGAACAAGTTGTGATGAACTGGAAGAAATGCATTGAGAAGCTATAAGAATATGGTTTACCCAACAAAGTATTTTGAAAGAGGATATGAACAAAAAAGTAGGTTTCAGAGACAACAACTCTAGGTAGGATTTTCTTGGAAATAAATGATGTAAGATAATGGAAAATAAATAATGAGGTAAGAAATATGTGAACATATAAATACAGAAAGCATGCTGGGACAGGACTTTTTTGGTGGAAACAAATGTTGAAATAAGACGAAAGATCTATGGAATGAAGTTTTGGGTTGGACTGCAGTACCAAATGTTACACTGAAAACAAACCCTGTCCTTTCCTTTTGTGTTATCCCCCTATGTGTTTGCGTACCCTTGTGTATTTGTTTTCTTCCTGTCTCTGTGTACTGTTTCATAAAATTTTTTTTCTCTTCTAATACTAAGCTACATTCACTATGATGAGGAATACTGTTATCCTCAAATATAATTTGCATTAATAACATGTTATTTACTTTGTAAAGATGTTTAGACATTATTTATCTGTTCTGTTTTGTTGCTCATGTGTGAAGTTGATGTTTCAAAAGTTATTCTGATCTTTTATGTAGGTACTTAGAATTCCTGTAACACTGATGTATATGTTATTTCGATTCTTCTGTAAAGCCTGTATTACTACAAATGTTATCTGTATTATTATATTTTTAATGATGTTTTCTGTATCTTTGTCATTGTATTCTTATGTTATAAAATTGTAATTGACACCAGTTCATCAAATTAAGTAGCTTGTAAGTTCCATTTCACTGCACACGTTTCTGTTGGTCATAGTATATGGACAATATGTGAGAAGTAGGGACTGTTAGTGTTTACACGTGTGTTAATAATTCAGCAAGGGACTGGATAACAGCATTGCTGGTTCTAAGGACAATTCCAAAAACTTTGTGAGTTCACAAGTGGTGGTTATGAACTTGCTATATTGTCTGCAAGACTCTTCGATGGTGATTGTGCACCTGCACATTTGCAACAGATGGCTGCTGGCCGTCTCTACAAGGACTACAGTGGGTCTGCACCTTTGATGACCCACCAATACCATTATTTCTACAAGGACTACAGTGGGTCTGCTTCTTTGCTGACTCACCAGTACCATTATTTCTACAAGGACTGCAGTGGGTCTGCGCCTCTGGTGGCCCACCAATACCGTAATCTCTACCAGGACTACAGTGGGTCTGCTCTGTGATGACCTACCTACCAATATTCTTCAAAACGTCGAATGACTCTGCTGTGGGTTTGCTCTGTTGTGGCCCATTACCTGTCAGCATGTCAAGAGTCAGCACTGTCTTTCCGTTGAAAGGACAACACTACTTCTTCAAGACTGCACGGAAATTCACTACTTCCGTGTGCATTGTCTTTTACTGCTCAGACTTTGAGAAAAACACTGCAATTGTACTGTGATGATCAGGACTGTCTTTATGGACTGTGAGAAAATTTTAGCTTTTGACCAACATTGTTTCAATAAGTGTGTGCATATGATATCTTTCTTACTGTAATTATGAAAAATTTTTTCAAATCTGTATTGGCCAGTGCCCAAAACAATTTGTAAAATTTTTTGTGGGGAGCATGGGGGCTATGTAAGTAGGCTGTTTCTGTTTTCTTATTGGCAACGTTACGTAGCGCTCTGTACGAAAATCACTGGCTGTGCTGTGTGCAGTCTGTGGCTAGTTTGCATTGTTGTCTGCCATTGTAGTGTTAGGCAGCTGGCTGTGAACAGCGCGTAGCGTTGCGCAGTTGGAGGTGAGCCGCCAGCAGTGGTGGATGTGGGGAGAGAGATGGCGGAGTTTTGAAATTTGTCATGAACTGCTATATATATATATGATGATATTAAGGTAAATACATTGTTTGTTCTCTATGAATATCTTTCATTTGCTAACTATCCCTGTCAGTAGTTAGTGCCTTCCATAGTTTGAATCTTTTATTTAGCTGGCAGTAGTGGCGCTTTCTGTATTGCAGTAGTGGGAGTAACCAAGATTTTTGTGAGGTAAGCGATTTGTGAAACGCATAGGTTAATGTTAGTCAGGGCCATTTTTTTGTAGAGATTTTTGAAAGTCAGATTGCGTTGCGCTAAAAAAATATTGTGTATCAGTTTAAGGACAGTCATGTATAATTTTTCTAAGGGGACGTTTCACGGTATGCACTAGCTGCGTGCTTGTTTACTGTGCCGAAAATGTGGAATGTAGCATCGTTCGAGAAACAGACGAAATCGAGGAATGCCTGGCTTTCATTCGTTTTCGTCAGAATTGTCTCCGGGAATGCCTTCTGTCGCGGCCTGTCCTCTGGCTTGATTTTATGACGATGCTGCAGTTTGTACGCCTGTAGGCGTGAAATTTAATGGACGACATCGTGCACTGTCGAACGAGGTAACTGTAACTGCCTACTTGCTTGTCTGATTGACTTACGAGGGCTCCGCCGTATGGACGTCAGGATTAATTCAACAGTAGCCTCTGGTATTGCGTGCTTGGCGAGGTGGCCCGACATCGAAAGCAAACTCCCGATTTCCCCGAACCGCTTGTCCCATTTCGTTATTGTTACGTAAATGGAAACAGCTTCAGTTGGTCGCAGTTCATACTCACTCCGAAAACGACGTTGTACCACAGTAACAGACTTTAGCTCCGCAAGGCAATGCTCACAGAACTACTTTTGCTGTAGAGTGGATATTGCTACTGTCGCGCGCTTACGTGAACAAGGCAGTTCACGAGGTACCAACTGCCACAAGGAAACACAGAAAACATTTCGAATTGCCATATTTGTGGAAGCAAATCGCCAACAAATACCTCAGTTACGTCTGAATTTTTACGTTTTATATTATTATACGTTCAACCCGGATATCCAGTGTAGCACTTTTTTTCAAATTTGATTGTTTAAAATATAATAGTAAGCAAACTATATTACTATAATTTTATTTTTTTGATATTTACAATGCAATATTGTTACCATCAATAACATTCATTACAGTGAATACTACACAATGTATATTATTTGAATTCGAAACCAAGTACACAGACTAGTTACGACGCAGGAATATAGCACCATAATAGTGCAGCTGTTCTCTCGAATTCTGAACTCAGTTCCCCTGTTCTCACCCCTCACAGCAATGATTCCCACTATTTGGAGAACGGTCGGTCTTTTCATGACAGCTTTGGCTATAGCCATCCGTACATACTCAAAAACGTACAATTTTAAAAGTACTGACGCTTGTTTCAAAATTGTAGCCAAGAATGTTGATACCTCTAATTTTCCACCCTGCCAGAAAGAACCCAACAGACAAATCGAAAGAGCTGGATGTATCACCTGTGTATGTAGAATTGCTAATCTGATAATACCGACACCTGAATTACCTTTAAATAACGGATGGCTAGAAGTTGATAATTTACACGAATGCTATTGGTTCGATGGGGACGGACGAGAGCAAATCTAGATGGATGAGAGCGACTAATAATTATATATTTTTATGGACGATCGAAAAACTGGTTTATTTATTGCGAAAAGTATTGTTGTAGCTTTTATGATGTAAAAATACTATACGAATAAAAAACTTAGAATAACAAAAATATAACAAAGACGCGACGTCCACTGCGCGCACTTTTAGCGTTGCTGACTGTCTAGATCCCAGAGAATTTCTATTTTATAATTTTTTTACATTAATGTGATGAGACAGGAAGCAAACGACAAAGATTTCAAAGTGTGTAAAACTGTAGCACCATATACACTGATGAGCCAAACATTATGGCCACCTGCTTAACAGCTTGTTTGTCCGTCTTTGGAACGAAATACATAATTGATTCTGCGTATCAGGGAACCGACAGTTTCTCGGAAGGTTTGTGGAGGTATGTGGCATTAGATATCTATGCACAGGTCATGTAATTCGTGTAAACAGCGGGCCGCTGATGAACGTACGTGCTGATGGTGTCTGATAGCGATCCAGATGGGTTCCGCAGGATTTACATCAGGCGAATTTGGTCTCCGAGACATCAAAGTAAGTTCACTATAATGCTCCTCAGACAACTGTAGCACGGTTCCGGCTCCGAGACACGGACAATTACACTGCTGAGACATGGCAGCGCCGTAGGGGAAGGCAACAAACAGGAACGGGTACAGATTGTTCACAGCTGTTAACGTGTCTTCGAATGCTACCACTGGTGCCTTGCTAGCGCAGGAGAACAGAATGTCCCCTATACCTATACTGCGACCTCCAGCCTGCGTCCGTAGCGCGCTGCACGTTTAGAGCCGCCGTTCACCTCGATAACGGCCTTTGTGAAGACGACAATCGACCTAGTGTGGCAAAAACGACACGTTTCCATCGGTCGACGGTCGAAACCCGATTGACTCGTGACCGCTTTAATGGTAATTGACGATGTCATTCGGTCAACATGTGAACACATAGGGGTGGTCTGCTGCGAAGCTACAAGTTCAACAATGTATAGTAAACGGTGTGCTCCGAAAGACTTGGGCGTGCACCAGCATTGTGCTGTTTCGGCAGAGATGCCACAGGTCACCATCTGTCCTACTTTACAGAACAGATAGGCCTCCGAACCCCACGTTCTGTGAAGAGTCGTGGATGTCCAACCATTTAGCGCCGAGTGGTAGTTTCATCGTCCTTCTACCTCTTTCCGTGGATGCTCACCACAGTAGCAAGTGAACATTCGACCAGCTTCGTCGTTTTCAAAATACTCCTTTTTATTATTAAAGTACTAAATAATCTGCTCCTTATAAGGAGTCGCTTATCTCAATGGATTTCCCCATTTTCAGGCCATATCTTCACTAAAGTGATCCCCCGTCCGGGCCTGCTTCGCTTACCTACTTCTGTCATCGCGTCACGTGCCCACAAAGGCACCAGGCGGCATTCAATGACGCTCTGGGCAGTGGTCATAATATTTTGTCTTACCAGTGTATGTTTTTGACACATTTGAAACGTTTCTAACTGTGTTAGTGCTAGTCAGATTCTTGCAGACTTTTTGTGTAAACGATTTCTTCTTTTTCTTCCAGTGTTCAACACTGAGGTTGGTTTGCAGCGGAGCGCCAATCCTCTCTTCTGTCTGCCTTCCTCTTCATTCCCACGTATGTGTTACATCCAACGTCATTCATGATCTGTTGCATGTATGATATCCTTGGTCGGCCCCGCCGATTCCTTCCCTCAATAGCTCCTTCTGCTATTGTTCCAATGATGTTGTTGTGTCGTAGGATGTGCCCTACAAGTTTGTCTCTTCTACTTTGGATGTGCCTCCACAGAGATCTGGTTTCCTGTACTCTTCTAAGCACCTCTTCATTTATTACTTTGTCTCTCCAGCTGACATTTATCATCCTTGTATAGCACCTCACCTCCAGGGCCTCTAGCCGTCTTATCTCTTCCAATTGTCAAAGTTTCACATCCGTATAGGGCCACACTCCAAACGAAAGCTTCCTTATTTTCAGACTGATGTTCTTGCTGGTGAGAAAGTTCCTCCTCCGATTAAATGCAGTTTTTGCCTTTAGCATTCTGCTCGCAATGTCTTTCCTGCTTCTACCATCCCTTGTGATTTTGCTTCCCAGGTAAGTAAATTCCTCTATCACTTCCAGCTGCTCTCTTCCAATTCTCATTCTCCGACTTTCATATTCTGCTCCTGTACTGCACACCACCACTTTAGTTTTTTTCTTTTTTATTCTCTTTCCATACTGATTTCATAGAATCCTTTCCATTGTTCTGAGGACTTCTTCTAGATCTTCTTTTGTCTCCGTGTCTATTGCAATATCATCTGCATAACGTAGCATTTCTATCTTCTGCCCATTAATTTTGATCACCACCTCAGTAGTTTCTCGAATTTGGTCTACAGCTTCGTGGATGCAAGCGTTGAATATAAGAGGAAAGAGAGCACATCCTTGTCTTACCCCTTTTCTAATATTTGCTTCTTGTTCCTGGTGACAGTTTCTAGTCATTGCCACCTCATTCTTATAGGAACTGAGTATCACACGGATGTCTTTGTACTTTATTCCACTTTTCCTCAGCACTCTGAAAATCTCTTGCCAGATAACGTTATCAAATACCTTTTCCATTCCTACAAAGGCAATATAAGTTGGTTTATTTTTCTGGAATTGCTTTTCGATAACGAGTCTCAGTGCCAGAATCGCCTCTCTTGTTCCCAATTCCCTTCTGAAACCAAACTGATCTTCACTCAGCATGTCCTCCACCTTCTCTTTAATTCTGTTCAGAACCATTTTTATGAGAATTTTTGATGCATGTGATATTAGTCTTAGAGTTCGGTACTGTTCACATTTTGTAGCTGCTGCCTTCTTTGGTATAGGAACAATGATGCATTTCTGGAAGTCTGTCGATATCTCTCCTGTGTTATAGATGGACCTAATAAGTTTAAGCAGCATCGTTTTCATGCTGTCACCAGTATTCTTTATTAGTTCTGCAAGGGTATCATCAGTACCTGTTGCGTTGTTGTCCCGTAGTTCTTTTAGAGCTTTGTCAAATTCTTCTTGCAGAATGTCATCTCCATTGTCATCCTCGTCTACTTGCTCTTCTCTTCCTATTACTTCCTCCGAAAGAGGTGTTACCGCACACAACTCCTCTATGTATTCTTCCCATCTCTTCGCCATGTTTGCACCAAACAGCATTTTCCCCTCTTTATTTTCTATTGCGCCCGAGAGTGTTGTTTTACGTTTGTTAAAAAATTGATTTGCTGTTCTGTAGGCTAAATCAGTTCTTCCGTTTCTTCCGTTTTCATATTTTCTTCCACTTCTCTGCACATTTCCTCAAGAAAATTTTCTTTTGCTTTCCTAGCTTCTCTATTGACTAAATTCCTTAATCTTTCATCTTTTCCTTGTTCATCAGCTGCATTTTTGTATAATCTCCTGTTTTATATAAGCTCGATATCTGCTGTAATCTACTTCCTCTTGCTTTTAGGTTTAGTTTTTCCAACTATCTTTTCTGCTGCTTTGTATATACCGGGTTTAATTTGATTCCAGTCTTCATTTACTCCACCATGTTGAAAATTTTTAGCTAGGTTGGCTGTTTCGTGAGCATAGCGCTTTGCCAGTCCCTCAGTTTTCAGTTTTTCCAGTTTCCATTTTTAAGTTTTACTGGCTTCTTCAAACATTTGAATCTGAGTGAGCTTTTCATCAGGACCAGATTATGGTCACTGCCTATGTCTGTAGATGGAAAGCTCCTGCGAACTTTTACCTGGTTCCTAAAACGTGCTTCCACTAGAATGTAATCAAACTGTTGTCTCCACAGGTCTCCAGGGGCCTTCCATGTGTATCTTCTTCGTTTGTGATGTTGGAAAAGTGTGTTCGCAACAACTAATTGGTGCCTCAAGCAGAACGCGATTAGTCGATCTACTTTTTCATTCCTTCTTCCAAGTCCATGTTTGCGAACAATTCCTTCCTCCGGTTCTTCACCCACAACCGCATTCTAGTCCCCCATGGTAATCAGGTTTTCATTTTCCTTAGCATTTCTCATTGCATTACTTATTTCTTCATACATTTAGTCAACGACTACATCTTCTTCTTTCGATGTTGGCATGTATATTTGTATTATCACAGTGTCCTTTGGTTTGGTTTCAAGTATGACTAGTATTATTCGAGAGATATATTGCACGTAACTCTTAACACATGAGCCACAGGTTTTCCTCAAAATTATTCCAACTCCTCCCATTCCTGGTCTATCTTTGTCAGTTCCGGTGTGAATGACTCTGTATTCTTCAGACCAGAAATCACCTCGTTGGGGCCATCTCATCTCCGATATACCTAGGATACCGATTTCCAGTCGTTCCAGTCCAAGTTTTAGATTTTCTAGCTTTATATTGTGAATAATTCATACAATAGTATTAGCTAGTATAAGTTTCCCGACATGTTTTAAAGTGCGTGTGCATCACGCGTCCCAGAATAGAGACTTTAAAAGTCCTTTTCTCGATTAAGCCGCTAATAACAGCACGTTAAAACACTAAAAAGGAAAAAAGTTGCACTTTCTTGTCACAGGATACTGGGCTAGTATCACTTTTATTGTGACTGAATGTAGTCGTAATGCTAGTCAGGCAGAGTTATATCGCCGCGCAGGATTAGCCGAGCGGTCTCAGGCGCTGCAGTCATGAACTGTGCGGCTGATCCCGGCAGACGTTCGAGTCCTCCCTCGGGCATGGGTGTGTGTGTGTTTGTCCTTAGGATAATTTAGGTTAAGTAGTGTCTAAGCTTAGGGACTGATGACCTTAGCAGTTAAGTCCCATAAGATTTCACACACATTTGAACAAGAGTTATATCCTTACAAGGACGCACCTTCTGGACGGATGTTTTCTCGTGTTGTTGTGACGCTACAGGAAACACGAAGTTTCAACTCAAGCCAACACAACAGTCCTAGAATTTAATATATGGAAGCGCCAAAATTACTGTTCTCATTTCTGTTGGAATGATTCCATACGAGAGTGACGACGGCTTTTAGAAGACTGTCAATTTTTAAACCAGTGTACATTGCATTTAAAGACGTCATCTGTTCCATCTTATTATGTGCATTTACACCAAGAATTGCATGCGAATGCGTTCGAGAATCGTATACTACAGTTCTGTCTGCGGCCACAGCAGCGAATCCTCGCCCGCGAAAACTTCTTTTCCGATTTTTTTTTTTTTTAAGCGTTATATGATCCTTCTCAAGCAAACGACAGATAAGTACAAGGAATATGCATTACTACTCCAGTGAAAATCCACATTGACTTACACTCCTGGAAATGGAAAAAAGAACACATTGACACCGGTGTGTCAGACCCACCATACTTGCTCCGGACACTGCGAGAGGGCTGTACAAGCAATGATCACACGCACGGCACAGAGGACACACCAGGAACCGCGGTGTTGGCCGTCGAATGGCGCTAGCTGCGCAGCATTTGTGCACCGCCGCCGTCAGTGTCAGCCAGTTTGCCGTGGCATACGGAGCTCCATCGCAGTCTTTAACACTGGTAGCATGCCGCGACAGCGTGGACGTGAACCGTATGTGCAGTTGACGGACTTTGAGCGAGGGCGTATAGTGGGCACGCGGGAGGCCGGGTGGACGTACCGCCGAATTGCTCAACACGTGGGGCGTCAGGTCTCCACAGTACATCGATGTTGTCGCCAGTGGTCGGCGGAAGGTGCACGTGCCCGTCGACCTGGGACCGGACCGCAGCGGCGCACGGATGCACGCCAAGACCGTAGGATCCTACGCAGTGCCGTAGGGGACCGCACCGCCACTTCCCAGCAAATTAGGGACACTGTTGCTCCTGGGGTATCGGCGAGGACCATTCGCAACCGTCTCCATGAAGCTGCGCTACGGTCCCGCACACCGTTAGGCCGTCTTCCGCTCACGCCCCAACATCGTGCAGCCCGCCTCCAGTGGTGCCGCGACAGGCGTGAATGGAGGGACGAATGGAGACGTGTCGTCTTCAGCGATGAGAGTCGCTTCTGCCTTGGTGCCAATGATGGTCGTATGCGTGTTTGGCGCCGTGCAGGTGAGCGCCACAATCAGGACTGCATACGACCGAGGCACACAGGGCCAACACCCGGCATCATGGTGTGGGGAGCGATCTCCTACACTGGCCGTACACCACTGGTGATCGTCGAGGGGACACTGAATAGTGCACGGTACATCCAAACCGTCATCGAACCCATCGTTCTACCATTCCTAGACCGGCAAGGGAACTTGCTGTTCCAACAGGACAATGCACGTCCGCATGTATCCCGTGCCACCCAACGTGCTCTAGAAGGTGTAAGTCAACTACCCTGGCCAGCAAGATCTCCGGATCTGTCCCCCATTGAGCATGTTTGGGACTGGATGAAGCGTCGTCTCACGCGGTCTGCACGTCCAGCACGAACGCTGGTCCAACTGAGGCGCCAGGTGGAAATGGCATGGCAAGCCGTTCCACAGGACTACATCCAGCATCTCTACGATCGTCTCCATGGGAGAATAGCAGCCGGCATTGCTGCGAAAGGTGGATATACACTGTACTAGTGCCGACATTGTGCATGCTCTGTTGCCTGTGTCTATGTGCCTGTGGTTCTGTCAGTGTGATCATGTGATGTATCTGACCCCAGGAATGTGTCAATAAAGTTTCCCCTTCCTGGGACAATGAATTCACGGTGTTCTTATTTCAATTTCCAGGAGTGTAGATGGGAGGAATATCTGCAGCAATGGAGAGATAATGTCTGATGACGGGTGCTTGTTACTTCAGCTATTGGCCTTTATTTCATCAACAGTAACCTAACCGACAGTGTAGACGCCATCTTTCTTACGTGATTTCTTTCTCGTCTTCTGGAAGAAGTGACGCTAAGAATCGAGATGCTTACATGGTACCAGTGAGATGGATATCCAACACGTAATGCCTTGTAGTTGTATCGTGTTCGTAGCCGAAGGTATACAGCCAGATAGATTGGTCGTGGGGCAGCGGACGATTGGTCTGCTCGGTCTCCAGACTTTACTCCTGTGGACTTTTTTCTATGGGAATGCATGAAAAACTTTCTCTATCGAGATATTCCAACTATTCCTGATAACACAAAGGAACGTAATTCACTTCAGCAGACAACACTAGAAACACTGACGAATTCCTTCAGTGTGTCCCTGTTCATGGTCACTACTTAGAGCACCATTGACTGCTCTACCACTTTTTTGCCCACAAAGTATTACAGCAGTACACAGTGATAATAAAGATTCTATTTTTTTTGTTTCTTATTAATATGAATGTTGTGCTGACGCGAATACGGGAGACGTTTATGAGTAGCTTTTGAGGAGAGGAATAAATTGCCGAATAAAAAATATAGGGTGTAGTTTAAAAGTGACCTACTGTTGTTCATATATTCGTGACGAACAAAGCTACAATAAAAGAAATCATGATGATTAATGTGGCCCTTTTAGTTATTTACTTGATATGATTTTTTATTCTGTGTGGCTGGTTCCGGCGGAGGTTCGAGTCCTCCCTCGGTCATGGATGTGTTTGTCCTTAGGATAATTTAGGTTAAGTAGTGTGTAAGCTTAGGGACTGACGACCTTCGCAGTTAAGTCCCATAAGATTTCACACACAATTTATTTTTGGATTTTTTATTGTTCTTCTGACCCAGAAGTTTTCTGGGGTTTTCAAGGTGAATGGGAAACCCTTGCACATTTCAATGCAAAGGAGCGCTGTCACTGACACTGTTAACATTGGAAATGCTATAAACAATAATCCTCTGTAAGGTTTCGACGGTCAAGTTATCATAGAATTTCCTGTTTCGTGTAGTACGCAAACGTTGGTGTTGACACAATTAACAATTCCAATATTTGCTGTGGAGCTGACGCTCGTGGGCTGGTTGGGAAATGTGTACACTGGAATATCCAAACACTTTTGTGCTGTTAATCAGGAAATGTCATGTTTCTGTCAACGATTATGTAATTAGCTCTCGAAAATACCAGAAACAAGTGTAAGGTTCTTGTAGCATGTTTGATCAAAATTTCTTTCGCTTACCCGTGGGTGATATATTATGTCTGTAATCACTAACGCGTCATTCACACAACTAACATTACTGGTATCTACGCTAATTTCTGTAGCAGTGTTTATTTTTTGCATAACGCAAACTGCATCCTTGTGTATTGGAGACAGTAGTTGCTATGCCGTGCGATTTTCCGTTCCTCGCATGAAGAGTGACGATCATATTTGGTGCCTCCATTTGTGTCACTTCACAATCTCAACTTAAATTCGAGATGTTCGTAGAAAGTGATATTATCTTATTTAAACTGCTATAGTCACATTTTTTAGTGAGAACAAAGCGATTTAGCTAAAATCTGTATCATGTGAAAAATTACTCTGTACTCTTAAGACTCACACCAACCAGCTTGGAAGTACTACAGGTAAGCAGGTAAATGAGAGGCTTTTCCGACACACACACACACACACACACACACACACACACACACACACACATACACACACACACTCACACACCCACACACACCCACACACACACATAAACGTACCCACGTTTAGAAGTCCCAACAACTATTTCGTTCTGCCTTACAAAGAAAGGGATGTGACATGTTTAAGCAATTTAAAATCCAAGTACAGACTTGGGGTGTAAGAAGGATGTCTAATCACGAGTGGATTATATGCATAATTAATGGACAGATAAAATTGATAGGCACTTTTCATCGTTATAAATAACTTTCCCAGCAATTCTGAAGCGACCAACGTATTCTCAAGATAAAGGACAAATGAACGAGAACTTCAAGATATTTTTGTTTTCCAGACCCCACAATGCAAGACCTTTCTCGGGAAAACTGACAATGCCTAGAACTGGTTATGAAAGCCTATGTTCGTTATACCTGTGACATTTGACACGTTGACCATATTTCGCCATCATATGCACAGCTTTACTGATTGCGTCCTTCTTGAAGACCTTCCCAGTAGGAGGAACCCGACTCTGAAACAAATTCCCGTATTATATTAGAAAATTAAATAACATCTCCCGCTTCAGGAAACAGGCAATAACATGCCTACCAAAGCAACAGTAAGGATTACCATTGTCTCTGTACGCAATCGTTATCCATGTACATCCCTCTTTCCAACCCGATCTTCCTCATTTACCAGTATTCTTAGTCGATGCAATCTCGCTTAAATTTCCTTTTCCCAGAACTCGCTACATCAGAAAATATCTATTTTGTACACCTATAAATTCTTCTTACATGTGCCATGATTGTTATTCATCTACACCTGCTTTCCGTCTACATAGATACTCCGCAAGCCACCGTACGGTGCGTGGTGGAGGGTACCCTGTACTACAACTAGTCATTTCCTTCCTGTTCTGCTCGCAAACAGAGTGAGGGGGAAACGATTGTCTGCATGCCTCCATATGAACCCAAATTTCTCGAATCTTATCTTCGTGGTATTTACGCGCAGTTTATGTTGGCGGGAGTAGAATCGTTCGGCAGTCAGCTTCAAATGCCGGTTCTCTAAATATTCTCAATAGAATTTCTCGAAAAGAATGTCACCTTACCTCCAGGGATTCCCGTTTGAGTTCCTGAAGCATCTCCGTAACAGTTACGCGTTGTTCGAACCTACGTGCCTTTGATGAGCTTCGATGTCTTCCTTCAATCCAACTTAGTAAAGATCCCAAACACTCGAGCAGCACACAAGAGTCGGTCGCACCAGCGTCATACATGCAGTCTCCTTTATAGGTGAATCACTCTCTCCTAAAATTCTTCCAATACACCGAAGTCGGCCATTCGCCTTCCCTGCCACAGTTCTCACACGCTCGTTCCATCTCGTATCGCTTTGCAACGCTACGCCCAGATATTTACACGACTCGACTGTGTCAATCAGGACATTAGTAATACGGTATCTGAACATTACAGGTTTGATCTCCCTACTCATCTGCATTAACTTACATTTTTCTACATTTAGTGCTGGCTGGCATTCGTCTCACCAAATGGTCGAAGCCGTCTTGTATCTTCCTACTGTCACACAACTTCGTCACCTTTCCGTACACTACGACATCATCGGCCAACAATCGCAGATTGCTGCCCAACCTGTCCGCAAAATTATTTATGTATATACAGAACAATTGGGGTCCTATAAGACTTTCCTGGGGAGCTCCTGACGGTTCCTTTGTCACAATTATTATTATTATTATTTCTTTCTTGTCTCAGACGTTATGTCTGATTAAAAATGGAAGGTGACGCGGACCTTGATCAAGCGTGACTTCCTTTTAACTGTACGGTATATGTTACATTGCATTTAGGAACTTTCGGGTAATTGAACAAGTGTCAATAATTACAGATTTCTGTAGTTGTATATATAAGTTTGGATGTAGCTGTATTGCATTGATGTACTGGTGGATATTGTGTGGTATGACTCCTGTAGTTGATAGTATAATTGGTATAATGTCAACTTTATCCTGATGCCACATGTCCTTGACTTCCTCAGCCAGTTGGATGTATTTTTCAATTTTTTCTCCTGTTTTCTTTTGTATATTTGTTGTATTGGGTATGGATATTTCGATTAGTTGTGTTAATTTCTTCTTTTTATTGGTGAGTATGATGTCAGGTTTGTTATGTGGTATTGTTTTATCTGTTATAATGGTTCTGTTCCAGTATAATTTGTATTCATCGTTCTCCAGTACATTTTGTGGTGCATACTTGTATGTGGGAACATGTTGTTTTATAAGTTTTTGTTGTAAGGCAAGCTGTTGATGTATTATTTTTGCTACATTGTCAAGTCTTCTGGGGTATTCTGTATTTGCTAGTATTGTACATCCACTTGTGATGTGATCTACTGTTTCTATTTGTTGTTTGCAAAGTCTGCATTTATCTGTTGTGGCATTGGGATCTTTATTATTATTATTATTATTATTATTATTATTATTATCACTATTAGTGGCACCAGCTGGATTAGTACAAATAATGTCAGTATTAATTTTGCTAGTTCGTAGTCAGTATAATTTACTCTCGCTGCCTTTTCAATCAAATCCGTTTAATACCGGTTTGTGATACAAAAATCGTTATTTCTTAGGTAACTATGACGTGATAGTACTGTACGAGTATGTATAAAACTCTGGTCCGGTGTAACAGAGGGCTTGATGCGTCTAATTAGATTTGGCTAAACAAATAAATAAACAAATTAGTAAAATAGTCCCGAGATGGCGAGTCTGTTGGGAAGGTCGACTTAAGCCGTTACGTTCAATTGGTGGTTCGCAGTCTCTATTCCACATGGGGAGACTTTGTTTTTCGCCTGAGTGCTGCTTTGACGCATCCTCAGTGACAAACGTAAAGCACAGGCGTCGCTCCCGCCCCTTCGTCTCATCCGCCGCAGGAGGGACAACAGTGCCTCCTTGCTTAGATCGGTAGTATAGAACTAGTAGTGATTTTCTTATAAACCTCATTAAATTCCAAGAGGATCTGAACTTGAATCTTTTTGTTACTCATTTTGTTCTTCTGTCAGTCGTCTAACCATTATCTGTTTTCCTTTTTCCGGAGTAGCAATAGTTCTGTGTCGCTTCCGAGGTAACGAAACCGGGAGACGCACGCTCCGGCGCCCACTCTGAAGTGGCACCTAGACGCGGTCGCTTAATTAATGTACATTGTAAGATTGGCCTGCAAGTCAACAGCTATATTAGTCGCAGTATGTTCTGGACTTCATTATCATGAAGCCAGACGTGTCCAGTAAATATGCGATAAGAATCCGGTTGCATTTTAGAAGACGCGCGGCGGAGTCGCGATCACGGTGACAACACACGCTCGCTTCCGAATCTGTGGGCATTCCACCAACTTATCTTCGATGCACTTGTAACGCGTCCTCGATTCTTCGTCTCCATCTTCTTCATAGCTCATTTACTGTGTGTGTGTGTATCTTCCGTTGGTTGGCTCTCTCTCAATGTAAAGAGTAATCTTTCCAAAAGTTTGGAAGAACTCTCACTATGTAATTTATGTATTATTCCATGAATACCTTGCTTGTGCTAGTAGTATTCTGTAAGTGTGGATTCTTGGCTATTTCCACACTGTGAAGGCTGTCTCGCTTCTCCAATTCTCCCTAAGAGTAATATACAGATTTTAATTCAATTGCACCATCGCAGTTACGTCTGTAGCCATTGCCCCAGTCCCTAAATGATTTAATCGCTCATCAGCTGAAACACCTGGTTTCGTTTGCGAGATCCGCTACTGGGACAGGGAGACAGGTAATTTCGCAGTAAGGTATAATTTACGTATGAAACTGCAGGGAAGAGCGACCGAAATGCAGGTACGTTTTTGATTAATCGCACTCCACCTTTTCTTGTAACTAATCTCGTCACGAAGAATGACGATTCAAAGAGATAATTCGTCTTCAAGGCTTCACAGGTTTGGCTGCTCTTAAACACTAATACCTTGAAGGCGTCAAGGGGTGCCTAGGACTAGGCACCCCTTGACAATGCGGAACAGTACAGGAAAGATGCGCAGAGCCAAGCGTCATACAGATTAATAACAATCAATAAATTTAGTTGTCACAGAGCACCAAATCTCCAAAGAACATATGAGTTATGTCGGCGCCGGCTTGTTAAAACAGGCCAACAGATATTGGGAATTGCGTTTTAAAAGAATCTGTAGAGATTCGCCTGCATGCATAAAGTCAGTCGTTTCCGACTAATTCACATTTGGGACCCAGCCTTCAGTGCGCTTGAAGTACGACAGTCCACGGGAAGTTCCACTCGCGCCACGCCAACTGGACTGAGACGACACCACGTAGGCGATCCTCTCTCCCCCATCAGCAGCGTGCCAACCTTGCGGTGGCGGCACAGGGCTTGGGGACCCCTCCAACTCGCAAGTTGCTCCGCGCACGCGTACCTTTGGTGTGAAAACGCGTGGCCTATAATTGAGATGACAGAAGTCATGGGATAGCGATAAGCACATATACAAATAGCGGCGGTATCGCTTACAGAAGGTATAAAAAAAGCAGCGCACTGGCGGAGCTGTAATGTCTATTCATATGATTCATGTGTAAAGGTTTTCGAAGCGATTATGGCGGCATAACGAGAATTAACAGACTTCCAACGCGGAATGGTAGTTGCAGCTAGGCGCATGGGACATTCAATTTCGGAAATCTTTAGGGTATTCAATATTCCGAGATCTACAGTGTCAAGAGTGTGCCGAGAATAATACATTTCAGGCATTACATCTCCCCATGGACAACGCAGTGACAGACGGCCTTCACTTAACGACCGAGAGCAACGGCATTTGCGTAGAGTTGTCACCGCTGACAGACAGTCAACACTACTTGAAATAACCGCAGAAATGAACGTGGGACGTACAACGAACGTATCCATTAGGACAGTGCGATGAAATTAGGCGTTAATGGGCTATGGCAGAAGACTACGACGCTAGCGCCTTTGCTGACAGCGCTACATTACCTGCAGCGCCTCTCCTGGTCTCATGACGCTAGACGACTGAAAAACTGTGGCCTGCTCAGATGGGTCACGATTTCAGTCGGTAACAGGTGATGGTCGGGTAAAGTGTGGTGCAGACCCTACGAAGCCAAGTTGTCAACAAGGCCCAGTAGAAGCTGGTGGTGGCTCCATAATGGTGTGGACTGTGTTAACATGGACTGAGTCCTCTGGATGTTCTGCTGCTTGGAGACCATGTGCAGCCATTCATGGACTTCCTACACATCGATGGAATTTTTATGGCTGACAATGTGCCACGTCACCGGGCTACAATTGATGGTTCAAATGGTTCAAATGGCTCTGAGCACTATGGGACTTATCAGCTATGGTCATCAGTCCCCTAGAACTTAGAACTACTTGAACCTAACTAACCTAAGGACATCACACAACACCCAGTCATCACGAGGCAGAGAAAATCCCTCACCCCGCCGGGAATCGAACCCGTGAACCCGGGAACCCGGGAACCCGGGCGCGGGAAGCGAGAACGCTACCGCACGACGACGAGCTGCGGACTACAATTGATGGCGACTGGTTTGAAGAACTTACTGGACAATGCGAGTGAATGATTTGACCCCACCAGATCGCCCGCCATGAATTCCATTGAACATTTATGGGACATTATCGAGAGGTCAGTTCCTGCACAAATTTCTGCACCGGCAACACTTCCGCAATTATGGACAGCTATAAGGGGCAGCATGGCTCAGTATTTCTGCAGGGGAATTCTAACGACTTTTTGAGCCCATGCCATGTCTAATTGCTGCACTACGCCGAGCAAACAAATGTCCTACTTGATATGAGGAAGTTTTTGTCATCTCAGTGTCAGACCGCACCTAGCGGTAGAAAATCATCAAGATCGCCTGAAGGTGGCAATACGTTAGTTTTCCGAAGTATCGTAGCACCTGGCCGCATACTCGTGAATACTTCAAATGCCTTACTATTCCATTATTCTGCCATAGTACATCATACAGTAGATGACGTATAAGAGATTTTGCTGTGTCGACAACAGCGTCAACCATACTCTCTTGGGATGTTGGGACAGCGCTATTAGTTACCTCGTATGTGTCATTTTTTTTAGATATCCTCTCTTTTGGCGTTCGCAGAACTGTGTCTCATTCGGCACGGACATTCTCAAAAAAAGAAACGAGCACAGATCGCGTTTCTACTGAGGACAAACACTAAATGACGTCAAATGTATTTGTTTTCCGTTTGACATTCTCACTCCACCGTAGATACCGTATTTAAAAAAAAAATGCTATTTTTTCCATTGGATCACTCAAGCAGTAATTATATCTACTTCATTGATTCACCAGACATTATTATTTCGGCAACTAGTAGCTCGTCACAGGCACTTTAGGTATTCCAATTAAGACTCTTAACTTCAGTGTAATGTAATTTTAGGAGAAAAAATTACGATTTCTCGGTACTTATCTGATCACAGTGAGTGAGAGAACACCTTGTTTTTGCTATTTATCATAATGAATATTCTCATTTACATAAGACGTTCATTTTCATACAGTCCACACAAAAATTGGATACAGATGTGCAACATATGTAAGACGAAGGAGAGTAAATAATGGAAGAGAACCTACTATAACTTCAGCTTTTACTTCGACCTTCAATGATCCGCGCCCCGTTGTGCGATTGCATGTTAATTTTTTTCTGTTGGACTCACTCCTGAAACAAAGAGTAACAAAACGGAATTAAACAAGAGCATTTATGGAATAAATGAGTAACGATAAAACTCACGATTACTTTGGCTATGTGTATTGTGCTTTGTTTATCTCAGACATTACGACTGCCTGCTTCTCTTCTACGCCTCTAGCAGTGCGTGTGAAGAAAAAAGTTACACTGATGGAAAAAGTTGCAACACCACAAAAAATTAATACAGAGTGATAAAATTTTGGGAGTACATTTGTTTAGGTAACATATTTAAATGATTAAAAATACAAGATCACATGTTAATGTAAATTATAAATAAGCCATTGCAAATTTGACATGATGGTACATTAATAACTGGCGTAACCGGAAAAACACTCCCTGGAATACTGTTCATGAATGGCAGCCCAAAATGTCAAATCACCAGATTGACGAACAAATTTGCAGTCAGGATGCTGGGGTTAACCACGAGATTGCCCATCTTGTCACGAAATCGCACTCCAGACCATTCTTCTTGTCATTGCTTTCCACACATTTCTTTCCTCGCTGATTCTGCGGAGAACTTCGTCATTTATTCCCTTAGTAATCCATCTAATTTTCAAAATCTTTCAATAGTACCACGACTCAGACGCTTCGATTATCTTCTTTTCCGGATATTCCCACGGTTCATGATTCACTACCATACAATGCGGTGCTCCAAATATAAATCCTCAGAAATATCTTCCTCAAATAGGGCTAATGTTTGGTACGAGTAGACTTTTTTTGGTCTGGAATGCCCTCTTTGTCTGTACTAATCTGTTTTTTACGTCCTCCTTCGTCCGTCCGTCATACGTTGTTTTTTCCAACGCAACAGAATTCCTTCAGTTCGTCTATTCCGTGGTCTCCAGTTCTGATGTTTGTCACTGTTCTCATCTCAGCTACTCACCATTAAATTACTCTTTCTTCGGTTTACTGTCAACCCACTGTACTCATTAAACTGTTAATGCCATTCATAGTGTCCTGTAATTCCTCCTCGTTTGTACTGAGGACAGCCGTGTCATCGACGAATCTGATCATTGTCATTCTTTCGCTCTGAATTTTAATCCTGAACCTAGTATTTATTTCTGACACTGATTCTTCGACGTAAAGACTGAACTGTAGGGGAGAAAGACAAAATCCCTGTCTTAGCGTTTTTAATGGGGTGAATTGTTCTTGGTCTTCCATTCTTATTATACCTTCTCCGTTTTTCTGCCTATTGCTTATTCCCCTTCTTTTCATACAGCTTACATCCCTTTTTATATGTCGATAGACGCTAAGAGCCTTCCATGAATTTTCATGTCTTGCTTACATTATCAACCACAAAGGTGGTGCTGTCTCTCTGGTACAATTACCTTTCAGAAAGTCAAACTGATCGTCATCCAACTGGTCCTCAGTCTTCTTTTCCATTTTGTATGTAACTCTTCTCAGCAACTTGGATACATGAACTGTTAAGCTGATTGTACGATAATTCTTATACTTACGTGCCATTGCTATCTTCGGATGATATTTTTCCGAAATTCTAATGTCATGTCTCTACTCTAATAGATTCTACACACCAACGTGAATAGTCTTTTTATTCCCTTTGCCCCAAATGACTTTAAAAAATCCGAAGGAATATTATCTATTCATTTTGCCTTATTTGGTCGCAAGTCATCCATAGCTCTGTCATACTCCGATGATAATACCTCCTATTTCTTCCAAACCGACTTCAATTTTACTTCTGTCGTGTCGGGAGACTGTTACTGACTTTTGTGGAGGCTTTCCATGTATTTTTCAACTTATTCGCTCTCTCCTCTAAGTTTACTAGAAGAATTCCTCATGTCCTTTTAATGTTGACACCTTTGTTTTTAACTTCACCTCAGGTATACTGAATGAATGTTTACGGTGATCAATTCTTCTTCGATTTCTTTACATTTCTTCTGTGCTATTTCACCTTAACTTCCCTGCACTTTCGTTTATATGTTTCCCGAGTGATGCATATTGCTGCATTCCTGTCTTTTCCTAAGCATTTTTGTACTACCTAATTTCGTCGATGAACAGAAGTATTTTTCCTGTTACCCAAATTGTCTTCGCAATCACCGTCTTTGTACCCATACCTGTCTGTCCAGGTTCTGGTTGCATTTTTATAGATTTCCATTCCTGTTCAACTGAACTGCCTATCGCGATGTTCGTTTTATCATAGTATCTGAAGCTTCAGCGAATTTCAAACACACCCAATCGTTCCTCAGTACTTCAATATCTCTCTTTTTTTCTACGTTGATTCCTCCTGACGATTCTCCAAAGTTTCAACTTACTCTTCGTCATAGCCAACTTATAGTATGAGTTTATAGCTGCTCCTGGGTACCCTTTACAATCCAATATTTGATTTCGGAATCTCTGTGTTATCATGATGTAATCCAGTTGTATCCTCTTCCAAGTGTTCTTCCTCCTCTCGTGATTTTTGGACAGTGTATTCGCTATTATTAACTGAAATTTACTATAGAACTCTACTAATCGCTTTCCTGTCTCATTCCTACTACTCAGTCCATTTTCTCCCGTGACACCGTCTCCAATTCTTTCTCCTACTGTAATGTTCCAATTGTCCATGATTATTAGCTTGTCATTTCCCTTTACCTATTGAGCTACCCGTTCTGTGTCGTCTTATACTTTCTCTTTTCCTTCTGCGTGTGACGTTGGCATGTATATTAGAACTGTTGTTGTTGGAGTTGGTTTGCTGTCGATTCTGAAGAGAATAATCCTATCACTGAACTGTTCAAAGTCCATCACTGTCTGACTTACTTTCCTATTCATAATGACTCCTACTTCTGGTATATTTGAGACTACGCTTCATTCGTTTGACCAGAAACCGTTATAATTCCTTCCATTTCACTTCACAGTCCCCTCAGCCCCAAGATCTAGATTGAACCTTTGCATTTACCTTTTCATATTTTGTTGCTTCCCTACCACCTTCGGATCCCTAATATTCCATTCTCTGAGTCATAGCATGTCACCCTTTCGTTGAGTACTCCCTGTTTATGTCATGGTTATCTGTCCCATGGCAGTCCCCCCCCCCCAGAGATCAGCTGATCATGAAAAGTTTCCAATTACGGTCCACGTCTCCTGTAGACACTTGATGTGCCTTTAATGCAGTGGTTTCTATTGAATTCAGCATCATCATGTCGTTAATCATTGCTGATGGTTGACCTCCTTTTAGCAGCAGTTTCCCAGCTTCAGAGTAAGGGAGGACACTGAACCCCTGCCTGCTCCTCTTGTCTAGGCCGTTGGCAGAATGAGGGTGATTCGGCATGCTGAAAGTCTTAGGCCGCTTTTTCTGATAACTTTTATTCTAAATCTAAGTAGTGGCTGCGTTCGAATCCTGGACCCAGCCAAAGACGCTACCTCTACCCTACTGGACTCCAATACAGGACTGTATTTATCGACAAATACGTTTGTAATAAATACTCTAAACTGGGTTCCACATTTAAGGGGGGTAGGACGTCAAACGGGCCGACTTGGAGCAGGAGAGGCACCACAGGACATTTTAATTTCCACTGTCTATACTTTTACAAGTAAATTCATAAAACATTGTCAGCATGACCAGGAAGGATTCAGGATTCACACTCGTAGCAGCGGAAGTTCAAAAACATAACAAAATAATTTTTTTTTACATGTGAAATTTCATCATTTTTTCACTTACTGTTCACTGCATTTGTTGCTATAGGTACACTTTTCTTCATAAGTAAGAGAGACTGTTCGATGAATTTTGCACAGCATAAAAACCATACTTACAGGTGTCTGAAACTCTAGAATCTATTTAATTTATGAAAAAATGAATGAGCTGTTACGTTTTATACTTTATGTTTAGAAAAAAAAATCATGTTTTTAGTTAATTATCTCAATTTTTACCACAGTTTTTAATAGATTACGAAAATTCTAGAGTTTCATACACCTTAAGTGTGGTTTGTATGCTGTGCAAAATTCATCAAAGAATCTCTGTTACTTGTGAAGAAAAATGTACCTACAGCAACAAATGCAGCCAATAGTAAGCGAAAAACGATGAAATTTCACATGTAAAAAATTTATTTTGTTATGTTTTTGAACTTCCGCTGCTATGAGTGTGAATCCCGAATCCTTCCTGGTCATGCTGACAAAGTTTTATGAATTTATTTGTAAAAGTATAGACAGTAGAGAATAGAATGTCCTGTGGTGTCTCTCCTGCTCCAAGTCGGCCCGTTTGACGTCCTACCCCCCTTGACAGATAATTACCTGCGTAGTCATCAAGACCTATTATTTACAGAAGCAATGATTTCGGCCAATGTTTTGTACAACAAAGTGAACTGGTCCCTCACCCTAAGCGGTCTCACTCGTTTCGAGCTGCAGTAGTTATTTCGAGATATATATATATAATGGTCTGTAGCTCCACGCCTTGAGCTCACCCGTCCGTCTGGGCGCTATTGATGGCGAAGCAGGAGCCCACCTCTGTTCTGAGGGGCGGTGCGTGCTGGCAGCAGGCGAAGGGCTCGCCGTTCCACCAGCACCGCGTCAGCAGCTCCTCGCAAGGCCTGTGTATCTGAAACAATGACGTTTATTTACTGCATCTTAGTAGCTTCCTAGATGGAAATGCTACGCACACAACTTTATTGGACTGTGCGTTATCAAAGGAACGGAAAAGTCAGCATACAGTTTGTAAGTAATGTGTCCGTATGTTGGCAGCGCGATACACTGCATTAATAACTGACAGCGCTGTGCGAACTCTGTAAGAGACTCTGTGGCTGGTCGGACTTGCAGTTGGAGGGGAACAGACAGCAGTGGTGGAA
The DNA here is from genome assembly GCF_023898315.1 of Schistocerca nitens. Lineage (NCBI taxonomy): Eukaryota > Metazoa > Arthropoda > Insecta > Orthoptera > Acrididae > Schistocerca > Schistocerca nitens. The sequence goes on along the minus strand of NC_064614.1, from coordinate 461,958,105 downwards.
GAAGGGAGTGAGTAGTCAGCAATGATGGAGGTTAGAGGCTATTAATCAGCAGTGTTGGACGTTAGCAATATTAGCACGAGCGGACGGTCTGAATGTGTATCCCTCACGGAGATTTATTACTGATGATTATATAATTTTTGAACTTGTTGTCACATTATTAAGGTATATACATTGTTTGCTCTGCAACAAAATTTTTCCTTTGCTAACCACATGCCTATTAGTAGTTAGAGCCTTCAGTAGTTAGAAACTTTTATTTATCTGGCTGTATTGGCGCTTGCGACATTGTTGTAGTTCGTGTAATGAAGATTTTTGTAAGTGACTTATGATATGTATGGGTTATTGTTAGGTTTCCTTCTTATTCAGGGCCATTCTTATAAGTTAATTTTAAAGCCGTCATCTCTCGTTATCCTTGAATATTGTGGGTAATTAATGAATAGGAGAACTTTGAGTTGTGTTTGTCTGGGCTAATTCTGTAGGTCAGTGTTGAAATGATGAGAATAAGAAAAGAGAAAGTAGGCTCAGTTAGGTTCAGTTTCACTCAGCAGTTGAAGTAAAAACTATTAACTTTCAAGTTTCCTGGATACCAACTTGGAAAGTGTACATATTGTCGCCAGTAGTTGCGCTACACAAACACTGAATCCTGTTAGTTCTGGAGAAACAAACAACGTTAAGACCTCAGTATGTAACTGTTATAGCATGTATTCTTCATGAGCTCAGATACACTAAGGGCGGTAGTTATTTTCAGTCTTGTTCAAGTCTGGTGGGTAGTTATTGCTGGAGTTTTGGGTAGAATTGTTCTGATATGTAACCTATCAACAAAAACATTACAGAAATGTCCTATGGAGTTCAGTTAGGAGCTGTTAGGAGGTCAAGATATTTAATCGTCCTGATTTTCTTCAGTATATGGTGACACAGTTCTCAGACTGTTGTAATGTAGTACACTGTTTCATTTGCGCAATACAGTTTATTTAACGACTAGTTTCGGATGTCACTCGCCCATTTTCAAGTTAATTGTGAGAAGAAAAAAGTCAAATGTTGTTAATATTGTCGTGCAAACTATGTATTAAAAGAACATAAAAAGCTTACAATCCGTCAAGACCGTTGGGGTCCGTTAGTGCTTGCAGGGCCCTGAGACTGTGGCGGAGCGGTGGCTTCACCGACAATTGTAAGCTTTTTCATCCTTTTTTATAGGAGTTCCTACGTTTCTAGCATTTGTAGACTTAGAGAAAGCTTTTGACAATGTTGACTGGAATACTCTCTTTCAAATTCTGAAGGTGGCAGGGGTAAAATACAGGGAGTGAAAGGCTATTTACAATTTGTACAGGAGCCAGATGGCAGTTATAAGAGTCGAGGGGCATGAAAGGGAAGCAGTGGTTGGGAAAGGAGTGAGACAGGGTTGTAGCCTGTCCCCGATGTTATTCAATCTGTATATTGAGCAAGCAGTAAAGGAAACAAAAGAAAAATTCTGAGTAGATATTAAAATTCATGGAGAAGAAGTAAAAACTTTGAGGTTCGCCGATGACATTGTAATTCTGTCAGAGACAGCAAAGGACTTGGAAGAGCTGTTGAACGGAATGGACAGTGTCTTGGAAGGAGGATATAAGATGAACATCAACAAAGGCAAAACGAGGATAATGGAATGTAGTCAAATTAAATCGGGTTATGCTGAGGGAATTAGATTAGGAAATGAGGCACTTAAAGTAGTAAAGGAGTTTTGCTATTTAGGGAGTAAAATAACTGATGATGGTCGAAGTAGAGAGGATATAAAATGTAGACTGGCAATGGCAAGGAAATCGTTTCTGAAGAAGTAAAATTTGTTAACATCGAGTATAGATTTAAGTGTCAGGAAGTCGTTTCTGAAAGTATTTGTATGGAGTGTAACCATGTATGGAAGTGAAACATGGACGATAAATAGTTCGGACAGGAGGAGAATAGAAGCTTTCGAAATGTGGTGCTACAGAAGAATGCTGAAGATTAGATGGGTAGATCACATAACTAATGAGGAGGTATTGAATAGAATTGGGGAGAAGAGGAGTTTGTGGCACAACTTGACGAGAAGAAGGGACCGGTTGGTAGGACATGTTCTGAGGCATCAAGGGATCACAAATTTAGCATTGGAGCGCAGTGTGGAGGGTAAAAATCGTAGAGGGAGACCAAGAGATGAATACACTAAGCAGATTCAGAAGGATGTAGGTTGCAGTAGGTACTGGGAGATGAAGAAGCTTGCACAGGGTAGAGTAGCACGGAGAGTTGCATCAAACCAGTCTCAGGACTGAAGACCACAACAACAACAACAATGTAGGAGTACATAGTTTGCTTGTAGAATTTGCAAAATAATTTTAGTAACCGTCAGTTTTTTCTTATTGCAGGAAATAAATATTCCACAGTTTCAACATACTTTCTCTTCTTACCAGTTTGAGGTTTAAAGAATCATTATCATATGTTCATCCTCATACTACATTAAATGTTGTAAAGCGGACACAAATATGGAAATGATGGAAAAAAATTACATCAGGTACCTCGTTTTTCTTGCCAAAGAAAATTATTATTGTTTCGTACGTGGCACGGTCTTTTTATGAAGTAAAGCTTCCAGAGCTATAATTCACTCGTTTGTTTACTTGTAGCTGTGGTGATCTAGTGGGTAGAGCACAAGACTCCGGCTGTAGAGATTCTCGATTTAGTCCCACAGAGGTGTGGGGTTTCTCCCTCGTTCAAGTCCCTCCAGAAAGGTCCCAGATCCACCCAGCCCGCTATCAAATAATTACCGGCGATCTTTCCCCGTGGGAGAGAGGCGGCCAGTGCCGTGACGAAGAAAGTTTGCGCACTGCCTGCAGTCAGGCCTATAGTATGCTCATGGAATTTCAGACAGCGCTTTTCACTTGGAAGAGGGGAATATCATGTGTGCTAGTTAACTCCAACTTGCTGCTGCAAATGTTAACAAGGTCCTTAGACTGTGGAGACGACCATTATCATGCCAGTACAAAGAAAAAATGTAAAACAAAACTTTTTTCACTGAGTGGTATTATCTCCAAAGTTTTCATAGACACCTGAGCTCATTTTGCCATCGAACAAAATCGTGATCTGAACCCAAACGAGGAAAAAACACGCGAGACCATGGCACCATTTTCATCACTCACTGTTAATGTTTGGATCGATACTGTCCAACAGACACCCAGTTCTACAGACAGTCATTTGTGTGTCACGTTATCCTGCAGAACCTTCTCCTGCTACTTTCGACAGCAATGACGAAATCGTATTCACAGCTCTACTGCACGATAATCTGCATTACTTTTTACAATCATGTCTTCTGAATGGAATTATGACAGTACAAGCTATTGCTGCACCCCGGAAATTTTGGGTCGCGAATTGTGGATTTTTAATGTTTTATTCCTATCACGGCCATACAGTAAAGAGAAGCCTGACTGATGTGGTAATCAAGTAAGCCACTGGATGGTATAGTTGCCACTACCACAAAACACTCCAGGCAAACAGGAGTTTGTGACACAGATCAATGGCCGAGTGCATGGAACAGCTAACACGGTGTGACCAAGGGTGAAGTAATATTTTTGTAACTCGGGCACATGCTACCGAGAAACTCACAAGTTAAAAATGTTACTGGGCCTATCAACCCGTGCTCGGGGCAGAGCGAGCTGGGAAAATCAGACATGACATATAATAGGAACCAAACTTACTTGTCCCCCTCCAGTAGGACTATGTCATAAGCGTAACTGTAAGGGTATAAATAATCGAGTTTAGGGGCTCAAAGCATTCTGTCGTGCTACAATTCTGTCTGTGTCTTGAGAGAGAATGGCGGGCTCTTGAGTTCCAGAAAAACTGCGACCTATCCCTGGTAATGAAGATCAGCCGTCTAGCCGCTTGCTGACTGAGTTATCGAGTTCTGGCCCAGGCGCGCCTACCTGTGTTGCGATGGCTGCGGGACTTAAGAAACTTCGCCGATGTTGGAAGCTGGACTGGTCACACTCGTTCTTAATCGCTGGTGGCACGCACCGTGTCGCTTGATGGTGGGCTGCCCGACATCGTGGCAGCTGCTGTCCGCGACCCAGGACAACGGTGGGCTGGGACGTCAGTGCATTCTGCGATCAGATGCATTTGCAAGCATGCAATGCGGCTGTGAGGACGGCCGGAGCGCAGTGTAAGGCATCTTAATACTACCGCCATTTGAATGTATGCCCCAGCATACATCTGCCCTGTCCCTCGCTGTTCCTATCACCCACCCTGATGCGTCGTGGCCCTGGAATAGGCTGGGTCGTGACACTACAAACGACAACCTGTGCTATAAAGAGTGAATCTCCTAAGAGACGTCAGGTGCATTGTTTCTGCTGTTTTGGCAGACATGAGAAATTTTGTTTTTGCAACGTGTAGCTGGAGTCAGCCTAAGCAAATAATGATTGCGTCTTTCGTGTGACGCCCAGTGTCAACGGAATGTGCCTGTTTGTTCCCTGTTACAAACAACATGACTTTTTAAGTGGCGTTTGACATAACTATTCTATAGGGCCGCACCAAGTTGTTTTATTTTATTTATTTATTGCTTATTTAGCCTGACCAGTTGTAATGTGGCAGCTTGAATGGATGTTAACTTCGTACCTTACATGAGATTTCATAAGTCATAATGAGTAGATGGATATGTCACATGACATACTTCGATGATGGTGAGCGGATTTGACTATCAAAATGTACGGTATGTAATACAAAAAAGTATGTCACTCGATTCAACAGCATCAACGCACTGAACCCCAAATTCTGCATGTCAATGAGCAAAAGGTGAAAAAAGTTGCTGAAAGAGACGCATTAGTTTGGGACGGACTCGGGTTGCACATCCACAGCCCAAATGCAATGAAAGGCTTTTAAAAGGGAGTTGGTGACCTGTGGTGAGGGAGACAATGAACGCACCAGGCGATACCTCTGAGGTAGCAGGTAGCGGCCCAGTCCTGCCTGTGACGGAGAAATTCTTTAGAAAACTGCGTTTGGGTATTTCCAGATGGATGCAAACAGGACTGAGGCGCAGTTAAAAGAGAGTCACATTTACTGATCACATGAAAGGTCTGTGGAGCTCTCGCGATGGACGCGTGTAACTTTTAGGCGTCAGGAGTGGGCACAAAATGTCCAATTGGCTGAAGTAAACTCGGAAGGAGTAGAAGTGGCGAGATTATGGCACAGTTTCAAGGTACGCCCTTTGAGATTGAAGGGGTAGTTTACACGAGATGAAATGAACACTCCCATTCGACAAAAATGGCCGTGATGCGAAGCACGAAAGGACTGAGATAGAAATGGTATGATGAGAGGATAATGCATCATTGGCAACACCAATATTGATACACAAGTCAGATGATGTATATAGGACAGATACTTATGAAGAGATCATAGATGTTTTTGGTAAAGTATATGAGCAAATAACTTCATCCCAGAACATTCAAAATATCAACACCAAGTAAAATTGTCACTGAGCAATCTGAAAGGTGTGGCGTTAAATAGAAAGAACTGGGCAGACAAAACGGCAACCTCACGAGTATTTTCACTAGGATAAAGAGCAGTTGTGAAAACTCACCATCCCTCTGGCAAGAAAAAACGTCAAAGCCATTAATTGTTTTTGGAGTACAAAGGCCCTATGGAAGTGAGTTAGGTGGCTAGTAATAATAATTAACTTGAGAATAATAATAATTAACTCAAAAACAGGAAAATCATTGGGATTGCACCATGTGAGTCACTTGAATGTGTACAAAGGGTAAAACAGTAAATATTAACTCCTCAAAAACATGAAAATCATTGGGCTTGCACCATGTGAGTCACTTGAAGGTGTACAAAGGGTAAAACAGTAAATATTAACTCCCCAAGAAAAATTAGATGTATCAGATATCCAGATTCCAATGAGAGTAAAAGGTAGATGTCAAGGCTGGGGAAGCTAAGAAAATGCAAAGAAAGAAAAATTTTAATTTGTACTTTTCTCATTAAAATAAATTGGTTAACTTTCTCAGTGTATCAAAAAGATGGTTGTGAAGGAAGAACAATAAAGTAAGAACTAAAGTAATCATTCTGAAGAGGAAATGTGTTATGGGGAATGAGTAGAGAGATAGGAGAAAGATAGAGATTATCATGTGGATAGTTTGACAAAACAGTAGTAGATTTTCTCTTAAAATGGAGTGTAAAACGGAAAGAAGTTGATTTTTTTATGACAAAAGGAAGCCAAGAAATTATGTGTGTAAAGAAAAGGATTATGTAATAAGGAAATATTTATTTGTGATTTGTTCCATCATGGACGGTGAACATTGTGTTGAGGAGATATATTTGGAAATATGAGAAGTATTTATGATTTGTGAAAGTTATCGCAAGTTGATACTGAAAAGATATGTTAGGGAAATGGATGTGAGAGGTTGTTAGGAGATAATTAAGCGAGGGAATTTAATTATTAAGTAAAGCAAGAAACTTTTATTTGTTTGAAGTAGATAGAGGGGCATGAGTGTAACACAGGGATGAATAAGGAAGAGAAAGATAGAGGGAGAAAGTAATATAAGAGTTTACAGTACATAAGGAGGAGATAGGGTTGACTACAACTAATAAAAGTACAAACTCTACAACAATGGAACTTGACAGTGAATAAAGTTTTTAAAAGGGACGCAAGAAGTAGAGAAGTATTGTATTTTAAAGTTATGTTACGGCTTATGCCGAAAAGAAGATATTGCACAGAAAAAGAGGCCAGAGTCGGAGTCAAGGTGCGGAGTTTTTAAGATATGATGTACCTGTAGTTATAACAAAAAAAGAAGGGACATACTAACACACTAACCTTCATCACCATCAATTTTCCTCTCACTATTCATTATGATGAAGATGAGGAAACCATTACCTTTATACCAAGAGTGAAAGAAAACAGAAAGTGTACATATAGAATAGGGATAAAAGATGTTGATCTGTTAAAATAGATGTAAAACTATGAAGAGTTTGATAAGGATAATCTTATGTATAGTTTTTAATGCAGAATTTTTGTAAAATTTCTTAGCAGTTTTTTAGTATTTATAAAGTTTGTAGTGTATCATAAGGGAGAAGGGATTTTGATAAACATTTTTGCTTTGATGAAGACTGATAAAACAACCCAAAAACTAAGATGGGTGGTAATAACACGTAAACTAGAGAAATTTGGGGAAGTAAGATGGACAAAGGTGTGCACAATGTTGTATTACCCATGAAGTCATCATGAGCAATGGATCATCATCGCAGTCAGATCGACAGCAAAACTGAATAGAGTGGTTAGGCATGAGTGGAAGGAACACTGAGTGTATGTGCCTAGTATGCTTTTGATATGACGAAAGGAAATGCTTTTGTGGGAGCAACAGTCCAAGAGGGTAACACCTCTGTGGAAAAGTATGGGGATCTACGACGAAACCTGGATGCAGTCGACATGTGACTTGTCGCGACCTTTATTCATGAGGAAGTCACAAGCGATCTTCATAACAACAATTTTGCTACAGTGATAGATACTTGGCACTTCTATCGCAATCTGTTTAGAGCAGCATAAGGAGATATGATGGATGCAGGCAGATATGTTACATCAATGATGAACAAATGTTTGAATTCATCAGAAGAAGAAGAGGCGCTTATCTGTAATGCAAGATACAGAACGATTGAAATTATCGTCATACTATATGGAATCCAGCAATTGCGGAACATTCCCTGAACACTCATGAGAGCAAACGGTGAAAAAAGCTGCTGGAAGAGATGCTTTAGTTTGGGAGAGACTCAATTGCAGAGCCACGGCCCACATACAACAAAAGGCTTTTAACAGGGGGTCAGTGACCCACGGCGAGGGAGACAACGAATGCAGTAGGCGATGCATCGAAGGTATTGGGTAACGGTCCAGCGCTGCTGGTGATGGAGAAATTCTTTAAAAAATTGCTTTGGGGAATTTCCAGTTGAATACAAACAGGACAGACGCAGTTAAAAGAGAGTCACATTTACTGATCACATGAAAGGTCTGTGGAGCTCTCGTGATGTACACGTGTAACTTTTAGGCGTCAGGAGCGGACACAAAATGTCGATTTGGCTGAATAAACTCGGAAGGAGTAGAAGTGGCGAGATTAAGGCGCAAGTTCAAGATACGCCCTTTGCGATTTGCGGGGGTAGTTTCCATGAGATGAAAGGAAAGCTCCCATTGGTCAAAAAAGGCGATGATGCGAAGCACGAAAGGACAAAGGTGGGTCGCGAGTTTGGCTACGAAAGACTGAATACAGAAAACTTCGGGAACTCTTCTCTGAACCAGCATCAAGTGTAGAACAGGGCGCATGACGCCCTGCACGATGCCAAACGATGACTTTTGAGTGAACACTGTGTTCACTTTGGCTGACATTTAACTAGAAATTAGCTGAAGAGTCGTTGAGCTCCGATAGTGGAGAAACGAAACAGCCACGTAGTTAATTGTTCCTGCAAGAACTGAGAGGGTGTTGAAGTACATATGCTGCTTCATCTATGCACGTGACATCGCCATATTATCCAGACTAGGGATGAATGCATGTTTTCTCGCCTAACGAGAAACATAGGGCAGTTTCACCTGATAAAATCAGTAAAGATTTTGATTAGCTTTTTATAGGATTTTAAGAGGGTGAGAGCAGCCATTCTGCTGACAACACGTCGCAGCTAAAGGTAAATGCCGCTGGCAGAGGCGTAAAATTATTGGACCACCAGTTTGCATCCACTGTGAACGCGAGCAACCTTGAGAGTAATCTTTCGCATATCTTGTCACAAAAACTAAGCATTCTCCGTAGACTTGATTGTCATTCTAAATCGTGCCGTACTTAGAACTGGAATCAGATGATTTGACGTACTCATAATATTGGCCAACTCAGTCAGTGCTTCACTGTGTAGATGTAAGATGAAACTTGTAGAGAACCTTCTATTTAAATTTGATGTAGTTGTTTATAGTGTTATTTCTGCTAAGCAGGATATAATACATGATCTTGATAATTGTCCTGAAATTGTCTTGTCACAATCTATGTAAACCAGTGTGCCTCATTGACATACAGAAATTAAACTAATTTCTTACAGCTGAACACCGATGTGCTCTGTCGTAGAATAAGGGTCCACTCTTAGCCCCTCTAATTTATTATAGTGACGCTAGTGTTTTTGCTGATGTCTGACGAATGTGAAAAGGAGTGGAGTGCCAGACAGTTACGGCTTTAAGGCATTCTCCAACATCTCACCAGGAACAACACACACAAAAACTATTACATAACAGTCACAATTATAATTATTTGCATTATTAATAAAAATATTAACTAGCAATAATAATAATAATTACAGTAGTAAGACTAATGATAATAAAAAAAGCAATGGAGGGATTAACAATGAAATGACTTACTTATTATACAACATTTAATAATAATAATTTGAATTATCAATAAAAGAAATAATGTGCAATAATAATAATAGTAACAATATTAACAACAATAATAATAATAATTATCTTTATAATAAAATAATGGTGGCATTTACAATGATACTTATTAGTTCAGCACTTTCGAAGTGTTGTTTGATATTAGAAAAAGTGGAAGGGACAATGAAAAAGGAGAGGATTCAGATGAAGGTGACAATGTTTGCAACTAAAGAAGAGAATTTCAATAGAGAACTCTGTAGACAAGGGAAGGGAAAAGTGGTGGAGCTGTAACAGAGCTATTGTGATAGAAGATGAGTAGTTAGCTGTCTTTTGAAGGTGGTTTAGATTTTATTTTCTCTACTATTTTGGGGAAGATTGTTCCAAAGTCGACTTCCTGGTACTGAAGAGGACTTGGAAAATATATCATTATTGTGTAATGGAAGAGTGAGGATTTTACTTTGTTGGGAACGAGTGTTTCTGCTGGCTTCTTCAGATGTTAGTGTAAGGGTTTCAGATAAATAGATATGAGTGCAATGATTGAGAAGACGATAATAAACACAGGGCATGATACTCTCTATGCATAGTTGGTCTAGTGTGATATTCGTTTTACCGATGTGTGTTAACAGGGACAGTAAAACACGAGGAATGAACAGCACCACCTTGGCCCGCTCTGACTGCTATGGTCATGCAGCAGCACTACTCAGTCACTGCTGGAGTACTAATTATTCTTCCTGCACTACTCATTCTGTTAATATATGTCGCTAAAACGAATAACACACTAGAGTAATTTGGGACCGCTCTGTCGAGTTGGCATGTAAGACTTCGATTTGAAAATCATTTTGTTTGTAATGGAAAGCAAATCAACGCTCTTCGTTGACGCTGGGCTTCGTATGAAAGACGCCTTCCTGAGAGACAATCTCCACTCATTCCAAATTAATAATAAAAATGTAGACCAGATGTCGCTTAAATACAAAGAAATAGTATCGGCAGCAATTGAGAGACTTATACCAAATAAATTGACAAACAACGGAGGTGATCCTCCTTGGTACACAAAAGGAGTTAGAACACTGTTGCAGAAACAACGAAACAAACATGCCAAATTTAAACAGACGCAAAATCCCCAAGATTGGCGATCTTTTACAGAATCTCGAAATTTAGGGCGGACTTCAATGTGAGATGCCTATAACAACGAAACTTTGTATCGAAACCTGGTCGTATGTGAAGTATGTTAGCGGTAAGAAGCAATCAATGCCTTCTCTGCGCGACAGCAATGGACATACTATCGAAGACAGTGCTGCCAAAGCAGAGTTACTAAACACAGACGTCCGAAATGCGTTCACAAAAGAAGATGAAGTAAATATTCCAGAATTCGAATCTAGAACAGGTGCCAACATGAGTAACGTAGAAGTAAATATTCTCGGAGTAGTGAAGCAACTTAAATCACTTAATAAAAGTAAGTCTTCTGGTCCAGAAAGTGTACCAATTAGGTTCCTTTCGGAGTATGCTGATGCATTAGCTCCATACCTGACAATCATATACAACCGTTCACTCGACGAAAGATTCGTACCCAAAGACTGGAAAGTTGCATAGGTCACACCAATATACAAGAAAGGTAGTAGGAGTAATCCACTAAATTACAGGCCCACATCGTTAAAGTCAATATGCAGCAGGATTTTAGAACATGTATTGTGTACGAACATTAAGAATTATCTCGAAGAAAACTGTCTATTCACACACAATCAACATGGCTTTAGAAAACATCGTTCTTGTGAAACACAACTAGCTCTTTATTCACATGAAATGTTGAGTGCTATTGACAAATGATTTCAGATCAGTTCCGTATTTCTGGATTTCCGGAAGGCTTTTGACACTTTACCACACAAGCGGCTCGTAGAGAAATTGTGTGCTTATGGAATATCGTCTCAGTCATGTGACTGGATTTGTGATTTCCTGTCAGAGAGGTCACAGTTCGTAGTAACTGACGAAAAGTCATCGAGTAAAACAGAAATGATTTCAGGCGTTCCCGATGGTAGTGTTATAGGCCCTTTGCTGTTCCCTATCTATATAAACGATTTGGGAGACAGTCTGAACAGCCGTCTTAGGTTGTTTGCAGATGACGCTGTCGTTTATCGACTAATAAATATCAAAACAAACTGCAAAACGCTTTAGGAGAGGCCCCATGCGGGAAGTTCGGCCGCCGTATTGCAAGTCCTTTTTAGTTGACGCCACTTCGGCGACTTGCGAGTCAATGATGATGAACACACAACACCCAGTCATCACGAGGCAGAGAAAAATCACTGACCCCGCCGGGAATCGAACCCGAGACCCCGTGCGCGGGATGCGAGAACGCTACCGCAAGACCACGAGCTGCGGACGATTTAGGAGAAATATCGGAATGATGCGAAAAGTCGCAGTTGACCCTAAATAAAGAAAAGTGTGAGGTCATCCACATGAGTGCTAAAAGGAATTCGTTAAACTTCAATTACACGATAAATTAGTCTAATCTAAAAGCCGTAAATTCAACTAAATGCCTAGGTATTACAGTTACGGGAAACTTAAATTGGAAGGAACACATAGAAAATGTTGTGGGGAAGGCTACCCGAAGACTGCGTTTTATTGCCAGGACACTTAGAAAATGTAAGAAACCTACCAAGGAGACTGCCTACACTACGCTTGTCCGTCCTCTTTTAGAATACTGCTGCGCGGTGTGGGATCCTTACCAGATAGGATAGTATATCGAAAAAGTTCAAAGAAAGACAACACGTTTTGTATTATCGAGAAATATGGTAGAGAGTGTCACAGAAATGATACAGGATTTGGGCTGGAAATCATTAAAAGAAAGACGTTTTTCGTTGCGGCGAAATCATCTCATGAAAATCCAATCACCAACTTTCTCCTCCGAATGCGAAAATATTTTGTTGCACTGACCTACATAAGGAGGAACGATCACCACGATAAAATAAGGGAAATCAGAGCTTGTACGGAAAAAATATAGGTGTTCATTCTTTCCGCACGCTATACGTGATTGGAATAATAGAGAATTGTGAAGGTGGTTTGATGAACCCTCTGCCAGGCACTTAAATGTGATTTGCAGAGTATCCATGTAGATGTAGATGTAGATGTAGACGAGATCCGCAGTATTTATTTTGGCTCACTCCAGCTACACATTGCAAAAACGCCAGGTAAAGTGCATCTGGCGACCCTTAGGATAGACAGCCGGTATACTCGTATAATTCTACCTGACAAACCCGGCATTGCCCGGCTATTCGTTTTGCCAATTTTATATTAGAAACGAAACTTTATATGTACTCTTGCAGTAGACCCGGTGTGAGATGATTCTGGAAAATTTCTGTATGCTGGGTGATACTACTTCGCACATCTACAGCGCGATTTTGTGAAGGACTCTACGGCAACGCCTCCTCATAGCTCTATAGACGACTTTTGCTTTCACATGCAGCCGTTAGCGCTTCGCAGTTTAAATCTGTCAAAAGTGCTGCCAGGTGTCAAGGTTTTCCTGTAAGAGTGTCGTAATAGTAAAGAATAACTGTATTAAAACGTCCTATACCATGCGGAATTTTTCACACATCTCAGTGTTTATGATGTCATATCTCCTGTCCTTTTTCTTTTTTGAATGTATTACTTGAAATAGAACATACTCTTAACTTTACGAAATTATAACTTACCTGTGACCCAGTGATATGCCGCGTTATGGTGCCTTGACCTTTCAGGGCAAAACCTCATACTTAACAACATGCGTGTGAATTTGTTCACCATCGGTTATAAATCTTATTGTTTCATTCTTGAAAATTATACCACAAAATCTGATATTAAATTTATTTGCTTGCTGGCGGTATCGGCCAGTGATATGCCGCGTTATGATGCCTTGACCTTTCAGGGCAAAACTGCATACTTATCAACATGCGTGTGAATTTGTTCGCCATCGATGTCATAAATCTTATTGTTTCATTCTTGAAAATTATACCACAAAATCTGATATTAAATTTATTTGCTTGCTGGCGGTATCGGACGTCCCTGTTTAGTGGACGACACAGCTCAAAACCAAGAGTGCCCTCCCAACAGTCCACCGTGTAACATAAAGACTGCAGCCCACCGACAATTAACGACGAGATACGAGCAACGGAGTTACCACCCTCGCCCTATTTGCGAACATTCCTGTGACTGAAGACCTCGCGCTGCCGCAGGACGACTTACGACTGTAACAGGTGGTCTGGAGGAGTATTTCTGACAAACAGCTCCCCTGGCGCCACAGGGGCAGCACACTTTTGCCACGAGACGGACAACGGGATTTGTAACTTCAGACAACTTACCAACCGGATAACGTCCTCGGCAACCGCCGTTTCGACAGATGAACAACCTGTCAAGGCAAAAGTGAAGCGACAGGTCGTTGTGCTTGGCCATTTACATCCGCAATGAACGGGACTCGGTCAACCAGTAAATCAAAAGATTGCATATGCAGAAACACAACATACACCGTCCAATACGACAGATGCCACATGTTACCGATCGCAAAATATTAACCAACAATTTGTGGACAAGTAGCGCTGACTTCATGCCTCTGTTGTTTTACCTGAAAGAGAAATGAATCCGAGCAGAATTTAAGTAGGAGGAAGTACGATTGTACGCTCGGACATGCCGCTTGTAAGAAGCCGACTCTCACTAATTTGTATCTTCAGCCTGGTAGTTGTCTCCAGGGGCATGAAGGATTTCATAATGACCTTCCTATAACCTGAAAGTTTCTTAACTGAGATGATTCGCCAGAATGGGTGTAGCGAGGGACAGATAAGGCAGGCGTTGCACTGTAGACCATCTGTGAAAAGGTGAATGCCGAGAATAATGGGGCGACGTATACGTCTACAGTTTTATGTCTTACGCAGGTAATAGTATTTCGAATAGGATTATTCATATACTGAGGAAACACGGCGAACAGACCAACGATTGGTGCCCTTTTAGGACCAGTAAAGCATGATCTTGCTTTGCGTAAGGTGGGTATGCACTGCATCCCGAGCAGTATGTCATACATCGGTCAGACCATCTGGCGATCGGTTTATTAACCATAAGCGTCACATAGGCTTAGAGCAGACAGCAAATCAGTAACTGCAGAACATTGCCTTGGAACTGATCGTTCGATAGGGTATAAAAACAAAGAGATACTGGGATAGTGCTATTAAGGAAGATGTTGAGATTAAGTCAGTGACCTTACTGAGTCGGAGGTATCTGCTTAGACACTGTTGGTCACTCAACGTAGGGACATAGCGAAACTTGTTCACCAGTTATTTATTGTGCGGTGGCACAAGTTTTTGTTTTTTCCTCTTTTTAGGGTTACGTACCTCAATCTGCAAGAACGGAAACCATTATGGGATCACATTGTTGTCCGTCCATCCGTCCGTCTGTCTGTTTGTCCGACTGTTCAAAACTATTTTTCTCAGTAACGAGTAGACGTTTTATGTCACTTACTAAGGTCTATGGTCACTTGGTGGTGTAATGAATGTAAGCTTCTAAGTCAACGCAAAATAATGATAGGGCCATTTATGTCATACATTTCGGTACTCGCAAACTTATCAAATGTTTCAGTGTAATTCCTGTTGACCTAGGATCATGAAATTTGCCAAGAAGCAAGATTTCACACTACAACTAAAGGAAAAAAATCAGAAAATTGTGAATTTATTTTATGATTATAACACACGAAAAAATATTTTTTGGTCCTTCCTTATCACGCTATCATTTGTTATCCGACTTGAAATTAAAACATTCTCGAAAATCTTGGAATCACTGGGACCTATGTCTTTTCAGTATCAATGTCGATAAGAAATCAAGTGGCTCTGAGCACTATGGGACTAAACATCTATGGTCATCAGTCCCTAGAACTTAGAACTACGTAAACCTAACTAACCTAATAACATCACACAACACCCAGTCATCACGAGGCAATGTCGATAAGAGGCAAAAGTTGTCGAGGTCCTCGATTACCCGCATGGATGAACTGTCTGTAAATATAATTCAGTTTGTACAGAACCCTCAGTGCGCGAGCTCTACCCGCACCTGGCCATTTTGTTTTCAAAGGCAAGTGTTCTTTCTGAATCCACCGCCTTTTGGCCCCCTGAAGGGCGCTGCCGCGCCAACCGACGGTAAATGTTGCCATGCATAACGGTCTCTAATCTCATCTGTGCTTTGAAAATAAAGGTACATTCACCTGTTAAAATATCGGCAGTTGTCGAGAACGACAGCGGGCTACATTCCCGGAAGCTACTTGCACATGCGGTACGCCTGGAGGAGCTAAGGTTTCACAGGAATTGCAAGCTACGTAGGTACGGACCGGCATGTCGAAGGAAATAACAGCCGGTGGAACCTGATCCCCAGCGTTCTCCAGCGGAAGCAACAGTTACCTGGTACACTGACAAGCGGCAGCCTCAGAGATATCGCCACAGAGGCCTGAACGAAGTAAAACATCTTAGCGTTATTTGGAAAAAAATTTACACGTATTGCTAATGGAAGAAATGACGAGGTGTTGCCTAGAACAGTGAAGAGGAAAACAATAATTTTAATGCGGTTGTCGGAGAAACCATTCACACTCATACAGTCTCAGAAAGATGCAACGCTGCCGGCCGCGGTGGTCTAGCGGTTCTAAGCGCTCAGTCCGGAATCGCGCGACTGCTACGGTCGCAGGTTCGAATCCTGCCTCGGGCATGGATGTGTGTGATGTCCTTAGGTTAGTTAGGTTTAAGTAGTTCTAACTTCTAGGGGACTGATGACCACAGATGTTAAGTCCCATAGTGCTCAGAGCCATTTTAGATGCAACGCTCTGGGGGAGAGTAGGAGGTACCGAGCATTTACAAGCTAGTGGATACCCTGATACACAACTCAGGAGCTTGCAGTGACAATGCTCTGATACATTCTTCTAACTGTGGGGCATTTGCCTCGGGCTTTCCTGGTGGCCACTGACGAGACTTGAGTATACTGGAGACACGTATTGCACAGACAAGGTGGAGTACCACAAACTTGTTTCTTTAAGAGTCACCACAAATAAAAGTCTAGTAGATAAAGGTCCGGGGAACGTGGAGACGAAAACATTGGACGTCCGCGACCAGTCCGTTTCCGAGGAAACACTTCATGTAAATAGTTACACACACATTCCGAAGTGAGACGGTGAACGATCATGCTGACACAGTAGTTGATTACGAACACCAATTGGAACATTTTCTAATGCGTTAGCCACAGTATTGGGATGAAATATGCGATACAAGGACACATTCATCTTGTCCGGCAATAGGTGAGAGCACAAAAGTACTCCTCCCACGATTCCAGTCCACAGGTTTATTTTGACTTTGTATTAAGAAAACAGTCTTAATCGCGTTTTTTATTTATTTAGAGCCGACCGGTATCAGCCCACCGCAGGGGCCATCTTCAGGGCGAACAACACCCACGCATAAGGTAAATCCTTAACAGTCTCCTGCCACACCTTGGTAGACGTGACGCCACCAGCAGTCGACCAACAGGTAAAATATTATATTTACATAATCCACTCTTATAAGATGGTTGTCATTAGTTTTGTCTAAGATATATGTTGTAATTTCACAGTATGTTCGCCCTGAAGATGGCCCCTGTGACGGACTAAAACCGGTCGGCGCTAAATAAATAAAAAACGCGATTAAGACTGTTTTTTTAATACTAAGTTAATTTTACATCAATCGCTGTTCTTCCACAACCATGTTGTCCAAACTACAGGTCTATGCCAAAGAGTTCCTGAAAGTCAGGCTCACTGGTGAGATGTAGGTTGTGTTCCGACGAATAATGGTTGTTGTTGGAGGTTGACAATACCATTACTAGTAAAGCTAAATTCGTCAGTCCATATACGTTATTTATAAAATGTTCGTTATCTTCCGCCTGGAGCAAAAGCCATTCACAAAACTGTACTCGTCGAGTGCGGTCTTCTGGCCGCTGGTGCTGAGGTAAAGCTCTTGATCGTGCAACAACCAGTCTTTGAGATATCTGGAACTGTCTTACACTATCACGGGTACATCGCCGAGGTGACTGCTGAAGAAACGTGACTTCTGTTTGTGAAATGCGTCCAGTCCTTGGACTACTTGTAGACAAAGATTACCAGATTCCTGAAGGCGTGGCTCCAGGCGACGAAAAACATTCTTATAGGGATGGCGCCTCTGAAGATACGGCGCGGCATACGCGCGAGCAGCAGCAGCGGTTAGATTATCGGATGCACCCGGCACCAAAAGTATATCGACGAGTTCGTCGTTTGTGTACTCCATTGAGAAGCCGCTCTACATGAACCTGACAGGACTAGTTGTCGCACACTGCGCAGTTAGTAGATGCATGCATGCAGTTTAATGGATTTCACTGTCATGTGACAGTATATTGTTAAGTGACAAAATGATGTCCTGCTTATGGCGACAAGAACTAGTGAACGGATGTCTAAAAAATAGAAAAGTAACCTGATGAGGATGTGAAGCATAGTTGCATGGTGGATGCGAGTTTGATGTCCCAAATTTTTTTCAGCAAATTTGGGTCCTCCTGCTTCACCGGACAAGACAGGCATGACACAAAGAACGATTTACTATTTTTAAACCTCTTCAAAAAATAGGGCATTTCGATGTAGATGCCCTATGTTTTCTGACTTTGATCTTTCAACTTATTTTTCCATTTTGATATTAGGAGACTAAATTCTTTCTAGGAATATTACTAATGGCAAGCCCTTAATCCCAACGAAACTAAGTCTTCTGAAACTTCAGAGAGCATGGGAGAGTGGAAGTGGAAGGTGTTGGTGGTTTTATCGGACAAATTTCAATTTACAGCTTATTAATAAAAGACCAAATATAAATATTACACATACTTATAAGAGTGACTTCCCCTGACTGATCATAACAGTTTGATATCGAACTATACTTTATCACCTTTGACAGTAAGACAAGGAATGCTTACAACACAGCGTCAAGTAGATATACACTTAATGACATTCAAGGACAAGAAAATAAATATTTGTCTTTACAGCTAGTAGCAATATATGTGTGGCTGTAGTGTCTTATATACAGTGTACAGAAAACAATATAAAACTCAGACATGCATACGATTAAGCCGCATTGATTCACACCTTCTTGATGTGTTTATTAACTTTAGTAACTCGTCGCTATGATGACATCATGATCACTAATAACTGTCTCTATATTGATGTTGTCAATAAGATCAGGCGTGTTTCTAACAACGAGGTCTATATTTCCATTGCATGTGGGTTGCCTAACTAGCTGTTCAAGGCAGTTTTTGGAAAACGTGTTCAAAAGTAATTCAAAAGACTGTCTGCCAGTCCCATCTGCAACGAATCTATAGACGTCCCGCATAGCCCGTGAACATCGTCCTAAATGTGAAAGGAATCGACAGAATGTAGGGCCCTAAGGTATCTGCGTATCTGCTGACATGAACCCGACTGAACATGCTTGAGACATATTGAGACTGCCGGTAGGTCGTGGCAGGGACACTACTGACATCGTGGATAACTTGACATGGGCGGAGTGTAGCAGCCTTGAGAAATTACACCATCCTCCAGATGAAACGCCTCTAGTTACAAAAGAGATTGTTTTGACTAGGCGTACTGGACGAATTATGTGATAGAGTTTGCAGATAGATAAATTTGATTCACAGCAATGTATGATGTAACATATACCAACTGCAAAATCATAGCGATCCTTATTTTTCATTGCAAACTTTCAATATTTCGCACCTGAAAATATCACAATAACTATGACTATTAACGAAATGATGGGCACTTCTCTATGAAGCTGACATATAAAGCTATAAGTAACGTAATTTTTTGTGCTATTGTTTATTCAGATTCCTTTGAGAAAGATTGCAGAGCTAATGGGGCGTGTGCTACGTTCTACTCGTAATGGCACCTCTACACTTTGGCTAGCGGGTAACTAGAGGTCTCTCGGAGCGTGTAACTGCCGCTGGACAGCGCTGCGAGTCGGTATGCACGCTAGCGGCTTCCTTGTGTTCGTACACTTACGGGGACTGCATGAAAATCACGTGGTCTGCAATTCAGGTCGTTCAGAAGTTTTTGCGTATGACAGTACAGTTAATCAATTCGTGGATGATAATGTCTTTTCTCATCGAGCAACGGACTAAGATTAATTATACACAAAAAATGGTTCAAATGGCTCTGAGCACTATGGGACTTAACTTCTGAGGTCATCAGTCCCCTAGAACTTAGAACTACTTAAACCTAACTAACCCAAGGACATCACACACATCCACGCCCGAGCCAGGAATCGAACCTGCGACAGTAGCGGTCGCGCGGTTCCAGACTGTAGCGCCTAGAACCATTCGGCCACCCCGGTCGGCAATTATACAGAACGAGATATTTTTGGCGAGATAATTACAACTTTGTGGCTGACCACCACAACTGACTTGATTTTGTGTAAACACCGCATTCCGGTCCGTGGCGTTGTCGTTGTTCACATTTTCTTGACATGACGTTGTAAACAGAATGGATACCATATAAAATTAATCGTCAGTAAAGCAGATGCCAGACTGAGATTCATTGGAAGAATCCCAAGGAGATGCAGTCCGAAAACAATGGAAGTAGCTTACAGTACACTTGTTCGCCCACTGCCTGAATACTGCTCACAGGTGTGGGATCCGTACCAGATAGGGTTGATAGAAGAGATAGAGAAGATCCAACGGAGAGCAGCGCGGTTCGTTACAGGATTATTTAGTAACCGCGAAAGCGTTACGGAGAGGAGAGATAAACTCCAGTGGAAGACTCTGCAGGAGAGACGCTCAGTAGCTCGGTACGGGCTTTTGTTGAAGTTTCGAGAACATACATTCACCGAGGAGTCAAGCAGTATATTGCTCCCTCCTACGTATATCTCGCGAAGAGTCCGTGAGGATAAAATCAGAGAGATTAGAGCCCACACAGAGGCATACCGACATTCTTTCTTACCACGAACGATACGAGACTGGAATAGAAGGGAGAACCGATAGAGGTACTCAAGGTACCCTCCGCCACACACCGTCAGGTGGCTTGCGGAGCATGGGAGCAGATACGAGAGTATAGCTCACAGTCAAAGTGCCACTAATGTTAGTTGTTTGCGGAGCGTCAGTTGTATTTATACGAGTGTTTGTCGTAACATGGAACATTACCATAACGAGAAGTATGTGGATATGTACTCCACGTATGGTGGAGCTAATGGCAGTGCACGGGAGGCCGCACGCTTATACCGAGAAGCGTACCCTGCTTGAAATCACCCTGGGAGTCAAACGTTTACAAGGATTCATCAACGCCTCCGAGAAACTGGAAGCTTTGCACATGCTGCAGGAGCGGGTGGGCCTGCACGAATTACACCTGTGCTTGAAGACGTGGTGCTGGAAACAGTCGAACACTCTCCAGGAATCTCGACAAGGAGACTTGTCACACAAATTCTTGGAATGAGCCACAGTAATGTTTGGAGAATAATGCATCAGTGCAATGTACCCGTATCATGTCCAACGAGTTCAGTGTCTTAGTGAGGTAGACTTTACTCTTTGACTAATGCTCTGTCAGTGGATGCAGCAACCCGCTGTGAGCAACTAAACGTATAACAGACACCTTTTTTACATATGAAACAATTCTCACGTTTAGAGTCATCTAGGCTCCAATACACATGCTGTGCGAGAGCCTCTACATTAACGACGTTTCTCATTGATTGCGCGGTTACAGGTGCTGTGTGATCATCTCATTGAGCCGCATACGTCAACAAACAATCTCAATGGACGGAATTAGCTTCTGTTTCCGCGGCATCATCTTGCAGAAATGCTTGAGGATGTGCCCTTAGAGCAACGGGGAGCACCAGCAAATTTTGCTGCTATGGTGAGACATCTGATACACCGATATGGCCATAGATGGATTGGGCCAGAAAGACATATTACCGTGGCTTCTAAAATCACCTGATTTGAACCCCATGGATTTCTGTTTGGGGTCACCTTAAAGATGTAGTATACGCCACACCGGCTAACACAGTTGAAAAGTTGGAACAGAGACATCTTTCTTCTTGTCAAGAATGTCGAAATGATCCAGGCATATAGGCATTCTGAGAAGATTTGAAAGTTGTTGCGGCGATGGGTGTAGGCGTGCATCAGGCTACAAGGATGACACCTTCAACAACTCATTTAACGACAAGTACAATCGTGTTCATTCAAAACAGCTGAACTTGTACCTATCTCTAATAACTTTTTAATGCTGTACATTATTATTACTTTTCCTAACTGGGATGGCACGTAAACAGAATCAGATCAGTTGTGACTGGTAATCACGAAGTCTCAATTATCTCGCAAATTTTTCTTTTGCGTACCAAACGTTTACTGCGACGTTTTTGCTTCTACTGTCGTGTAATTTCAGCTGTGTGCGTTTACGCCACTAGTTGTGGTATATTCTACATAGAGAGCATGTAGTATGCATTGAAAAGATAATTTGCAACTAGTCAGCTTCCACCAAGATCTTTTCTAAGACAGGTATGCAATCTACTGTCAACAGATTCGAAATAACTCGTAAAAAGTTTTTTAACAATAAAAATTTTCGTGTTACTGTAACTGCTGACAAACGTAACTATTTGCAGCAATACGCAATTTCATTTCAGAACACTTGGAAAGAGAAACGTTTTCATTATATTGCACAAAAAGAAAGTGATGGATTTGAAGATAAAGTTTACAATCAACACTAGCTTGTTCACTCCTTGAAGAAAATAGTTTCCTTGTTAATGTTATTGAATATGTCCTATTATTAAGATTCTGTACAATCACGTTGGTGGTAAACCAGTCACATATTAACGTATGATCGATCAAAAGCTGTGTACAGTCAAAGCACTTTGTCACTGGTCTCAAGAAACGCTCGTAACAATGAAGGATAGCGCGTTACGTTGCTTGTGGTTGCCTATCATTATTGCGATACTACTCGCGATGAATAAATGCGGTCTGAGTGATTACATGTGATGGATTGAGCATTAAGTGCTATTAATCTAAGGACGTACAAAGATACTTACTTTCGAAAGATATCTGAACTCACTTGGGTTGTAACAAGAAGACAGAAAGACACCATTAAACGGGATACTTCTAAGGAACAAGCAAATGACCTATTACCACATTTTCTTTAATCTGGTATCCACACAAAGGTGTTGTGCTGTGGATGTCGATTATAAACGACTATCGCTGAACGCTGTCAAGTCAGATGTGCAGTCATAAATATATAGCTTCAATAAGAGTCAGTTACATTTACCGAAGAAAACGATTCCCATTTATTGTCCTGTCTCAGTTACACACTTTTTTAATTCAATTACATGTTTCGAGCACACAGGATCATCTTCAGATCTAAAACAAAACAAAACTACATGTACACCATTTACTATTTTACAATAGTAGAAAAGAAAAAAGTACATAAGAGTAGAATTTACCCAAGTAACTGCATCGGCAACTCGTCTTGTCTGCTCAGCACAATATATCAGAGTACTGTGGTTTGCAACTTCGGTCAATGTTTTAATTAGGTAGATACATATTTCAAACGTCCTACCTGTTTGACCTTCGTAAACTTTTAGATAGTTTACCGAGTTATAAAGGCACATTTGCATGCCGAGCGTGAGTTTCCGCGGAAACGCGAAATATTAATTAAATGAATAATCAGTGACTAATAAATAAAGCCTATGGCACACAACTGCAGCGCTGTGTCGCTGATAAAGACAAAAGAATAATTACGTTACTCTTATGTTTGATTAAGAAAGGAGAGAGCTCAGGTAGAAGTGGTGCGAGAAGCACGTATTTTATTTTATTGTCTGGCACACCGCCATATTTTCATGTTATAGAAGAATACTGCGAGTTGCAACCACACTAGGCACTCGATTCTGTAATGAATTTATATTTATAAAAGTAAGTAGGATTATGAACTGTAGGCTATTTCATTGAATATATCTGATTTAACTAACTGTGTAACTTTTTTATGTTTAGTAGACAATCACCTCTGTACGACGTATTGGCATGGCTGGCAAATCATTGTAATATTGAGATTAGATCATGAGTCCGTACCTACCGCAGCAGTCTTTGGAAACGATTTAATTACGAAGTCCGATTATTTCAGTTTTATTTCACGGTCAACTACGAGTTACATTGCCTTTTCCAAATAGCCATTGTCAAGCGTCTGATACCGAATAATTAAACGTCCACGTTCCAGATAAGCAAATACCAATTACAACCAATCATCATACATACAGAATAATTAATCATTAATATTTTATTCCAAATTTTATTTTTATTTATTTTATATTGGCGACTGCGTGTCGGACTTGTTATTTTGTCATTTGTTACATTGTTCTTTTTGTTTCATGTCAAAAATCAACTTTCTGGACCTGGACGTGAATGTATGAGAGATAATGAAAATCTGAAGATATTTTCCAATTCTAAAGTTTTGCCGGAAGACGCAATGAAGCTTCCAGCAAAATAAGGTAAGACGCAGCATCTTTGCATTAGCAGGCTTGACCAGACGTATAATTCAGTGTATTAGCTTTTCAGTAAATTCTGTAGTGTTTCTTTCGCGCATAACAGTTTTCAGTAACAAATTTCATTCTTAGCACTTTTCCCTAAACAATAACGTATCCAACAATACCAATACACGAGTGTACAATATGGCCGACTTCTGTACGATATGATGTAACATGGCCAGCAGCCATTACCAATAATCTCAAATTCAGTTTATATTTTTAAATTAACGGGACAGCCATTGTTGCTACGAGTGATTCATGCTCAACTGCATTTCATTTTAAAATCAGTGTCAAATATTTTCTTGAAACATAAATCACGTGTGGCATGGTAATGACTAGAAATCAATACGCAAAAATGGAACAGCAAAGACGTACTATTCAGACACAATCCGACTCGGACGAGAGACAAATGTTAGAAAATGACTTTACGACAGCAACCGGTAGTGACGATTTATCAAACATTGACGCAAGTGTTGACGGAAATTTTGACAATAGGCCGTCCACCACAAAAATTTCAAAGTCTCAGTCAGAGCCCATGTTAATGCATGACGTCACGTCTAATGACGCAGCGGGGGCACAGACGTTGCAAACGGTAAACATTGCCGACATGTTACAAATGACAATGAAACAGAACGCCGAAAACATGGCAACCTTACAGACACAAAATGACGAAATTAAATCTGACCTCATAGCACTCAAGACGAGTAATGACACTTTATGTAAACGTGTGGAACTTATAGACGCCACACTGACCAAACAGATGACTGAACTCAGTACTAAATTTTCCCAGCTTAATACGACACAAGAAAAGACTACAACTGACGTAGCACTTTTACAGACACAAGTAAAAAATCTTAATGTCACGTGTGAAGTTCTTACTGAACAAATTCAAACATATCCTTCAGTACACGACAATCTTGAAAAACGAATTACTGACGTACAGAATAAATTTGACAATGTTGAACAACACCTGACTGACATCTTACAATCTGATGCTACAGCTCATTTTCAAAACATTAATAAAGAATTTCATGATTGGGTAGTGAACAAAGACAAACATTTTGATAGATGCCTACGTGAGAATTTACCAACAATTGTGCACGACTCCGTAGCGCAATACATTACTAATAACAAACAGCTGATCAGTGACGCAGTACAATCCGTCACTGGACCAATGACACAATTCACCGATCGACCACAGTCTGAATGTAACGAAAATATCAGTCAAAATGTACAGTTCAGGAACCAATATACATTCGAGTATGACACACACATACCGCACACGACAAACACACAAGAACAAAACACACCACGACTACAACACATACCACGATGTACAAACACAAACACAAGCTATTATCATGGTAAACCACAGCAACATTATTGTAATTACTCGCCAGCTGAACATTGCAGTAATTACAGTGGAACAAATCCATATTACAATGCAAAGGAAGAAGAAAGCTTAATGAAACACAGGCAATTTCAGATTTTTATCCCAGAAAAACGAACCATTCATCCGGTGATTTTTCTTAAATCTTTTAGTAACGCATTTCCACGCACTTGGAGTGACCGGAAAAAGATTTCATATATTGTCGGTTACATCCAAGGCGATGCAGCTGTCTGGGCATACAGTCAAGCTGACGTATGTACCACGTACAGTGAGTTTGAGCGTGCTTTTCTGAACAAATTCTGGTCGCAATCCGTCCAGGAGCGACTCAGAAGACAAATTCTAGAACCTGAAACTTTTAACAGTAAAAATGGCAATTTACGCAGATATTTTGAAAAATACTTGAACATGGGACACTTTTTAGACGAACCAGTCGCAACACGCGATATACTCCGTGCGTTGAAGGCCAAATTGCCTTTCAACATTAAAGAAAAACTCCTACATATCCCGGATGACGATCCAGATTATTTTTTAACAGCTTTAGATTCGGTTGACATGTTACTTGAAGATCAGCGCTTCGCGCGGCAAAACAGCAGCCACAATGTTTACACTAGTGGAATGCAAAACATGCAGGCTTGCCAACTCAATTCTGGCGCGCCCACAGTTGGATACGCGGTACAACAAAAACAGCAAACTCACATGCCGTCTCAATACGGAAATCAAAATCAACACGCGTATTCCAATACAAACAATAGTTACAACAGTAATAACACTTCATGCGGCAATCCATACAAAAGGCACCGCGGTAATAACTACAACGGTAACAACGGATACATAGGCAACAACAAAAACACAAACAGAAACAGAAATAATAATAACTACGAGCCAAGACAGCGTCAAGGTTGGACTCGTAACGATCAGTACTTTCATTCAAACACTGCTTTAACACAGCAGCCACCAGGACAAAATTGGAGCATACCTTATGACCGACAGGTAAGTTATAATGCGCAACAGCAACAACAACCGCAAAAGTTTGGAGATCACAATAGGCAATATCCGAATGTGAATATAATAGAAATGACACCTGACATACAACCTCAATCTGTGTCAGTACCTAATACAAATGCTAATCCAACAAACTAGAAACAGTCACTTCTATGCCCCAGGTCGTGGCTGAGGAATTCTTGGGGGGCGACTTCAATGTTAATCAGTTATTTGACACCACAGTTGAACATCAGAATAATGATATGCCGAATAATTCTAAACAAAAATTACCTGTTTTATTTATAAGATACAACCACAATAACAATATATCAGATGAACTTTTACAAGACAGTACACAATGTCGTTCAAACACAAATGAAATTGTTTTAGCATCTACCACTGGTGTAGTAGGTGGGATTCCAACTACTATTATTCTAGATACAGGTGCAGCTGTGAGCGTTTTGTCTTTTAATTTCTATAAAAAGATGTGTGAATTGGAACCTGTGCCTGAGTTTCCTGCCCAAAACTGTAAAATAACTACTGCACTAGGTAATAAGTCATGTAGGGTTACGAAGCAAGTTTTTGTAAACATTAAAATAGGTAATGGAACCGTACAATGGCCATTCCTGGTTGTACAAAACCTTGTGACAAATTGCATATTAGGAATAGATATTATGAGCGAGAAGGACTGCATTATAGACTTCTCCAAAGGTAAATGTATTTTAAATAATAGAGGCAGTGTAATTATTATTGATTTGGACAGGAGAACTCTAAAGCATGACAAACACTGTACAGGGCACAAGGTTCAGTTAGTACTTGACAATGACATTCAAGACACGCAAACACACTCATCTGACACAGAGCTAATGGACTTGAAAACATTGCTTGATCATAAGATAAATGAAGCTATAGCTCTCAGTGCACATGAACGTATAAAACTATAGGAAGTGTTATCCAAATATTTACAAGTTTTTGCCAAGCGAATAGGTGTTATCAACACATATGCGTACAAGATTGAAGTTAAGCCTCACAAGATCTTCTACCACAAGACATATAACGTACCGTTATCTCAACGACCTGCTGTGTGGCAAGAATTAAAACAAATGTTAGACTGGAAGGTCATTGAACCATCCACCTCACCTTACTGTAGTCCTCTACTTGTTGTCAAAAAATCAAATGGAAGCATTGGGTTAGTGTTAGACGCACGAGCAATTAATGAAATAATTTTACCAGTTCACACAAAACCCGAAAATTTAGAAGAGCAATTACAGAAATTTCTAGATGCAAAGTATTTTTCCACAATAGATCTCGCTAATTCATGTTGGCAGGTGAGTATCACTCCTGATTCTCGGAAATATACTGCATTTATGTTCGGGGGGCGAACCTATCAGTTTTGTGTTCTACCTTTCGGACTGAATGTCAGTTCTGGGGTATTCATTACAGCCCTGGATACCGTGCTTGGCGATGATTTAGTTGGGACAGTCACACACTATGTTGATGATATACTGATAGCTACACAGTCTTGGAATGAACACGTTGACACACTTCAAAGAATTTTAGAAAAATTTGCACAAGCTGGAGTCACAGCCAATCTTAGAAAATCAAAGTTTGGTTGCAGTGAGATAAAATATTTAGGACATATCATTAATTCACAGGGCATACGTCCTGATCCCAGTAAATTAGATGCTATCAGAAACTTTCCTAGTCCTCGAACTAAAAAGCAGTTAAAATCATTCATTGGGCTATGTTCATTTTCAGACGTTTTTTGCCACAACCACTTTTGAACAGTAAACATCTGCTAAATCTACTCAGAAAGAATCAAGTTTGGATCTGGTCGGAACAGTGCCAGAATGACTTTAATACAATTAAACATGCTTTAGTGAATGCAAACTTATTGAGCCATCCAGATTTCAATTTAGATTTTTGTATCACTTGTGACGCTTCACGTACTGGTTTGGGATGTTGCTTATTTCAAGTTGTAAAGAATAAAGATAAGGAACAGATAAGAATTATTGGGTTTGCGAGTCGTACTCTATCTGAATGTGAGCGTACATACTCCACTACTGAGTTAGAAACACTTTCCATAGTATGGGCATTCAAGAAATTCAATTATTATTTATTTGGAAAACATACAGTAATTTACACTGACCACCAGGCCCTGACATTTTTGTTAACTTGTAAACTTGTACATCCTAGACTATCACGATGGGCAGTTACACTTCAGAACTACTCTTTTGAAATTAAGTACATAAAAGGTAAGGACAACACCATTGCCGACACTTTGTCTAGACTTCCACAAGGTATGAATGAAACCAACAGTGACTTACAAAATATAAATGACTACAGGATTCTCTTAATGCAAGACAAGCAGAATCACCAATATTATATTGATATGTGCAGAAACATGGCTAAATTACAAAAATCTGATCCTCACTGGTATAAGATAATAACATTACTGGTAGAAAAACACAATCATCCTTTGACTAAGTATTACAAGTTACACAATGATGTGTTATTTTATCGCCGACATTCAAATGCTACTAACTGGTGTGTATGCATTCCCAAAGAGTCTGAACGTAATCTAATTTGGCACACACACTTAGTTTGGGGTCATTATGGGACGAAGAAATGTTTAGCAAAGCTCAGCACATACTGTTATTTTAGCAATATGAGAAGGAAAATTTACAGGCAACTGAAAACATGTGTCATATGTCAAAAATCAAAACCTCAGAATTTATCCACAAAGACAGATTTACATTCTATTTTACCCAGTAAACCCCTGGAAATTCTGTGTACTGACATCAGTGGACCGCATCCAGCAAGCTCTGGAGGCGTCAAATATATCTTGGCTTTTTACGATATATTTTCTAAACATGTAAAACTTTATGCTTTAAAATCCGCCACTGCAAGTGCTATAATACGAAGATTCTCAAGTGATTACCTGACGCACGTGGGAAAGCCAAAAGCAATTCTGTCAGATAATGCAGCATACTACTCTGGGTACAAATGGAGAAATTTCTTGAAGGACAATAACATTAGAAGTATATCTGTTTCAAAGTTTAGTGCACAATGTAACGCGACTGAGAGACTTTTCCGAGAATTAAACCGATTCATGAGGACCTATATTTCATCAAAACATACTAATTGGGTGTCCTACCTAAGTCTTTTCGAAGACGTACACAATAACTTAAATATTTACGATACAAATTACACACCTAACGAGATCATGTTCAATTGCAAACAGAACGATCAGTGGATAGAACCATTACCTAAGTTGTCAGACAAGGAAATCACACCTGAACAGAAAATAAAAGAAGTTTTGACTACGCTGACACATCACGCACAGATACGAAACAAACATCACAGAAACATAATAAAAAGAAAACAAAAATTCGAGGTAGGAATGCTTGTACTACTTCGTACTCATCATAAATCTGTAGCACTCAAACGACGTAACGCTAAGTGGCGTCTGCTATATGAAGGACCTTATATAATTGTTAACATACCGCATCCTGGTGCGTATTTGTTACAACATCGTAGAACTAACAAAATTATTGGGCTATACGCACACCGAGATCTTAGAGCATTTCATGCGGAATAATGTCAAAGTCACATCCATCAAAACATTGCTAAGCAACTCCAAAAAACTCTGTTGCTACAACACAGATAGTAAGTAGTATAGAAATTTTCATTTCAGCGGTTCCAGTGACGCAGTTGAAGGCAGAAGAACTCTTCTTTCAGCGCGCGCCACCACCTGGAAGACGGAATATTAAAATAAAATTTATGTTTACGTAGCAGTGAATGATATATTAATTTTTTTTACGGAACATTTGTGACTGTGGGTATCACTGACTTGGTGTGACACCTGACGAACCGACAGACGTCATCTGTGAAGCGAACTTTTACTTTGAGAAATAGATTAGACGCACATCTCTCAACACGAAAAGCATCTATCAGTAGTCAAGGCCACACAGACACTATACACACACGCACAAAACGCGAGGAATCAAACATTTTCTCTCTTACTATTTTGAATATTTATTGAGTAGTGAAAATGCCTGGTCTTGCCTACTGATGTAATGAATGTTGTGTCTAACCTATCTTAATTTCAGATGACATCACAAAATAAACATCGATAAAATCCCAGCAAAACCCTTAAAGAGGATGTAATTATCTGCAATTCATGTAATCAAATGTGACACAATGAGATAATTTATAGCTATGTAATGATGATGAAAACATGTTTATGTGCAACTGTATTATGTTTATGCTAAGAAATATGTGACGTGTGTATGTATGATTACTTATATTTTTTTTTTCTTCTCTTTCAATGATGTATAATGTAACTGTTACTATGTAAAAGAAATTTGAACAAAACGAGTGCCAAAAGGACATTGCATAGTGAACCATTGTTCACGGACATTAATGAACATTACTAACTCTGCAACTATGTGAAAGAAACTGTTAATGACATTCATTATGCATCGTACCTATGTAAATGCGATGAACCACTTCTTTGATTAATAACTACGAACATTTAGGTGAGCTATATTCAGCAAAAAACTGAAAATGTGAAGTGCATAATTCGTGCATCGTCTAGTGACAATACTACAGTACCTAACTTCAAGATGTTAACTGGATTAAACGGACACAAAGTGCCTGTCCAGAAAACAACACGACGGGTGGAAGAATTTTGGTTGGAACTTCAGGGAATGAAATGTTCTCGAAATGTGACGGACACTCTTACCTGGACTGTCCAAGGATCCACGCCAGCTATGTACCGTCCGAGGTTCTGCAACCAAGCTTCCACGGAATGTAAAAAACGAACTGCACGTGGACCATTTACTAACGGGTCACGTCAGATCTGTAATAAACAATGTTTTTTAGTCACAACGAACTGCATCACAACGACTATAATGGAAATGGAAATGGACACGCTTATGTTTTAATCACGTTGTTATACAACGATGATACTAACCTGTGAAAAAATTATTGTGCAGCAGATGAATATGAACTGTAATAACGACACGATGCCAATAGGTCGACGCACCTGAAACATACGGACATTTTTCTTTGAAGTATTTCAAAACAATACTATGTAACTAAGAACATTCAACAATCTGAGTTGTATTGTGATATAACAAATATTGTAAATTTAAAACTAAGTTACCTGTTATAGAATGTAGTCTTCATATGTAATCTTGGTTGAATATTTTCTTTGTGCAACGACTAAGATACACGCGCACACAAACAATATGAACTGCATTACTGTGCCGTGTGATCTAACTGTATGATATAACGGCACTGCCGGAGTCACACAGACGCTTCTGCGCATGCGCGCACTCTATCTGCCAACATAAGAACTTTTACGGCGCACCCGCGTCATTCAAATTTATAATGTGTATAATGTGTGTAATGTAAGTCATGTGAATAGTTGTAGATAACTTAGATTTACTTGTGCCTCTAGGTGAATTGCTCGCCTGCAGGTGTGTCCTTTCGCCTCGCAATTCAGGGGGCAATATAAAGGCACATTTGCATGCCGAGCGTGAGTTTCCGCGGAAACGCGAAATATTAATTAAATAAATAATCAGTGACTAATAAATAAAGCCTATGGCACACAACTGCAGCGCTGTGTCGCTGATAAAGACAAAAGAATAATTACGTTACTCTTATGTTTGATTAAGAAAGGAGAGAGCTCAGGTAGAAGTGGTGCGAGAAGCACGTATTTTATTTTATTGTCTGGCACACCGCCATATTTTCATGTTATAGAAGAATACTGCGAGTTGCAACCACACTAGGCACTCGATTCTGTAATGAATTTATATTTATAAAAGTAAGTAGGATTATGAACTGTAGGCTATTTCATTGAATATATCTGATTTAACTAACTGTGTAACTTTTTTATGTTTAGTAGACAATCACCTCTGTACGACGTATTGGCATGGCTGGCAAATCATTGTAATATTAAGATTAGATCATGAGTCCGTACCTACCGCAGCAGTCTTTGGAAACGATTTAATTACGAAGTCCGATTATTTCAGTTTTATTTCACGGTCAACTACGAGTTACATTGCCTTTTCCAAATAGCCATTGTCAAGCGTCTGATACCGAATAATTAAACGTCCACGTTCCAGATAAGCAAATACCAATTACAACCAATCATCATACATACAGAATAATTAATCATTAATATTTTATTCCATTTTATTTTTATTTATTTTATAGAGTACCAAATCCCTTTTTCGACCATTCGTAAGACGTGACTGGTTTACTATGACCATGTCCAGATTATTAATAATAGAAAATGATGAAAGCCAGTAATTAGAGAATTTGTATCTGCGCTAAACAGGCTAGTATTGATATAAAACCTCACCCTCAAATACATCATTTCTACTTTATGTAATAGCAAGAAAACGAATTTCTGTACAAGTGCGTTGAAAAGAAGTTGATGTTAGGTTGCCAGAAATTACAACCAAATGCTTGCAGAACTCTTAAATAGCTATAAACTCGAATTTATGTATTACGAAAATTTTCCCCGGCAATGATACAATCGATACCTGCAGCTTTATCCATACTCTTTCGACAACCACAACGTGACCATTTGTCTAGAAACGTACGTCAGTTCGCCAAAAATGCTATCAAAAAATCAACGCTTTCACTTAAATATTTCCGGGTATGAGCTTTCTATCTTCTGATGTTACCAGCATGAGAGCTCGAAGCCAGGGATAAAGCATTATGAAACTGATAAGAGTAAGAGCCATAAATAGTGCGTGACGGAACTGAATGAGCACAAAATGGGCTCATTCAAGATAAATTACGATCATCAGCTATGGGCTGTGTTAGTTTAATTACTTACTTCAACTGTTTCGACAAATGTTAGATTTAGTTACGTTCGGAGGCTCACTAAAATACTTTTATCTGATACGTCAAATTTATTAGACATTGGGAAGCAATGCTAAGAGACTATACCTGTTCAACGATCCAACCATCTAGTCCTTAATGGGAGGTTATTAATCTTCTTCCCTTTCCAAGAACTTTCAGTGCATATACTGTAAACAAGAATGCAACTAAAATGAACAGTGTAAAGATGACAGTAGCCACTTACAAATAAGAACTGAATAGAAACATTCGAATTAAATGGGATTTGGATGGAAACGAGGTTTCAGGTGCATGAAATATGACTGGATTAGATTTCTTCGAGAAAATGTAAGACTTATGGGCCGAAGAATTAAGTGATTCTCATTCTGCACTGCGCAGACAGGGTATGAAAATTTTAAACGACCTTTTCCTGTGTCACCTACCTGTAGTTCTCGGGGGGGGGGGGGGGGGAGGGGGGGGGAGGGGGGCTGCTTCTTCCTCCGTGGCACTATCGGTCCTAGAAATGCTGTACAGTTCTAGTACTAGAGAAAACTTCAGTACGCAGGGCAATGAGTACTGTTATACCGCTAAAAATAACACAGTTTTGGTACAATTTGATATCTACTGTGAAATATTACTTCACTTGGCTGCACTGTTCCATAGTAATAGTACTGCTACATTTCCATTAGAATCTTTCACCCTGCCAAATCTGTACTAATACATTTCCGTTAGAATCTCTCACCCAGCCAGATTTCACAAGTCTAGCGACTGACTTCTTGTAAGTATAACAAATGTCTATCTCCCACGACAGCTACTCTATTCGATTTCAGATATTGTTATTGTGGTCTTTAGTCTGAAGACTGGTTTGATGCAACTCTCCACGCTCGATTATCATGTGCAAGCCTCTTCATCTCCGAATAACTGCTGCAACCTATATCCATTTGAACCTACTTACATTAATTTTAATTTTAAAAACCAACAGGCTCAGTTGCAAAGTTTACCTAGCTTTACCTAGGTTTCAGTCTGGATAACTCAACCTTCTGAAGAAGGTAAACTTTGCAACTGAGGCTGTTGGTTTTTAAAATTAAAATTAATAATTATGAAGTTGCTGACAGGTCCGCGAAATGTTGAAAATATGTACTTACTTTATCTGTTCCACGGTTTCCCCATGAAATTTTTACCCTCTATTCTACTCATTACCAAGTTAATGATTCCTTGATGCCACAATATATGTCATAACAATCGATATCTTAGTAGAATGAAATTTTCACTCTGCCGCGGAGTGTGCGCTGATATGAAACTTCCTGTCAGATTAAAAGTGTGTGCCGGAACGAGACTCGAATTCGGTACCTTTGCCTTTCGTGGGCAAGGGCTCTACCAACTTGGCTACGCAAGCGTCCTCACAGCTCGCAGGAGAGCAGCTGTGAAGTATGGAAGGTAGGAGACGAGGTACTGAGGAATTGGAGTTATGAGGACGGGGTGCTTGGGTAGCCCAGCTTATAGAGCCCTTGCCCGAGGAAGGCAAAGGTGCCGAGTTCGAGTCTCGGTCCACCACACAGTTTTAATGTGCTAGGAAGTTTCAGTCGAAACCTTCTTTTAGTCAAGTTGTGCCATACATTTCCTTATTCCGCAGTTCATCCCAGTATATCCCCACTAGTTACTCGATGTAGCCATCTAATTTTTAGCAATCTATTGTATCACTACAGTTCGAAAGATTCTATTCTCTTCTTTACTGAATTTTTTCCCTTCCATACAAGCCTTCACTAAATAATCCAGGAAAGAATTCCAAACATTTCAATTTGCATTAGATATTAACAAACTCATCCTTTTCAGAAATTATTTTCTTGCTGTAAGCAATCTGCATTTTACATCTTCTCTACTTTGCTATGATCGGTTATTTTGCTGCCCCAACAGAAAACTTATCTACTACTTTTAGTGTCATACTTACTAATCTAATTGTCTCAGCATCGCTCTATTTCAGTCGATCACATTTCATTAGTACTGATTTAATTCGATGATGTTCATCTTATAACCTCATTTCAAGACAATAGTTCTAGTCAACTGGTCTTCCAAGTCCTTAGCCGTCTCTAACAGAATTACAATGTCATCCGAAAGCATCAGCATTTTTATTTCTTCTTCCTGTAGTTTAATAGCCTTCCAAAATTTTTTCTTTGTCTTCTTGAATGCTTACTGAATGTACGAGGGCAGTTCAATAAGTAATGCAACACATTTTTTTCTCGGCCAATTTTGGTTGAAAAAACCGGAAATTTCTTATGGAATATTTTCAAACATTCTCGCTTCGTCTCGTATAGTTTCATTGACTTCCGACAGGTGGCAGCGCTGTACGGAGCTGTTAAAATGGCGTCTGTAACGGATGTGCATTGCAAACAACGGGCAGTGATCGAGTTTCTTTTGGCGGAAAACCAGGGCATCTCTGATATTCATAGGCGCTTGCAGAATGTCTACGGTGATCTGGCAGTGGACAAAAGCACGGTGAGTCGTTGGGCAAAGCGTGTGTCATCATCGCCGCAAGGTCAAGCAAGACTGATCTCCCGCGTGCGGGCCGGCCGTGCACAGCTGTGACTCCTGCAATGGCGGAGCGTGCGAACACACTCGTTCGAGATGATCGACGGATCACCATCAAACAACTCAGTGCTCAACTTGATATCTCTGTTGGTAGTGCTGTCACAATTGTTCACCAGTTGGGATATTCAAAGGTTTGTTCCCGCTGGATCCCTCGTTGTCTAACCGAACACCATAAAGAGCAAAGGAGAACCATCTGTGCGGAATTACTTGCTCGTCATGTGGCTGAGGGTGACAATTTCTTGTCAAAGATTGTTACAGGCGATGAAACATGGGTTCATCACTTCGAACCTGAAACAAAACGGCAATCAATGGAGTGGCGCCACACCCACTCCCCTACCAAGAAAAAGTTTAAAGCCATACCCTCAGCCGGTAAAGTCATGGTTAGTCTTCTGGGAGGCTGAAGGGGTTATTCTGTTCGATGTCCTTCCCCATGGTCAAACGATCAACTGATCAACTCTGAAGTGTATTGTGCTACTCTTCAGAAATTGAAGAAACGACTTCAGCGTGTTCGTAGGCACAAAAATCTGAACGAACTTCTCCTTCTTCATGACAACGCAAGACCTCACACAAGTCTTCGCACCCGAGAGGAGCTCATAAAACTTCAGTGGACTGTTCTTCCTCATGCACCCTACAGCCCCGATCTCGCACCGTCGGATTTCCATATGTTTGGCCCAATGAAGGACGCAATCCGTGGGAGGCACTACGCGGATGATGAAGAAGTTATTGATGCAGTACGACGTTGGATCCGACATCGACCAGTGGAATGGTACCGTGCAGGCATACAGGTCCTCATTTCAAGGTGGCGTAAGGCCGTAGCATTTAATGGAGATTACGTTGAAAAATAGTGTTGTGTAGCTAAAAGATTGGGGAATAACCTGGTGTATTTCAATGCTGAATAAAACAACCCCTGTTTCAGAAAAAAAAATGTGTTGCATTACTTATTGAACTGCCCTCGTACAAACTGAGTAACACTGGGGATAGGATACACGCCTGACCCGTCTCTACTAGTACATCCATTTGATGTTCTTTGACTTTTACAACTACTGTTTGGTTTCTACACAAGTTGCAAAGGAACTTTAGCTCCCTGTATTTTATCGCTGCTACTTTCAGAATTTCAAAGAGCGTAGACCAGTCAACATTGTCAAAAGCTGTCTTTGAATGTATAAATTCCATAACTTCAGCCTATCTTCTAAGTTACGTCGTAGGGTCAGCGTTGCCTCACGTGTTTCTATCTTTCTCCGGAACCAAAACTGATCTTCCCCGAGGTTGGCTGTTACCAGATTTTCCATTTTCGTTTAAATAATAATCATGACTTATTATACTGATAGTTCGTCTGACCCACATATCTTGCACACTACGTGGAATATTTTCGTCATGGATGGCTTCCAAAGGGTCTCAATAATTCTAAGGGTGTGGCATCTAGTCAAGAGGCATTATTTCTTCTTAGGTCTTTCAGTGCGCTGTCAAAGTCTTCTCGTAGTGCCGTATCTTTTATCTCATCTTCATCTTCTTCCTCTTCCCTTGTTATGGTATTGCTTTCAAATTCTTTTCTCTTGGATGGGCCATCTACATATTCCTTTGACCTTTCATATTCCCCTTCTTTGTCAGTACTGGCTTGCCATCCCAGATCCTGATGTTCACCTAGGCGCTTCTATTTTCTTCAAAAATCTCTTTAATTTTCCTACAGCCAGTATCTATCTTTCTTCTAGTTATGCATTCTTCCAGAGTTTTGCATTTGTCCTATAGCTATTTCTGCTTAACCAGTTTGCGCTTTCTGTCGATATCATTTTAAAACGTTTATATTCCTTTTCGCTTGCTTCATTTGTGAATTTTTTATGTACTACTTTCATTAATCACTTTTAGTGTCTCCTTTGTTATCTAAGGACGTCTACTAGACCTTGTCTCTTTGCTTCTTTGATCCTCTGCTGCCTTCACTGTTTCGTCTCGCAAACTACCCACTCATCTTCTGTTGCACTCTTCTCCCCGCTTTCAGACAAGTGTTAGCTAATTCTTCCTTTGAAATTCTCAACAACTACTAATTCTTTCAGTATATCTATCTCCTTAGTTTCCTACCGTTTCGCTGTCTCTTCAGTTTTAATCTGCATTTTATTACCAAACGTTATGGCCAGTGTCCGCAACTACCTGTGGAAATGCCTTAAATCTGATTTCGAAATCTCAGTCTTATCACTACAATAGCCAATGCGATACCTTCCAAGGTCTCCAGATCTCCTTACATGATGGTCAAATGTTAACGCTGCTTAATTATTATTCTCCGTGCAAAATTCTATAAAGCAGTTTCCCCCTCAATCGTTTCCCCCACTCTGTGTTCTCCTACTATTTTTCCTTTGTTTGCTCCTATCGAGTTCCAGTTCCCCAACATAATTAAATTTTCTTCTCTTCCGCCAACACCAGACAACCGCAGCCATGGATAATCGCCGAGACATGGCACTGACATGTCCCACCGCCGCCGTCACTGGCCCCAGCAGCGGTCAACAGAGGCCCTCGGAGCGTGGTTCCGGCCTCCGCAGTACGACACAGCAACGCCGTAGCGGCGTAAGTGCAGCTGCTGTCGCTGCAGAAGGCGCGCGTCTGAGTGTCCGTCGGCCACCTCGGTCGCCGCCGAGAATATTACGAGCGGAGGCAAACCTCGCCCAGAGGGCCCACAACCAATGTTGTTTCTCTGTCGTCAGGAGCCATTCGTGAACACACCCCCTCCATCATCTTCCTCTCGCCCAGCAGAGAACGCATGTTCGAATCCGGCGACGGGTAGTGGAGTCCCATGCCTGTTAACACAGCTCGGCTACATAACAGTCTTTTATCTCATCGTATATTCTTTGAATTTCTTCATCGTCTATGGACATAATTGGCATATAACATTATTACAATGGATAAACATCCTTAGCTGCTTACAGGCGTTGACATACGTCAACGGGGACAGATGAAAATGTGTGCCCCGACCGGGACTCGAACCCGGGATCTCCTGCTTACATGGCAGACGCTCTATCCATCTGAGCCACCGAGGAAAAAAAATGGTTCAAGTGGTTTTGAGCACTATGCGACTTAACTTCTGAGGTCATCAGTCGCCTAGAACTTAGAACTAATTAAACCTAACTAACCTAAGGACATCACACACATCCATGTCCGAGGCAGGATTCGAACCTGCGACCGTAGCGGTCGCTCGGCTCCAGACCGTAGCGCCTAGAACCGCACGGCCACTCCGGCTGGCAGAGCCACCGAAGACACAGAGGATATCGCGACTGCAGGGATTTATCTCTGGCACGCCTCCTGCGAAACCCACATTCTCAACGTATTGTCTCGCATTACATTCGTAGTGCCCCCGCCCATTATACTCATTACTCGCGGTGCGTTGCCGATTCCCGTAAGAGTTCGGGCTCTGTTTGTGCATTCGCACAGAAGAAGATGGTCAAGTGGCCGGTGAGCCTTAACTATGCCTCTGTGGCGGGTGTTGGGTTCGTCTATATCTTGGTTACACTAATGTGTCCACTTTGATCTTCATTATTTCCCCCATTCCTATTTTCTTATTCATTATTAATTCCATTCCCAATTCCCTCTATTTCATTTTGTATTTATTTTCAGTTAACCGGAAGTCTGTCCCAGTGGCTGCAGAGTCAGAGGGATTGAATTCTGACTGAAGGGGCCCAGGATCAATTCCTGACAGGATCGGAGATTTTCTCCACTCGGGGATAGGGTGTTGTGTTATTCTCGTCATCGTTTCATCATAACTGACACACAAGTCGCCCAAATGGCGTCGCATAAAAGATTTGCACCCGGCAGCAGCATGTGAGAGACGGAGAGAGAGAGAGAGCTGACCAGAAGTCCTGTTCCTCCTGCCACTGCACTTCTCTAATTTCCACAATATCTATCCATCACTATATCCATCCATGCCACTTATGAATTCTCTAAACTACCTACCCTGTTAAGGGATATAAATTCTATCCTCCGACCTGTAGAATGCCAGTTTTGTTTTCCCAGATGATGACATCTACCTGGGTAGTTCCTGCCCAAAGTACTGAACTTGTGACTGGTGTGTGTCTTCTGAAATTTTTTTGAAAAGTATATCATCACATTTAACTATACATCGGAACTGCATTCCTTCAGGAAAAATAACAATTATAGTTTCCCAGTCAATCATTCAAACTGATGCCCTTGAAATTACTGAATACGATACTGCTGCTGTTTAGGAGCCGTACATTAGTCTGACCTCTCCACAGATACCCCTCAATTATGGTTGCTCCGAAGATATGGCTATGATTAAGACGCGCAAGCCAACTCATCTTGGCAAGCTCCATGGCTCATGGGGAGCTACTTCAGCTATCACGATAATAAGTCTGCGATCGACGTACATCGCACAACAAAATA
Organism: Schistocerca nitens; assembly: GCF_023898315.1. Taxonomy (NCBI): domain Eukaryota; kingdom Metazoa; phylum Arthropoda; class Insecta; order Orthoptera; family Acrididae; genus Schistocerca; species Schistocerca nitens. The sequence goes on along the minus strand of NC_064614.1, from coordinate 461,918,006 downwards.
CTTTTGAGAATAATCCTCGTGTTTCAGTTCCCAGTTCGATGTAAACGTCATACTTTGTGCACTGCGGTATTCACGACTATAAATCGGCTCCTGCATTAACTGTTTCAAGAAAAACATGGAAGTGCATCTTCTGTCCGGCCCAGAAAATTAATTACTTATTACGGCAATAATAAAAATAACATCACCACGCTCTGCTCCAAGATACTACGAGTGATCCAAAAAGTACAGTAGTTGCCAACTACTTTTGCGTGGCAGTACTTTTGCGGGCTTCCTAATAAAATTAATGTCCCTCAACTACGTACCCTCAGACTCAGAGTCGAAATATTAAACGTTTTGGCTGGTTGCGTTGTCTAGGGGCTGGGACATGTAGTTTCCGCATTACAAGCCAAATACTGCTAAGTCTACAGTATACAATATGAATATATACATGAATCGAATGGTCGAAGGTACCTATCACTGGGCAATTGCAAATTTTGAATGTAACATACAATTTTATAAATGAAAGATTGCAATTAAATAAAATCAGCAGGTACTATTTTAACGACATTCAGTGATGAGTACGATAGCAGAAGTACCTTTAAGAATGCGCTTTATTACTGTAAAACACTTATTGGTGTCGATGGTCCAGCAATTAAATAAAAGTTGAATAACAGGGAAACAATAGGTTCCTACTTCACGTAATTAGTTATGAGCGACAACATAGCTCGCGAGATATTCACTTCTAAAGAAATGTTCAGATGTGTGCGAAATCTGATGGGACTTAACTGCTACGGTCATCAGTCCCTGAGCTTACACACTGCTTAACCTAAATTAACCTAAGGACAAACACACACACACCCATGCCCGAGGGAGGACTCGAACCTCCGCCGGGAGCAGCCGCACAGTCCATGACTGCAGCGCCTTAGACTGATCGGCTAATCCCACTTCTAAACGCATAATACGTCTTCACTGCAGAAGCCACGGAAATCTCACAAGTGCGCAAGTCGGCACTACGAAATATTTCTATCTCCTGCGACCACGCGCAAACTGCTCAACACTCTCCAAGTATTTCCTGCGACCGTCCGTCGCGCCTTCCCGTCCAGCACTCCCCTCGTGTCCTCTCCGACCCGGTGCTCCTCCCCTACTCCCATACAGTTCGTCCATTGACTTCGCTAGCCGCCTACCATAGTAACGAGCGCTGTGGTTCTCTAGAGCGCTCCCGCCATGTCTCCAAGCCAACACACACTCACAAACATATTGACTGGATTTACATTTAAATAGCTAAAACTAAATAAATATTCCCACAGCTGTACCATAAACACGCACTATTAAAAACATAAACAAATTAAATAAACATATCTCAAAGGAACAGAAGCAAAAGTAGGCCAGTAGGCTAATGTCTCTGTGCTTTCTGAAACACAGTAAATATTTGGCCAATTTCTTCATGAATAGTATACATCGGATATAAACAAAGACATAGACGAATAAAAATATATTTATAAGCATGCTGCTACCGTTTTTTCGTGTAACTGTGGAGTACTTGTGGTCTGACGCGATCGGTAGTAATCGGCCACTTTGACCTCCAATAACTCATGTACTATTCACGTTACATACTTGTATTTCATAGCAAGTTAGGTTTACAGTAATAGATTTCTAAATAAATGTCGCTGGACAAAATCGGATGAACCGTTTACATTTTGGAAGTTCGTTGCTGGGTGTTACTTGTACACTATTGACCATTAAAATTGCTACACCACGAAGATGACTTGTGTTACAGACGCGAAATTTAACCGACAGAAAGAAGTTGCTGCGATATGCAAATGATTAGCTTTTTAGAGCATTCACACAAGGTTGCCGCCGGTGGCGACACCTACAACGTGCTGACATGAGGAAAGTATCCAACCGATTTCTCATATACAAACAGCAGTTGACCGGCGTTGTCTGGTGAAACGTTGTTGTTATGCCTCGTGGAAGGAGGAGAAATGCGTACCATCACGTTTCCGACTTTGATAAAGGTCGGACTGTAGCCTAACGCGATTGCGGTTTATCGTATCGCGACATTGCTGCTCGCGTTGGTCGAGATCCAATGACTGTTAGCAGAATATGGAATCGGTGGATTCAGGAGGGTAATACGGAACGCCGTGCTGGATCCCAACGGCCTCATATCACTAGCGGTCGAGATCCGATGACTGTTAGCAGAATATGGAATCGGTGGATTCAGGAGGGTAATACGGAACGCCGTGCTGGATCCCAACGGCCTCGTATCACTAGCAGTCGAGATGACAGGCATCTTATCCGCATGGCTGTAACGGATCGTGCAGCCACGTCTCGATCCTCGAGTCAACAGATGGGAAAGTTTGCAAGACAACAACCATCTGCACGAACAGTTCGACGACGTTTGCAGCAGCATGGACTATCAGCTCGGAGACCGTGGCTGCGGTTACCCTTGACGCTGCATCACAGACAGGAGCGCCTGCGATGGTGTACTCAACGACGAACCTGGGAGCACGAATGGTAAAACGTAATTTTTTTCGAAAGAATCCAGGTTCTGTTTACAGCATCATCATGGTCGCATCCGTGTTTGGCTACATCGCGGTGAACGCGCATTGGAAGCGTGTATTCGTCATCGCCATAGTGGCGTATCACCCAGCGTGATGGTATGGGGAGCCATTGGTTACACGTCTCGGTCACCTCTTGTTCGCACTGACGGCACTTTGAACAGTGGACGCTACATTTCACATGTGGTACGACCCGTGGCTCTACCCTTCATTCGATCCCTGTGAATCCCTACATTTCAGCAGGCTATTACACGACCGCATGTTGCAGGTCCTGTACGGGCCTTTCTGGATACAGAAAATGTTCGACTGGTGCCCTGGCCAGCACATTCTCCAGATCTCTCACCAACTGAAAACCTCTGGTCAATGGTGACCGAGCAACTGGCTCATCACAATACGCCAGTCACTATTATTGATGAACCGTGGTATCGTGTTGAAGCTGCAGGGGTAGCTATACCTGTACACGCCAACCAAGCTCTCACTCAATGCCCAAGCGTATCAAGGCCGTTATTACAGCCAGAGGTGGTTGTTCTGGGTACTGATTTCTCAGGATCTATGCACCCAAATTGCGTGAAAATGTAATCAAATGTCAGTTCTAGTATAATATATTTGTCCAATGAACACCCGTTTATCATCTGCATTTCTTCCTGGTGTAGCAATTTTAATGGCCAGTAGTGTATAATTTACAGTCAGATACTAAACTGTAAACCAATAAAGTTATTGAAAATCTGACACCATCAGAATCTTCATGGAAATAATGGTAATATAAATGTTTCTTTTTAAGGTGTCATGATTCCTCTGGCTATTATTAATTTCTACATGAACTGTGAATTGTCTGCCATTATCGTTTCACAAAGTCCGCCATTTTTGGCACTCCTGGCATACAAATCTCCTTCATCGACACAAAGCACAGACCTCGACACAGCATCAACATGGCATTCCAAGCCACACGGTCGGCCTGGACCACGCGCTGGGTCTACCCCTTTTGCTCCGGCTAATGTTCGGCACCACGCGGTTGCCTACGAGTCCTGGCTTGCCGAGCTGCCCCTCTGGCCACGCCAACTCCGAACTTAGAATATTTTCAGGGCGCCACAACTCGCCCGATACCTCAAATTCTCCACATGCGTGCAGACAAACAGAAGGCTCGCTACTGGAGGAGAACTGTAGAAAATTTACACAGATTCTTACAGATGCGCCAGCTTACCTGTTTTAGCGGACGGAAGTGTCTCTGAGGCGTTGATTACCTGTGCAACGATGGCGGAGAAGTTGTCCGTGGGACAGCTGGCGCGGCGGCAGAAGGAGGGCGCCAGCTCGCTTGGAGAGTCGTAGGCCAGCGTCTCCAGCAGCAGGTCAATCTGCCAGCTGTGGCGAGCGCCGAACGTCCTGCCGACAAACTACTGCTGCTGTCATCCACACTAACACGCGGTGGTGTGCACACTGCGAGTTAGATTCCCACAGTGTCAAGTAAACAAAACAATAACGACATAGAGCAAAAGTCAGCGCGATAAAAATGGCCACTGTGTCATCCTCTGCCGTATGCTGTCGTTTGAATGTGGCAGGAGAGGCATCGGATTGGCACATCGTTGTCCTGTCCTTCTCGGCTTTCACTCCAATAAGAACTCCTCTTTCCCACCCACAGTTCACTTACTATTTGGGCCGGCCGCGGTGGCCGAGCGGTTCTAGGCGCTGCAGTCCGGAACCGCGGGACTGCTACGGTCGCAGGTTCGAATCCTGCCTCGGGCATGGGTGTGTGTGATGTCCTTAGGTTAGTTACGTTTAAGTAGTTGTAAGTTCTAGGGGACTGATGACCATAGATGTTAAGTCCCATAGTACTCAGAGCCATATACAGGGTGTTTCAAAAATGACCGGTATATTTGAAACGGCAATAAAAACTAAACGAGCAGCGATAGAAATACACCGTTTGTTGCAATATGCTTGGGACAACAGTACATTTTCAGGCGGACAAACTTTCGAAATTACAGTAGTTACAATTTTCAACAACAGATGGCGCTGCAAGTGATGTGAAAGATATAGAAGACAACGCAGTCTGTGGGTGCGCCATTCTGTACGTCGTCTTTCTGCTGTAAGCGTGTGCTGTTCACAACGTGCAAGTGTGCTGTAGACAACATGGTTTATTTCTTAGAACAGAGGATTTTTCTGGTGTTGGAATTCCACCGCCTAGAACACAGTGTTGTTGCAACAAGACGAAGTTTTCAACGGAGGTTTAATGTAACCAAAGGACCGAAAAGCGATACAATAAAGGATCTGTTTGAAAAATTTCAACGGACTGGGAACGTGACGGATGAACGTGCTGGAAAGGTAGGGCGACCGCGTACGGCAACCACGGAGGGCAACGCGCAGCTAGTGCGGCAGGTGATCCAACAGCGGCCTCGGGTTTCCGTTCGCCGTGTTGTAGCTGCGGTCCAAATGACGCCAACGTCCACGTATCGTCTCATGCGCCAGAGTTTACACCTCTATCCATACAAAATTCAAACGCGGCAACCCCTCAGCGCCGCTACCATTGCTGCACGAGAGACATTCGCTAACGATATAGTGCACAGGATTGATGACGGCGATATGCATGTGGGCAGCATTTGGTTTACTGACGAAGCTTATTTTTACCTGGACGGCTTCGTCAATAAACATAACTGGCGCATATGGGGAACCGAAAAGCCCCATGTTGCAGTCCCATCGTCCCTGCATCCTCAAAAAGTACTGGTCTGGGCCGCCATGTCTTCCAAAGGAATCATTGGCCTATTTTTCAGATCCGAAACGATTACTGCATCACGCTATCTGGACATTCTTCGTGAATTTCTGGCGGTACAAACTGCCTTAGACGACACTGCGAACACCTCGTGGTTTATGCAAGATGGTGCCCGGCCACATCGCACGGCCGACGTCTTTAATTTCCTGAATGAATATTTCGATGATCGTGTGATTGCTTTGGGCTATCCGAAACATACAGGAGGCGGCGTGGATTGGCCTCCCTATTCGCCAGACATGAACCCCTGTGACTTCTTTCTGTGGGGACACTTGAAAGACCAGGTGTACCGCCAGAATCCAGAAACAATTGAACAGCTGAAGCAGTACATCTCATCTGCATGTGAAGCCATTCCGCCAGACACGTTGTCAAAGGTTTCGGGTAATTTCATTCAGAGACTACGCCATATTATTGCTATGCATGGTGGATATGTGGAAAATATCGTACTATAGAGTTTCCCAGCTCCATCTGTTGTTGAAAATTGTAACTACTGTAATTTCGAAAGTTTGTCTGCCTGAAAATGTACTGTTGTCCCAAGCATATTGCAACAAACGGTGTATTTCTATCGCTGCTCGTTTAGTTTTTATTGTCGTTTCAAATATACCGGTCATTTTTGAAACACCCTGTATATACTTACTATTTGGCTGTAAAGTCACTTATTCCATAACAGGTTAGAACAGCCCGCTTTATCTTTAGAGGGGAGGGCAAGAAATTAACAGTAGTATGTACAGGGTGAACACTAATAAAACCGACAAACTGCAGGAACGGAACCTATGTTTGGAAATTTGTGGTAAGGTCTTAAGGGACCAAACTCTGAGGTCATCGGTCCCTAAGCTTACACACTACTTAATCTAACTTAAACTAACTTACGCTAAGGACAACACACACAGCCATGCACGAGGGAGGACTCGAACCTCCGACGGGTGGGGAACTGCCTGAGCTGTGACAAGACGCCCTAGACCGCGCGGCTACCCAACGCAGCAACCAATGTTTGGAAATGCATCGTTGCCACAGTAGATGGCGCTGATGTATGAAAGTTCCCCTTACCATGTAGTTTTGACAGCTTTCTTGATTGTAGGCCGGTTGGTGATTCTTCTGCTCTGGTGGTAGTGATTACTTTCTCGTCCCGGGCGCTCTAAGCACAGTATTCTGGGGACGTAGTGCAGACCGCCGGTTGTATTGTATTTGCTGTTTTACAGTAGGTTTCTAAATTTTTTATATTATTTCCGTTCCTGGCATGTAAGGCCTTCATCCGTGATTGTTGTCGTTTGCCTTAAAATTATAATTTGGTATTTGTATTTTAGCAGTAAGCCTTAAAACCTTGTTTACTGCCATTCCTGGTGTCTGATGCCTACTGCTGTGTCTGTGGCGACTTGCTTTTAATATTTCAATACCTGTAATTTGTAAGTTGCAGCGAGTTTTAAACAATCCTTAATTTATTGCCATTCCTGGCGTGTAAGGCCTTCTGCCCAGATCACAGTGGGTTGCTTTGAAACATTGTCTGCTGTATCTGTATTAAAGGTGATTTGATAAATTGTAACTAACTGAAATCGCTATTATTTACACAGTTGTTTATTCCTTCATTAATAACACGTGGCATTTTTATTTACTGTTGAGTCTGGAATTACTAGTTTAAAATAAATAATGTGTAACTGAAAAAGGCAACCAATTGTAACTGATTACGGCCCCCTTCACATTCGTAACCGAATCCTGCCTTCCCTTGACTACCAGGTTTCAGTGATAGGGACATTAGCGTTTGTCAAACAGTATTCGTTAATTACCCCATGTAGGAGGGCCACTTGCCTGGAACTTGTATTAGGGTTCGTCTCAATATCCTGTAGAACCCGGAGCTCCAAATCTGGTGCACGCACAGTCAGCCACCTCGCTGCGCGTTCGCATGTCTGCAAGTACCCACGGTGACATAAATACCCAAAAAGGACTTGAAATGTTGTGTGATATTGTTGGTGTCTTTGAGGGTACTCGTGTTGGTGCGGCCATACTGCCTCTCGACCGTTTCCATCTGCTTGGCTGTACAGGAACACCATCTCGGCTTGTTCCCGTTATGAATACCGGACCATTCTGCTGCCTACATCACGATGCCTGCAGCATACAAGGAACGCGATTAGAGCAACTGTCATTCGCCAGCTCCATCTATCAGGGCAACGACGTATTTCCGTTCACAGGATCTTTTTTCCTCCATTTTCAGTATGGATCTCGTCCCTGCAGTTTGTCGGTTTTATTTGTGTATACACTTTATAGTCTGCGACTATTTGGAACAGCGGATGAAATGTGGAAATCCGTTTCCCCGCAATTTGATTGTAGCATCAGGCCTGATCATCAATGAGTTGCTTCAGCTGCGTGTGGCATACCTAAAGAAACTTGTGGACTATCTTCCTCAACGAATTGAGGCCGTTAGCGCGCAGTCTCCTGATGTAGGGTGTTCATTCTAACTGAAGACATTGAAATATCTCGAAAACTACACATCGGGTCAAAAAAAGTTATAATTCCAAGTTGTTTGTATCGGAGGGAGACATCCAATGGTACCACATTCGACCACACACCTCACCCGGTGCATGGGTGTCGGAGAGAAATTTTGAACTATTAAATTGGAAACCCTGTTTTTATCGCAGATTACGATTGTACTGCAAAATCGACAGATCTTTTGTGTAAAACATTTTCTTCGTTTCGCCACAGGTGGCGCTTTAATCGTAGGAACAGGAATGGGTGCCCAATCATAATTTACTACATGCTTCTCAATGGCTCCTGAATATTCAATGGAATGTGGAACCCCATGACAGTGCTGCGAGGACTGGCCAAAATTTGAGAATGAAATTTCTGTGTGCCGGACCGAGACTCGAGACTCTGCCAACTGAGCTGCCAAAGCACGACTCACGACCCGTCCTCAGAGCTTTAATTCCGCCAGTAACTCGTCTCCTACCTTCCCAACTTCACAGAAGCTCTCCTGCGAACCTTGCAGAACAACACTCCTGGAAGACAGGATATTGCGGAGACGCAGTTTAGCCACAGCCTGGGGCATGTTTCCAGAGTGAAATTTCCACTCTGCAGCGCAGTGTGCGTTGATATGAAACTTCCTGGCAGATTAAAAATGTGTACCGGACCGAGACTCGAACTCGGGACCTTTGCCTTTCGCAGGCAAGTGCTCTACCAACCTTTTTTTTCTATTCCATTTTGTTCGTTATAGTTCGTTGTATTTATTCGGAGCGGACGTCTCATGACACCCCTTCAAGTTCGTCGTTGACCCATTCACTAAGGTTTTTTTTATTACAGAGGGGAGCTAACCCTCTGACCGAACACGCTGATCTACCGTTCCGGCAAACATGTTACAAGAGAAGCTAAGGAAATAGCTGTACTACCGGCAGTGCACCACAGCCCACGGATAAGCGCCGGGCGATTCCGGTATGACCGTAGATAGTATTGTCACAATACTGCATCCTTACCACTTGTCACTGCATCAAGAAATTCATGGCACCGATTTCCATAACCGGGTAGTTTTTATCATGGGGCACGTCAGCAAATGCAAACGACCCCCAAGTTCTTTGCCGAGATACTGTTTTGCGATGAGCCTACATTCACAAAACATGATAGCATTAACCAGCGTAACATGCATTACAAGAGTGTAGACAATCCGCAATGGTTACGCCAAGTTGGTCATCAACGTCTTTGATCGGTTAACGTACGGAGTGACATCATGGGGAACAAATGCATTGGGCCGTATTTAACGTTTGGCATGTTGGATGAACACAAATATCGAACGCTTTTGGAACAGGGACTACCGATACTACAGCAGGATGTTGACCTCGACGTTCGACAACGTACATGGTTTGAGCATGACGGTTGAACAAGGCATTACGCAATTGAGTCGCGGGAGGTATTAGACCGTGCTTACACTGGTTGGTGGTTCGGCAAAGGTGGCCCTATTAATCGGGCCGTTAGGTCGCCGGATTTGACGTCGTCGGATTTATTTCTGGGGGGATATTTAAAAGATATGGTGCACCAGTAAGTGCCAACAGGCCGTGAAGACATGGTCGATCGCTCCATAAACCCTGCGCTGACATTCCGCAGATATGCTTCTATCGTGTGTACAATCATCTGAAAAGCGGATCACTAAGTGTACTGAAATTGGCGGTACTGCATTTGAACCCTTACTCTAATTGGGAAAGTAGAGTAGCTTTCGCCTCTACCCGCGGCCGCTGTGTCGCGTCGAGTAGTTCCCTGTTCGATATGTTGCAACTTTGCGAATGGGGTTTTCAATTAGAAATACTGGCCTGTTCTACCCTCACAGCACGGAGGTCGGGTCCCACGCGCCATTGGATGTTAAGGGCCATTGAGTAGCATGTCGTAAATTATGATTGTGCAGCAATTCTATTCCTCCGATTACAGCGCCATCTGTGGCGAAACGAAAAAAAATGCTTAAGACAAAACGTAGGTAAATTTTGCCGCAGAATCGTAATCTCCAATAAGAAGCGGGTGTTCGCATTGAACATTTCAAATTTGGTCCTCCCCCCACCCGCCCATCCAAGGGGTATGGTGGTTGGTCGAGTGTGGTATCAGTGGATCCTCTCCAAGGCAAATGAATTGGAATTATTTTTGATTCGATCCGATGTGTAGTTTTCGAAATGTTTCAGTGTTATCAGTTAAAATGTTACACTGTTTAGCGTGATGCCTCCTGTCTCTTGGTGCTGACTCTATCTGAAATAAATGTAAAAAATGAGAGGGCAGGAAGGTTGGTTCATAACAAGCATATTTCACATAAGCAATCCATGTTACATCCATTGGCGTACGGCGCTAGGTGGCATTGGACAACGTCGCGAGACGCCAAGATGGTAGGCACACAACATGCCATTCTGTACCGTCATGGTAGCAGGTCTGGTGAGCGGGGTGAATTTTGTAACCTTTATTTGAAAACAGTTACAAAAACTGCTCGAAATTACTCCCTCCTGCTTGAATGCACGCCCCGTAACGACACTGTCGCACTCGTTCTGACACTCCTGGGAAAGTGGAAATTGCATCGGAGACTGCCATAATGCGTGCTATCTGCTCTTCATCAGTCTCAATGGGTGTTTCAAAGACAACAGATTTCAGTTTATCCCAGAAGAAAAAATCAGTGGGCGTCAAGTCGGGGAAACGAGCAGGCCATGTCATCAGCTCACTGCGCCCTATCCAGTTCTCACTAAGGGTGTCATCTAAATGTATTTGGACTGCATGTGTGAAATGTGCAGGTGCACCATCGTGTTGGTACCACATTCGCTGTCGCACATTGAGCAGAATATGTTCCGACTACTCTGGAAAAGTTTCTCGCAAAAAAGGATAAGTATTCGTTTGCGTTCAGTCACCAGGGGAACATTTATGGACCGACCAGATTATCGCCGACCAAGCCAGCCCAAATGTTGACAGCTAAGCGATCTTCGTGACCATGAACAAGGGCAGGCTGCGGATTTTCTCTTTCCCACACATATTGATTGTGGCTGTTGAACATACCCTTTCCTGTAAAGGAGAGCTCATCTGTAAAAAGTACACAGTCCAGGAAGTTCAATTGAAGGCACACCTTTGGAAAAAAAATCAATTTGACGTGGAAAACTGTCTGGGTTAAGGGTGCGGTCCTTCTGAAGGTGGTAGGGTTGCAAATCATCTTCATGCCACAAATGCCAAATTGTGAAGTGCCTTACACCCATTTCCCACGCAAACACGCTGCCAGCTTGTTGAGGGTGTGTTTTCCAGCAGTGCTAACGCCTTCTCTTCAAGCCCTGGTGAACGTACTGTGCGTTGACGACTGCGTCCGTCACGCTTCGCACTTGGGACACAAAATGAATACACCGGGTTTCGAAGTAGTCCTTAAATGCACGTGTGCCATTGCGAGACCGTGCTAGTGAGAAACGTATCTCAAGCGAACCTGTCTCTCGTAGGAACCTGTGAATGGCAGTAAATGGTGTGGATCTGGCACTCGAAGACTCGGAAACCGCCGAACGTACAAACGTTGGGCAGCGTGAGCATTTCCATCCGCCTCCCCGTAAACACAGTACATTTGCGCCCTTTCCTCCCAAGAACAGCGCTCCATTTCCTGTCCGCTCCACACAACAACAACCACAACAGTGTCTCCGTTTGATGACACACTGACGCGTGGCGAACCAGTCTTCACAGTGTGCACGGGTGCTGCTATTAAACAGGCATTTGCACAGCTGAAAGCAAAGCCTTCTCGTCCCAGTAAGAGGCGGACAACCTGTAGTGTTGTCCCACCTGGAGTATTCGCAACTATGTCGACTATAGCGTTTGGAAATAAAGGTAATGAAACTTCAACCGAGATCTCTTTTTACCTTGATATCACAAATACATTGAAATCGTTGCCCCGCAGGCCTGCTTCCATGACGGCTCGGATGGCGTGTTGTGTGCGTAACGTCTTGGCGCCGCGAGATGCTTTTCAACGGCGGCTGGCGCCGTACGCTAAGGGATGCGGACTTGGGTTGCTATGTGAAATATACTTGTTATTACCCACTCTACCAGGCTTCTCATTTTCTACATTTATTTCAGGGAGAAAGAGAGAGAGAGAGAGAGAGAGAGAGAGAGAGAGAGAGAGATTCACCACCAGGAGACATCACGCTAACACAGTGTAACATCGTCTATAGCCCTCATAATGGCCTCAGTTCGATGAGAAAGGGAGTCCACAAGATTCTTTAGGTGTGCCATATGCAACTGAAGTCACTCTTTGATCATTAGATCTCATATTACAGCCAAATTACGGGGATGTGTCTTACCACATTTCATCTACCGTTCCAAGTAGTCCCAGACATTTACTATTGGACTAAGACCGGGCGATTTAGCGGGATAGTCAAGATGCAGCTGTTGTAATCTTGGAAGATGTGAAAATCCATGTCATACTCATTTCGAAGATGTAGAAGGAAAGGCCAAATTTGGTAACCGAGAATGGTGGAATAAACATACTGGTCTATGTTCAATGTAACTTCAATGAGTGGACACATGTCACTATAACATATTTGACAATCTTTGACGTAGTATATTCCGCCTTTGAACTGCTGTCAACATTGACACGAAAGGGAACAACAGTTTGGGGTACGCTCAGTTGCTGGTGTTGCTCGTTGCTAGATGGCTGCCGGAGTCATGATGGTTTATTTTATTAGGGTTAAGTCACACTGGGCAGTGCTGTCGTTTCAGTTGCTAGGTTTTAAGCATTTTACAGCGTTTGATGCGTAACTGCATGTCATAAGTGCTAGGTAGCTTGTGTTCAGGCCCGTCAACTACAGCGTGAAAATGCCACAGTAGACTGAATTGGCCAGTAATGGAAAATCTCTTATAGTTGCAATCGAAGGAGGACAATGTCTTTTCAAATGGTTCAAATGGCTCTGAGCACTATGGGACTCAACTGCTGTGGTTATCAGTCCCCTAGAACGTAGAACTACTTAAACCTAACTAACCTAAGGACATCACACACATCCATGCCCGAGGCAGGATTCGAACCTGCGACCGTAGCAGTCCCACGGTTCCGGACTGCGCGCCCAGAACCGCGAGACCACCGCGGCCGGCGACAATGTCTTTTCAGAAGCGGATCTGCACACAAGCATTCTGCCGTAACTCTGGGTAACTTGGATGGGATGACACATTACAAGAAAAACTAGGTACTGCAGAAATATTTACGAACTGCCGAGATGCCTCTTGTTCACTGCAAACTCTATAAACCCTTTACGGGAGTAGCACCCTTACGAGGAAAACGTGGAACTATATTTTAACGTAGTAATGAAATGTAAATAATACACATTTATAAATTTTTCGTTCTGACATTGTAAACTCCTAATAATCCAGGACCCTTGGATCCAATAGAGCTCTGTAAAACAGAAATGGTAATGTTATTTTATCCATGTTCGATCTTGTGATCTCCGCGGCCGTTAATGATAGTGAATGAGCAACCAGCCGCAAATACATTCTGAATCTTTTATTTTACTGCCGTAACCGGTTTCGGGCTACCATACCCATCTTCATATGGTTAACAGTTTTCGTTACATAGATGTTTTGGTTAACGACATACCGTCTGCTCCATCCTCCACAAGAATATTTGAGCATTTAGTGCCATTTTATCAGTTGTTTCATTAATAAAAATACGCTAAAAAGCTTGCAAAGCAATGGTGTTCACTTACATACATTGCAGGATGTGTCGGTTTGTTTTGTTGTGGTCCACGTGAAATGAAATTGATGGGAAGCCCGAGCTGTGCTTTGCGTACAGGACACAAGAGCGAAAACATATCTGGGCATGGGGCCACTTACCGCTTGGTGTACTCAGTGAGCCTGGATTTGTTCCTCCTCTCGCAGATGGTAACGGCCGGGAAAAGTGTGTCCCAGTCGAGGTATGCGGTGTCCACGGCGAACTTGGTGGGCTCTTGCAGGTAGGCGTCGTAGGCGGAGCTCATCAAGAAGCCGGCGCCCACCCACGACAGGCCGACCAGCGCCGCCCACAGCACTCTGTTTTGCGAACAAAGACAATGTTTATAGGCGAATTATACTTATTAACGTGGATCTCAAAGTTATATAAGCTGAATTCATTTTATGTTCATTCGAACTTGTTAAGGTATATCTCATGAAAATTTAATCATATGTAATAGTTGTAAAGAGACGTTTCTGAAAGTGCACATACGCAGTATAACGAAGCTGCAGAAGTCGTACAGGAGAGGCACAGGCATAACTGGAGCTGCACTGGTGCTTTGTGAGTCGTTGCTGGATAAAGTGATGAGCTCAGTGAAAGTACCGAGTGGTTATAATTAAACTTCCCCTATTTAACACGTTATAATATGGAACCTAATTACCTTACGAGTACAAAACTTGGTAGCATTAATGTCAACGACATGGGACAGAAAAATAATGTAGAATCAATTAATTTCCTATTTGTACATGACTGCACATTCAGAGACCGTGAATAGTTACAATTGAAAGACAACAGCCCTCGGTCACTATTTTTAACGAATTAACCGGGTTTTAACACTGCTTGGAGTGTCTTCCTCAGAATTTAAACCAAAGAATGGTCTATAACATGGTCACAGAATTATGACTAAAACCTTATGATACAGAGTGTAAGTACAGAATCATCGTGAAAGACTGGCAGTACTTATATGTCATTTGTAAAATAATAAATATGCCAAAGGCGCATTAGTCACAAAGATATTTAAGATAAAAAATTGTGATGGCGAGCCACTAAGGGCTACTCGCTACTTACGCAGTTACAGGTTGCCATCACAATTTTTTATCTTAAATATCTTTGTGACTAATGCGCTTTTGGCATATTTATTATTTTACAAATGACATATAAGTACTGCCAGTCTTTCACGGGGGAGACACTCCTAGAAATGTTGAAACCCGTTTAATTCGTTAAAAATAGTGACCGAGGGTTGTTTTCTTTCAATTGTGGAATCAATTCAATTCAAACAGTTTTAATGTGCTACTACAGTACTCCATACCATTACATACCGGTACCATTACTGCTACTAAAGGTGCTCAACATGTCGCCCATCAATGTCCAGAAGAGTCTGAAAGCGCAGGATGCATTCTGCACAGCAGAACGAAGAACGTCCTTAGATACGTTGGCTATCTCTCTTGATACACTGCTCTTCAGATCAGCACATGTGTGAATGTTCCCCTGATAAACCCTGTCCTTCAGGTAGCCTCACAACCAGAAATCACAGGGAGTGAGATCAGGTGATAGTACCGGCCAAGCATTTGGAAACGATAGGGTGATAATTCGGTCGTTTCCAAATATGAATTCGGAGAAGCAGGTGAACTTCACGAGCGATATTCAGTGGGGCCCCATCTTGTATGAAAACTGTTCAATGCGTCTCTCTCCTGTAGGGGTGGCGGGTATGACGTGCTGCCGAAGCATATCGCAGTAACGCTGGCCAGCCACACTGCACGTCTTTGGTCCTAGAGCGCCAATCTGTTAAGAAAAGAATGGGCCAATGATGAACCTAGCCGTGAAGTCACATCATACAGTGACACGTTCACCATACAGAGGAACTTCATGCACAGTGACTGTGCAAGTAGGCTGTTTAGGTTTTCTTATTGGTAACGCCACGTAGCGCTCGGTATGAAGATCACTGGCTGTGCTGTGTGCAGTCTGTGGCTTGTTTGCATTGTTGTCTGCCATTGTAGTGTTGGGCAGCTGGATGTGAACAGCGCGTAGCGTTGCGCAGTTGTAGGTGAGCCGCCAGCAGTGGTGGATGTGGGGAGAGAGATGGTGGAATTTTGAGAGCGGACGATCTGGACGTGTGTCCATCAGAAAGAGTAAATTTGTAATATTGGATATCATGGACTGATATATATATATATATATATATATATATATATATATATATATATATACACTCCTGGAAATTGAAATAAGAACACCGTGAATTCATTGTCCCAGGAAGGGGAAACTTTATTGACACATTCCTGGGGTCAGATACATCACATGATCACACTGACAGAACCACAGGCACATAGACACAGGCAACAGAGCATGCACAATGTCGGCACTAGTACAGTGTATATCCACCTTTCGCAGCAATGCAGGCTCCTATTCTCCCATGGAGACGATCGTAGAGATGCTGGATGTAGTCCTGTGGAACGGCTTGCCATGCCATTTCCACCTGGCGCCTCAGTTGGACCAGCGTTCGTGCTGGACGTGCAGACCGCGTGAGACGACGCTTCATCCAGTCCCAAACATGCTCAATGGGGGACAGATCCGGAGATCTTGCTGGCTAGGGTAGTTGACTTACACCTTCTAGAGCACGTTGGGTGGCACGGGATACATGCGGACGTGCATTGTCCTGTTGGAACAGCAAGTTCCCTTGCCGGTCTAGGAATGGTAGAACGATGGGTTCGATGACGGTTTGGATGTACCGTGCACTATTCAGTGTCCCCTCGACGATCACCAGTGGTGTACGGCCAGTGTAGGAGATCGCTCCCCACACCATGATGCCGGGTGTTGGCCCTGTGTGCCTCGGTCGTATGCAGTCCTGATTGTGGCGCTCACCTGCACGGCGCCAAACACGCATACGACCATCATTGGCACCAAGGCAGAAGCGACTCTCATCGCTGAAGACGACACGTCTCCATTCTTCCCTCCATTCACGCCTGTCGCGACACCACTGGAGGCGGGCTGCACGATGTTGGGGCGTGAGCGGAAGACGGCCTAACGCCTAACGGTGTGCGGGACCGTAGCCCAGCTTCATGGAGACGGTTGCGAATGGTCCTCGCCGATACCCCAGGAGCAACAGTGTCCCTAATTTGCTGGGAAGTGGCGGTGCGGTCCCCTACGGCACTGCGTAGGATCCTACGGTCTTGGCGTGCATCCGTGCGTCGCTGCGGTCCGGTCCCAGGTCGACGGGCACGTGCACCTTCCGCCGACCACTGGCGACAACATCGATGTACTGTGGAGACCTCACGCCCCACGTGTTGAGCAATTCGGTGGTACGTCCACCCGGCCTCCCGCATGCCCACTATACGCCCTCGCTCAAAGTCCGTCAACTGCACATACGGTTCACGTCCGCGCTGTCGCGGCATGCTACCAGTGTTAAAGACTGCGATGGAGCTCCGTATGCCACGGCAAACTGGCTGACACTGACGGCGGCGGTGCACAAATGCTGCGCAGCTAGCGCCATTCGACGGCCAACACCGCGGTTCCTGGTGAGTCCGCTGTGCCGTGCGTGTGATCATTGCTTGTACAGCCCTCTCGCAGTGTCCGGAGCAAGTATGGTGGGTCTGACACACCGGTGTCAATGTGTTCTTTTTTCCGTTTCCAGGAGTATATATAGGAAATTGAAATAAGAACACCGTCAATTCATTGTCCCAGGAAGGGGAAACTTTATTGACACATTCCTGGGGTCAGATACATCACATGATCACACTGACAGAACCACAGGCACATAGACACAGGCAACAGAGCATGCACAATGTCGGCACTAGTACAGTGTATATCCACCTTTCGCAGCAATGCAGGCTCCTATTCTCCCATGGAGACGATCGTAGAGATGCTGGATGTAGTCCTGTGGAACGGCTTGCCATGCCATTTCCACCTGACGCCTCAGTTGGACCAGCGTTCGTGCCGGATGTGCAGACCGCGTGAGACGACGCTTCATCCAGTCCCAAACATGCTCAATGGGGGACAGATCCGGAGATCTTGCTGGCTAGGGTAGTTGACTTACACCTTCTAGAGCACGTTGGGTGGCACGGGATACATGCGGACGTGCATTGTCCTGTTGGAACAGCAAGTTCCCTTGCCGGTCTAGGAATGGTAGAACGATGGGTTCGATGACGGTTTGGATGTACCGTGCACTATTCAGTGTCCCCTCGACGATCACCAGTGGTGTACGGCCAGTGTAGGAGATCGCTCCCCACACCATGATGCCGGGTGTTGGCCCTGTGTGCCTCGGTCGTATGCAGTCCTGATTGTGGCGCTCACCTGCACGGCGCCAAACACGCATACGACCATCATTGGCACCAAGGCAGAAGCGACTCTCATCGCTGAAGACGACACGTCTCCATTCGTCCCTCCATTCACGCCTGTCGCGACACCACTGGAGGCGGGCTGCACGATGTTGGGGCGTGAGCGGAAGACGGCCTAACGGTGTGCGGGACCGTAGCCCAGCTTCATGGAGACGGTTGCGAATGGTCCTCGCCGATACCCCAGGAGCAACAGTGTCCCTAATTTGCTGGGAAGTGGCGGTGCGGTCCCCTACGGCACTGCGTAGGATCCTACGGTCTTGGCGTGCATCCGTGCGTCGCTGCGGTCCGGTCCCAGGTCGACGGGCACGTGCACCTTCAGCCGACCACTGGCGACACCATCGATGTACTGTGGAGACCTCACGCCCCACGTGTTGAGCAATTCGGCGGTACGTCCACCCGGCCTCCCGCATGCCCACTATACGCCCTCGCTCAAAGTCCGTCAACTGCACATACGGTTCACGTCCACGCTGTCGCGGCATGCTACCAGTGTTAAAGACTGCGATGGAGCTCCGTATGCCACGGCAAACTGGCTGACACTGACGGCGGCGGTGCACAAATGCTGCGCAGCTAGCGCCATTCGACGGCCAACACCGCGGTTCCTGGTGTGTCCGCTGTGCCGTGCGTGTGATCATTGCTTGTACAGCCCTCTCGCAGTGTCCGGAGCAAGTATGGTGGGTCTGACACACCGGTGTCAATGTGTTCTTTTTTCCATTTCCAGGAGTGTATATATACATATATATATATTATCACTTTTGAACACTATTAAGGTAAATACATTGTTTGTTCTCTATCAAAATCTTTCATTTGCTAACTATGCCTATCAGTAGTTAGTGCCTTCAGTAGTTTGACTCTTTTATTTAGCTGGCAGTAGTGGCGCTCGCTGTATTGCAGTAGTTTGAGTAACGAAAATTTTTGTGAGGTAAGTGATTTGTGAAACGTATAGGTTAATTTAGTTAGGGCCATTCTCTTGTAGGAATTATTGAAAGTCAGATTGCGTTGCACTAAAAAATATTGTGTGTCAATTTAAGCACAGTCATGTATAATTTTTCTAAGGGGACGTTTCATATGTCGGCCCTTAGCCGAGGATACCTCATGGGAATCTTCTGATTTTTTTCTTGTAGTTTGTGTAGTTAGTGTAGCTTCTGTTTATTGCTAGCGCGTAATTGTAGAGAGAATCTCCTTTGTAGTTGCAGTCTTTCATTGTTGTACAGTAAAACAGTTTTGGCATGCATGTAGATTTGCACCAAGTATTTCGCAGCTGTGCTTGCAATTAACTAGACATTATTTTCAGTGCTATGTTAATGTGTTCCCTTATTTTTGCTCTTCAAATTGTGCTTTTCTGTGTTATCGTGTGACATATTGTGACAATAATGGCGTGTGAAAAACGTAACACTAGGCTCCAAAGTAAACTGAGTAATAATAGTGACGACGAGCGTAGCTTATCAGCACCACTGTGTAATGAATTAACAGACATTCAAAGTAGTAATTTGGTAATTGTGCATAGGGAAATAGAGCGGGCGGCAAATAATGGTGTAGACAGTGAAACAAGTAGTGAACAGGGAAGAATTATCGATAGATCGGTCGGCAACAGCTCGCCTCAGGAACCCGAAATGACAGTACACAATATTGCAAATACTGTAGACTCAGGTTTTGGGTCCTCACCGTTTTCTCAAATAAGTCAAGACACATTTTCTGCTTGTCAAAATGTGAATGTTTCCGGTGCAAATTCACTGCCGAAAAGCACTGAGGAACATGTTCCAGACACCAGTGCATTGTTATTACAATTAATACAACAAATGGGACAAACACAGCAAAAGCTTCAAAAGTTAGACACAATGGAACAAAATATTCGGATGTTAGACACCACGGTTGAACAAACACGTGAATATTTAACTACTGAGTTACATAACATTGAATCGAAATCTCAAAAAGTCTGTAATGACGTAAAAACACAAATTTGTGAGCATTTTTAACCTATTTTTCGCAGCATGAAAATGCTTTACAGAATCACGAAGCAACCGTAAAAGAACTGCAGACTATTGTTCATGAAAATCATGAGACCTTGCAAGCTAAAATTGACTCAGTTGCATCTACCGATTTGGTTACACAACTTGCAAAAACTCAGGAAAACTTAAAGGACACAGTAGATACTCTGAAAATTAGTTCAGAAAGACACATGGAGGAAATTAGTTCATTATCAGAGAAAGTAGTTGAACTTTCGGATCAGCTAAATAATTTATCTACGAAGGTAGATGATAATCTGAATGGCACAAAACCGGTAGTCTTTAATGACACAGAAGAGTGCGAACAAATTAGGAAGTTCAAACAAAATCAGAATCAAATTAATACGCAACACCAAAGAGAAATCCGGTAAGTACAAGATCAGCTGACACAGGTAATAGAAGAATTACGTTTTTTTGAGGACACTCGCGCTCCAATACGGGAAGAGGGACATAGAAATACGGAACAGCCCTAAAATAATAACACGGGGTACTTCGGAAATTATGAAAGAAATTGGCAACGTACACAGAATTTGGAGATGGAACCGCCGAAACGAAGTAACAATGACCGATATGCGACTCGCCGACATGAAGATGGTTCAAATGGCTCTGAGCACTATGGGACTTAACATCGATGGTCATCAGTCCCCTAGAACTTAGAACTACTTAAACCTAACTAACCTAAGGACATCACACAACACCCAGCCATCACGAGGCAGAGAAAATCCCTGACCCCGCCGGGAATCGAACCCGGGAACCCAGGTGTGGGAAGCGAGAACGCTACCGCACGACCACGAGATGCGGGCCGACATGATGATTTTGACTGTAAGCTGTTTATTACTACACGTAAATTCAAAACATTTAAGAATTCCGGCAACGACATTCATCCACAAGTGTGGCTTCATCAATTCTCTCATTGTTTTCCTCCCAACTGGTCATTAGAGCACAGATTAGAATTTATGTGTGGCTATTTAGAGAATGAACCAGCTGTAAGAATGCGATCGGTCATTCACGATTGCCATAGTGAAGGAGAATTTTATCATGCCTTCCTCTCATCATACTGGTCTCAAGCTACCCAAGACCGAGTAAAACATAGCATCATAATGATGAAACATTTCGAACAATCTGAATTTTCCAGTCTTGTGAAATATTTTTAAGACATGTTGCACAAGAATCAGTACCTGTCAAACCTTTACAGCCCCTCAGAATGCAACCGAATTTGCTTAATCAAATTGCCTGAACATTTAAGAAATATTATTTTGGCAGGGCGTTGCAAAGACGACATTGAAGCTTTTCAGGGACTCTTTCAAGAATTAGAAATTGACACAGACAGTCGCGGGATGCGAAAACAGGAAAACGATCACTACAGGTCACATCCGTCACAATTCTGTGACGACAGAAACAATAACTGGACACGACAAGTCTATTCTTACAACGCAAATCGTGACCAAAACAGATACCACCTATATGACAACCACTGGCAGAATAATAATAGTTACAGAGAAAGATCGCATTTCCGTAGTAATGAATATGACAGAGATAACCATAGAAACAGACAATATGGGAACAAAAACAATTATTATCTAGGGAGACAGAATAACTTCAGACGCAACGGTCCAGCGCGCAGTTACGATTCAGGGAGAAATTCTCCACCACATGACCGACAAGAAAGAAACTATGGAATCTACCATGACGACAGACGATATGATCGTAACGACAGACCTGAATTGCATCAGAACTGGCGGGATTCAAACAGGGCAGGGCCCTCTCGACAAGGTGAATTTGTAGAAGTTAGACATCCAAATCCCACTATCGATGCGCACCAACAAAGAGACAGACAATGGACAATGACTCGCACCGCAGGCAGCCACATGCGCCAGCTGGCTCAGAGAAAAATAACATAGACGCTAACCTTGAGAAAATTTGAGCATTCTTTACCGATGTACCATATACCACATGATAATTCTGTTGAAGCTGAAACTCTGCGCACTAGAAAGAGTAAAAGATTGCACCACATTTCACGTGCAAAACCGTTTATTGAGAGATAATCTGTTTTTTTTAACTTAGTCTTTGCTATAAAATTTTGCACTTTACATTACTAGTATGCTTTGTCAGACTTAGAAACTGTTACCATGCAACAATGTTTGAAGTTAAATATCCAGTCAAGAACCAAGAGAACTTATTTAAACAGAAATTACGAATGCATTGTTATAGTGAACAGAGGACACAGTGTTATTGTGTGTGTACATTCTTGCTTGTTAACTGCACGATTACGTAACGACTATAAGGCTTACACACTTAGAACATATACTGCTAATGAGATTTTAATGCAACATTTTGGTTTACTTGAAAAGACATTCTTTATTTGAAATACTTTCTGAGAGATACCAGATGACACAGTGGTTAGTTTATTTGACAGCTACAGGACTATATCACGACGCTACTAATGTGTGACACAATTTATATTGTTGCTTTTGCAGTGTATCTGTTTTATATCTGCACAGTTTTTCTGAATTCTTCTGGAAAGTAAAACATGTTTTAGTAGTAACTTTTGTGGTATAGCTACAATGAGACAGCCTTTTCCATAGCACAACAATACATTACATTACAGTACTTTCTTGATCACGGTAAGGTACGTAATAACTACGATATCTATACGCAAAGCATTTCACTTTCGTTTATGATGAGGTGAGTACATTGACTTCAGCAGAACTTTGCTTACAGAGGACGATAACTACGACACTTCCACAGAATTATCTTACAGCAAGACGCACATTTAGCGCTACAGGACACGCATTTGAGTGATTAATTTTGCACTTAAAACACTTATTTTTAAAGATTTTTGAATTACAAGTAAAGTTTTCCGTGATAGATTTCATTCCATTGCTGTAATCTCTAACACCTGTGGGTATAATTACATTAATCCTCAGGGGGTATACCCTTACTTTGTGTACCATGTGTTTGGCAAGCACAAGGAGCCCTAGCTAATATGGTATTTGCTTATACAACTTTACACATCGGTACCATATTTCTCTAACACAGAATTACGCAGCTATCTTATTATTTTACAGAGAAACAAACATCTTTTTACTACATCAGTGACAGATGTTTACGCAAGTACACAGTTGGATAGCTTCGCACTTATGAAACTGTATTTTGTATTTACTTTGTGAACTCTTCATATTTTTTCAGAACCATTGTGATACTATGAGAGCTTTGAATGATGTATGTGGTATGAGAACATGATTTTTAAAGTATGTTTGAGATAGATGACACTATTGAAATGAGCAGAGAATATTTTTTTTTAGGTTTTGAAATTATTGGAGGAAGCTACGACGATTTTGAGAATTGACTGAGATGTTATGATATTATTACGACGACGATGTGTATTATGCTGTTGAGGTATGTTTATGATCAATAAGCTGATGCTATATGAGGAATTTGATTATGCTATATATTTATTATGATGAAATATTGAAGTGTCGATGAATATGTGTATAGGTAATAAGGTAAGGAATAATGAGGAGTGGTTAGGCACTCTGATTTGTGAAAAAGGATGTTGGAAACCAAGAATCGTACTTTAAGAGTTATGAAAGGTGTATAAATAGGTGAATGTATCACAATGCCGGCGAAAATTTTTTGGACACTGTTATATTCATAGGATTTTGTTTCTAGACATCTGCAACGCCAATTCTCGACCTGTGAAATTTTTATATGAGACTGTCACTGTAGTGCAAACTGGTGTCATAAATATTTCGGTAAGAAAGCTAAGTGACCTTGACGTAATGTGTTATGGGCGACCAGCTGTGCGAGTCGCCTGGAGAAAAAGCCATTAGGTGAAAAAAAAGAGACCATTAACCTCGCTATTGACATTCCATTGTAGAAACCATCGCAAATACGACATGCTCATTACTTGGAAACATATCGTACTTTGTCTTACTTACTGATATGCTTACCAATTGATGGGAAATATTCTTACATCTGCAAACCTGATAATGACAAGTGTCTTTCTACGAGAGTTGAGAGCTACTGACTTATGAAATGGCACATAGCTATTGAATGATGTTTTTATGCTTTGGTTTGCGTAATTGCTTATTTCATTTGATATCTGGTTTCCAGCTGTGTTGCAGCATTGGTTTTATAAAATAAAATTAAGTGCATTTGCTAATGTGAACACGTTCTGCCAACAGATCTATTAAATAATGATTTTATGATCCACATTCTTCGAAAAAGGAGCACTTGGAATGGAAAGAACAATATGAAGGGATTAATAACAGTAACTGCATACATAATTTTCTTTTCAACTACTTGGTAATTTTTTTGGTAGAGTAAGTTATCGTGATGCATCACTCTAGTGTTAAGATGTGACATAGGTATTAAACATGGCCATTTTTACTGTAATGTTTTTTCTTCTTGAGCTTTGTCATGTTTAGGTATAAGTTATAGCATTTGATGCTGCTATTTGCCAGGCATAGTGTTACTGAATTTGACTTTGTATTACTTTGTTAAGCCAGTTTTACTACGGATTTATTTTTCTTGTTTGCTGCACATTGCCTTATATTAGTTGTAATATTGCAATTGCTTTGCTAATTTATATACACTGTTGCTTGCTTGGCCAATTTCCATTTTTTGTCATTGCTGTTTGTATTAATTGTTTTGTGCTGTTGCATTGCCTCATCCCTTAGTTTATGCATCTGAGCTCAATAGATTTAAATTATCTTAAGAGGGGGTAGACTATATAAGAGAATGAGTTGCGATGAATTGGAAGAAATGCATTGAGAAGTTATACGAAAAAAGTACAGGAAGCAGGTATAGATAGGACTTTTTGGAAATAATGAAGAACGAAGGGAGATCTCCGAGAAGTAAAGAAAGTTTTGTTTGCAAAATACTGCAGTAAAACAAACCCTGTCCTTTCCTTGTGTTATTCCACTATGTGTTTGTGTACCCTTGCATATTTGTGTTCTTCCTGTCATTATGTGTTTATGTAACAATATTTATGTTGTAGAATTTTTCTGATAATATGTTATTTACTTTGTAAAGATGTTTAGACATTATTTATTCTCTTTTGTTTTAATGCTCGTGTGTGAAATTGATGTTTCAAAAGTTATTCTAATCTTTTATGTATGTACTTATGTCATAATTCTTGTAACACTGATGTACATGTTTATTTCTATTCTTTTGTAAAGCCTGTTTTACTACAAATGTTATCTGTATTGTTATGTTCTGTTTTGATGTATTTTGTATCTTTGTTATTGTATTCTTATGTTATAAAATTGTAATTGCCACCAGTTCATCAAATTAAGTAACTTGTAAGTTACATTCCACTGCACACGTTTCTGTTGGTCATAGTATATGGACAATATGTGAGAAGTAGTGACTGATAGTGTTTGCACGTGTGGTTCTAAGGATAATTCCAAAAACTTTGTGAGTGCACAAGTGGTGGTTTATGGACTTGCTATATTGTCTGCAGGACTTCTAAGGACATTCCAAAAACTTTGTCCGTGCACAAGTGGTGGTTTATGAACTTGCTACATTCTCCGCAAGACTCTTCGATGGTGATTGTGCACCTGCACAGTCGCAACAGATGGCTGCTGGCCGTCTCTACAAGGACAACAGTGGGTCTGCATCTTTGATGGCCCACCAATACCATTGTTTCCACAAGGATGGCCCACCAATACCGTAATCTCTACCAGGACTACAGTGGGTCTGCTCTGTGATGATCTACCTACCAATATTCTTCAAAACTTCGACTGACTCTGTGGTGGGTTTGCTCTGTTGTGGTCCATTACCTGTCTGCATGTCAAGAGTCAGCACTGTCTTTCCATTGGAAGGACAACACTACTTCTTCAAGAATGCATGGAAATCCACTACTTCCGTGTGCATTTTCTTTTACTGCTCAGACTTTGAGAAAAACACTGCTATTTTACTGTGATGAAAGATCAGGACTGTCTTTATGGACTGTGAGAAAATTTTAGCTTTTGACCAACATTGTATCAATAAGTGTGTGCATCTGATTTCTTTGATATTGTAATTGTGAAAAATTTTAACAAATATGTATTTGCCAGTGCCCAAAACAATTTGTAAAATTTTTTGTGGGGAGAATGGGGGCTATGCAAGTAGGCTGTTTAGGTTTTCTTATTGGTAACGCCACGTAGCGCTCGGTATGAAAATCACTGTCTGTGCTGTGTGCAGTCTGTGGCTAGTTTGCATTGTTGTCTGCCATTGTAGTGTTGGGCAGCTGGATGTGAACAGCGCGTAGCGTTGCGCAGTTGGAGGTGAGCCGCCAGCAGTGGTGGATGTGGGGAGAGAGATGGTGGAATTTTGGGAGTGGACGATCTGGACGTGTGTCGATCAGAAAGAGTAAATTTGTAATATTGGATATCATGGACATATATATATATATATATATATATATATATATATATATATATATATATATATATATATATATATATATATATATATCACTTTTGAACACTATTAAGGTAAATACATTGTTTGTTCTCTATCAAAATCTTTCATTTGCTAACTATGCCTATCAGTAGTTAGTGCCTTCAGTAGTTTGACTCTTTTATTTAGCTGGCAGTAGTGGCGCTCGCTGTATTGCAGTAGTTTGAGTAACGAAGATTTTTGTGAGGTTAGTGATTTGTGAAACGTATAGGTTAATTTAATCAGGGCCATTCTCTTGTAGGGATTATTGAAAGTCAGATTGCGTTGCGATAAAAAATATTGTGTGTCAGTTTAAGCACAGTCATGTATAATTTTTCTAAGGGGACGTTTCAACTGGAGGTGAAGACCCCACTCTTGCCAATTCTGTGTGTTCACCTCGCCTGTTAGAGAAAAATGAGCTTCGTCTGTCCATAGGATCGTCCAGGTACAGCACTCGTCAACTTCAATCCTTGCGAGAAAATGGAGAGCGAAGTCAACAAGTCGTTTTGCGTCCTGTTGTGTAAGCTGCTGTGCGATATGGATCTCGTACAGATACCTTTTGAGAATGGTTTGAAGCACCTTCCGTACAGTGGACCACGGGATGTTCAACTGTTGTGACACAGTACGCACACTGTCTGACGATCGGGAACTGTGCGCAGCGTTGTCTGCCATACCAACAGCGATTTTATGAGCCATCTGTGGTGCAACTGGTTGTCAGCCTCTTCCCGGAGCGATGGCCACTTCTCCGGTTGATTCGAACTTCATCATGCTCTGCATAGCAGGTGGAGAATAAGGACCCTTCCGTAATCCTTTCAACAGGTGATAATCTCGAAGTGCACCTGCAGCATTACTGTTGTTTTGATAATAGAGCTTCGCCAGTAGTGCCCTGCTCCTTTTGTCCAAGCTCATGTTGGCACTACAACAAATGTGACTGACCGGAACTGGACGGAGGCGCTGTGAAGCATGGAAATCATGCACCCCATACTCTGGACATTAATGCTACTAAGTTTGGTACTCGTAAGCTAATTAATTTCCGTGTTATAACGTGTTAAATATCGAAAGTTTAATTATAACCATTCGGTATTGCGACCAAATGGCAACAGTGTGCTATCAAGAAGCTGTCTCACACACCGTTTAAATAAGTACTCTTGCTGTATATTTCCCTATGGTTTAGGCAGATTATCTTGTCTCGCGATGGAACACAGTCATAGGTCAAGTAACTTGAGACTCCATGGTGCTCAGCAACTACAGTGGTAGCGCATGGTCGTCACAACAGCCTACAAGGCAAGGATAGAGGTCGGCATACCAAGGGACGCCGATCGATGCGTCTTCCGTGCTCACCGTCAACGCTAACAATGTCATAGACTAATGAATGTAAATAAACAGCAATAAAGGGTTTCCTGTTGAGCTGACTTCTCTGCTGTACCTGCAACCATCTTTGGTGGTGGATTAGCGCCCGCATTTAGCCGTCCTACACACCGAGTTACGAGGGCTATTCGGAAAGTAAGGAACGATAGGTCATGAAATGGAAGCCACAGTGGAAATCAAAACTGTTTTATTTGCAACAGTTAGCTACAATTTCCAGCTACTTATCTCCATAGTCGCCGATCCGTCTTAGACGTTTGTCGTATCGTTGTACCAACTTTCCAATACCATCGTTATAGAAGGCAGCCGCCATTGCTTTCCGCCAATTCTCTACGCTGGCCTACAGCTCGTTGTCTGTGCCAAAATGTTGTCTTCACAGCCAGCGGTTCACGTGAGCAGAGATGAAACTCAGAGGGAGACAATTACGGGCTGTATTGTGGGTAATCAAACATTTTCAATAGAAAACGATGCAGGAGCTTCTTCATTGCCCCTGCAGAATGCGGCTGAGAATTGACTTGAAGAAGAAAACCCACGACAGTTATGTAATGTTGGCTGCATAGCTTCAGGCGAAATTTCTCACCAGGCCCTCGTACTTGGAGGGAGACACTATTGTTCTAGGTACCTTCATGTGCTCCCTGTGTGCTCAGAACTAAAAAGAACGACGGGCATACTAGAGACACTGCCCAACACACTTGTGAAAAACGTCATCGGATTATCACTGTGGTTTCCATTTCGCAACCGATCGTTCCTTACTTTCCGAATAACTCTCGTATAATAGAAGTCACTTTGCTGTATGAAGCTGTTTGTTATTCATTCATTTCGTTTGCATAGTAGTAATGGGTACGGCTATCACAGATTTGATGTTCTACATGATGAACCTGAACTCCACTAACCAAATTTCAGACGTCATTCAGGGATAATTTCTGAGTATTTTTGTGTGAGGGACCCGTGGTCTGCTGTGACTCGATATGGAAAGAGAACGTAATTATGATTTACTCTCCTCGTTCGTTCAATTAAGGTTATTTATGTGAAAATATCTTTAGAATAGTGAAAAAGCCTGTAATATGCAACCACAAAACGTACAACTGCAGAGTAATGTAAAAACCACTAGATACAGAAGTACAATGATGTGGTTGCCATCACTGTATGGACGGCTTAGCGTAGCGTCGTCGGGTCACTTTCCCATTTCATTCAGTGAATCCATACAAGAGGTGCACATCGGCCAGTTCTTCAGTGGCAAACCTATCCATACTGCTGTTAACGCACAACTAACTCTGCTGGAGCAACCAACTTGAGACAGAATCGAGCAGTACTGAATGCAAGCTTGAGGGCGAAGAATACATTGTTGCCAGCGGCATGTACCGCGAGCTTAGAGGAACATGACATTTCAGAAACAGTACACACAATGAATACTATCGAAATTTGAACGGTTGTTCTGATATTTCCAGAGCATGGTGATTAGAAATCAAACGAAACGTACAGGAGGCAACGAGTCCCTTCTCCCAAAATACTCATAAAATATCCCTAAATAACCTCCGAAATTCTGTCAGTGGAGTTCGTGTTCACCGAGTATATATTTGACGGATGAAGTGCAATCCATATGAGGCTTTTTTTTTTACCTAATCAACGTTCGCAACACATTAAAATACTTCAGCATAACTCTTGAGCTAATACTAGACATGGCGTGCCCAACGTCTTAAAATTAAATACTTTGTAGCGTGGTATCTGATTTCTACACTTTTGCCTAGCCATCTTTATGCATCACTACAGGGGTAGAACTTCAGACAGACATCCGTACCACAGACCTCTACCCATAAAGGACGACCTATAATTACGCGGGAGTCTCGTTGTGCTAGCGCTGTTATCTGTTGGTGGTTTTGGGAACTGTTCAAACTACCCTCGTAACTGTTTTATGGGAACCATGGGAAACAAATTTGAGTGACTGGAAGAGGAGAGGATCTGAACCTCTTTCTACGACATATGACCCAATGTCTTAGCTAATGTGCCACATTGTTCGATTAAAGAGGTGCGAAATGTCAAGGGACTGTACTATGCAGGGTGTAACTAAATACACTTTACAGACTTTGAGGACTTGTAGTAAGGACAAATACGATTAATTTTAACATGGGAACTCGTGTCCGGAAACGTACCTTTTTCCCGCTACGTGCGAAATAGCACAACACGCCTTCCTCTCTAACTTCTGCTGCTTGCCATCTGGGTCCACTGACAAGTAGAGCTCAATATGACGACCACTGACGTCAACAAAATTTCGGTACCTCTGTACCATGCTCCGGTACACATGATCACAAGTCCATGGTCCTCCGGCATCCGCCGCATCAATAACTCACGCCATTAAGTATTCAGATGCCACAGGGCTCCCGTAAATCATGGATTTCATGTGGCCACACAGGTAGCAGTCTAGCAGGCCCAAGTCGGGAGAACGTACAGACCAAGGAATCGGGCCACTACAACCTATCCAATATTGCCCTAATCATTGGCCCAGATGATATCGGACCGCATGTGAAAAATGAGGTGGTGCGCCATGGTGCTGGAACCACATGTGCAAGGACCGTCAAGGAATCGCAAAAGCGCGGCACCCGTGACATGTGGTTGAAGAAGGTATGGTCCAGTCACATGCCCATCCAGGAATGCTGCGCAAATGTTCAGGCCGTAGCGTTCCTGAAACCCATGGGGGCGCTCAGCGCGCGGGTTTTCATCAGTCTACACATGACTGTTGTGGGAACTGAGAACACGTCCATTGGTGACCTTGGCTTCATTCGTGAAAAGGATCCGCGGCGGGTAGTCGGGCTCCTCCACTCAATGGTGCAAGAACCACGTGCAGAAATTGGCTCGTGACACAAAATCCTGTGGCTGCATTGCCTGTACCTTCTGGAGTTACGGGTGTAGTCGCTGCACATGCAGTTTCGTGATACGCATTCAGTTCACTGCTCCGTTTCTGTCACTCGTTGTCGCTGCCTCTTTCACTGCTGGTAGTGAAGGTACCTGTCGACGAGTCACACCGGTACTCTGTAGCAAAGAAGCAGTGCGGAGGTATCTGGCGGAGTGGAAAACGACCCGCATACAACTAGCGAGTAGCCCTCCTATTGCACCGAGCTTCACGGTACCATAATATCATATCGGCGTATTCCGCAAAATGTAGTTCACCATCGTCAACAACACTCCAAAAATGAAATGTACGTACAGCTTACATTCTGTATTGCAGTGAACTATTGCTACTGTATAATAGTACATTATGAACAGAACCATCAACCACAAGAGCAAGTACAAGGCTCTCTGGGAGGGTACAGTAGTACAGTGTGAACAAAGACCACAAGAACAACAGCAGTTAAAAACCTCACCGGGCAAATCACAAACTCAACTAAATAGCATGTACACAAATCTGTACTGGGCATGGGACATAACATACGTAATACACTATATGATCAAAGGTATCCGGACACCCCCACAAACATACGTTTTTCATATTAGGTGTATTGTGCTGCCACCTACTGCCAGGTGCTCCATATCACCGACCTCAGTAGTCATTAGACATCGTGAAAGAGTAGAACGGTGCGCTCCGCGGAACTAACAGACTTCGAACATGGTCAGATGATTGGGTGTCACTTGTGTCATACGTCTGTACGCGAGATTTCCATACTCCTAAACATCCCTACGTCCACTGTTTCCGTTGTGATAGTGAATTGGATACGTGAAAGGGCACGTACAACACAAAAGCGTACAGGCCGACCTCGTCTGTTGACTGACGGAGACCGCCGACAGTTGAAGAGGGTCGTAATGTGTAATAGGCAGACATCTATCGAGACTATCACACAGGAATTCCAAACTGCATCAGGATCCACTGCAAGTAGTGTGACGGTTAGGTGGAAGGTGAGAAAACTTGGATTTCATAGTCGAGCAGCTGCTCATAATCCACAAATCACGCTGGTAGACGGTAAACGACGCCTCTCTTGGTATAAGGAGCGTAAACGTTGTACGATTGAACAGTGGAAAAACGTTGTGTGGAGTAACGAATCACGGTACGCAATGTGGCGATCCGATGGCAGGGTGTGGGTATGGCGAATGCCCGGTGAACGTCATCTGCCAGCGTGTGTAGTGCCAACAGTATAATTCGGAGGCGGTGGTGTTATGGTGTGGTGGTGTTTTTCATGGAGGGGGCATGCAGCCCTTGTTGTTTTGCGTGGCACTATCGCAGCACAGTCCTACATTGATGTTTTAAGCACCTTCTTGCTTCACACTGTTGAAGAGCAATTCGGGGATGGCGATTGCATCTTTCAATACGATCGACCACTTGTTCATTATGGACGGCCTGTGGCGGAGTGATTAAACGACAGTAACAGCCCTGTGATGGACTAGCCTGCACAGAATCCTGACCTGAATCCTATAGAACACCTCTGGGATGTTTTAGTGCCAGGCCTCACCGACCGACATCGATACCTCTCCTCAGTGCACCACTCCGTGAAGAATGGGCTGCCGTTCCCCAAGAAACCTTCCGCAACCTGATTGAACGTATGCCTGCGAGAGTGGAAGCGTCCACAAGGCTAAGGGGGGCCAACACCAAATTGAATTCCAGTATTACCGATCGAGGGCGCCACGAGCTTGTAAGTTATTTTCAGCCAGTTTTCCGGATACGTTTGGTCACAGAGTGTACCTTAGTCAGTGTCACCGAAAAAGGGGGATATTCGAACGTGTGTTGTGGAATTTTGCATGCAGCGGGTATATCCCAGGACATGAGTCGCTACGCTAAGCTTAACTGTCTTGATCGCCACCACAAGTCTTCAGCGTCTGTAAAGCGTATTTAGTTATAACTGTAGGACTGCTGCAGAACTTTTCACAGGTAATTCAGTGAACAATTGTAAAGGAGCGCACATGCATAATTGACTGAAATAGGTAACTACGTGGCAGAAGACAAGCGAGCTTAATTAATATGAGTGTTGGAGGGCTAGAAAATCACCATATTGACTAAAAAGTGCTAAGTACTCTTGCTATTTTAATGTGCAAGCTATATAATAAATGTTTTTTTATTCAAATTACATACTTTCAAGGATCAATGGATGGAGATGCATAGGTGTAGCGGGTATAGCATAGCTTATCGAGAAGCAGATGATGTTTTTTGTGCCTGTACTTTATTCCCAGACAGGCTGAAATTCATGGTGCACTTGATTAATGTGCTGAGCTCTGCAAGAGTCACGTCAATATGGCACCAATGGGTGTCAGCACCTGCGACATTATTATGCGATAAACCGCTACGTATTATCGTATATATGATTAACGCCACGAATGGAGGGAAAGTCTGCAAATTTGCATCGACCGGACGAATATTTTATTGTACACGAAGTCGAGTCTCCCTTTGAGAAATGACGTGACTGTAAATTCCCATCTCTCTATCCATTCTGATGCTTTACTTACTTCCTCCCCACATATTCCTCGACTCATATGTCCTATCATAAACCTTAGGTCATTACACGCACCTATAAATACCAAACCTCGTGATCACATTGTACCGAACACACTACGTCACTAGCAGGAAGCATTCCCTCCCTGAAT
This sequence comes from Schistocerca nitens, assembly GCF_023898315.1. Classification (NCBI taxonomy): domain Eukaryota; kingdom Metazoa; phylum Arthropoda; class Insecta; order Orthoptera; family Acrididae; genus Schistocerca; species Schistocerca nitens. The sequence goes on along the minus strand of NC_064614.1, from coordinate 461,884,851 downwards.
TTATCATTACACATATATTGTCCTTCCTATGCTGTGAAGTGCAGTATTTCCTTTTAAAGTATGTGGTTTAAATATGTTAAAGCATGTCAACAGTGATTACATGCAGTTTCAACATCGTGGGTGTAAATCCTTTTTCAATAATTTTAAAACATTTATAAATTTTCAACGTTTTTAAAATTTTATATCCGTGTTTTAAAAAAGCATGACAGGGTAGCGGATTACTGGACTGCTGCCATCCCATTGTCGCCTGTGAGAGGCAAGGGAATAAAATAAAAACAAAGAATAAAACACAAAAATTATGTAATTATTTTCGCTACAGTAAAATTTTAAGCCTCGTGGCTAGATAGTCTGTATCTATAAAAGTGAAAAAAAAACTGCGGAGTCAGTTTATTACTACACAAGACATTAAACTGCTTACATAGTTCCTTTAAATTTATCCTGTGCTTTCTTTAACGTTAATCCGGAAGCCATTCAAGGACTGCAACTGTTTTGCGGTTGTATATTTGATAATATTAAGTGAAACAGAGGAAAGAGATTCACCAAAATATTTTATGCGAAGAATGCTGGCCATCTGCAGTACATTTGAAGAACGACATCATGGGACCACCGAAAGCTGACGTAATGAATTTATTTCCAAACAGCTAGCTTCGGTGAGGTGGCAGTCTTAATTTCGCGGATTAACATTGAATTTAATCTAAGAATCTTTCCATGGCGTCAGATACATAATTGTTTTTCTTAGTTACTGTGTCTGTCACATACGCAGAGGTAATAGACTCAAGTGTATGTGATAGATGTTGCCACTAACAAACATTATATATTTGGTGCCAAAGAATATATCTTCCGCTTGATGAAGTGTTCGTCCGTGACTTGGAGATGGCCGCTTCACCAAAATTACCCGTCTGTCAGTAAGTGTTCACTACAGCAGCTTCTGGTGGTAAATAGCGCACAAGTTAGAATGAATGCTTATCAACGAAAACCGAAAGAACGAACTTATTGAATTATATATCGAGTAACTGTGCGAATCATATCGTTGGCCGGCAGACATGTGTCAAAATGTTGCTCAGCTGAGTGAACACGCCAGTACGGCTGAGTGAACTATCTAGTTTACTCACATTATGTCTCCTCTGACTCGCTCCGTCAAATATTCACATTTATCAAATAATTACTTCCCATTACTGCAGCGAGAGTGCCGACACCCAAAGCAACACCTACATATTTTTGAACACTTTAATAGATGGCAGTGCCAGAAAGATGTGGATTATGTTAATCTATGAATGTTTTCTAATATATCTTCCGTTACCTTACAAATTTACCATATCTTTTGAAATGATATACAAGGGTTGGACAAAAATATGGAAACACCAAAAACACAACACGTTACCATACATACTACGTTGTAGGAACCCAGTTGGCATTCAAAATGTCTTCCAGTCGCCTTGGACTGGATACATATAGGGACTGTATGGTTTTAAAAAGAATCTTATTTCATTCTCCTTGCAAAATAATGGCGGGTTCAGATAACAATGATGGATAGCGATCACGCACTGATCTCCCGAAAGTAGACCGCGAAGGTTCAGTAACATTGAAATCTGGCGACTGTGGTGGCCAGGGAAAATGCGAAAATTCATTCTCGTTCTCACAAAACCAGTCCCGGATAATATAAGCTGTGGGATCAGGGGCCCTGTCGTCTTGGGACACAGCATCACCATGGGGGAACAAACATTGTACCATGGGATGGACCTGATCAACAAGAATGGTCACTTAATACCTTGCTGTAGTGCGACCTTTCATAGCAACATGGGGATCACGGAATAATACTGTATGGCTGACCAGCTGATCACCGATCTCGCGCCATGTTTCACTGTTGGGACGCAAACTCGACCAGAAGTTGGTTCAAATGGTTCAAATGGCTCTGAGCACTATGGGACTTAACTTCTGAGGTTATCAGTCCCCTAGAACGTAGAACTACTTAAACCTAACTAACCTTAAGGATATCACACACATCCATGCCCGAGGCAGGATTCGAACCTGCGACCGTAGCGGTCGCGCGGTTCCAGACTGTAGCTCCTAGAACCGCTCGGCCACTCCGGCCGGCACCAGAAGTTGGAAACAATGTTAAACAAAACTCATCTTACCCAACGACTTTCTTCCATTCCTCCACAGTCGAGGTTTTATGGTTTCGTACAACGTTTTCCTCTTACTGGTATTTGCATGACTAATGTGTGGTTTTGAAATTTCAGCTTGCTCTGCAATTCCAGCATGAAGGTCTCGCCGTATTGTTCTGGTGCTGACAGGGTTCATTAGTGCAACGTTCACTTCTGCAATGACTTTTGCAGATGTCGTGAATTGTTTTTTATCACGATCGTCTTCAATGACAGTCCGTCACGATCCGCACTTTCGTCCGCGTTGTGATTGAGCTGATGACATTTTTCCGGTTTTCGTTTATACGGTATAAATCTTTGATACGATGCCTCTTAAAACAACAAACACTTACGCTCTCTTGGTTATGACAGCACTCATTATACTAGCATAAAAAATTTGACCATGCCCGAATTCACTTAGGTCAGACATGATACTCTAAGAGTTACAGAGAACACTGTTCTGACCACGACAGAAACTAGCAACGTATTGAGGGCACTGCACGGGTGCCGCTCGTGGTCTGATATACACTCCTGGAAATTGAAATAAGAACACCGTGAATTCATTGTCCCAGGAAGGGGAAACTTTATTGACACATTCCTGGGGTCAGATACATCACATGATCACACTGACAGAACCACAGGCACATAGACACAGGCAACAGAGCATGCACAATGTCGGCTCTAGTACAGTGTATATCCACCTTTCGCAGCAATGCAGGCTGCTATTCTCCCATGGAGACGATCGTAGAGATGCTGGATGTAGTCCTGTGGAACGGCTTGCCATGCCATTTCCACCTGGCGCCTCAGTTGGACCAGCGTTCGTGCTGGACGTGCAGACCGCGTGAGACGACGCTTCATCCAGTCCCAAACATGCTCAATGGGGGACAGATCCGGAGATCTTGCTGGCCAGGGTAGTTGACTTACACCTTCTAGAGCACGTTGGGTGGCACGGGATAAATGCGGACGTGCATTGCCGGTCTAGGAATGGTAGAGCGATGGGTTCGATGACGGTTTGGATGTACCGTGCACTATTCAGTGTCCCCTCGACGATCACCAGTGGTGTACGGCCAGTGTAGCAGATCGCTCCCCACACCATGATGCCGGGTGTTGGCCCTGTGTGCCTCGGTCGTATGCAGTCCTGATTGTGGCGCTCACCTGCACGGCGCCAAACACGCATACGACCATCATTGGCACCAAGGCAGAAGCGACTCTCATCGCTGAAGACGACACGTCTCCATTCGTCCCTCCATTCACGCCTGTCGCGACACCACTGGAGGCGGCCTGCACGATGTTGGGGCGTGAGCGGAAGACGGCCTAACGGTGTGCGGGACCGTAGCCCAGCTTCATGGAAACGGTTGCGAATGGTCCTCGCCGATACCCCAGGAGCAACAGTGTCCCTAATTTGCTGGGAAGTGGCGGTGCGGTCCCCTACGGCACTGCGCAGGATCCTACGGTCTTGGCGTGCATCCGTGCGTCGCTGCGGTCCGGTCCCAGGTCGACGGGCACGTGCACCTTCCGCCGACCACTGGCGACAACATCGATGTACTGTGGAGACCTCACGCCCCACGTGTTGAGCAATTCGGCGGTACGTCCACCCGGCCTCCCGCATGCCCACTATACGCCCTCGCTCAAAGTCCGTCAACTGCACATACGGTTCACGTCCACGCTGTCGCGGCATGCTACCAGTGTTAAAGACTGCGATGGAGCTCCGTATGCCACGGCAAACTGGCTGACACTGACGGCGGCGGTGCACAAATGCTGCGCAGCTAGCGCCATTCGACGGCCAACACCGCGGTTCCTGGTGTGTCCGCTGTGCCGTGCGTGTGATCATTGCTTGTACAGCCCTCTCGCAGTGTCCGGAGCAAGTATGGTGGGTCTGACACACCGGTGTCAATGTGTTCTTTTTTCCATTTCCAGGAGTGTAACTGCGACACCTGCAGGCTTGACTAACATCTGCACTATGCTCAAGTAAGCATTTCTCGTCGTGTTTTCGTAGTTTTGTTTATCCAAAGTATATAATAAAAGTTAATTGAAAGATTTTCTGTACTTATCTCAACGAGTAGGTGACAACTGTTTCGTCTTCTTCACTTCAAATACTAAACAATATTGTCCGTTACGGCAGTCCTCTCTTGCGTCACCTATTTGCCCCTTTTCTTTTCCGACATTTATAATTTTTGGCTATTACGAGTAATCTTTTACTTACTATTCTTTACAGATGCTTGTTCGAACATGAAGCTATTCTGTTCTAGTATCTAATTGACGCTATATGTCTTAGTTCTTTCCTTATTGTTTCATATGTAATCATGTCTGTTGTTAAATAGCCTTTCACTCTTTTATGAAATCGCACTTCTTGTACCTGTATTTTACTTTTAGACTTTTACTTTTTGACAATCGGAATAAATTAATAATTCTTTAGATTTACCGTCCCCCTGACTCAGATGAAACAGCTGCTAAGCACTTCAAAGAAAATTTGAGTCTTATCTCAAATAGGTACCCCACTCATACAATTATAGTTGGTGGTGACTTCAATGTACCCTCGATATTTTTGGAAAAATGCCGTACTCATAAAACGTCGTCCGATATTGTACTGAATGTTTTTTCAGAAAATTATTTTGAACAATTACTTCAGGTGTCTACTTGAAGTGTAAATGGTTCCATAAACATGCCAGACCTCTTAGTAACAAATAATCCTGAGCATATAGGGAGCATCATGACCGATACAGGGATTAGTGACCACAGGGCTGTTGTAGCGAGACAATACTGTAACATCCAAATCCCCAAAAATAAACGTGAAATATATCTATTTAAAAAAGCAGATAAAAATTCATTTGACTCTCTTCTGAGAGACAGTCTCCACTACATCCGATATGACTATGTAACCTAGATGTGGTTTGATTACTAAGAAATAGAGATATATACGGAATAAACTGATAGGAGATGGTACTTTTCCCCCGTGGTACACAAAAGAGGTCGAAACACTGTTGCAGTAGCAACGAAAAAAGCATGCCAAATTTAAAAGAACGCAAAAACCCCATCACAATGGAAGTTTTACAGAAACTCGAAGTTTTGCTCGAACTTCAATGCGGAATGCTTTTAATAGTTCCCGGAACGGAACTTCTGACGTCTCCCGCCTTCGTCTTTTTCTTCGTCGTCTTCGTGGTGCGCTTAGCTCGTTGTCGCAATATCTCGCTTCTCGTAGTTTCTTGTTGAACTGTATCTCACGGACGTGATCGCTCTGCAAATATCTTGCCAAAGGAGACGCCACAATCCTAGCCTAGTTAAGTATCTTCATATGTGTTCCTTCGTTAACCTTTCATAATATTCTACCCCGCTAAGTGATGGGTAACCGTATGTGTATAGAGTTGGCAGGAAATGTTCATGCTAATATTCTGCATCCTTGGCTAAAATGTTCAGTCTCATCTATAATGTGAATACAGCTATCATTTGCGTGAGTTCCTTTTTTGTTTTTATTTTGCGTAAGGTTTTCATGGTTTTCAACAGAACAGACTAATCCAGAGATCGTAGCCCGATTTGAATGCAACCGATATTACTCAGACAACTGCCCGTAGGACTGCGCGTACCGTACGATAGCGCGTTAATACTTTATAAAAATATCTCAATTTATTAAAACCACAGGTTTCAGCTATCTTAACGGAAAAACACTTACTTTGATCTTATAACATTAGAAAAACAAAAAACCGTACGTATTTTAGCTTTTGTAGCTTATACTCTTTTAGTTATTTTAATTATTTTCTACTAAATAATATTTAATAAACTTATTTAAAGTCATTAATTCATCATAATGTTCACTGAATTTTCTTAATTGAACGGCTCAAGGCCGACTAAGAGTGGTTTCAAATTCTGTCTCGAAATCTCGCAAAAAAAAATGAAAGAGCTTCTGCCAGCTTGTGAAGTAGACCAGCAGTAAGCCGAAATCATTACCTTCACTGCACGATAACAATGGTAATGTCACTGACAACAGTGCCACTAAATCAGAGTCACTAAACACGGTTTTCCGAAACTCCTTCACTTAAATAGACGAAGTAAATATTCCAGGATTCGAATCAAGAATAACTACCAAAGTGAGTAGCTTAGAAGTAGATACCCTCGGTGCAGCGATCCGCTTAAATCACTTAACAAAGTCAAGCGCTCCGGTCCAGATTGCACACCAGTCATGTTCCCTTCAGAATATGCTGATACAATTGCTCCATACTTAGCAATCATACACAACCGCTCGCTCGTCGAAAGACCCGTACCTAGAGACTGTAAAGTTGCACAAGTCATGCTGAGTCATCGCTGAATCACAGATCCATGTCACTAACTTCGAGTTGCAGTAGGATTTTGATCCGCTACATCACAGACCCATGTCACTAACGTCGATTTGCTGTAGGATTTTGGAACACATAATGTGTTCGAACATTATGAATTACCTAAGAGAAATCAATTTATTTACAAATAGTCAGTACGGACTCAGAGAATATCGTTCTTGTGAAACGCAGCTGGCTCATTACTCTCACGAAGTAATTAGTGCTATCGACAGGAGACGTCAGATTGATTCCATATTTTTAGATTTTTAGAAGGCTTTTGACGCTGTTCCTCACTAGACGCTTCTAGTTAAATTGCGTGGGTGTGGAGTACCGCCTCAGTTGTGCGACTGAATTCGTGATTTCCTGTCAGAAAGGTCACAGTTCGTAGTAACTGACTGAAGGTAACCGAGTACAACAGAAGTAATATTAGTGTTTTCGAAGGAAGTGCCGTAGGCCCTCTGCTGTTCCTGATCTACATAAAAGATGTAGCAGACAATCTGAGCAGCTCTCTTAGATTGTTTGCAGATGCTAAATAACGAAAATTGTGAAGCCATCCATATGAGTACTAAAAGAAATCCACTAAATTTCGGTTACACGTTACATAATACAAATCTAATGGCTGTAATTTCAACTAAATGCTTAGTGATTACAATTACGAAAAACTTCAATTGGAACGACCAAATTGATAATGTTGTAGTGAAAGCAACGGAAAGACTGCGATTTGTTTGAAGAATACTTAGAAAATGCAACTGGTCTCCTAAAGAGTCTGCTTACACCAAGCTTGTCCGCCCTCTTCTGGAGTACTGAAGGGCAGCTCATCTATTACCGTGAAGTAGGGGAGAGAGTGCCACGGTCTTGTAACATGAATTAGGTGTTTCGTTGGAACAGGATCTCCTCATGAAATTTCAATCACCAGCTTACTCCGAAAATATTGTGCTGGCGCCGACCTACACAGGGAAGAATGATCGTTACTATAAAGTAATATTTGATTTTGTATTTATAACCCTGTATTCACGTGACCAAAAGTCTTGTTCCTCCTGCCACCGAACTTCACTAATTCCCAATACATCTAACTTGAACCTATCCATTTCCGTTTTTAAATTTTCTAACCTACTTGCCCGGTTAAGGGATCTGACATTCCACGCTCCGATCCGTAGAACGCAAGTTTTATTTCTCCTGATAACAACGTCCTCCTGAGTAGTCCCCGCCCGGAGATCCGAATGTGGGACTATTTTACCTCCGGAATATTTTACCGAAGAGGACGCCATCATCATTTAATCATACAGTAAAGCTGCATGCCCTCGGGAAAAATTACGGCCGTAGTTTCCCCTTGCTTTCAGCCGTTCGCAGTACCAGAACAGCAAGGCCGTTTTGGTTAGTGTTACAAGACCATATCAGTCAATCATCCAGACTGTTGCCCCCGCAACTACTGGAAAGGCTGCTGCCCCTCTTCAGGAACCACACGTTTGTCTGGCGTCTCAACAGATACCCCTCCGTTGTGGTTGTACCTACGGTACGGCTATCTGTATCGATGAGGCACGCAAACCTCCCCACCAACGCCAAGGTCCGTGGTTCATGGGGGGGGGGGGGGACAATATACTTACATATATACATAATTTACCAGGATTAAAAGTGTTAGTTTTAATGTTTCAAATGGCTCTGACCACTATGGGACTTAACTTCTAAGGTAATCAGTCCCCTAGAACTTAGAAATACTTAAACCTAACTAACCTAAGGACATTACACACATCCATGCCCGAGGCAGGATTCGAACCTGCGACCGTAGCTGTCGCGCGGTTCGAGACTGTAGCGCCTAGAACTGCGTCACATCTCTTGGCACAAATACCGAAAGAATATCTTTTTCATAGTATGTTTTTTCGAGAGCTACTCACAATACGTTGGACACTTTTTCCGCTCATATCCGCTGTTTTACAAACAAATTAGATGCTGTTATTTCTTCTTACACATCCTTTTTACTTTTTTTTCCAACAACTTTGAACATGGCTGATGTTTGCAGCAACCGTATACACAAATTTAAAAAATACGTAAAAATCTGCCAACCGGTTGCATGCCTTGACCAGGTTTCGTCACCTCTAAGGGTGACTTCATCAGAAGGTAAGGTAATTACATGAAGAACATATCGTCAAAGATGTACAGTGATTTAAGAGCTGAGTTGCTCAAGTCATACATTAAAATATACGACATAATGTTCTTCAAAAAGTCAAACATTAAAACATAAGTAACACCGGTGTGGTGTGAGGAGACTGACAATGTCCAAGTTATGGGATTGCAATAGATCAGAAGAACGACCCAGCGTAATTATGTGAGTCATTCGCCAAAATGGAAGCACAACATCTTCGTAATTATCATCCTTAAAACTCTACTTAGCTACGTCTGGAAACGGAAAAAAGGCTGAGTTCATAAAGACATCCACAAATTTTCTTCGGGTGTGGACAGATACACGATGTTGCGTATTTTGAAGGGATTTATTTGCCTATTCCGTTTAACCTTTCTTTTACACTCTTTCTGGAGACTGAAGATTTCTGTTTCTCTGCTGGTGCCCCTGTCTTTACTGTTGCGCGTTTCAGATTGATCCAGCCTCGCCTCCTCAGAGTGAGTGCGATCCAGACTGCTGCTTGTTAAGCGTTATTAGCTTGTTAGGAAGAGGGTACCTCGACTCCCAACCAGAAGGAATAATTAATGGCTTCATTACCTAATCGGAGTACTTCCACCTCGTGGCTCTAAATGCTGTGAAAAAGGTATAGGTCGAACGTTTCTGCAAAACGGTATGGATGTTAGTGTGGAGTTGTCGGAGATAATATAGAAATAAAAAAAAATTACGTATGTTACTTTTTGCCAGGACCAATTAAGGCTTGGTTTATCCAGCATAAATTCACTTTACTCCGACCACTGAAGGTATATCCCCAACTCTTTAAGTGGAGGTGTCCCTAGAATGTCCACGAAAAACGGTCAGTAAATGAATCTCGACACCGTGCTGATAAATACAGCCGCAGTCCGTAATACATTATCATTGCAAATGCTCTGTAAAATAGGGTGTCTCGAACAGGGAGCCATTATTATTTTTGTTAGATCTTTATCAGATATGAACTTAATTTGAGATGTAACTACAACTCTAGTGTTTCACTGTCTCTTGGGCGGAATGGAAAGTTATTAACCGTTTTGGTAAACGGCAGAGTTTACCGAGGTAGGTGGCCGAGAATGGGACAGTATTCGCAAACTGCCAACGGGACCGTCCCGCCTCTAGAAGGGCATTTGCATCAAGCGGAGGAGCGGATGCACTCAGAATTAATTAAATTACACTGCGGATAGAATAACGCATTCGGAAAACCGAGGAAGTTATTTCTGCTCATTCCCGAGCTCTCATGTTTAGAGTAGTTAATTAATGAATTACGACTTCGGTTTGTTGTTGACAATGCAGATTAAATGTTCTTGCGACTCTATGAGGATTTCATTCTTAGAACTCAGTGGTCCGTTATTACTCGTACATCGCTGTTTATTATTTGTAACTCATTTAGTAAAGTGATAGACATATCCAGGCTTACAGTAGTTCTGTACCACACCTTACGCTAATCTGAGGTGCCTCTTCCAGGTGATTATGTTATCATCTGCTGTATCGCAGGAGTGAGAAAGATCAGTACGTAAATATTTTGGTTATACCAGTGTTTTAGAGTGACTGAGAGCGGTAAAATGAACATACCAATGGAAATAAGAAATACGGTAACTGTTAAATGCAAGCAACAGTTCACGTCTAACCAAGAGAGCATCTCGTCTCCATCTAGAAGTGGACCGATTAAGAACTTGTAAGGACAGACATAATGTCTATATAGAGTTGTAGCAACTGCTGGAAAGCTATGAGTGATAATTGTTATAGTCACAACTGGGATTTAATGTCGGCGATTACCGGTTCTGCCATTATGGATCGTCTTCGGATTTTATCTGGTTGGTTACAGTGTAACATGCGAATTGTCACCGTATATGCGAAGCTGGACATAGAAACACGTAGGAACTTTCATTTCAGTTGATTCTGTTGCAGTGACTTTCTTGTGAGTAGGATTGTTATATTCAGCTGTTTCCTAGTAGTGCAGGAAGTAATCGTGTTGAGATGGAAAACGTAACTGTGCGTTCAAGTGAAATGCATGCTCTTATTTCACAATGAAAGCCCTGAAAGCATTAAGGGAAAATGTAGGACGTATAACGTTTCCTGTTAACAAAATTATCCGTTGACCAGGAGATGCCTTCCACCATACTGAAGTTTTTGAAATGACAATGTGTACGTTACAGAAGCCAGGGTATGACACGATCGATAATGAATATGTGCTTTAGATAGGATCAATATCAAGAAGATACTACTGTTAGCATAAATGTGCTATGAGACGATTATTTTATCAACTGCCAGTACAAAGGGAATAATATCTGTATAGAAGCTTGTAGGCTTCTGTTGCATTGAGTTGGTTTCTGAGGAAAAAAAGAGAGAGATAACTTTTCTTGAGGTATTATGTTTGAAAAACTGCTAGAATAAACAAATTGTCGAATGTTGACGGCAGGACATTTTGAAAATTAAATTTTTACCAAACAATGACGCCTATCAGGATCAGAAAAGCCATTGATGTGTCATACGACAAGCTTCGTACAGTGAATCATTAATCACAAAGCGACAACAATGATCACCATACTTCTCACGCATTTCTTTCAAACTAAATATTGTAAAAAATAATTACTGCTTGTGCTTGTGGTTCGTACTTGATATAAGTGGGGTAAAGTGTCAGTCCCCACTAGGGATGACACTCACTTTGATGGATGTTGGAACTGAAAATACAGTTATATCAGACCAGAAGAGTCATTATCAGTAACTGATTCGAGAAAACAGAGCTCCGGAAGCTCAGTTTTCTAGGATTATGACATCGGTAAAAGTCACTATGACGGCCGTTTACTCGTGTACCACACGACAGAGCTTTATTTGTAACAACGTTGGAGTGTACTTTTATGTCTCTCCTTCTTCGCCACAATCACAGTGATGCAATCATCCTGACTGGAACCACGATCTGCTACGATGTTGACGTTTAAAGACATTTATTTTATGAATGGTAGGCTCCACGTGGTTCCCAAGTTCGATTTACTTTAGCCGATAAGTCCTGTATAATTTCAGACTCAGAGCAAGATGTTTACTGTGCTCGACAGCTAGTAGCTTCCTCTGGCTTTCGTGTTATGCTGTGTGTTACCTTAAGGTGAGTCAATGCATCTCAATAAAGAATTATGACAAAATAAATTTCGTTTTTTCCTAATTTGTGGGAAAACTGCACTTTCAGCATGGAAATGAATACGAAAAGGGCCATAAAAATCTATTCGAAGGAAAACGTAACAGATATGCTTGGTGGCACAAAGCAAATGATGGAGATGTATTTCCTGAGACGTGTTTCTGGGGCATTTGACATTGTTAAAGGCAGGTTAGTGATTCCAAATTCAGCTGCAGGGGATGTAAGTATAGCGAAAAAATCGGCTCGCAAAGTTGCTGCCGAGGTATTTGTATATGCTGATAGGTACCCATGATTAAGAAAGAAAATGCGTTTGGTTCTTTTCGAGAAGTTCGCAGAGAATTGCCTACACTATTTGATGGTATTTCTGAAGATAATGCGTACGAGTTTTGTTTCCAATGCTTTTTAAGAAATAATCTATTGATTATATTTTTAAGGTCATTCAAAAAGAAAGAAGCCGGAGGTTGTACAATGAAACCCGCTTGAGGCATCATACTGTGATCTCATTGCCTAGGTAGGCAAATGTTTTCTCTACAATAGTGCTGAAGCTCCAAACTCGTTGCTCTTATTTGAAGCGTAACATGGGTGTGCGGCCATGTCCTTCCAGCAAAGGGGAGGGGGGGGGGGCTACGCGTTTCCTTACAGCAGAACCGAAGTATGTCATCAGTAGATGGAGAGCACTGCTCGTCTGTTGCACTTCCGACAGTCAGTCGGACCTCTGCGGCAATGGCAGCCACCATAAATCGCCGGTATGAGCAAATCCACCTGCTGGATAAATACACTGTCAGGAAAAAACGACAACAGCAAGGACTTGTGCGGTATAAAGGAAAGTTGATAGGCGTGTTTCTACATCTGAAAGATGATGTCTATTCAAATTTCGCGCCAGTCGCACAGCAGTGGCTGTAGTAGCGCCACTATGAGGATGCAAATCAGGTATGCTTTAAACACACGCTGTAGCGGTCATGGGCGTTAGCTGTCTTTGACACTACGTCTGAGCCGATGTTAGACAAGAATGGCTTTAAGATGACAAAGACGCCATTATCAACACCTCACCGAGTTTGAACGTGGTCGTGTAATAGGGATACGTGAATATGGCTGTTCTTTCTGCGATATTGCTAAAAGATTCTTGGTATAAAGAGCGCTTTATTCTTGGCAATGTGACCACTGTACATGACAGCTGGCAGCAGTGGCCACGATGATTTACAGTCTCAGGAAGACTAGGTTCTGGACGACTGCGTGACAGTACCGAGAGGGAAGACCATCGTGTTCGGCGTGTGGCTGTGGCACCTGTAGCAGCAATGTGAGCAGAAGCTGGCACCGCAGCGACACAAAGAATTGTTACAAATCGGTTTCTTCTAGGACAGCTCCGAGCCAGTTGTCCTGTAGTGTACATTCCACTGACCCCACACCGCCGCCATTTGTGACTTCAGTGGTGTCAAGTGATAACTCATTGGAGGGCAGGGTGGAATTCTGTCGTATTTTCTGGTAAAAACTGGTTCTCCCTTGGTGCCAATGATGACCATGTGTTGGTTAGGAGGAGGTCAGCCAACCAACCAGTCTGCACGTTAGTCACGATTGACCTATACCTGGACTTATGGTCTGGGGCATGATTTCGTATGATGGCAGGAGCCCTCTCGTGAGTATCTCATGCATCTTGACTGCAAATTTGTACATCAGCCTTGTCATAGGCTGCCATTCATGAACAGAATTCCAAGGAGTGTTTTCCAAAAGGATGACGCTCGTCCGCTGTTGTAACCCAACATACTCTACAGAGTGTCCAAATTTGGTCTTTCGCTGCTCCATCACCAGATATGTCTTCAATTGAACATATAGGGTACATCATCGGACGACAACTCGAGCATTAACCGTCCTCTTATTGACTGATTAAGTGCACCAGATATGGAACTCCATCCCATAAACTGACATATGGTGCCTGTAGAACACTGTGGATGCATATTGTAAGGCATCAATCAAATAACACGCCTTACATTGAACTTCTGAAACAATTCCGCTTAACTCGATATGTCACACAACATAGTTACGCCCAAATGTACGAATTATTGATAGACAAAGCCAATAAACAAGCCAGAATTTTATGAATATAAACTACTAACACTCACACTAATAATCGCACACAAGTAATTTTCCAGACCCGAGCTACGAGATGCAGTTCTGAGGGAAGGAGGATTTTAGGACGGCAATGCCCTTGCCAACGTTAGGCTGAAAACCTTTAGCAGACACAATGAGATGCTGGAGCCACTGCGCGGACCGATGGCAGCAAAAGCTCTCCTTGTCCCTGCTTTTAACGACGACCCTTCGGAAAGCCTTTCTATAGGAACACAGCCAGAGATGGCAGATAAATGTCTGGAGAAACCTAACTCAAAACACTGTGACTCACTGTAGCCACCTGTGTTAAAACTTAAATGAAAGAAAAAGCTGTTTATCTCAGTACTACGTAGCAGAAGTTAAACTCTATCCTACGAAAGAAACGACGCCTGTGATAGGCTACAAAAACTGTAGTGGGTGGAGTTATAACAAGTACGAACGCTCTGACTAGCCAGAAAGATAACACGTGGCCACCAGCTTTGATACAGGCTAATGGCCGGCCGCGGTGGTCTCGCGGTTCTAGGCGCTCAGTCCGGAGCCGCGCGACTGCTATGGTCGCAGGTTCGAATCCTGATTCGGGCATGGATGTGTGTGACGTCCTTAGGTTAGTTAGGTTTAAGTAGTTCTAAGTTCTAGGGGACTGATGACCACAGATGTTAAGTCCCATAGTGCTCAAGAGCCAGAGCCATACAGGCTAATGTAGAGAGAAGAATTCGCTCTTTCTCTTGCAGCAAATCATCGCGTGTTTCAGCAAGGCGACTCGCGCCGCAATGAGACGATTGCGAGAGTCATTAAGTGAAAACCTGTTCACAGGCTCGTCTTAACTCGTAAGCAGTTGAACTGCAAAGTCTCCTTGTACAGATAATCGCACCAAGTACTGACAGTTAACACTTGCGAGCGATTTGAGGGCAACAACGTATGCTCTATTCCAGCCAAACAGCGTGTACTTTGCCATTTAACTTAGCTAGGAAATAACTAGGAATCTCGGCATCACCAAAGACGTAGGAAAGGTATCAGACTGGGGTTTAACAGTCGAGAGAGATTTAGAATAGATTCTCAGATTCACAGCTCGCGCCGACCGCCGTCACTGCCGCCGCCGCCGAAAGGTAGACACGCGCGCTCACGCTACGCCAGCAAGTGATATTCAATTGACACTCAAAACTGCGGTCGTCTCCGTCTCTCCTATTTTATCCTTGTAGATTCAAATTTGTGGTAAGTTCTAGGGGACAAAACTACTGAGGTCATCGGTTTATGCTAAGGATAATACACTCACCCATGCCCGAGGGAGGACTCGAAACTCCGACGGGCACAGCCGCACGAACTGTGACAAGGCGCCTCAGATCGCACGGCTATCCCGTGCAGCTTTGTAGATTAAACCATGACCTGTAGTTAAACATATTCACGATTGTCGGGCTTAATTGAAGCAGAAACACGAAATATACGATTCAACGGAAAGAACTGATCAGCCACTGTAGAGCGCTTTATACCCTGAAGTTATTAAGTTGTTTTAACTGTGTACTTCTTTTGATTGCTCTTTACCGACCCCCATTCAATTTTGGGTATTTTCATTGTGCATTTTAGCGTAATTGATATCTCTGGCCCCAATTATATTTAATTTGTTTGTATTTTATCGTTTCCCAGACATGGTCGTCAACCACCTTACTATTAAAGAACCTTAGAATTTCGCTTCACAGTTGTGAACACTCAATATCAATATTTTAACATCATGTACGTATTATAATTATGATATTATGATATCAGGAAGTCACACTTAAGGAAAATATAAACCTGAGTAATGATAACGAAAATCTAAGGTTTTCTTTTTT
The DNA here is from genome assembly GCF_023898315.1 of Schistocerca nitens. Taxonomy (NCBI): domain Eukaryota; kingdom Metazoa; phylum Arthropoda; class Insecta; order Orthoptera; family Acrididae; genus Schistocerca; species Schistocerca nitens. The sequence goes on along the minus strand of NC_064614.1, from coordinate 461,869,198 downwards.
TGCTACCATGCATGCCTGAATCCGTACACTTATTTCTGTTAGCTATAACGTTTCCTATACAGGGAGTGTAGTGGAACCGACACTGAGGTCATTGTCTGATTACATTACTGTCCGTACTGCTGCACTCTTGCCGGCCGCGGTGGTCTAGCGGTTCTGGCGCTGCAGTCCGGAACCGCGGGACTGCTGCGGTCGCGGGTTCGAATCCTGCCTCGGGCATGGTTGTGTGTGATGTCCTTAGGTTAGTTAGGTTTAAGTAGTTCTAAGTTCTAGGGGACTTATGACCTAAGATGTTGAGTCCCATAGTGCTCAGAGCCATTTGAACCATTTGAGCTGCACTCTTCTGAACACTGCGTGCATGAGATGGTATCTTCCTACCGTGCAGGCGTCAGGTTCAACGCAAATTCCTAAAACACTCACAGAGTGTCCTTGCGCAACTGTGATAGGAAGATGGACCAGAACCAGTCTCACACATGTTGGAACGTTTGCATCTTTACATTTAACATTCTCGCCGTTACACCGGTTATTAATGTCCCAGAATCTCACATATGCAATGGCTTACCTCGCGCTTACATTAACCTGTGATCCTGCAGTGTTAAGAACTGAAATTTATTACCTAGCAAATGCAGCCCGAATTTTCATTACCCTACATTAATTATTTTTTGGTGCTGCGGTTTTTTTCCCGCCGGTGTAGTATCGGTAATGAGATATGGCGTTCCACATCGTCCATCTTCGGCCAACGACACCCATCCTTCCTTGAATGGCATATGGCTCATCTTAACCCTCATAATTGATATGCAATGCTCTTCGTAGACTTGTGCCATACTTATATGAAATTCCATTCTCTGCATTCCTTCCACTGTCAGAAAACGCCTACACCACTTTTCTCTTCTTTTGAAGCTTCCCTTTCTTTATTTTCAGAGAGATAGAATGCAGTTTTCGGACGATGTGTGCACGTGCTTGCTCTGTCGTCCCGTGGGTTTGCTCCCATGCCCCTCTAGCAGCGATTTTGGAGCCTCAGCTCTTTTGTAGGTGCCATGGCTTCTTCCGTCGGCCAAGACATTACGATACATTCAGTGGTTCTCATTTTACAACCTCCGGCTGGTTTGTTTTTGGATGACCGCGATAATATCCACATAGAGTACCTATACTGTGAAGTTTGTGGAGTGACTTGAAGCAGGGGATAGACAAAGATAGTATAAGCTTCCTTGTAATGGAAGACGTATGGGGTACCTTCGTAAATCTTTTCGGAAAGAGACAATACACCATGGCAAGGTAGGTATATCCTTTATCTAGCACAGGAACACTTGTAATTTACTCCTCTCTGGACTTGTAACGAAAACAAACACAGAAAAGGAGACGCCGGCCGCTGTGGTCGAGCGGTTATGGGCGCTTCAGTTCGCAACCGCGCTGCTGCTATGGTCGCAGGTTAGAATCCTGCCTCGGGCATGGATGTGTGTGATGTCCTTAGGTTAGTTAGGTTTAAGGAGTTCTAAGTCTAGGGGGCTGACGACCTCAGATGTTATTCCCACAGTGCTTGGAGCCATTTTTTGAAAGAAAAGGAGACAATCTTTCACTTTTGTGAAAACTGACAAACTTATTCTTGACGTTTTGTATTTCGTGACAGAAAGCAGCATCCCCGGATGTGATGATAACTCCGCAACAAAAATTAACGCTATGAATTCGATATGTGGTTATACAGTCCGCTACCTCTTTGGCTCTGACGAGAAATCAGCACTAGGTTGTTGGATGGACCTTATTAATCGACACTGTGCACTTGTTGGTAACCCCAGATACAATCAGTCTTTTTCAAATTTTATATGGAGCGGCTTTAATGACATGCCTTCTTTCATGACTTGCCTTCCTGCTGGAACGTCCAAGCCATGAGATGCTGATGATTTTTTGCCGACACGATGTTCTGAATGCACTTCAAATGGAATCTCCATTAAAATTCGAGATATCACGTTTGGATGTTCCGCCAATCGGAAGGCGCTAGCGACTCCTGGAATTCTGGTACATTGACTAATTTAATAAAAAAGTTGAAAAAAAATGAAAAATGAAAAATTATTGAATAAATAAAAGAAAATAAAAGTGTACAAACAAAAAAAACGCAAAAATAAAAAATGCAATAAAATAAACTAGAAAAAAAAGCCTGTGCTCAACTACTTTCATTTTCATCGCTACTCTCTATGTTCCCCCCTAATTTCTTCCTTTCCTACACCCTTGTAGTAATAGGTTAGTTGTTTTGGGATAGGCTTAGATAGACGCCAACGCCTGAAGAGTTGCATTTTATTTTTTTTTGTCAGAACACAAGCGGCAGTGGCAAGTAAATTTTTTTTGTAGTTTCCCTTTCCTGTCCAGGGGCGGAAAAAAGTGGTAGAGAAAAAAAAGATATACGTTTGGGTTTCCGTAAGGTCGCCCAAAGTTAAAAAATAAATAAAAAACAGTGGCGTCACCTAAAAAGGCTTGCACCAGGCGACCGGTCTACCCGACGGGAGGCTCTAGCCACACGACATTCCATTTCATTTCAGCGTTGCCCGTCTTTATTTTTGTTACCAGATCTGGTAGTGCACATAAGGGGCGAGAACAGCGGAAGGTGTGGAGTGATCACTGTGAAGACATGGAGATGGCGTGTCCTCGTGTAAGACAGCGTCGTCAGCACCAGACAGTGTTTTTAGGAGCCTTGTTGTAGGTCTTCATTTGATCAGCTGATCGAATAGTGTAATGTTCAGATTTATGGGGCATTCGGATGTGACATTGGCACGATGTTGTATTGCATGGGAACAAAATGCAAGGCTAACTTGTCGTCAAGATTATGGTCAACCACAAAGGAGGGCCGCAGTATTGTGCACCAAGGATATCGTAACCTCTTCACATGTCACCTGCCAGCCGAGAACAACAAGTGGAGTCTCAGCAATAATCAGTGTCACTCTGCACCATTGACCGGAGACTAGCAGCAGCCAGGATATTTAATTACTGTCCCACACGTCGGCTGCCGTTAGCACCACAACACAAACGACTGCCTCTGGAACGGTACCGTGCCCAAGAAGTGCGGACTGACGATAAATGGCGTCGCATTGTGTTCAGCGATGAATCGCGGTTTTGCAGTACCCCAGACGGCCATTGCTGACTAGAATGGAGACGAACTGCTGAGAGGTCCCATTCTTCCAATGTTTTGGAGAGACACCAGGAACGACTTCAGGTCACTGCTGGTAGTGCCTGAGATAACTCTGGCAGTACAACGGTACGCCACGGCTATCCTGTGCTCTTATTTGTTACCTCTCATGTGGTAGTATTGTGGTACCATTTTTCAACAGGACAATGGTCATAGACACATGGCACATGTCCTTATGAACGACGACACGGATGTGCTCCAGTGGCCATCAAGCTCCCCAGACTTTTCCCCGATAGAACAGGTTTGGGACCAGCCCCGATGTCAGCTCCATTGTTATGCCAGTATCCAGAATATCGAGCACCGGTTACTTAAGTTGTGGACCAGGTTGCCTCAGGAGTGGATACACCTCGCTCAATCGAATCAGTGCATGCGCCAAGCCCAGAGGGGGACAACTTCTTGCTAGTAAATGGGCTCGGACTGCCAAGTTTTTTGTAAATTTGACACGATTTTATAATCGTTAAAGCAATATGACGCACCCTCTCAACCTGTAAAGTTTAATTTCTTTTCCACCTGTCCACTGAGTGCTTCATTTTTAGGGTTTCGTATCTCACCTTGTTGTATGCCTGTGTCCTTTTCCTCAGGAACGGGTAGAGGCATCAAGTTGAAATTTATGTCACATACTAAATCTTCGATTCCTTGACGTTGTGAAAAAAATTAAGTTTTTAAGTCAGTGCAGTCACATATCTCGATACTCGCAGACTCATTCATCAAACCCTGTAGATGAGCTGTGGTTAAGAAACAAAGCACTTGCCCGGACACCGAAAGGTCGCAGGATCGAATCTTGGTCGGGTCACCAATATTTCTCTCTTCGTTTTGAGCCTTCACCTCTCAATGATGCGAGAAGTCGCCAGAAACAACACGTGGTTCGGATTTAACATTGAAGTATAGGTGCCCTTTCCCCAGCTGGCCAAATGGGGTAGGACAGGGACACGCAAGTGTCGCTGAAGTGGCACTCAGCAGAAAGTGTTGCACCAGGTCATTATTGTTATTATCTATATAAGAGTATATACACATAATTAGCCTCACAGCTCGACTTCTATTCGCACTTTTTTTTTTGGCAAGCTGTGTACAATATAAAAATGAAACAACATCGTCCATAGTAACAGTTACTACATCATCACATTACATCGTGATCTCGATCTCTCGTCTATAAACAAAACACTACAGTTATTATCGCGCTCTGTGAAGCCTGTATACAAAATTAGGAATACGTCCTAGGTCATATTGTAAACTCAAAGATAGTAAAGCATTTGGAGGAGAACTAGCGTGTCGCACAAAATCTGCATGTTTACAGGGAAAACCACTGGCGTGAAACACCTAGCTGCTTTTGTTAGCACACGACGTCTTGCAAGCAACAGATACAATTGAACAGGTAGACTCTGTCTTCCTAGAGCTCCGGAAGATCTTCGATACTGTGTCACATCGGCTTCCACAAGCCAAGACTGGATGATACGGAGTGTCTTCGGAGATACGTAGGAATAATTGACTGATAAAACCCCGTTTTTTATACTGGATAGTGAAAGTTCTGTAGAAATGAGAGTGTCTTGCGAGGAAGCGCAATAGGACCTCTAAATTTCTTACTATGCATACATGATTTATCAGTTACTATCATCCTCTTTATGAAACTGTTCGCTGGCGATGCTGCTGAGTACAAGGAAGCGTCGACGTTGCACGATCTTAAATAATAGCAGAAAGACTTGAACAAAACATCCAGTTGCTGCAATGAATGACAGGTCTCTTTAAAAGTGAATAAACGTAAGGTAATGTCTGTAGCAAAGAGAAACAACCACGATAGTAGCTGCTTACAAGGATAGTGGTGAACATATTCAGCACGCAAAGTCGTCTAATAGGCTTAATAATAAGAAGTGATATGAGATGGAATGGTAATAGAAAATAAGCGTTAGGGATGGAGAATGAATGACTTAGATTTGTTGAAATTTTTGTGCGGAAATGGAATGCATCTATGCAGTATATGTCGTACAAGACGCCAATGTGGCCAACTCTAAAATATTGTTCCATAGTTTGGAGTTCATATCAGGCAGGCATGAATTTAGAGACGCGCTGCTAGGACAGATCAGATTAACCTCTTAGAAAACGTATATGTTTGGGAAGCTTAATTTGGAGTACTTGGAACAAATACGATATAGTTCTCGCGAAACCCTGTTCGGCGAATTTAGAGAATCTATATTCGAAGAAGACTGTTCGACCATTAGGCTGCAACCAAATGGCTCTGAGCACTATGGGACTTAAGTGCTGTGGTCATCAGTCCCCTAGGACTTAGAACTACTTAAACCTAGATACCCTAAGGACATCACAGACATCCATGACCGAGGCAGGATTCGAACCTGCGACAGTAGCGATCGCGCGGTTCCAGACCGTAGTGCCCAGAACCGCTCCGCCACTCCGGCCGGCAGGCTGCAACCATCGTATATCCTAAGCTCTTAAGCTCATAAGCGTGAGATGATAGAGTTCAGTGTAAGTACAGATGCATATGGACAGTTATTTTTTTCTTAGCTCAATGCGCAAATGGAACAGGAAATATAATCAATAATAATGGAACGATATACCCTCCTCCATGCACCGTACAATGACTTTCGGGGGATACATGCAGATAAAGTTGTAGAACACCAAAATCAGCTTCCTTTTTAATTGTTTTATTTCATCTATAGTCAGCGAGTTTTCATACTTTCATGTTTTCTCCTTGTTCATTGAAACCATGACATACAATCGAGACAAAAAAAAGAAAAAAAACACCGCACCACGCAGGAATTAACCGAATAGGAAAAAGAAACGACTATAATAACAGAAAAAATGGATAATTTATTCAAGAGAAACAGATTCACAAATTGAGCATCTCAATAATGTGTTGGTCCCGCTCTAGCCCTCAAGCGAGCAGTTACTCGTCATGACAATAACTGATAGAGTTGTAGGAGGCCCTCCTGAGGAATATCGTGCCACATTCTATCCAATTGGTGTTTTCGGCCTTTACTCCCATTGATTGGAGTAGAATTGTCTTCAGTGATGAGACTCGCTTCCTATTGAGCAGTGATGATGTGTCTGGAGACGATCCAGACAGCGGTGGGTCACCAAACACACTGTCACCCACCACACGGCCCGATAACCAGGAGTGATGGTCTGGGGTGGCACTTCTTTCAAAGCAGGACCCTTTTAGTTTTCATCCGCGACACCCTTCCAGCACAGCGGCAAATCGACGATATTCTACGCATCATTTTGTTGACCTTCACGGCAAGCATCCTGGTCTTACATTTCAGCCACATAATACCCGCTTGCACGCAGCGAGAGTGTCTACTGCTTGCGTTCGTGCTTGCCAAACCTTACCTTGGCCAACAAGGCCGCCGAATCTTTTCCAAATCGAGAACGTTCGGATCATTACGGGGAGGGCCTTCCAACCATCTCGGAATTTTGACGATCTCACGCGTCAGTTGGAAAGCATTTCACGATTATCGCCCATGGGAACATCCAGCAACTCTGTTAATCAAAGACAAGCCGAATAACAGCTGGAGGTGGACCAATGCGTTGCTGACTTGCTCAGCTTATGAAGCACTTTATCTTGAATAATTCACCCAATTTTTCTGAAATTGTAATCATCTGTTTGTCTGTACATGTACATCATATATATCGATTTCCGTCCTGTTCGGATGATCCCTTCGTGGTGCGTCGTTTTTTTTTTTTTTTTTGTCTTAGTGTGTGGATGCCAAGCAGCAATTTCATTTTATATCTCATGAACACGGAAGCTGTAGTGCTGGCAAGAGCTCGCAGAAACGTGGATGCCAAGCAGAAGTTTTACTTCATATCTTATGAACAAGAATGATGTAGTACTGGCAAGAGCTGGCAGAAACCTGTCTGTCCACGGGAGGTCATGCCCGGCGACATATCGCAGGCCGTGCACGCTGGTACTACGACAGAAATCCACAACGGCTGCCGCGATCTCCGAGAGAATTCCTCGTCGGGCACGCATTGCTACTGTCAAAGCTGGAAACATCTACTGGCTAGGCGCACGCACACACAAGTTTATTATATAAGCCCACAAATCACTGCGGTAGTCATGAATAAATTATACGGCAGGCACGTCTGTCGAACTCTGTGGAACACATTTCAATGCTGCCACGCCCGCATAACGTGGCAGCCAAGTTGATTCCGTCGGCGATACTATTGTTAACTGCAGAAATCGTACTGTGATGTGGACATTCGCGTACACAGTCTGTAAAGAAAAGTCGATAACGGCAGTGCTTGGTGTAGTTTCCAACGGTATTAAACTGATGGGGTGGAAGGCGACTCCGCGAACAATTTTTTTGAAATGTATCGGTATTCCATCTCACACGTAAAGCTGACTGAGACTGGTAGTTCCTTCCTAGTGGAAGGTGAACGATATAGTACGATATTTTCGAAAACAGTGTCTGACACGGCGTGTGCGGTTGTTGGATGGTACCACTGAAATTCCATCTACGAGAACTGCACCGTTTTTTTTATTTATTTTTTAATTATTTACTTACAGAGGATTGCCAGTTCCCTGAACGAACACACTGAGCTACCATACTTGCTTATCCATCACATGCGTACCTAAACTTGGGAAATTTGCAGCAGTTTATTTCGTAAAAACATGCAGATTCTTCCAGAAGCTGAAGTTTTGTTAGGGAAAAGTTATATTATATACAGTGTGATAAAACCTACGGATTTTATGCAACTCACAACGCCTTCAAATACATGAGTAAGATTTTCATATTCTCTGCCTTGCTACGTGCAAACTATTAGTCCCGCAGAAAAAATGAACAGGACATTTTCGGAGGAAATTTAATGTACCTAAATTTTGAACTAGGATAAGTTTTCTCTAGAGCCATATTTTTCGAATTATTCAGGAAAAACGTACAAAAGTGACTTTCAAGCGCCGTTTTCTTGACTAACTCGAAAATTGTGGCGTTCAGCAGAAATGTATTCCAGTACAAAATTTAACCACATTAAATTTCCTACAGAAAAATCTTGTTCATTTTTCTTTAGGACTAATAATTTGTGCGAAACAAGAGAGAGAATATGAAAATATCACCTGTGACTTTTGAAGTTGTTGTGACTTGCATAAAACCCGAAGGTAGGGCAGCTGACTCACCCTGTATATACAGGATGGTGAGAAACAGTCCGAAAAGTTTGTAAGGGTGTTGCTGAGAAATAATTAGTCAGAAAAAAATTCTATGCGTTACGCGTTTTCTAAGTTAATTGGCATTGAAGTTAGCCAGTCGGGCCGTTACAACTTTGCTGTTTGCTGAAAGTAGGAAAATTACGCATCGTCCCATTACACCCACAGGCAAACGGATGGACAGAGAGATGCTTAGTTATTTTATCAACGACCAACACAACAATTGGGATACTGTCATTCAGTACTGGTTAAGCGCCAAAATACATGAAGAAACGGGCATGTCGTCTTATGAAGTTATTTATGGAAGGAAGATGATGTAGCCATTCGATGTTATTGAGCCCAAATGAGGAAAGAATGGAGAAGCAGTTAGGAAATTTACTCGAATCATTAAGGACGTCTAGAAAAAAGTACAGAAAGCGAATGCTAGAGCACTAGAATGGCAAGAGAAATTATGCAACATACATGCTAAGTATCCAGATTTCAAAATTGGGCAATGGGTTTTCCTATCCACTCCCTATGTTGCCTAAAGGAAAAACGAAAAAAATTATGACAAATTACTAGGGTTCTTACTAAGTGGTCGAAGTCACGTCAGCAGTTAACGTCAAGCTACAGTTACCCACAAAACCAACTATTCTTCATGCAAGCCAATTGAAACCGAGGCGTAACACATGTAATGTCACCAGTGGTAGAAAATACTGTTCTGAGGCGTACTGGACAATGTAAAGCCGGCCGGAGTGGCCGAGTGGTTCTAGGCGCTACAGTCTGGAACCGCGCTACCGCTACAGTCGCAGGTTCGAATCCTGCCTCGGGCATGTATGTGTGTGACGTCTTTAGGTTAGTTAGGTTTTAGTAGTTCTAAGTTCTAGGGGGCTGATGACCTCAGAAGTTAAGTCCCATAGTGCTCAGAGCCATTTGAACCATTTTTTTTTTTTTTTTTTTTTTTTTTTGACAGTGGAAACAGAGGACCGCTGATCCACCAACACAGAACACGCACTTGGCCCCGAATAACCTTCGGCCACGCGCAGACAATTATACATCGCCAGTATAAAATCTACCATTATAATGCAATTGTAAGTAAGCTTTGTATACTACAGATTCTAGTGATAATGTACTAAAAGCGAATCAGGCACAGAAAAGGGAATCAGAAATATACACGAAGGGGCGTTCTTGGTTTTAAATGATAGGAAGTACCGACATGTGATTAAATAACGTGTGCTTAAATAAGTCATTCAGTAGAATGTGTCGATGAGGGTATCTAGGTCATACAAAGTGCACAATAATTATTCTTTTACCGTAAAATCACAATTACGTAAGATGCGCTTAGAAATACTACTTCCCATATTACAGGCACATTATGTTCCCTATCAGGCGTGAAATTTCACTTACCCACAGCCATAACCAGTTCGACCATTGTCACCTCATCGTATCCACTAATTTACTGGTCAGAAACACCTGTTGCAACTATTGGCTCCTCAAAACTTGTCCTACCTAAACAACTCTCTTGATTCCTCCATCCCGCAGTCTTTAGATGTTCTTATCACTGCACAAGAAGGCAATATTGATGCCAACGCTATTATACAGCATACTGTACAGTTGAAAGAGGAACATACAATGAATTATGATGTTGGGTACAGATATTTCTGAAACCTCCTGATTCGTAATTATACTTTGCACTGATTCCCTGTGTATCAGACGAAAACCCAAGACACATAATAATACACACATTTTGCATCACCTCGGTTCCGGGAGTTCCGGAACCTGTACAGAAAATTGGAACATAGATCAATATAAGCATCATTTCCGCCCTTTTTATTGCTCACGAAATCCAAACATTGCATGTTGTACCACCACACAGCGAGAGTTTCAGAGGTGGTTGTCCAGATTGCTGTACACACCGGTACCTCTAATACCCAGTAGCACGTCCTCTTGCATTGATGGATTCCTGTATTCGTAGTGGCATGCTATCCACAACTTCATCAAGGCACTGTAGGTCCAGATTGTCCCACTCCTCAACTGCGATTCGGCGTAGATCCCTCAGAGTGGTTGGTGGGTCATGTCGTCCATAAACAGCCCTTTTCAATCCATCCCAGGCATGTTCGGTAGGGTTCACGTCTGGAAAACGAGCTGGCCACTCTAGTCGAGCGATGTCGTTATCCTGAAGGAAGTCATTCACAAGATGTGCACGATGGAGGCGCGGATTGACGTCGATGAAGACGAATGCCTCGCCAATATGCTGCCGATATGGTTGCACTATCGGTCGGAGGAAGGCATACACGTTTCGTAGAGCCGTTACGGCGCCTTCCATGGCCACCAGCGGCGTACGTCGGCCCTACATCATGCTACCCCAAAACAGCAGGGAACCTCCACCTTGCTGCACTGGCTGGACAGTGTGTGTAAGGCGTTCAGCCTGACAAGGTTGCCCCTAAACACGTCTCGAACGATTGTCTGGTTAAACGCATATGCGATACTCATCGGTGAAGAGAACGTGATTACAGTTCTGAGCGGCCCATTTGGCATGTTGTTGGGCCCATCTGTACCGCGTTGCATGGTGTCGTGGTTGCAGAAGATCCACCTCGCCTTGGACGTCGGGAGTTGTTGCGCATCATGCAGCCTATTGCGCACAGTTTGAGTCGTAACACGACGTCCTGTGGCTGCACGAAAAGCATTATTCATCATGGTGGCGTTGCTATCAGGGTTCCTCCGAGCCATAATCCGTAGGTAGCGGTCATTACTGCAGTAGTAGCCCTTGAGTGGCCTGAGCGAGGCATGTCATCGACAGTTCCTGCCTGTCTGTATCTCCTCCATGTACGAACGACATCACTTAGGTTCACTCCAAGACCTCTGGACACTTACATTGTTGAGAGCCTTTCCTCGTACAACGTAACAATGCGGACGCTATCGAACCGCGCTATTTACCGGCTAGGCATGGTTGAACTACAGACAACACGAGCCGTTTACCTCGTTCCTGGTGGAATGACTGGAACCGATCGGCTGTCGGACCCCCTCCGTCTAATAGGCGCTGCTCGTGCATGGTTGTTTACATCTTTGCACACTCAAAGGGACTGTGTCTGTGATACAATATTCACAGTCAACTACTATCTTGAGGAGTTCCGGGAACCTGGGTGATGCAAACTTTTATTGATGTGTGTATGTCGCTACATCAAATTCCAGTTGAGTGGCTGCAAAACTACTGTGCATACACATGTTCCTTGTATTATTACTGATCGTTATTCTGCCATATTTCTAACACTATTTCCAGAAGTTTTCTTAATGCTGATGTATTTCAAGATATGATATAATTTTCACTTTGTTTTTGTTTCTTGTATGTTAGTAATTTCTAGATGAACGTAAAATGAAAATTGGACAACGAGTTTTTCCGGGAGGGGGGAGGAATGTAGGATGTAAAATAATTATGTATAATAGTTATGTGTTATTTATGGTTGTTCGGAGCAGAGGTCCGGCAGAAGAATACGTAAAGACTTGTTATATGTTAACGTTTTAGAGAGTTTGACACGTTAAGCCACAATATTCGGAAGCGGCGCAGCAGTGTTCATCACTCCGACAGATCAACGACCGAGCAGATGGGTTCAAATGGTTCAAATGGCTCTGAGCACTATGGGACTTAACATCTGAGGTCATCAGTCCCCTAGAACTTAGAACTACTTAAACCTAACTAACCTAAGGACATCACACACATCCATGCCCGAGGCAGGATTCGAACCCGTAGCGGTCACGCGGTTCCAGACTGAAACGCCTAGAACCGCTCGGCCACACAAGGGGCGAGCAGATGGGCAATGCTTCCAAGGAGAACAACGACCAGCACAGTTCGCACATCAATGGTGTACGGTTCAGGAACTCTCAGCATACTGAACTTACGTGCATGACCTATGTGGCGATCACACAAGCATAGAAGTAAAACAAGGAAAGCCGACACCTGTGTCGACACGACGTGAGAAGCAATGATCAACGACAGAAGGGCTTTTAGCCCAAGTAATCACTTGAGAGCAGCGTGGTCCATGATTATCTTGAATTTATTCCCGTACAGATAGCACCTGAAATATTGAATACCATAGACGATACTCAGTAACTCCTTTTCGTTGTTGAGTATTTCTTTTCTGCCATATTTAATTGTCTGGATGTGTAGGCTGCTGGACGTTCAACACCGTTAATGTTTTGATCGAAAACTGCTTGGACAGCATCTCCAGATGCATCGCAGGACAGGATGAATTCTTCGCTGAAATCTAGGTGGATTAGTACAGGACTATGCGTTAATTTGTATTTCAGTGTCTCAAATGCTGTGTCGCATTTTCTTGTCCAGTGAAATTTAGTACCTTTTCTCAGTAATTGCTTGAGAGGTCGTGCTATTTTTGCATAGTCTTTTACAAATTTTGGATAATAATTTGAGAGGCCTAGAAATTGCTGTACTTCCTTCATAGATTGCGGTGTTGTAAAATCTTTAACTGAGGTTATTAGCCATGGATCGGTTTTGATTCCGTGATAGCTGATAATGTGGCCTAAATACGTTACTTCCTTTAATGCGAAATGACACTTTTCCAAATTTAATATTAATTTAGTGTCCCTGAGAGGTTGGAAAACTTCTCGTAAGTGAATCTTATGCTCCTTGCTGTCTTTTGAAAATGCGATTGTGTCATCGAGGTAATCGTGCACTGTCGAGGTTTTAATCCATGTAACACACCATCTAGCAATCATTGGAATGTTGCGGGGCATTTTTTTTTAATCCAAAAGACATCCATAAGAAGTGCCAATGACCTAAAGGGGCGGAGAAAGCAGTTTTATGTCTGTCCTCTGGTGCAACTTCTATTTGATGCTATCTGCTCCTCAAGTCAGTTGTGGAGAACTATTTACTATTGCCGAGATGGTCAGTGGTATCTATGATATTCGGTAATGGATACAGATCTGATATTGTTTTGCTATTTATTTAAATAGGAAAACAACAGAATCTATAACATTTGGCACAGTCAGTAGATTTCTTTGGCATAATTACGACATTTGTGCTGTGTGGCGAATCCGAATATTCTGCTATACTATCCGTTAATTCCTGATCTACGAATTCATCAAGTAACGGTTGTAATTGCTGAGGAACTCTGTATTGGGGTGTTATCTCTCGTTGTAATCCTGTACTGTTTGATGTTCCACTGACTAACCATCAGCCCGTCCATCCAGACGACGTTTTTTCGTCTTTTTTTTTCTCCCGTTGAAGGTCCCCCTCATGCCTCTTTGTTGGAGGTATTTATTCGTTTCTTTCCTACAGACTCTGCGGTCATTGATGTATGCTTCTCACGTTGGGCAGAAACGTGACCAGTATCGACACAGGTGCCGGCTTTCCTTGTTTCACCTCTACGCTGGTGTGATCAGGCATTGTCCTGTCGTCCTCCTCCGCATTCCCAGACAGGTCATGCACGTGAGTTTGTATGCTGAGAATTCCTGGAGTGTCGACCGCTGATGTGCGAACAGTGCTGGTCGTTGTTCTCCGTGGAAGCATTACCCCATCGTTGATCTGTCGAAATGCTGACTGCTGCTGCGCAAACTCCGCTCGTCATTGGCCTCCTTGTTCGACTGCTGCCGCTTCCAAATATTGTGACTTATGTGTCAAAGTCTCTAAAATGTTTACTTAACGTGTAATAAGTCTTTACGTGTTTTTCTGCCGAATCCCTACATTGAACAACCATAAATAACACATAATTATTATAGACCTTACACCTGAAGCGAAACGTGTTCTCTCCAAACTACCGGTGATGAAAACCAGATGTGTTAGTGTTGTGTACCCAATGGCATCCCATACCATTATGTGAAGTGCTGGGTCCATATGAGGAGGAATGCAATAAATCGATGTTCTCCTCAGAACCTCTGTAGACGAATACATTCGTGGGACATTCAATAAGCTATGCAACACATCCCCTTCTTCTTCCGTTTCGGTTGAAAAAATGCAGAATTTTTTTATGTTGTGATTGGCGGTGGCGCAACACGTAGCCTTCAGAATGGCGTCTATAACGGAGGTGTGTTCTAAGCGGTAGCCGTTATTGAGTTTTTTCCTCGGAAAACCAGAGAATCACAGATTCTTATAGGTGCTTGCAGCATGTCTGCGAAGACCTGGCAATGTCCAAAAGCACAGTGAGTCGTTGGGCGATGCGTCTGTCATTGTCGCAATTAGGTCGTGCAAAATTGTTCGATCTCCCGCGTACCGGCTGGTCAAACACAGCTATGATTCGTGCAATGTTGGAGCGTGCGGACATTGTCATTCGAGGTGATCTACGGATCACAATAAAGGAGCTCGCTTCTCATCTCGACGTCTCTGTTGGGGCACGCAAAGGTGTGTGCCTGCTGCGTTCTTCGCAGCCAAACAGAAGACCATATAGACAAAAGAAGGACCATTGACGGGAATTGCTTGCGAGTTACGAGCCTGATCGTCACAATTTTTTGTCGAACATCGTTAAAGGCGATGCAACGTGGGTTCATCACTTCGAACAAGAGACAAAATGGCAGTCCATGGCGCCACATCACCTCCCTCGGAAAAAAAGTGCAAAGCCACACCCTCAGTTGGTAAAGTCATGCTGTCAGTCTTCTGGGACTCTGGAGGAGTTACTGTGTTTGATGTCCTCCCTCATGGTGCAACGATCAACTCTGAAGTATATTATGCTACCTTAGGGAAACTGAAAGAAACGACTTCAGAGTGCTCGTGTCCATAAAAATGCACGTAAACTTCTCCTTCTCCGCGACAACACAAGCCTTCACACAAGTCTGAGCCCCCGAGAGCAGCTAACATAACATTGCACTGTCCTTCCTCATCCAACCTACAGCCTGAATTTCGCACCTTCCGACTGCCATCTGTTAGCCCCAATGAAGGGTGCAGTGTGCAGGAAGCAGTATTATTGATGCAGCATCAAATTGTCACTGAATTTTTCTATGTCCATGCTTCTGACTGAAGATCTGAAGGACTTGGGGCGTTCACTTACATAGAAAAATGTAACACTTGCAGCCGCCCATTCAGTGTTATTTATTATATAGCTACCAGTTTCCGTGATTCAGTACACCAACTTCAGGCCTTAAGTGACGCTGAGGAAGTGGACATGGTCCCGAAGCATAGATGCACACTTGCGTTAATGCATTGTGCCTTCCAGAATGACGAAATCACTTGGAAAATAACATGAGAACATTCCCCAGGCTAAAACATTCCCTCCTCCGGCCTGGACCCTTCCGACAATAGGTTAGGTTAGTGTTGTTTAACGTCCCGTCGACAACGAGGTCATTAGAGACGGAGCGCAAGCTCGGGTTAGGAAAGGATGGGGAAGGAAATCGGCCGTGTCCTTTCAAAGGAACCATCCCGGCATTTGCCTGAAACGA
The DNA here is from genome assembly GCF_023898315.1 of Schistocerca nitens. Lineage (NCBI taxonomy): Eukaryota > Metazoa > Arthropoda > Insecta > Orthoptera > Acrididae > Schistocerca > Schistocerca nitens. The sequence continues at coordinate 461,853,515 of NC_064614.1, read as the reverse complement.
TTTAGGGAAATCACGGAAAACCTAAATCAGGGTGGCTGGAGACGGGATTGAACCGTCGTCCTCCCGAATGCGAGTCCAGTGTGCTAACCACTGCGCCACCTCGCTCGGTCCGACAATAGTTGTAGGGCGTTTCCCTTCAGACGTTTCATTCCCTACACGCCAACGATCATTTGATCGATTGAGCATAAAACGTTATTCATCAGAAAAGACCACATGTCGCCCCTCAATGACGTCTGGTTATGATAGTGGCGTGCAAATTCTAGCCTTCATCGCCGGTGAACAGCAGTTAGCATGCTTGCGTGAACCAGGCGTCCGCAACAGAGACCCATAGCAGCAACGTTCGCCGAATGGTCATTGAGGCGACACTGCTGGTAGCTCCTTGGTTCATCGGGTCGATCAGTTGCTCAGCAGTTGTACATCTATTCGTCCATACACATGTCCACAGCCATCGTTCACTCTTATTATCTACGGCCTGTGGTGCACCACAATTGTCTCGGTGCAGGTTTTGCCACGGTGCTGTCAGAATAGTTTCTGACAGCGATCTATCAATTTCCCCAGCTTCCACCGTTGGGACACTATATGTTCATTTGCGCTAGAGGGCAGTTACGACGATATCTTGCGCACGCACTGATGGCCTTCAGTGACGTCTAACGGAACCGCCGCCCGCAGTGTGAATTCAGTTCCGGCGAGATGGTGCAATAGCTTACATTCACCTGAAGATGGCGGCCAGATGGACATCGGAAATATTGTGTCAAGACGACTTCGTGATCCAGCTGCAGACCTGGGAAAAATATTACAACTATAGTAAGTGAATGGGTTACAAACTTTGTCGTTTTGGAAATGCTTGCTCCCTTGGCTCGGAAGCCAATGATCATGCTCCTTTGGACGCCGGCGAATCCCTTCTTTCTGTATTACGACAACGACTGCACTGTTTTCCACGCACCTCTAACATGGTTTACACTTAGATGACAAAAGTTTTCGAATACCTCATCACAATGTGTCGGACCTCGTCCTACCCGACGTAGCGCAGCATCTCGACGTGGCATGAACTCAAAAAGTCCTTGGAAGTCCTCTGCAGAAATACTGAGTAATGCTGCCTCTATAGCCGACCGTAATTGCGAAAGTGTTGCCGTTGCACAATTCTGTGCAAGAACGGACCTCCAGAAACATACGTCTCGATTATGTCCCATAAATGTTCGATGGGTGGTCAAATCATTCGCTCGAATTGTCCAGAATGTTCTTCAGACCAGTCGCGAACAATTGTGGCCCGGTGACACGGCGCGTTGTTTTGGAAAATGAAATCCATGAATACTGCAAGCGGTCTCCAAGTAATCGAAAATAACAATTTCCTGCGCCGGCCGCGGTGGTCTAGCGGTTCAGGCGCTGCAGTTCGGAACCGCGGGACTGCTACGGTCGCAGGTTCGAATCCAGCCTCGGGCATGGGTGTGTGTGATGTCCTTAGGTTAGTTAGGTTTAAGTAGTTCTAAGTTCTAGGGGACTTATGACCTAAGATGTTGAGTCCCATAGTGCTCAGAGCCATTTGAACCATTTTTTGAACAATTTCCAGTAAGTGATCAGGTCAGTTTGACCAGAAGATCCAGTCCATTCCATATGAACACTGCCCAACCTGTTTTGGAGCCATCACCAGCGTGCACAGTTCCTTGACGATAGCTTGGGTTGATGGCTTCGTGGGGTCCGCGCCACACTCGGTCCTTACCATCAGCTCTTACAACTGACATCGGGCGTCACCTAACCAGGCAAGGGTTTACAGTCGTCTAGGGTGCAAGGAGAGGCGTTACAGGTGATGTCGTGTTTTTATCAAAGGCAGTCACGTCGGTCGTCTGCTGCCACAGCCCATTGACGCCGAATTTCGCTGCACTGTCTTAACGGATACGCACGTCGTACGTCCCACATTGATTTCTGCGGCAGTTTCAAGCAGCGTTGATTGTCTCTTAGCACTGACAGCTCTTCGCAAACGCCGCTGCTTTCGGTTGATATGTGGAGGCCGTCAGCCACTTCGTCGTCCATGGTGAGCGGTAATGCGTGAAATTTGGTATTTTTGACGCTGTGGATCTCAAAACATTGAATTACCTAACGATTTCCGGAACAGAATGTCCCATGGGTCTAGCTCCAACTGCCTCTCCGCGTTCAGAGTCTGTTAATTCCCATCGTGCTGCTATACGTCGGAAACCTTTTCACATGAGTCACCTGAGTAGAAACGTCAGCTCCACCAAAGCACTCGCCTTTTATACCTTGCGTACGCGATACTACCGCCATGTGTTTATGTGAATATTGCTATCCCATGACTTGTCACTTTGGTGTACATACCATCCACTTGTCGTGCTGCCTCCTGTGGTCTATGAGTGGTTATTGAACTTTGACGTCGAACATGGGCGGCGGTCACATTATATGTCCGTCCTCTCGGACAGACTCACTGACATCGTGCATGGCGTTTACTGTGACCCTGCCGCGTCCATTGATTTCATATTTGCATGACAGTCGTGTGGTTCCGACAAACGCAAGCACCAATATCGCGGATCGATAAACGGCATCGTCGATAGTTGACGATCCTGCCGGTGTCGAATTGTGGGACACGCTGAGTGATGTTTTCTCTGTGGTGTCACCGCCAGACACCACACTTGCTAGGTGGTAGCCTTTAAATCGGCCGCGGTCCGCTAGTATACGTCGGACCCGCGTGTCGCCACTATCAGTGATTGCAGACCGAGCGCCGCCACACGGCAGGTCTAGAGAGATTTCCTAGCACTCGCCCCAGTCGTACAGCCGACTTTGCTAGCGATGGTTCACTGACAAATTACGCTCTCATTAGCCGAGACGGTAGTTAGCATAGTCTTCAGCTACGTCATTTGCTACGACCTAGCAAGGTGCCATTATCATTTGCTATTTATCTTGTGATGCATGTACCGTCAGACTGATGTTCACCAATTATGGATTAAAGTTAAGTATTCCAGAAGCTACGTACTATTTTTGCTACTATAAAGACCTTGTCATTTTCCAGACCTCACGCCAGCCTGCGTGAGCTTTAACGCGTACCTTTCGGCTTCACCTCATAGTGGCTTGGCTGTCTTGCCAAGTCACAACATTTTCTTCTTACGTGATCTTCTCACAAAAAACCAACATTCATATACGGCTTCCGAACGGGAAACCCACTGGGTAATCTTTCCTTATATGTGGAATTTACAACTTTTACTCCCAGTTAACTTGTGCAGTTGCTCTCAAATCATTTACATACCAAAACATGTACTACAGTTCATGCCAATTTATGTTTGTTTACTGCTGTCTTCATGACATTGCAGCTTTAGTGGCCAGCGGGGTACATTCTTTTAATCATTTCTTGTCAGCGCGAAATAGAATTATGTTCTCTACGCAAGAATAGCAGAAAGAGGGTAGGTGATCCAAAACAGAGCAAAGGCAACTTAACAGTCCTTCCTGTAAAACACAACTATAGTTGTGACTACGTATGTGTTCCTGGTGTAGGAACTGACAACGTTATTCTCGGGTATGCAGCCGGATCATGAAGTCGTCATGTTTTATCACACATTAAAATACAACGGTGTTTAACTCAGCTATTAGTTTTTGACAGCGATCTAGCGATTTCACCAGCTTCCACCTCAAGGGCGTTGTATGTTCACTTGCGCTAGAGAGCAGTTACGATTTTTTGTGCACGCGCTGTTGCCCTTCCGCGATGTATATAGGAGCCGCGAGTTGGTGCAACAGCCTACACTCACAAGATGGCGGCCATGTAGACCGCGGAGATATTGTGTCAAGAAAACTTTGCAATTCAGCTGTAGGTCTGAAAAAAAAAACCAGTTATAGTTATTGCATCATCTCATTTATTACATCGCATTCTGTAACTTACAAAACAAAACATGGCGATCATAACGCTTCCAGGTACCAAAACCTCAATCATGTTTTTGAACAACGCTACAGTCATTGTCTCATTCAATGAAGCATGTGTACAAAACTACGGAGATCAGAATGGTAGTAAGAATAACTGTTTTGGTAAGAATAAATTCTTTTATGTGATTGTATGGGTCATAAATGTATGGTTCAAATGGCTCTGAGCACTATGGGACTTAACAGCTATGGTCATCAGTCCCCTAGAACTTAGAACTACTTAAACCTAACTAACCTAAGGACATCACACAACACCCAGCCATCACGAGGCAGAGAAAACCCCTGACCCCGCCGGGAATCGAACCCGGGAACCCGGGCGTGGGAAGCGAGAACGCTACCGCACGACCACGAGATGCGGGCTCATAAATGTAGAACACCTAATACAGTAGTTGTATCATAGTTAAAAGTGTTGTATAAAAAGAATAGAAGGAACAAAATATATGAACGAAATCGTTTTAGAAGAGGACCGAGTAGCTTTTGTTTCATTTCGGTCAACAGGCGGTCTGTTAGTTTGCATCGGCACTTGGAAGGGAATACGTTCTAACTGAATGCAACAGTGCAGTGGCAAAAGAATTCCGGCAACCGTGTAGAGGTTGCTCTAAAGTATGGGGCACAGCATTGGTACGCAATTTCAATGCGAGCTGCCGTAACCACACGGGTTCCTCCGTCGACCACAGGCTCGGCTCAATCATACACCTGCCGATAGCAATCGCACTCGCCGTAAAGTTCCGAAACGGCGATCTCTTTTCGTCACTGGAGATCACTATCCTCTACGACTCATATTACACACTGATCACAGTGACGTTCCTCAGCAAGACCGTAGAAACACAGAGCAAATTGCCCGCATCTCGTGGTCGTGCGGTAGCGTTCTCGCTTCCCACGCCCGGGTTCCCGGGTTCGATTCCCGGCGGGGTCAGGGATTTTCTCTGCCTCGTGATGGCTGGGTGTTGTGTGCTGTCCTTAGGTTAGTTAGGTTTAAGTAGTTCTAAGTTCTAGGGGACTTATGACCACAGCAGTTGAGTCCCATAGTGCTCAGAGCCATTTGAACAGAGCAAATGTGGTGACTTCGGCTCTGCAAATCCGCTGCGTCCTGTACTCTGTAATGAGTGTCTTTTGGCTAATCTTGTAAGAAACAGGTCCACTTGAAAGCAAACTGGGGAGGAAAGGTATGTCCTAGAAATATGTTTAGTTCGCAATGCATACCTTCCCTCCCAATAATATTTTCGATGATTCTTCACGGTAACTGTGACCAAGTGAGCTCTGATTCGGTAGGACCAGTTTAAATTCAGCTGTCGTCCTTTAAGTGAATATGCACTTAAGCATCAAAAACTTCACAATATTCACAAACACTAGGCATGTTAAATATCCAGAAATGCTTATACAGAAATAAAAAGGGAATTTTATTATTTTGAGACAAATTTTTTAAAAAATCAAGTCTCATAATAACGACTGATGTAATTCAGGTTTTCCTTGTACGTAGCAAGCCGGAATTTATGCTTCCAATCGTCAGTCTGATAGGGGACAGTAGAAAAATAAATGAAATCGACAGTTCAACTGAGAAAACAGTTATTCTCAGAGCGACTCACTGTTTCAACTCGTCACTTGGTTACATTTCTACTAAGCTTCTTCCCCATCTGTGCTACTGGGTGAGCACTTCTGGGACATGCTAAATCATACACTTTAAACACACTCTGCCTTCTTATTCTTTAGCAATGTACACGCAGTAGCGAACATTGAGGCAAGTTGAAACTGAATGCTGAACTCAAAGCTGTATTCCAGTCTCAAATGAAAATATGTTAATGACAACAACCAACAATCTAAAAATAAATTCAGAAGTTACATAATAAAGACTTGGGTGCAAAATATGTAGCATCAGAAGATATTTTCAAACAGAACACATGAAACATGCAATAATAGGAACTATAAACCAGGTAAGAGACGAAGAAAGTGATTCAGGTATAACCGTATGTATGAGCATACCTTCTGACTAAAAGAATGACACCATCTTCACAAACACCTTGTAGCTTCACAATATTTTATTTATCAACATGTGGTTATGTTTCCAGATAAACCATTACCAACAGACGTGGAAATATGCGGAATTAAGTCTATATGTAAACACAGTTAATTCATATAATTTCAAGTCTATTGACAATTGGTTTATCTAGAAATATGTCCTAGTGTTGATAAATAATACACGGTGTGACGGACTTAAGTGCTGGTATTTTTCTATGTAGTACCTTCATATGTACTGTTTGTTGTTCTTTTTCTGTGTCAAACTTTTTTCTCACAAACACATCATATAGCTTACTGAGCCGTGTATCGACTCGTGCTACACCTTGTGTTTAGATTGCATTGGTTTTCCTTTTCTTCCCCTGACATGTTTGTTTGATATGTTGTCTGTCATTAAGTGGCTGCTTGGTTGTCTTTTCCCTCTGCTATCGACATCTGCGTTTTTGCTTCCGGGAAACTGCTATGGAGGAGGTGAGATCTTTGACCGGTGGTAACTTCGTGTGGTGGCGCGGAAGTAGGGGCTTTGTGCGCTCAGAGAGTCTGGTGGACACGGGAGGGCAGTGTGGCTCGCCAGCGCGGAACAGGCGTGGTCGGTTGTACCGGGTCGCCACGTGATGTATGTCGGTTGTGTGGAACGAGCGGGTGGAGTTGACGGAAGAGCTCCCCGCGGGTTGGTTGTATACAGAATCGCCCCACGAGTAGTTGCTGTTCATTTCACCTTGGCGGGACGCTAACAAGCTTCTTTAAGTCCTCGGTTTCAACACTGGAGTTTAAAAAGGAGACACCTAACATGAAGGAGCGGTCACTACCCGTCAACGTTGCAGAGAAGACGTGAACGCCGGTGAGAGAGCGTGTTGTCACGTGACCGTGGCGTGTTGGGTACGCTGGCGACGCGTGCGCGGTCGGATGTGTGGATCCTTGCCATCGGAGGTCGTGTACTGCCTGTTCGAGCATAATTGCAAGTTAAATTAGTGGAAGGTTTAATCATTAAGTAATAAGTTTGCGTAACCAGCGTCTCTTCTGCTTTGTGGCCTCCGGCGATCGGGTTTCCTGTCCCCGGCACCGGTGTAATTGAAGACAGTGATCTTTCCTCCTCCTCTCGTTACTGCCCGATGGGAGGTGTAGTTTTGGCAGTTTAATTGTTTCGCTATTCTGTCGTGTGTTATGAGTAAATTCGTGCTTCTTGTTGGTTGATCATGTGGTCGCTCATTCAGGACTGTTTGGTATAATGTTTCCTTGCACGAGGTTAGCTCTAAATCTGTCACCAAGTTAAGCCACCTTATTACAATGGTTCAAATGGCTCTGAGCACTATGGGACTCAACTGCTGAGGTTATTAGTCCCCTAGAACTTAGAACTAGTTAAACCTAACTAACCTAAGGACATCACAAACATCCATGCCCGAGGCAGGATTCGAACCTGCGACCGTAGCGGTCTTGCGGTTCCAGACTGCAGCGCCTTTAACCGCACGGCCACTTCGGCCGGCCCTTATTACAAGTTTTCGCTGCAGTGACGGTGCAGTGACCAGCCTGAGAGTGGCAATTGTGTTTACGGGCGTATTTAAATTGGTCAGTATTCTGCGTAGCCTGTGCATCCCTGAGTGGGTGATTTGTGGCCGCCTTACACTGGTCCGTCATGTCTGTTATGTTCTAATGATATTCCAGCACACTTTTGTTTAAAAACTTTTTAAATTCCTCCATTCCTTTATTGCCACTAATCATGTGTTTGCTGAGACCTTTGATTTTTTTTAATGGCGGTGTTGGTAGCTTCACTACCTCACCGTACTTTATTAACAAAATTCTGTGTTTACCTTAGTAGCCTGTTTACTAATGTTCTTTAAGTCTTTAAAATTGTTGTATTGCTATAAATTACTTGATTGTCGTTAGCGGCGTGTTTTGAAAGGCTGTTATTGCCGTACTGCTAGCTGCTCTGTGTGTTTTCTTTAAAGAAATTTTTAAACTGTTACATTGCTATAAATTACTTGATTGCCGTCGGCGGCGTGTTTTGAAAGGCTGTTATTGCCGTACTGTTACTTCTATTTTTTTAAAAAGAATTTTTTTTAAAATTGTTGTATTACTATAAATGATTTGATTGCCGTTAGCGGCATGGCTAAAAAGCTGTTTATTGCCGTATTGCCCCGGTGGTCCCGGTCGCCTACGGTGGACTTAGCGGAGGAATGCCCTCACTTCGGCTGCGCGTGGCTGGCGGCGCCCGGTTGGGCGGTCGGCCGACTCGGCGGACAGCAGGCTGCAGCGCGTAGAGGCTCCGGGTTGGAGTCCCCGGCGCTGTCGGCACCAGAAGCGTTCTCGTAGTGTGGAGTGTACTCTATCCCACCCCGTCTTCTTCCCTGCTCCTCCTGGTGGCTCGTCCGCGGTGAATGGGCGGAACGGGCTGCAGTCCCCCAGCGTCGTCGGCTCACCCGGTTGTGACGGCGGATGCACAGGGTCTAGGCCCTGCACGATCTCGACGACGGCTCACTGATGTGGTCAGCATTGGTGGCGAGCGAGTCTGCCGCGATGTCTGCTAATCCTGGGTTGATGATTGACAGCAGCAGCAGAGAGGAGCAGAGCTAGTACTGTCCCCTCACGTCTGCTGCTGGATGGGCCGCCCTTACTGCAACACCCCCTTAATAAAGATTGACATGTTGATCACCGAGCTGAGCGCTACGCAGCGACCCAAGTACATGTCTAACTGCAAGTCTAACTGCGAGTGCGTATGCCTTGTTGCTATTAAAGCTGGCGTATTTAAAGGAAGCACGAGCGACGTCCTGACGTCATCCTCGTTTGTAATGACCGCATTCGTTACACTTATACTGCTGATTCATCTGTCGTACTTGCCCCTTAGGTGTTCTTGCGACAGAGTTACGTGTTGTTGCGGCAGACTTAAGCGAAGTTGTGAAATGCAGTACAGCTGACGCTATACCTCTGTCTTGCACTCTACGAAAGTCTCCGTCCAACACAAACCCGCGTGCTAAGCAGTTCTCTCTCGCCTGTTGTGCGTAACCAGGCCATTGCCCCTGCGTGACGACACATTCCGATATATGTGCAATCCTCTTAGCTCTTGGCTAACCTACTGCCTCTGGCTCTTGGCATAGGCAACGAAACTTTGACAATATTCCACGTTTCCAACTCTTTACTATTCCGCGACACTACATAAGATATGAATAAAACATTTGTATGTGAAAATCTCAACTCGACAGTAAACTACTAAAATTCGGCCCCGTTTCCCAACTTGTGGTGTGGCTTGTAGTAACCGTAACCACTGTGTGTGTGTGTCACTTACTACCTAATATTTTCTGCACCACGACGTGGATTGCGACCGTCAGCAAAGACTGGTGACCACTCTTCAACACTTGACCTGTTGCTGTGAGGAAAATAAGCATTAATATCTTGCTCTTGCCTCATGTACTTGGAAGTACTAACTAATCTAAAACCATGTGACTTCTGTAATTATTAGTCTGCAAATGACGTAAATAGTCATGTAATGTTGTGTACACCGTCCTCAGGCACCAATACAAATATCTGCACTTATACCCGTTAAACCCTGTACGTTTGTACATCTATACAGTGTTCGCCAATCTGAAAAAAAAGTTGTTTGGCTGCTAGGTGTGATGCTTTAAAACGTTTGAGAAAGATATGAATCTGTGTAATGATCCAATGCTTAGTTATCGTCGTCTCGTCGACAATAACACCTTGAACCTACTTTCTCCTCCTTTTTTCCTCCTCTTAGGTTTAGACCACTTTTTACGACCTATGTATTCTACGGTGATGTTCTCTACATATTCATCTAATTAAAATTATGGATCGAACATGAGGAAATTGCTTCACCTAAGGTGTGGGATGTATGAGACAGGCGAAACACTGACAGACTTCGGGGATGTAGTAATCCAATAATAGAGGGGGCACGCGTTGACGGATTTAAGTATTACAAACTATCAATTTATCAATAATTGACTGCAAAATATAGCATAAATTATCTACAGAGGTATGGAGAGACTGGCAGAAATCGACGTGGCGGACGTTCACTTTGAGTTCCTGATAAATGTAGAGTTATGCGAAGCAATACGGATCCTAGGTTTATTTAAGGCTTTTGACACTGTTGAGCGTAATATAGTCTTTTAAATTACGAAATTAGTAGGGATAAAATACAGAGACCTAAACCTATTCATTCCTTAGCTAATCATTCCATCTAATTTTCAATGTTCTTCTGTAGCATCACATCTCAATGCTTCGATTATCTCAGTTCCAGTTTTCACACAGACCATGTTTCACTACCATTCAATGCTGTGCTCCAAACTCACATTTCACAAGTTTCATTGTTTGATACTAGCAGACTTCTCTTGGCTAGGATGCCCTCTTTACCTGTGCAAGTCTGCTTTTTATATCCACCTTGTTTCATCCACCGTGGGTTATTTTGCTTCATAAGTAGCAGAAATCCTTAAATTTGTCTCCTTCCTAAACATCAATTTTGGTGCTAGGCTTCTCGCTTTTCTCATTTCTGCTACCTCTCACTACTTTTCTGCTTCTTCGGCTTACTCTCACCATCAGTTGATGTTCTGCTCCCATTAGAATCATTCCATTTAACGGATCCTGTAATTCTTCTTCACTTTCACTGAGGATACAGTGTCATCAACGAATCTTATTACTGATACCTTTCCACCTTGAATTTGAATCCCCGATAGAAAAATAAAGTCGAAAGCTTTCATTCCTGTCTTAGACCCTTTTTAATCCGAGCACTTCGTTCTTGGTCTTCCAATGTTGTTGTTCCCCCTCGGTTCATGTACATGGGGTGTATTATCCGTATTTCCCTATAGCTTACTGCAGTTTTTCTCAGAATTTCGAACATCTTGCACCATTTCACACTGTTGAACGCTATTTCAAGGCCGACATACCCAATAAATGTATCTTGAATTCCCTTCAGTGTTGCTTCCAGTATCAAGTGCAACGTAAGAACTGCCTCTCTGGTACCTTTACCTTCCATAAGGCCAAACTTGTCGTCATCTGACAGATCCCCAACTTTATTTTCTATTCTTATAGATATTTTTTTTGTCAGCATCTTGGAAGCAAGATGTGTTAAGATATTTGTTCGGTAGTTTTCGCACTTCTGTGCCCTTGTGTAGATGATATTTTTCCGAAAGTCTAATGGTAGGTTGCCAGTCTCATAGACTCTACAGACCAACTTGAATAGTCATTTTTTTGCCACTTCCCACAGTGAGTTCAGAAATTCTGATGGAATGCTGTATATACATTCTGCCTTATTTGATCCCAAGTCATTCAAAGCTCTTTTACATTTTGATTCTAAAACTGAATCCCCTAACTCTCCACTGTCGAATCTTGTTTCTTCTTCTATTACGTCACCAGACAAGCCCTCCCGTCACAGAGCCGCTCAGTCTACTCTTTCCACCTACCCGCTTTCTCCTCTGCATTTAACAGTGCAAGTCCCACTGCACCCTTAGTGTTACGGCCGTTGCTTTTAACTTTGCCAGAAGTTGTTTTGATGTTTGTATATGCTTACGACAATAGTTTCTTTTTCAATTTCTTCACATTTTTCATTCAGCCACTTTGCCTCAGCGTCTCTGCGTTTCCTATTTATTTCATTCCTCAGTTACTTGTATTTCTGTATTCCTGAATTTTCCTGAGTATTGTTGTACTTCCTTGTTTCGTCGCTCAGATAAAGTTTTTCTTTTGTTTCCATGGTTTCTCCGCATTTAACTTTTTTGTACTAGTGTTTTTCTTCCCATCTTCTCTGATTGCCCTTTTTGGAGATTTTCATTCCTCTTCAACTGAACTGCCTACTGCAATATTCATTATCGCAGTGTCTACAGCCTAAACCGTATCTCTTCATTTCTTAGTACTTCTCTTTCCACTTTTTTGTGCACTGATTCTTTGCTTGGCACACCTTACAATCCAATATCTGATGTCGGAATCTCTGCCTGATCGTCTGGTAATGCAACTTATCCACCGGTATTTTCCACGTATACCACATATTCTTGCAGATTTCAGTTAGTCTTTCTCCTCTTTCGTTCCTGCTACCAACCCTATAGTCTCTTGTAACCCTTTCCTCTTCTCCATCCCCTACAACCGTACTGCAGTGCTCCATGAGTATTAGATTTTCATCTCTCTTTTCATGTTCTGTAACTTCATTCACGCCCTCTACCTCTTCATCTTCTGCCTGCCGCGTCGGCATGTGCACCTGAACAATTGTTGTCGATGTTGGTTTTCTGTCGCCTTTGATGGGAACAATCCTATCACTGAACTGTTCACAGTAAATCACTGTCTGCGCTATCTTCCTATTCATAACGAATTCTTCTCCCGTTACACTATTTTCTACTGCGTTTATTACCCTATACTCGTCTACCCATAAATCATTGTCTTCTTTCCATTTCACTTCAATGATCCCCACTATATCTAGATTGGCCTTAGAATTTCCGTTTTCAGATTTTCTAGTTTCCCTATGACGTCCATGCCCCGACTGGTAAAACTTTACCCTTCCATTCGTTTTTCACTCTTTTTCTGATGGTCACCTCCCCCTTGGCAGTCCCTTCCCAGAAGTCTGAATGGGAGACTGGCCCGGAATCTTTTGCCAATGGAGAGATCATCATGACACTTTTTCAGTTACAGACCACATCTGTTGTAGGTACACATTATGTGGCTTTAATGTGGTGGTTTCCATTGCCTTCTGCATCCTCATTCCGTTGATCATTGTTTACTCTTCTACCCTTTAAGATTAGTTTGCTATCCCAAGGTCAAGAGAGTGCTGTGATCCTTCGATCCTCTTTGACAAGGCCGTTGACAGGATGAGGGTGACTTCTTATGCCGGAAGTCTTCAGTCGGCATTTCTTATGATTTTCATGAAAAGTTTAAAGAGTGGTGGGTTTCTGCTCGGGATAAAGGAAAATTTGGTCATTGTTAAAAGATTCTGCCCTTAGATCACCGTGTCCTTACTATTAAAGTTCATTAAGACATAACGAAAACTTCAAGAATTACAGATGACACCGTAAATCGGGCAGAGGTGGCGAAGTTCTTGGAAGATTAGTCTACATGTTATCTGAAGTACCTGCACATGTTTATCAAGTTAAGTTCAAAATGCTGCAAATCGTCTACATCGAGAGAGACAAAACATTTTTAACGGGCAAACTATGGAAATAATCGAGCATTTTGTTGCATCTGCAATGACTATAATGTCTAGTTTTGCTTAATGTTTGATGTATAACACAAAAAGTTGAAATTTAGAAGAAAATGCATTCTATGATATGTCTGTCATCCTCTTGGCCAACATCCGGTAGACAGATGAATGTATACATTCTGTTTGTGCAATGTCCGTGGTTAGTACGAATGGTTTGTAGCTATATAACTGTCATTTTCTGCCTCAAGAATCAACTCGAAACTATGTACCACGTGTTCGAAAGACAATATTGTGTGCAAAATTCTTGTCGTATACATATCAAAATGACCCTTATTTCGTTCTATGGTGCAAAATCAATTTTCTCTATAGGTTTCTCATTAGTATATAAAAATAGCCATGTTTTGAACATAACCTTACAACGAGGTACCGATCAGATTACATGGACAAATTTTTCCACCAATGGAAGACATTTTACACAACGTTACAGTTTCAAGTATAGCACTGAGATGATATGCTTGACTGCATTCATTAGTACACTTTCTCTTTGGGTTAAAAATGCGATCAGTTAACTGAGGTAACCCTCAACATATACAATTACATGTAGTTTACATGTGATTTAAGAAGGCCGTGATCACGAGTATTACTTATTATAATAACTGCAATGACACCGTATATCAGACCTTAATGCCACGATTTCTCATCGGCTGTGTGAATGTGAGGACTATTTGGCACATAATTAATTCTTAAAATTCCTTCACAATTTAGAGGTCTATATGTGATAATATCTATTTGATTTTGCGCATTTTTGAATTGTGTCCGAATAACATAATATTCATGAGTAAAATATTATAATCTTCAAGTAACAGAAGACGGTCTTAAATTTTCAGGAACTGTTTGAGGAAAAACATGAGGTAACAGTGTGTCTATTGCACTGTTCTTTCTGTTTATTACATCTAATGCCATATTAACTGTTTCTTCCAAATATTCTATTCGTTTCTCATCCAGTTTACTTATTTCTCCTAAATTTTTTATTTGATTTTAATAGGAATCTACAATTTCTTTTCTAATCTTATAGTCATCTTGTTCGTAAACTGCTGATAAAACTACTCCAGTTACCCAATCTTGAAATTTATCAGATTTTTTCATTTCAGATTTCATAATTAAAGAATTCCTCCCATGAACCATGGACCTTGTCATTGGTGGGGAGGCTTGCTTGCCTCAGTGATACAGATAGCCCTATCGCAGGTGCAACCACAATGGAGGGGTATCTGTTTAAAGGCCAGACAAATATGTGGTCCCTGAAGTGGGGCAGCAGCCTTTTCAGTAGTTGCAGGGGCAACAGTCTGGATGATTGACTGATCTGGACTAACAGGAATTTGTCCTGAGGGCATGCAGCTTTACTGTATGTTTAAATGATGATGGCATCCTATTGGGTAAAATATTCCTGACTTGAAATAGTCCCCCATTCGGATCTCCAGGCGGGGACTACTCAGGAGGGCGTCATCAATAGAAAGAAAACTGGCGTTCTACGGATCGGAGTGTGGAATGTCAGATGCATTAATCGGGCAGGTAGGTTAGAAAATTTAAAAACGGAAATGGATTGGTTAAAGTTAGATATAGTGGGTATTAGTGAATATTGGGTGGCAGGAGGAACAAAACTTTTGGTAGGTGAATATTGTGGGTTATAAATACAAAATCAAATAGGGGTAATGCAGAAGTACGTTTATTAATGAATAAAAAATAGGAGCGTGGGTATTCTACAACGAACAGCAAAGTGAACGCATTATTGTAGCCAAGATCGACACGAAGCCCACGTCTACCACAGTACTACAAGTTTATGTGCCAACTAGCTCCGCAGATGACAAAGGGATTGAAGAAATGTATGATGGCATAAAAGAAATCATTCAGATAATGAGACGTGACGAAAATTTAATAGTCATGTGGGACTGGAATTCGATAGTACGAAAAGGAAGAGAAGGAAAAGTAGTAGGTGAATATGGAATGGAGGTAAGTAATGAAAGAGGAAGCTGCCTGGTAGAATTTTGCACAGAGCATAAATTAATCATAGCTAACACTTGGTTTAAGAATCATGAAAGAAGGTTGTATATGTGGAAGAGACCTGGTGACAAGGGAGGGTTTCAGATAGATTATATAATGGAAAGACAAAGATTTAGGAACCAGGTTTTAAATTGTAAGACATTTCCAGGGGCAGATGTGGACTCTGACCACAATTTATTGGTTATGAATGTAGACTAAAGCTGAAGAAACTGCAAAAAGCTGGGAATTTAAGGAGATGGGACCTGGGTAAACTTAAAGAACAAAATGCTTTAGAAGTTTCAGGGAGAGCATCAGGGAACGATTGACAGGAATGGGGGAAAGAAATACAGTAGAAGAAGAATGGGTAGCTTTGAGGGATAAAATAGTGAAGGCAGCAGAGGATCAAGTAGGTAAAAGGACGATGGCTAGGAGAAATCCTTGGGTAGCAGAAGATATATTGAATTTAATTGATGCAAGGAGAAAATATAAAAATGTAGTAGATGAAGCAGGCAAAAAGCAATACAAATGTCTAAAAATGAGATTGACAGGAAGTGCAAAATAGCTAAGCAAGGATGACTAGAGGACAAATGTAAGAATGTAGAGGTAAATATATATATATATATATATATATATATATATATATATATATATATATATATATATATATATATATATATATCACTTGGGGTAAGATAGAGGCTGCCTACAGGAAAACTGAAGAAACCCTTGGAGAAAAGAGAACCACTTGTCTGAATATCAAGAGCTCAGAGGTAAAACCAGTTCTAAGGAAAGAAGGGAAAGCAGAAAGGTGGAATGAGTACATAGAGGGTCTATACAAGAGCGATGTACTCGAGGGAAATGTTATGGAAATGGAAGAGGACGTAGATGAAAATAAAATGGGAGATATGATAGTGCGTGAAGAGTTTGACAGGCGATTGAAAGGCCTGAGTCGAAACATAGCCCCAGCAGCAGACAACATTCCATTAGAACTACTGATAGCCTTGGGAGAGCCAGCGCTGACAAAAAATCTAACATCTGCGCAGCAACATGTATGAGATAGGCGAAATACCCCCAGAGTTCAAGAAGATCATAATTCCAATCCCAAAGAAAGCAGGTGTTGACAAGTGTGACAATTACCCAACTATCAGTTTAATAAGTCATGGCTGCAGAACAGTAACACGAATTCTTTAAAGACGAATGGAAAGACTGGCAGAAGCCGACTTTGGGGAAAATCAGTTTCGATTCCGTAGAAATGACCCTACAACTTATCTTACAAGATAGATTAAGGAATGGCAAATCTAAGTTTCTAGCATTTGTAGACTTAGAAAAGCTTTTGACAATGTTGACTGGAATATTCTCTTTCAATTTCTGAATGTGGCAGGAGTCACAGGACGCGAAAGGCTACTTACAATTTGTACAGAAACCAGATGGCAGTTATATGTGTCGAGGGGCATGAAAGTAAGCAGGGGTTTGTAAGGGAGTGAGACAGGGTTGTAGCCTTTCCCCGATGTTATTCAATCTGTATATTGAGCAAGCAGTAAAGAAAACAAAAGAAAAATTAGGAGTGGGAATTAAAATCCATGGAGAAGAAATTAAAACTTTGAGGTGTGCTTATGATATTGTAATTCTGTCAAGAGAAACTGAATGGAATGGATAATGTCTTGAAAGGAGGATATAAGATGAACATCATCAAAAGCAAAACGAGGATAATGGAGTGTACTCGAATTAAGTCAGGTGATGCTGAGGGAATTTGATTAGAAAATCAGACATTTAAAGTAGTAAATGAGTTTTGCTATTTGAGGAGCAAAATAACTGATGATGGTCGAAGTAGAGAGGATATAAAATGTAGACTGGAAATGGCAAGGAAAGCATTTCTGAAGAAGAGAAATTTTATGCATGGATCTTTTGATTCATGACTACCCCCATTTGCCAGCAGCAACCTAGATGAGGCTCCACGTTGTAACTAATTGGTAAATAAATGGTTGTGCCTGTGAATGATTGTATGGATTGAAAACAAGAACGAACGGTGGCGTGAGCAAAAGAAAATTAGTTGTTGGTGTCGATCACTCACGTGGTGTCGAACTGCACCACCAGCGAGCTACCAGTTTGCTCTTGAAAATAGTTAAGGTGAGGATGCTTGCATGTGCCATTATTTTGCGTGTACCAAATTTTATAGGATGCTTTGTTTTAAAAAAGTAATTTGTGTATATTAGTGATGTTTGTGTCTGCTTTGTTCCCCCTGTTTTCCCCCCAAGGATTTTTGCTATTTGACTAAGGGAATGGTGCTGCGAAGTAATGGAGAGAGTGACCATTGAGGAACCGAAGCGCGGTACATTGATTCATAACGATTCGGTCGAAGTAACAAGATGGTGTGCAAATTTCAGTCACTGTCCAAGCAGATGGACTACAGATGCAACAACGTACATTGGGAGAGAGAGAAAAAAGATAACAATGGAGAAGGTGAACGTTCAAGATGGTTTAAAATATTCTTTGCAAATATTATATTCAACTTGTTTCTCCAGCAAAAATGTCAAATTTAAATTCATTTCACACATTAATCATTTATATATAGATAAAAAATTCAATATGTGAGCAAATTTTTGATTTGATTTTATATTTAATTTTGTGGGTGGGGTGGGTTTGATCATAAAATAATCCCACAGTGCGCTCAAGGAACCCACTTACTACTCTTGCAGGAGGCACCTGTGCACGGTGAGCAGCTTTGTCACCATCTAAGTCACTTTTCATAAAGGCAAGTGACGGATTTTCGCCCATTACAGTGTTGCAGAAGAAAGATTATCTGAACAGAAAGAGACTTATTGGCCTCAATATTATTATTATTTTATCGTCATTTTAACTATGGAACTCATGAACTTTAAACAGAAGTGAGAACTAAATAGCTGCTAATGAGACCAAGTTCGCACACTAAACATCGGACTACACAGACCAGAAAATGAAAATAAATGAAAAAAATGTGTGATTTTAGCCTTTCCTAGCGTCTCGTTATTTTGATATGTTCTTGAGTATTTAACTGGGTGACGTCGTCCTTGCTAACGGCTGAATACCCGAGAACATTTCAGAATGAGAAGATCTGATATGAACTTGACCTGGAACCAATACAGGAGTACAGTAGCAATTATTATAGGTAAGATAAATAAATAGATCAGTTCGTAATTACGAAATAACCTTTAACCTTATCAATATAGATGGACTCCAGTCATTACAGTACACACTGACGAGATAAAAACGAAGGGGCAGGTCCAAATGTAGTAAATAAGGTGCGTAGCTCAGGTAACAGACACAGCGTGGCACCTACTCAAGAAGTGGAAGGCTTGTCTTTCTCTTTATTGACACAATAATAAACATGAGCAACGTAAAGGCACTAATTTTTTTGTTATCTCCTCAGCCAGAAGTTACTCATTGCGTTATTATGTACTGTGCTCTTCGAGGATCAAGATCAACATCTAAAAACTCACCAATGACCCTGTACTCTTAACTCATTTTATGTATGAATCTTGAACTTGCGTTTGGTATGAATACTTGACTGTTGAAACGAACCGTAAATAGAAATATGTGTAACAAAAAAACTTCTGTGAACGGGTACAGGAAGGTATAGTATATACAGATTGTTATTTTTAGTATGTACTCGGATATGAAGAGATTGTTCCAATATAAAAATACTAGTAAACAGAACGAGATAATGGGCTAGCAAAACGGGATAAAATGGGTTTAAAATTGGAACCTGTTTCAGATACAGCCATTTCTTCACGTAGTTCTAACAAAGGTACCTTTTACATCAACATAAAGATTGAATATTAATTTGTTGCACAATTACAAACAAATTTCGACTGATTTTCACTCATGTTCTCCAGATTTATGAATCACAGAAAAACGATGCTGAACTGTTCTACCAGGAAGCGCACCGCGCCTCAGATAGAAAAAAGAGCTTTGTTCCTTAATGACTTTATCGAGA
The DNA here is from genome assembly GCF_023898315.1 of Schistocerca nitens. Classification (NCBI taxonomy): domain Eukaryota; kingdom Metazoa; phylum Arthropoda; class Insecta; order Orthoptera; family Acrididae; genus Schistocerca; species Schistocerca nitens. Next base: position 461,834,454 of record NC_064614.1, on the reverse strand, counting down.
TTTCGCCGGCCACCAAATCCATTGATCTACTAACGGCTGGCTCGTTGCCAGCAGTTAATAGGATTGTATTGAGTTATTGGTTCCCAGTCCGATGCTGCGGTTTTCATTGCTAACCTGTGGCTTCTCTCTTTTTCAGTAGGGCAGGAGATCACAGTTCGTATTATCCACACTCTGCAACCACAAGTATCTTTGACAAACCATGCACCGTGAAAATGTTTCCGACATTAGTCTTCAGGACACTGTCCATGATACGAAAGATGACAAGAAGCGTCATCATCCATCAGCACTTTGTAGAAAGCTTAGCTTCTTTCACGACACAGAATGAGGCACTTGCTTAATGAGGCACTTGCTTTTTGTACATATGTATTCCAGAATGTGCCTTCCCTATAGTTTTTACCCTCTACAGCCCCGTAAAGTACCACAAAAGTCATTCTTTTATGTTTTAATGCCAGTGCTACCCTCCTTCTTGTCAATATTTTCCACATGTTTTCCTCCTTGTCAATTTTATAGAGAATTTCATTTCTCATTTTATCAGTCGATTTGATTTTCAACCTGCTTTAAAGCGCCATATCTGAGACGCTTCGATCCTCTTCTTTTCCGGGTTTCCCACTGTTCAAATGTTTCAAATGGCTCTGAGCACTATGGGACTTAACATCTGAGGTCATCAGTCCCCTAGAAATTAGAACTACTTAAACCAAACTAACCTAAGGACATCACACACATCCATGCCAGAAACAGGATTCAAACCTGCGAGCGTAGAGGTCGTACGGTTCCAGACTGACGCGCCTAGAACCGCTCGGCCACATCGGCCGGCTTTCCCACCTCCAAACATGTATTCTCAAATTTTTTTTCTCAAGTGAAGATTATTGTGTGGGGTAAGATTGGAGCGTGAGAGATGGAGAATTGAGTGTGCTGGGTATTTTACTGGACATTGTTCCAAGTTACCATTATTAGTAAACGTAGCTTCACCATATAACACTTTTGCAGTCACTACCAAATTTGATAGGCATTTGCATTTAGGTCACATTGAAGAATAACTTTAACAACTCTTTCGCCTTACCAATCACAAAAGATGTCTTCGACATATATTAAAATTGACATAAAAACATACCAAATTATTTTACCGATATTAAACCTTTCTCATAGCCCTGGTACAACAAGCATTCTAAACTTTAACACAGCCGAACAATACATAAACAAACACGTGCTGGCGATCAAATTAAACTTTGAATCATGGTGGCTCTAAGTATACACGATACCATCTATACACACCAGCCACCCTAGACGTCGCACGAAATATTTCAAAACAAGGGGGAAGGGGGCTCCTTCCATAACTCAAATATTAGAGTTCCTTACATCACTGAAAGACATATGAAGAAAAGGGAATCCAAGATAATTTTAATTAAAATAGGGGATGGACGAGGAAAATCTTGTTGTCGTAAAGAAACCCCACACTCGTGCTAGATAACACATATACACTCCTGGAAATGGAAAAAAGAACACATTGACACCGGTGTGTCAGACCCACCATACTTGCTCCGGACACTGCGAGAGGGCTGTACAAGCAATGATCACACGCACGGCACAGCGGACACACCAGGAACCGCGGTGTTGGCCGTCGAATGGCGTTAGCTGCGCAGCATTTGTGCACCGCCGCCGTCAGTGTCAGCCAGTTTGCCGTGGCATACGGAGCTCCATCGCAGTCTTTAACACTGGTAGCATGCCGCGACAGCTTGGACGTGAACCGTATGTGCAGTTGACGGACTTTGAGCGAGGGCGTATAGTGGGCATGCGGGAGGCCGGGTGGACGTACCGCCGAATTGCTCAACACGTGGGGCGTGAGGTCTCCACAGTACATCGATGTTGTCGCCAGTGGTCGGCGGAAGGTGCACGTGTCCGTCGACCTGGGACCGGACCGCAGCGACGCACGGATGCACGCCAAGACCGTAGGATCCTACGCAGTGCCGTAGGGGACCGCACCGCCACTTCCCAGCAAATTAGGGACACTGTTGCTCCTGGGGTATCGGCGAGGACCATTCGCAACCGTCTCCATGAAGCTGGGCTACGGTCCCGCACACCGTTAGGCCGTCTTCCGCTCACGCCCCAACATCGTGCAGCCCGCCTCCAGTGGTGTCGCGACAGGCGTGAATGGAGGGACGAATGGAGACTTGTCGTCTTCAGCGATGAGAGTCGCTTCTGCCTTGGTGCCAATGATGGTCGTATGCGTGTTTTGCGCCGTGCAGGTGAGCGCCACAATCAGGACTGCATACGACCGAGACACACAGGGCCAACACCCGGCATCATGGTGTGGGGAGCGATCTCCTACACTGGCCGTACACCACTGGTGATCGTCGAGGGGACACTGAATAGTGCACGGTACATCCAAACCGTCATCGAACCCATCGTTCTACCATTCCTAGACCGGCAAGGGAACTTGCTGTTCCAACAGGACAATGCACGTCCGCATGTATCCCGTGCCACCCAACGTGCTCTAGAAGGTGTAAGTCAACTACCCTGGCCAGCAAGATCTCCGGATCTGTCCCCCATTGAGCATGTTTGGGACTGGATGAAGCGTCGTCTCACGCGGTCTGCACGTCCAGCACGAACGCTGGTCCAACTGAGGCGCCAGGTGGAAATGGCATGGCAAGCCGTTCCACAGGACTACATCCAGCATCTCTACGATCGTCTCCATGGGAGAACAGCAGCCTGCATTGCTGCGAAAAGTGGATATACACTGTACTAGTGCCGACATTGTGCATGCTCTGTTGCCTGTGTCTATGTGCCTGTGGTTCTGTCAGTGTGATCATGTGATGTATCTGACCCCAGGAATGTGTCAATAAAGTTTCCCCTTCCTGGGACAATGAATTCACGGTGTTCTTATTTCAATTTCCAGGAGTGTAGTTTGAGATACGACTCCGCGGTTGAAGGAAACACTAACACGATGCAATACTTCACCAAACATGACCAAAAGGATACCACCGACAAGGACAGCGCCTTAATAGATGTCAAGACAGTTTAAAACAGCCACTTGTACACTGACGAAGTTCAAAATGTTTCAAATGGCTCTGAGCACTATGGGACTTAACTTCTGAGGTCATCAGTCCACTAGAACTTAGAACTACTTAAACCTAACTAATCTAAGGACATCACACACATCCATGCCCGAGGCAGGATTCGAACCTGCGACCGAAGCGGTCGCACGGTTCCACACTGTAGAGCCTAGAACCGCTTGGCCACTCCGGCCGGCCACTGACGTAGTACAATACCTCTCAAGCAACGTCACTGAAACCTGAACAATGACTGCCACACAACGTCGATTAAACATAATTTACTCATACTCTTGGTACGCATCACACTGCTGTTCCGATATGTAGCAGTCAAGAGGAAAACACGAATGGCTCCACCAGAAGAGATGTTCACTGAACCACAGCAAACATACCATGACTTTACTCTGGCTACCACTGGTATTCTGGCTACTTGTTCTCATCCGTCAGCAGCCGAAAACCATGGTAGTATGTGCCTGTCACTTCTGCATCCATCCGAACGTGCCATGTACAGCATGAACCAGCGTATCGTACTTCGGACACGGCAGCGACAAGATGGTTTGTACTCGTTGCTCGCACCTCAGTAGCATCTGTCCGGGCATCGTATTCTGCACACGCCAGCGAAAAAGGGCAGGTACGCAGCCTGCATTCATTTCCGGTGCCTGCATAGTATCCGTCCGGACGCTTTAAAACATACACGGCGGAGAGCAAATGATACGCAGATGGCCTGCACCCACCGTCAGAGGCTCGGCACCGCCGAAGTCGCCAAACGGTCGCACTTATGTGATTCTGTGTATATTAATAGCAATGCCTCTGTTATTAAGAAGTATGATGCCATTACAAGATGCTACTCCAGGCGGGTATAAAATGAATGTGCGCAACGGAAAATGAAGATTTGGCCATGTCTGACAACCCCCTGAAGCAGATCATAAGATCTCTTAGTGGTGATATTATCTCCTCCTTCTTGCTCTTTAACATATAAGTTACATCAATATAAATGAATAATTAAGAGAACTAGTAACTACAAATGATTAATGCTGTTTATGCTTATACATTTATTGTGGATTAAAACCCCTTTATATATTACAAATGTTTCTGTATCAATGTTCAATGGACTTAAAGATACAAATGGATTTCCTAACTAATATGATCGATCAATTCCCCAAATGTGCCCTTTTTTATGGCTACGCGATCTAAAATAATTAATGCGAGATGACTGACATCACCTACTTACCAAACGCTAGAAGACACTACTTTTAAAGATGATCTACAGTGTTGTGCAACCTCAGTGGAAATAAAATTTACGTGATCACACCTGTTTAGCTTTATAGCCCTCATAGCCGAAGCAATTAGCAATATCATCGTAAGTACTGTGTCCAGTGCATCGGAGTGATGGTTCTCGTACACGTCTGCGACGGAGGCGGCCGGAGTGGCGGAGCGGTTGTAGACGCCACAGTCTGGAACCGCGCGACCGCTACGGTCGCAGGTTCGAATCCTGCCTCGGGCATGGATGTGTGTGATGTCCTTAGGTTAGTTAGGTTTAAGTAATTCTAAGTTCTGGGGGACTGATGACCTCAGATGTTAAGTCCCATAGTGCTCAGAGCCATTTGAACCATTTTTTTGTCTGCGACGGCGGAAGAACTCCAGCCACAAAATATAAGAAAACCTCATTCAAACACTAGGACGTCTGAAGACGGTCCTCTGACTAGTATAATCTAGTACTGTCTTCTCCTCTCTATGTTCTACAGACGAGAAATCCGAACTCCCAGCCACGAGGACGGAGTTCAGATAACGTCTCAATGTGACTATAGGCAGAAGAAGTGCTCTCAATCACTGAACACTGCATACTCAATGACAACTCCCTACCCGGAGGCCAAGTCCAGAATCGTATAAGTTCGCAATAGTACAGTGCTTAATCGTTGTAACTATAAAAGCTCCTGAGAGCAATGACTGCCAGTCCATCTGTACCAGCAAAGCTGATACTGAGCGACCGTCAAACATGGGTGCTCAAAACGGAAGACCTCTTTCTCTCCACCGCTGGCTTCCCAGCAAAGCTAGTCTCTCCTCCCTCGTAACTGCAGAAGGCGAATCATATTCTCCACGGAATATTCTCCCTCTCTACAGATTCTTTCGAACGCCGACCAACCGCATTTTAGCCTTTTTTCGTCTAGGCCGAAAGTCTGCGAGGAAATACCTATCCCCGTTAATTAAGAATTCAGAGTAAATATCTTTGGAAATAACCCAGCCTGTGTGATTTCCAAAGTAACGCTTCCTTGTTCAGCTCCGCTGCTTCCAAGGTTTCAGAGTTTCCGGTTATCTTTCCTGCCTAGCTACAATACAGGCCAGGTGCTACTCTATCGTGCTTCAGGGCTCAGGTACTCTGACTGTCCGTCTTGGGCTGCTACCTGTTTTCAGCAGCAGCAACAAACCTGTACGGGATTTTCCACCCAGGGCTTGAGTTACACCTGCCTTTTCATTTCCACTGGAATTTCGACCTTTGCTAGTATAGGCAATCATCACCTTTCATACAATAAACATTAACAACTATCTACAAGGTGTATGTAAGAATGTCACTCTTCTTTAAATATTTAAATATACTACATACAACCTATCAAATAATACCTAATTCCAGTTGTAAATCACGGCAAAATATGTAGATGAGTGCTTGTAAGGTACGAAATTATAGCCACCTTGCACCATGTTCCTTTGGATATGCATGCCTATGTACTTCCTCGACGGGAATATACGTAACGTATGAGTGAAGGCTATGACATATGGACGACGACAGCTGATATCCGTAACTGAAAATACGTTTCTTGTACTCCGTATGCAGGCTGGATGCTCACCAAACGCAACCCAGTCGACAGAGTGCTGTCTTCCCCGTCCACAGGCAGACTGTGACGGAGCCTCTGCACTAGTTGACGGTGCTCCATTTCCTTCTCGGCCACAGATAACACTCCCACACAGCAGTTGCGGCAAGCTCGTTTGATATCAGTGGCAAAGACATTCCTAGAATCACTCGGCGTGAAATTATTAAACTTCTTTTTGGCAGGTGTACCCTCTTTGTCTGTGACACTCTGCCTCCTATATTCTCCTTGCTTCGTCCATATGTCATTTTGCTTACAAGGTAACAGTAATGCTTCACTCATCTAATTGGTCCCAAATTTGGCTACGATTATTGCTACAACACATAACTACTAGTAGCTGAATTTGCACTAGGAAACTAGTCAGACTTGCACGATAAAACAATGAAATTATATTGGTTAGATTTGTTCTACTTATTCGTGTTCTTCACGTTGCAATAGATTCTTTGAAACTAAACACATGTGTTACTTATCTACCATAATATGTTTATGTGAATGAAAATCGAAATAACGCTTGACACCTATTCGTGTTTCAGTAAACCTGAAAAACTTTTGAAGCGTTTCTCAGTAAAGGCTTCATGTACGCACATTTCTAATACTTCACACAGCTCGACACATGTCATATCCAAAGAATCTACCACGACTGACGGTCTGAGTAAATTTTGGAAAGTTCCTCTTGTTTTACTTGTATTAGACATATGTGTAAAACGTAATAAAACCCTCACAACAATGAAAGCGCTCTGTATTGAATAAAAATTTTTGTTGTTGCTTATCGGCAAAGTTAACTATGTTATTTTATCAAATGAGACAATAGGTTTCAGACATCTTCTCAAGTCTCAAAAAATAATGTATATCCGCAAACTGAGAAAATCTGAACCAAGGCCAGGATTCAACCCCGGGTCTCCTGCTCAGTAGGCAGAGGCGCGACGCACCACGCCACTCTAGCTCAGTAGCTTTGACAACTGTACGGACTATCCAGCACGCCCCCCTCCTCAGTGTTATAAATAACCAAATTATGCTAAGCTTAAATACGGTTTTGAGATTATCTGGTTACAAATCATTGGTTGTTTTATGTTTTAAGTTCTTCCAAGTACGGCTCCACAGCCCCCTTATCTAGAGAGTATTTTGAAATGGGTTTCGGGACAATGTTTGGGCTGAAACAAAAACTTTGGTACACTGTCTGTGCTAGGGTTGATCACACAAACACATGGTAGGTACCTGAAGCCGGCCGAAGTGGCCGTGCGGTTAAAGGCGCTGCAGTCTGGAACCGCAAGACCGCTACGGTCGCAGGTTCGAATCCTGCCTCGGGCATGGATGTTTGTGATGTCCTTAGGTTAGGTAGGTTTAACTAGTTCTAAGTTCTAGGGGACTAATGACCTCAGCAGTTGAGTCCCATAGTGCTCAGAGCCATAGGTACCTGAACTTAAAATAAACAAAATTGTCAGTGTCTTATATTACTCAGATAGCAATTGTTTATAAAATAAATGCTTATCACTATTTAAATAAACTCAAAACCAGACGTTATTGAAAAATAGATAGAGTTTGAAACTGTTGCTCCCGACCGTGACCCAACTCCAACTGTCCTAGCATCATGAATTAAGTTTTAATACAATCATTCTTTACTACTGAGATTCTCGTGTAGTCGAGTCGACTTAAGGAAATCCCTGACACCTTGGAGCGTTTTTGATAGATTTTAAATGCGAAGCGCAAACGGCTGTGGACGAAAACGTTAGCCGTCTACACAGCTATGCATAGGCGTTGTCACAGAGATGTTTACAAAATCGCCTTACAGACACTCGAAGCATCTGCTTTCAGCGTACGGAAACTGTCCGGGATCATGTTTTCAATCTGGCTACTGTACTTATACATTTGTAAATTATGCATATTTCTTTGCACGACTATTTCATAATTTCAAAAGTGTTTTCACGAGTCAATGGAAACGATATTTTTTCGATACTTCACTATAAACACAGTACATTTTTTTTTCCTTTCTAATAGAAAATTGACAAAATGAATACCCACGCAATGCCGGGTTTGTCACCGTGTAGAAAAATAAGCTTCAGAGATTCTGCCTGGGTAGAAAAGGCTAAAGTATTGGTGCCTCCATTAGAATCTGTATAGCCACACCTCTCATGCTTTACCGGAAAAGACTGTATAACGTTCCGTTCAATGTTTTATATATCATAATGAGCTATACTATAAATGCCAACTTGCAAAGATTCGACAGTCAGTATTGAGTAATCTGATGATTTACGACAACCCGTATTGCCATCCTGGCTAGGAAAAGAGAAGATTGTACCAATTACAGCGCTCCATATGCCAAGGGGATGGGGAAAGATCCTAATCTGTTGCTTCAGACTTTTCCTTTGATAGTGTGTCACGCTTACGCTCTCCCATCGTGCCGCTGTGATGTGCAGTGTCACTCTTGGAGCATATGCGGCTGTGAGCGCAATCTTTAGATCCTTTCATGCTCCTGTGTGCCGCTGCTGCACGGTTCCCATCCAAAGGAAGAGTTCGGCCAGCGATGCGTGCAGAGCAAGCAACGTATGTAGGAGAGATACAAGGGGCGGAAAAAATACGGAAACGCCACAAACACATTACCATGCCTAATCCGGTGTAGGAAGAGCGTTAGCACAAAAAACAGCTTCTTATCGTCTCGGAATGGATAAATACAGATCCCGTATGGTTTCGAAGGGAATCTTATACCATTCTTTCTGCAAAATAGTAAGTACTTCCGGTTTTGATGATGGACGTAGATAGCGATCACGCAAGCTTCTACCCAAAGCAGGACGCAAAGGCTCAATAGTATTCAAATCTATCGACATTGGTGGCCGGGGGATGTACGGAAATTCACACTCTTCATCTACATCTACATGGATACTCTGCAAATCACATTTAAGTGCCTGGCAGAGGGTGCTTGCCCACAAAACCAGTCTTGCAAGATGCAAGTTGTGTGAACATAGTCCCTATCGTCTTGAAAAACAGCATCAACGCTGAGGAACAAACATTGTACCATGGGATGGACCTGTTCAGTAAAAATGCCCATATAACCCTTAGATGTAACGCGATGTTGAGAGTGATCATGGTGCTCACGGAATATCACAATACGGCAGCCCAAATCAACACCGTAGCCACGCCTCGGCGTTAATTCGACAAAAACTTGGAAAAAGTGTGAAACAAGACGCACCCGACCAAGTGACATTCCTCCAGTGCTCCACAGCCCAAGTTCCGTGCGTTTGGCATCACGTTTTACAGTTACGGGCATATGCATATCTCAAAAGTGGTTTTGGATTACCAGATCGCTCTGCAGTTTCCAGATTACGCAGTTCCATTCGATGTTTTGGTGCTGAAAGAGTTCGCGAGTCCGACATTCAATTCTCCAGAGACTTTTGTAGCTGTCGTCTCTTAATGTTTCGTTACAATCATCTCCAGTGAACGTCCGTCGTCAGCAATCAACACACACTTCCATCTGCGTTTAGACATAGCGGACGATGTTTTGTCTTTTTCCACTATACGGTATAAATTTTCGATAGCGGTACGACGCCTCTTGGAACACCAAACACTTCTACTCCCTTGGTTTCGAAAACACCCACCATACGAGCACCAAAAATTTTCCCACGTTCGAATTCACTTGGCTCCGAGATAGTGCACTCTCAAATACAGAGGACACTATTCTGACCACGAATGAGACCTGCAACATATTGAGGACATTGTACAGGTGCCCTTCGTGACCAAGTACAACAGCGCAACATGCAGTTATGTTCAAACATGCATTTCTCGCTGTGTTTACATATTTTTGTTCACACCCTACCCCATAATTATCATGATTATCGCATGATAATGTATAGGGAATCAGTTTAAAGCTTTCTGTCCATGTACTAAATTGCCATTGTAACTGTTCATTAGGAACAAGTGTTGTTTTGCAAAAAAAAAAAAAAAAAAAAAAAAAGTTATGGGTTAGAGGTTTTCATTTAGCTAGTAATCTAATTTTGATAGTACTGACATTATGTTTAACACAGAGGACGCAAAGCGCGCATCCACTCAATTCTATGACACGTTAAATTGTGAAATATTAGCTTCGGAGCTTCCTTTAAAAAGATAATTTTTAAAGTTCAGCAAATAAACAGTACATAAATGCAACTTCTCAACTGCAATGACCCACTGTATTACTTCAAAATGGAAGAACCTGATACAATTGATACAGCTGATACAGTTACTACCCATCAGTAAATGAAATCCAGCAAGCAATAAAGAAATTAAAGACTAACAAGTCTGGTGGCAAAGACGAGATATACGCTGAGTTATTAAAGAATGGGGGCCCACAACTGGAATTAGAAATACAGGCGTTAATAGAAACAATTTGGAAGACAGAAACCATTCCTACATATTGGAAAACTCCAATTGCGTGCCCCATATTCAACAAGAATGATCCACTTGTTTGTGATAACTACAGAGGAATTGCCTTACTGGATGTCACCTACTAAATCTTATCGAGCTGCCTATTAAACAGGCTGATACCAATGACAGAAGAACTGATTGGGCACTACCAATGCGGTTTCCGCAGAAACAGATCCACACTAGATGACTTATTCACCCTAAGACAAGTAACTGAGAAGGGGTGGGAATTCATTGTAGATGTCCACATATTATTTGTAGATTTTAAAAACGCCCGTGATGGCATACAGCGACAGACACTCCTAAATATAATGAAGGAATTTAAAATACCATCAAAATTAATTAGATTAGTTAAAATGTGTATAGACGAAACTTTATGTCGCATGAAGACACCGGAAGGGGAAACTGAAGATTTTAAGGTGCACACTGGACTGAGACAAGGGGATGCCATCTATTTTATTTAACCTTGTCCTAGAGAAGATCGATAGAGAATTTTCTAAAACCAGTCCACAAGGGATCCAGCTACAGGATGTGAACATTACAAGACTTGCCTATGCAGATGATGTAGCACTAATAAGTAGTTCCAAAACAGAATTAATCAGAATGATGCCAAATTACTACAAAATTGCTGAGAAAATAGGATTACATGTTAATGCAGGAAAGACAGAATACCTGACCATAAGTAAGGAAGCCACAAAAGATGCACCTTTGACTGTAGATGGATTCAATTTCAAGACTGTTGACCACTTCAAGTACTTAGGAAGTCTTTTTAGTAATAACAACAGAAGAGATATAGAAATAGATGCCCGTTTAGCAACAGGAAACAAGACACTTTTTAGTTTCATCAAAATTCTAAGAAAAAGATCTTAGCAGTAAGTTCAAAATCCGCTAACAACAATCGACCATTATACCTGTGATGTTATATAGATGTAATATTTAGAAAGAAAGATGAAGAAAAACTGTTAATATTCGAAAGAAAAGTACTAAGGAAAATTTTTGGACCTGCATACGACGAAAAAAACATGGAATGGAGAATAAGAAGAAATGAAGAATTAAGAGGGCTGTACAAACACCGTAACATTGTCGAGTAGCACAAGAGGAGAAGGTTGAATTGGGGGGGACATATAGCAAGAATGGCATTCAGCAGAACAATAGATGGAACGAGAGGATGAGGAAGACCCAGAATTAGATGGCGAGATAACGTTCTGAAGGACACAACTAGGATGAACAGCAACAGCAACTGGACAAACAGTGCATTGGGCAGACAGAAGTGGAAGAGGCTCATAGAGCAGGCGTATGGTCGATAAGGCCCTTGCCACATGTAAAGTAAAGTAAAGTAAAGTAAGTAAATGCATTTTTATTCGTCTTTAAATTTCGACTATCAAACCTTTCGGAAATATTTATGAGTTGCATCTAGTGAGTCCACGACATCAGTATCCCTGGAGGACAAGAATATGGAATCAAACACTTCTTGTTATGCCCCTATGGAACGACCCACGTGATGAGTAACTAGTCTGTATAGACACTACGATTTTTGATTTAAGAGAGAAGGTATCAAGAAAAAGAGAAATGTTAACAGGAAATAACACATAATATGTAAAGCTATGACAGACGTGAAGGAGTAGCAACTTCAGATTTCAGAAATGGCCGTTCTGGTGCGTCGAATTAGAATTTTACAAATGTTAACCCAAATATAAAATTTTTCCGCAGGTTCGGATAAGTTTCGTTTGTTTCGTGGTCGACATTTGTAAAACTCTAATTCCTCTCTCTCAAATCCCACCCTATGGGGGGAGAGGGAGAGTTTTAGTTTTAGCGAATCAGACTTTACGAAGTAAATAAGTATTTTTTATTTATCTGTAACCATTTCCCACGCAAAAATGAGGACATGGATTTTCTTGAATTACAGCGCTAACTACCAAGAATCAAAACAAGTGTTTAAGACAAAATGTACGTAGAATCTGACTCTGCAATAAAAATATGGGGGTTTCCATTTGAAATTTTAAAGTTGCCTCCCGCCCCACTTACAGGGGGCTGAGGTTGCGGGCTAATTGTAGCACCAGCAGATGTCCCCCTAAAAAATAATCAACTTTGGATTCTACACATTTTTTCGTGTGAAGCTTATTTTTCGAGTTATTCTGACTTGTCAACTTAAAATTTACACCCTGTATATTTGAACATTTACGGAAAGCTCTCTCTCTGGTTTCTCTGATATTCAGTTAAATAGGGGTCGAAGACGATTTGCTTTTGGCCGTTATGACTCTCAGCGCCTCATTTGTATTCTAGACAAGTGACCTTGTTGGTAAATAGTACTACTTGAATTTAATTATTTCCTCAAACGGCAGTTTGTGTTTGGAGTTGGTTGTCTACCGTACAGGAATCGCTCTTCCTGTGGATTGTCAACATGAACTTTGTTGAATCTGTATTAAGCACTAACAGAAAAAAAAATTACGAGGAAAATCTAGCCGCAAAGGAACTAGGGCTTTCCAGACAAGTTTTGTCGTCTGAGAAAATGACGAAATCAAATAAGCGTGACTACAAGCGAAGATTTAACAAAGCAGTGTATAATAAGCGTAAGTCGTCATGTGGATGCAACGTACGAATGCACGATTTTCAGACCAGAAGTTAATTCGTTAGCTAAAATATGAATTAGGTATCTTGTAGATTTGTCCGAAAAAATAAAAAAACGTCCACTTTCACACAAATGCGAAACGAAGAGTAGCGAAAGTGTAAACATTATTTTGTTCTTGGCGTAAACTGTACTTCATTATGCACAGAACAACAAAAGTCCACAAAAACAATTCTTCCGTTTTTCAGACAAGTTATGCGTATTATTATTATTGTTATTATTATGTTTGCCCCTTGTAGCTGAGTGGTCAGCGCGACGGAATGTCATGCCTAACGGCCCCTGTTCGATTCCCGGCTGGGTCGGAGATTTTCTCCGCTCAGGGACTGGTTGTTGTGTTGTCCTTATCATCATCATTTCATCCCCATCGACACGCAAGTCGCCGAAGTGGCGTCAAATCGAAAGACTTGCACCAGGCAAACGGTCTACCCGACGGGAGACTCTACCAAAAAAATGGTTCAAATGGCTCTGAGCACTATGGGACTCAACATCTTAGGTCATAAGTCCCCTAGAACTTAGAACTACTTAAACCTAACTAACCTAAGGACATCACACACACCCATGCCCGAGGCAGGATTCGAACCTGCGACCGTAGCAGTCCCGCGGTTCCGGACTGCAGCGCCAGAACCGCACGGCCACCGCGGCCGGCGAGACTCTAACCATACGGCATTTCCATTTCCATAATTATTATTGACAGCAGCTGAAGTTGTATAAATATGTTCATGAGCATAACTGTTATACAGAAGATGCTATTAATTTCGTACTCTCATATTTATCTGAATTTAAAAATTTTTTGAACACCCAGAATGTATATTACGAGCCGCTAGTGCTTCTTTTAGTTTTCATTTTTCTGTCTCAGTCACTCTCCTGATTTGTAGTTGCAAATTCTTGAAGGAAATAAGTGTCCTGCGTGACCTGCTTTTTATTTCCATTTCATTTTTATTTTGCGCACGTCGACGTTTCGGCCGAGTAGCCAAACGTAGGCTGCACAGAGATCAGTGCTATCGGACAGTAGTAAATGATGCAACTGTATGATGCCGTATGAACTGTACCGAATAGAATGGCTATAGCTTTCAAGCTTGTTACGTGAGAACGGTCGCACAGTCGAAACGTCACGGTATGAAAAATAAAAATGAAATGGAAATAAATAGCAGCCCATGCATGAAACTGATTTCTTTCAAGAAAATTCTCATTTTTATTTTTATCTTCATTTTATCTAAACTTTGCTTTTTCTCCTCATCTCCAATCTCTTCCTTCACTCACAATGCTGCAGAACGCACAGCGTAAAACCTCCCCGAACAGTTAGTGCAACAACGGTCTTTTGTTTTGTAGCTGTTATTGACCATATTGCACGTTAGTTTCAATACTGAATATAAGACATTTCCAGTGTGTGATACAATGAATGTTGTGGTAAAATATAAGCAGTGTGTGATTAGATGCAAGAGAGGACTTTAGAAACTCAATCTTGAGAAGAAAAACAAGTAAATAAGCCAGAGTGAATTTTAAACAGAAATAAAGATCTTCAATTTCAATGAATGGTTGTTAGTCACGTCTGATTCTCTTCAGTGAAGCAGGAAATTAATTATCTATCGCTGCAGCACCCGTAGATGTGTATGCGGATTTATCTTGACCCCGGGGTGAGTACACAGTTGATGAGCTCATCTGCTTTGCTAATTAGCTCTTCGGAGATTATCGGCTTATTGTACGGTACTTCGCTGCGTAATACCGCGGCCGTTTCTTGCTGGCGCTAAGCCTGTTTACCTAGGAACTACGTTCTTGCTCGGCAACAGAACTTCTCAGAACGGAACAGAAATTGGTAGATACTCGTAACAAAATCTGTCGGACAAATAAGCATTTGAAAATTCTTTTTCAAGCGGAAATAAACAAAAACTAATTATGTACAACAATATGAGTAAGGTAAATAGTATATTACGATTAAGCTACGAAAAAACGAAGATTGTGAAAGAAGACCGTGCAAGTAAGTCAAACCACGCCCTTCTAACGTCGACAGGATGTAAAAAGCAGTACGCTACTAGAATGAGACTTCAAAGCTTTTGCGGATACTGCTACATGTGTAACAAAAGAATCTAAAGTTGATTAACGGAATGGGAGCTCGGTGAACCGATGATTCACAGTTAGATGCAAACCTAACTGTAGTTTATAGCAGATGCTAGCAACAAAAATAGTAGAGCTGGTTTACGAAGTATTTCTCAAGCACACGATAATTGTAGCCATATAATGTGACAGACATTCTGTATTAAGGTGATGCGATACCGAGTGATTTATTTAGGTGGTTCACTGTACTTGTGGAAATCGTGGCCGAGAATGGAAGAAGAATGCTAGGAGAATTGGAAAAATGTGCTTAACTCACTTTTGGTAGTACTGAAAGAACTGTTCAGGGACCATCAGAAATAAAATATATTATGTTAATGCTATATGAATTGGTTTGTAAATGTTAAGGTTTTCTATGTAACGAAATAAAAAATATAGAGTTATTCTGAAGACAGAGACGAATATGGTAATTTGGTATGGTCTGCCACTTCGGAATAAATATGTATTGGAAGAAAATGGTCAAGCGAAACTGTGATGAAAACTGCAATTAAAAAATATTCGTCTTTGAACCTGCATTAAATTAGCACAACTGCTAAACACTTTCAGTCCGTAACCAGAAGAAGGTGAATTAAACGGATGAAGAAATGGAGGGGCTAATCATTGTTCCAGCTGGTTTATTCAAAAGAAACTATTGGTGAAAAGTAAAGGATCCAGCAGCTTAACATTAATGAAATAGAAACCTCATAGTTGAGTATAAAAAGTGTTTACGGGCTTTAGTAATACATGTAAGCAATTTGAAGATGGTTCAAAACAACTACGGCACAGGGATACATGAAACTTAAAGATTAAGTCAAGTTATCTGAGATATAAATCATCAGTGATTACAAGTACTGGAAGCAGTGTAGTGGAAAAAAGACCGGAGAGATGTACCCTACTGCAATCAAAAACGCTCTGAAAGAAATAACTGGATCACAAAACGAACGAACTTAATGGGTAAGTAAATCTGTAGGACGTTAAATCCATTTGTATGACATGGTGAAGGAACTCTATAATGAGAAGCAAATCAGACCTCCTACAACTGAAAAATGGGCTTTGTCTATAGTCGACCTACGATATACAAAGAAAATATTGAACTCAATCGTTTAAAGTAGAATTATGCTTGTAAATGAAGAAGAAGAAAGCTGGGATCATTTGAAGTTTGATCTTTCTGAGGAAGGGTAAAACATTAATTAAAAAAAGAAAACGACAAATGTAATCAGAACCGAACAAGAAATGTCTTCAAATGAGTAAAAGGATGGCGTTTGATGCTAATAAGGCTTATGAAGAATAAAAATATTATGCAAACAGATAGGAACGTATACACTATCTAAGGATGAAGCTTGATTTAATGTCTTCAGAGAAAAGGACCAATTAAAAAAAACAGATAATTCAATCATAATTTAATAAACAGTACGGATACTCAGCTACTCAGCTACTTGGAGTATAAGACAAATAAAAATGAAATTTTCCTTAGAAAGCAGCTGTTTTGAAGATATATCATCCGTGGCAAGAAGCAGCAAGAAACCATAGAGTCTCCAGAATGAGATTTTCACTCTGCAGCGGAGTGTGCGCTGATATGAAACTTCCAGTTTTAATCTGCCAGGAAGTTTTAACCATAGAGTCGTTCGGTTTTTTCAGTCACTAGTAATGAAGCATGTGATGTAACATTTTACTAAACTGGCGAGAGCTGAATCTCGCCTATGGACAGACGTACTTATCGCTAGCTCAACGATGGCGTTATGTAGTCTAAATGTCGTCTACAATGCCCGGAACAAGTGGTTTTTTGCTAACCACAACTTCATAGTTCGTGGCACGAATTCCCAGTGACGTTGACTATCACTGCCATAGGACGAGAGTCTCGTACTATTTTTGCAGAGGGTAGTCTGCTGTAAGGCCACACCTCTTGTATCGAACGTCGCACAGGAGACGTCGACACTGCCTGGTTTCCAGTCGCAGCCTCATTTGTCCAGTATTGGCCTCAGCGCCGACAGGTAATCGCGGGGTGTATGCGTACCATGTTATTCAGTATGTCCGTGCTCTCGTTGCAGAACTATTGATTATATGGCCAGCGCATTTGCGTCGAAATGACGGTCATGTGCTTCAGCTAGATTACTATTGATTTCAGCCGAGAGAGGTCCCTCGAGCCCACTCAGAGCGAACACTAAACCACCCTCTGTACTTTGTAAATATACTCCTCCATACTTGTGCGACATGCACTATACAGTTTTGCTTCCAAAGTGGCTTACCTTAATCAGACAAAAGATCTGGCTTCAACTGCCAGAGACTGTGGTCACGTGTGTGAGTTGCGTTTGTGTGCGTGTGTGTATGTATGTTGTCTATTTTCGGTGAAGGCTTTGTTGGCCGAAAGCTCACTTTCTGACAGTTTTTTGTTGTGCCTATCTGCAATTTAGCATCTACGCTATATTGTGAGTAGCAACTATACTTTTGATATTAAAGCTACAGTCCACCCTGCATTTTCCATTGTTTGATATATCGTAAATGGCACTGCACTTAAAAAACAGTATACACTGACCATTCACCTGTCAAAAGCCTGAGTAAATACCTTTCGCAGCGCGGATTGCTGCGAGATGAGAAGGAACAGAGTCAGTGAGGTTTTCGAAGGTACTGACAGGGATATGAAGCCAAGCCAACGGCAGGCCAGCTGCGCTAGGTTCCTCCGTCGAGGATCCATGGCGCGAACAGCCTGGTGGAGGTGGTCGCACGGCTTCTCGGCTGGGTTTTGTGGCCAGGGAAGTACGGTAAACTCGTCCTGGTGCTCTTCTAACCATGCACCACCACTGCAAGCTGTGTGACACGTTGCATTGTCCTGCTGGTAGATGCCATCGTCCCGAGGAGAAACAAACTACATATAGGGGTGGTTCGCACGGATAAATGCGTACTTGTGTTGATCCGTTATCCCTTACAGAACAACAAGGTCACCCAGGCAACGCCACGAAAACATTCCTCAGATCGTAACGTTTCCTCCTCTGGAACGGATCCCTTTACTTTCAAATGTTTCACGGAGCACACACTAACGGCCATGTGGTCGATAGAGCATAAAACGTGATTCATCTGAAAAGGCCACCTGTCGCAGCTCATGGATATTCAGTTGCGGTGCTGGCGTACAGATTCCAGGATTCGTCACGAACAGCAGTCAGCATGGGTGCTTGAACCAGGTGCCTGCTGCGGAGGCCCGTATGCAGCAACGTTCGCTGAACAGTCGTTGAGGAGATACTGCTGAAAGCGATTTGGTTCGTCTGGTCGGTTAGTTAGTCAACAACTGCACGTCTATTCGCCCGTATACATCTCCGCAGCCGTTGTTGGCCACGGTCATCTGTGGTCCGTGGAGCACCACAGTTACTTTGGCGCTGGTTTCGGATAGCACCATTTTGCTATGCCCGGCGACACACTACCAGTTTACGGACTTGGTCGTTTGGGAAATGCCTCCACCTTTGTCACGAAAGCCAGAGTGATCATATTCTTTTGAAATTCTGATAAATGTTTTCGTATTATGACAACGAATGCACAGTACCATACCCCCCCCCCCCCCCCCGCCCACCGTCACCCTCTTCGCCTGCCACCAACACGCTTTATATATCCTCCAATACTATCGCTACTACCTACCGTTTGTGTGTTATTGCATGTTGACGAACATAGGCGGTGGTCACATTAATGTAACTGGACCGTGTATACGTTGTACGTGATAGAAGAAGTTGCCAGATGCCACATAACACGTGATACTTTCAGGAAATTAAATGTTGCAATGTTGCAGTTTATAAGTGCAGATATTTCGTGGAGACCGAAAAATTGGACCCAGAAGATTGCTTAAGACTGAGGAGGTACTAATAATCAAGAGCTTCCTTCATTGTGGCCGAGTAATCCTTATATGCGTAGATCAGATTAGTATAGTATAAATTACGTCAGGAAATAATATGATTACCTATTGTAACTACACAACATTTAAGATGACAGATGTTTATGAGTTCCATTCGAAGTGACTTCCATATTGCGAAGCAATTTTAAATCCCGATATAGTCTACGGAAGAGGGCCGTGAACAAAAAGACAAGACATCCGAGGGGCTCTCGGGCGTACATTGGGATTTAGCATTGGCGACGTAGAAGGCCGCACTGTACGTAGATCGTTTGCTGATGAAGGTATGTGTCCACGAAGCGAGACATCTACGGTTGATCGTTGTTGCCTTGTATCAGCAACTATATCTGTTACCCGCAAGCCACCATACGCGAATGTGCTTAGGAAGAACGAGCCCCGGAAATACTCCATATCAACTTTCATTTCTCCTACTTTCTCGTCGTAATCTGGGAGGAATAATGTTACCTAGTCTTCTTGGAGCGCTCGCTTTCGGAATTTCAACAATAAACGCAAACCCCTCTTGTGGCGTCTGCCACTGTAGTTTGTGCAGAATCTCCATAATATTCTCGCACTTACTAAACGAAGACGTGAAAAAACGTGCCGATTCTCGTTGAATCTCTCTTTCCCCAGTTAATCCACCTTGGTAAGGGTCCCATACTGATGATAAAAACTCAAAAATCAGTCAGACGAGAGTTTTTTGAGCTTTTTTCTTTCGTGGATGGACTGTATTTCTGTAAAATTATTCCAAAGCATCTCAGACGTCTTTTTCTACAGCTGGTCTTCTGTGGTCATTTAGGTCGCACCGGACGCATTATTCTTAGACATTTTAGAATAGTTACTGTTTCCAGCGAGTCATCATCGATAGTGTAATCGAATAGCAATTGATCCCTTCGCCTATTTACGCTCAATTCATTACATTTATTTACGATCAGGGAGAACTAACAACCCGTATCGTCGATCCTCTGCACGTCTTACTAACTTATGCAAGAGCCTTCTGGCGTTGCAGCCTTACTACAGGCTGTGGCATCGTCAGTGATCAGTGTAACAGATCATGTAATATACACAGTAACTTTCCTGTTACACTTCCTGAAGCCACTTTCACTTTTGTCACTTTCAGCGCGTTCAGCTCGACGAGTTCAGTTCTATCTGCTAGGACGTCCATAGTCTAGCAGCAAATCTCGTCCAGTATTCGTTCTCTAAACGACAATGTGGATCTGCATCGAATGCCTTCCGTGTGGGTATTGTGAAGTCATAACGTACGAGGTGTGGCTAGAAAAAAACCGGACTAGTACTGGTGAAACAATAAAACGAATGCAATAAGGCTGAAAGTCGCGTGGCCTGTCACGTGACTCTCGCTCCGCCTACTGCTCGAGTTTCATCTGCCTCCTGCACTCAGTCTGCCCGTGGTGTCTGTTTTAAGTAGTTGACGTTTTGTCTGTGCGTCGGAAAATGTTGAGTGTACAGAAAGAACAGTGTGTTAACATCAAATTTTGTTTCAAACTAGGAAAATCTGCAAGTGAAACGTTTGTAATGTTACAACAAGTGTACGGCGATGATTGTTTATCGCGAACACAAGTGTTTGAGTGGTTTAAACGATTTAAAGATGGCCGCGAAGACACCAGTGATGACACTCGCACTGGCAGACCATTGTCAGCAAAAACTGATGCAAACATTGAAAAAATCGGTAAACTTGTTCGACACTTTTCTTGTCAACTCCTGTTAACTCAGACACTGCTCTGATTGTTAAACGGCGATCTTGTCGAACAAGTTTACCGATTTTTTCAATGTTTGCATCAGTTTTTGCTGACAATGGTCTGCCAGTGCGAGTGTCATCACTTGTGTCTTCGCGGCCATCTTTAAATCGTTTAAACCACTCAAACACTTGTGTTCGCGATAAACAATCATCGCCGTACACTTGTTGTAACATTACAAACGTTTCACTTGCAGATTTTCCTAGTTTGAAACAAAATTTGATGTTAACACACTGTTCTTTCTGTACACTCAACATTTTCCGACGCACAGACAAAACGTCAACTACTTAAAACAGACGCCACGGGCAGACTGAGTGCAGGAGGCAGATGAAACTCGAGCAGTAGGCGGAGCGAGAGTCACGTGACAGGCCACGTGACTTTCAGCCATATTGCATTCGTTTTATTGTTTCACCAGTACTAGTCCGGTTTTTTTCTAGCCACACCTCGTATTTCAGCAGACAGAGGACCCACATTACCATAATATAGCTCTCAGTGACACTCGCAGAATCATAACAGTTACTTGTAATCCACTACAGTCGAATGGCTTTATCACCTCCTGCTCGAACAGAAATAGCTGCGGATGAGGAAGGAAAGAAAGTGGATTAGGAAAGAACGTGTGCTCTGTATGGGCACGAAGCGCAACGCTCGAAAACTGAAGCCAAGAAGGTGTATCCTAAGAACCGTTGACGGCACTTAAAACCACTCCTGAAAAAGCTAGGTTGCGGCTATGGAGGGCTACGGCCTAATTTCCCCCTGGCTGGAAATTAGTTTCAGAATCTCTTCCTCCTGGCTATGATAAGAAATGTTTGATTGGAAATCGCTGAATAAAATGAGATGTGGAGTTGGCAGATCGAAGATCAGTTTGTGAAGATGGGCTACGTTGATCAAGATGATATTCAGTGTAATTGTGGGGAAGAGCAGACTGTTCATCACGCGCTTCAGTGCCGACTGCGTCCAGTTTCCTGCAGGAGGGAGGAGGGGAGGAGAGTAGTGTTTAACGTCCCGTCGACAACGAGGTCATTAGAGACGGAGCGCAAGCTCGGGTGAGGGAAGGATGGGGAAGGAAATCGGCCGTGCCCTTTCGAAGGAACCATCCCGGCATTTGCCTGAAGCGATTTAGGCAAATCACGGAAAACCTAAATCAGGATGGCCGGAGACGAGATTGAACCGTCGTCTTCCCGAATGCGAGTCCAGTGTGCTAACCACTGCGCCACCTTGCTCGCTAGTTTCCTGCAAGGAATAGAATCGGGAGCGACCACGTTTTGGGGAAAAGTAGTATAGCCTTAACTATGTATAAAATATGTAGGTTTCTGATACGAGAATCTAGTACACTACTAAGACAAGAAAGCCTGTGTGTCCACCTAGTGCGGCTCCTCGCCCCTCATCTTCATACACACACTTGCTGAACTAGGTTTTACCTACAGATCTTTTACTTCCTGGTAACAACTTGTACAGATGGAATAGTCGCAATAGACTGTGGCACAACGGGTCATCAACTTGCACTTGGGTTGCCCTTCAGAGGAGCTCATTTACTTCAAACGGATCTCCATTGAATTGCAGCTCAAGTGTAAATTGATGTTCCCTTGTGCCATAGTCGGTCATAGCTTTTTCCATCTGCACAAGCTGCTACCAGCACATAAAATGACTGTTGTTAGTAACCGTAATATCTGCAGATAATTTAGTGTATTGGAACACGTAATAACTTACGTTAATGAAGTAGTGGCAAATAAGGATCCCCTAAGTCATGTAACTGAGCAATCGTTATGAACAACTTTGGGAAGAGTAGTCAGTACAGTTATAATCTTTTACACCTCAGACGGATATATACTCTGCCCAAACCTTGTGTGAAGACAGGACTCGAACAAATATACCTTATTTTCTAGAGCAGCGGCGCGGGGTAGCCGCGTGGGCTTGGGCGCCTTGTCACGGTGCGTGCGGCTCCCCCCATCGGAGGTTCGAGTCCTCCCACGGGCATGGGTGTGTGTTGTCCATATCGTAAGTTAGTTTAAGTTAGATTAAGTAGTGTGTAGGGTCAGGGAGCGATGACCTCAGCAGTTCGGTCCTATAAAACCTTACCACAAACTTCCAAAGTTTTCTAGAGCAGTCCTTATCAACTGACACATCCAAGAACTTCTCAAGGCCTGCCTGAAAGCTTAGTCACTGCCGTTCGGAAGCTGCTTCGTTTAAAAAAACAAAATTCAGCCGAATAACCCAAGCAGTACTGCAATCCACATAATCAGCAGACCAATATGACAAACAGTCTGAGTTAAATTAGCCGTTTTCTGGGAACTGTTGAGAATGGAGCATAATGTTGTTGTTCAAAAATGGCTCTGAGCACTATGGGACTCAACTGCTGTGGTCATTAGTCCCCTAGAACTTAGAACTACTTAAACCTAACTAACCTAAGGACATCACACACATCCATGCCCGAGGCAGGATTCGAACCTGCGACCGTTGCAGTCGCACGGTTCCTGACTGCGCGCCTAAATGTTGTTGTTGTTGTTGTGGTCTTCAGTCCTGAGATTGGTTTGATGCAGCTCTCCATGCTACTCTATCCTGTGCAAGCTTTTTCATCTCCCAGTACCTACTGCAACCTACATCCTTCTGAATCTGCTTAGTGTATTCATCTCTTGGTCTCCCTCTACGATTTTTACCCTCCACGCTGCCCTCCAATACTAAATTGGTGATCCCTTGATGCCTCAGAACATGTCCTACCAACCGATCCCTTCTTCTGGTCAAGTTGTGCCACAAACTTCTCTTCTCCCCAATCCTATTCAATACTTCCTCATTAGTTATGTGATCTACCCATCTAATCTTCAGCATTCTTCTGTAGCACCACATTTCGAAAGCTTCTATTCTCTTCTTGTCCAAACTATTTGATGTGTCGGCAGCTGGGCCAACACCTTGTAGAATAAAGTGGCTGAAAGTGCACGCTAAACTAACGCAGACGGGCGTGAAGTACTGGAACATGAGACTGATTAATGAATAAGAAGAAAAGTCTGGAATAATATACTTAACTTTATTCTCTTGTTGGAATACATCTCTTGAATAGTAGTAAGCTATAAGCACTGATACAAATGGCGCCTTGCTAGGTAGTAGCTATGGAATAAGCTGAAGGCTATTCTATCAGTCTCTCGGCAAATGAGAGGAAGACTTGGTAGGTCTGGTCGCAAGCTATGTCGTCCATACAACTGGGGCGAGGTCTAGTCCGTGTATTGTGACCTGCCATGTGGTGGCGCTAGGATTGCGATTACACAGTGGCGACACGCGGGTCCGACATGTACTACAGGACCGCGGCCGATTTAAGTTACCACCTAGCAAGTGTGGTGTCTAGCGGTGACACCACACTATTTACCGTCCATGTTTCACTTCCATACATGGCTACACTCCATACAAATACCTTCAGAAATGACTTCCTGACACTTAAATCTATACTCGATGTTAACAAATTTCTCTTCTTCAGAAACGCTTTCCTTGCCATTGCCAGTCTACATTTTATATCCTCTCTACTTCGACCATCATCAGTTATTTTGCTCCCCAAATAGCAAAACTCCTTTACTACTTTAAGTGTCTCATTTCCTAATCTAATACCCTCAATATCACCCGACTTAATTCGACTAAATTCCATTATCCTCGTTTTGCTTTTGTTGATGTTCATCTTATATCCTCCTTTCAAGACACTGTCCATTCCATTCAACTGCTCTTCCAAGTCCTTTGCTGTCTCTGACACAATTACAATGTCATCGGCGAACCTCAAAGTTTTTATTTCTTCTCCATGGATTTTAATACCTACTCCGAATTTTTCTTTTGTTTCCTTTACTGCTTACTCAATATACAGATTGAATAACATCGGAGAGAGGCTACAACCCTGTCTCACTCCCGTCCCAACCGCTGCTTCCCTTTCATGTCCCTCGACTCTTATAACTGCCACCTGGATTCTGTACAAATTGTAAATAGCCTTTCGCTCCCTGTATTTTCCCCCTGCCACCTTTAGAATTTGAAAGAGAGTATTCCAGTCAACATTGTCAAAAGCTTTCTCTAAGTCTACAAATGCTAGAAACGTAGGTTTGCCTTTCCTTAATCTTTCTTCTAAGATAAGTCGTAAGGTCAGTATTGCCTCACGTGGAGCATAAGACCTTAAGCAAATAGGGATGAAAGTTAGAGCAAGAAGAAAGAGAAATGCCAATAAAATGGACTTCATGCCACAGATTCGGTATATTAGAAGTTACAAATTATTAGAGTCACAGAACTGTACATAAACAATCCAAATAAACAATGCAACATGCAAAAAGAATGTTTTGAACGGATGTAACCTCAGAGAATGGGAAGAAGAGTGTGTCAACAATATGTCGCTGAGGCTGCAGGAAGATGGTTTACATGCGAGTCCAACAGTGCCCCTCTTCGGAAAGGTCAGTTCGACGCCAAACTCATTGAGCGATGGGCCGGTAAACAAAGTGCAAACGTGAAACAAGTGCTAGTATACCTGACTGACGTCAAAGGACGCAATAGCAGCGTGTTACGGAGTTCGATGGGGACGGAACGATCAGTCTCAGGGTTTGCCATGCCCTACAGTGCATTCTGCTACTAAAACAATGAGGGTGTGGCGTGTGGGAGAATTAATAAAGTTTAAAAGACACCAGGGCTCGTTTCAATTTCTTATGTTTAAATTTTGTGGCAGGTAATTTAGTAGTGTAGGGTTTCACCATCTACAGTCCAGCAAATTAGTTTAGATTTTGCGTTCTCAGATCGGATTATTTAGTGTGCGTAAGTTTACTTGTACTCTTCTTTCTTTTCTTGTGGTTTTTTCCCACATTGATGCAGGGTGTCATGGTTAGTTGAAGGGGTGGCCGGATGACAGTCGTGTCGCCGTCCCGTTACACTGCGGGATGCACTGTCTGTACCACAACTGTCTGCCTGTTTACTTGCGAGATGGTCATTCATTGTTAATTTAGTACTGTATAACTTTATGACAGACTGATATCAATCATAGTCTCTTGAGTGAGTTTCATATCGGTGCTCTACCACGATTATTGCTTGTAATGTACTAGTCTTTCAGATATCAGTACACAAACCTAGATGAGTCAAAGAGGAGGTCAAGTGCCCTCTGATTTTTTTCGCACTGGAGTAACTTCTTTTGTACAGCTATTTCTGTATGTTTCAAGGCAAAAATTAAGATGTTTGCCTTGAAACAGTGGGCCATCACCAACCATCGGCCAAGTAGTAACCAAATTTTCTTCCCTGTGTATTGGACAGGCTTTTACTCGATCATTTAACCTCTCTTTTACCACTGAATATGTTTGACTGTCATCTTTTACTTCCATACTGCTCCCGATTGACGACTACAAGACTGAGAACAACTGAGTGGGTTTCTAGGCACTGCTGTTCTACTCACTCTTTGGTAAGCAATGATTCTGGAATATTTGCTGTTAATCTCCTTGCTTGAAATTGTTTTTTAGCTTTACAGCCGTTTCATAGGAGATGAAGTTTCGTGTTGGAGCCAAAATGTTATAATGCTTCTGATTACGACAGTATTCTTCAAGGAATTTTGTAAGATCAGATTGATGCTATAGGCTAGGATCCCTACTCTCACTAGTAGCAATAAACATCTTTATGAGTTATTTCAAAGAACCAAACCTTCAGTCAACACTGTTGGGATCCAGATGTTGGTTTCAGTATGCAGATGACATATTTGCTACTGAGTCACACATAGTGAAGTGTGACTGTGTAGCTTCGATCAACACATTCAGCATCAGCACGCAAACGGTCAATTCCTGGAGAAAATGAAAGGAATGTATACTAACCTTCTTCATTGTGGAAGTGTGCAGAAGGACTGATGCTCGCTTTGAAATCGGTGTGGGCTGGAAACTCGTAAGTGATGACAGAATATCCACGTGTTACGTTTGAATTCTTGCTGGTATGTGGTTTGCTTGAGGACTTTGACTCATCTAGGTTTGTGTAGTGATATTTGAAAGACTAGTACATTACAAGCAATAATCGTGGTAGAGCACCGATATGAAACTCAATCAAGAGACTATGTTTTGAGTACGGGAATAAGTCATTTGCTGTGGATCTGAATGGTATTGACTTCGCATGTGTTTGCCAGGGCGGAGTGACTAAGTAACCTTAGGACGTGCTAAGCTGATTATGGAAATTTTCCGTTTTGCAATATAATATTCGACATTTCATCACCTCCTGTACACTTTACTTTTATTAGTGAGGAACCAGTTCGTGCTATCCTGGATTCTGGCAGTTCTCTCTTCGTTGGTTATTGAAACCTGGTATTTCCCAATCGCACTGCGTGCAAATGGCCACCATTGGCACCAACTATGAGGATTTATAAAATGGTAAATGACCAATTTTTACAGCTGGTAGGGAAATTATATTTTAAATGTCAGATTTCTGATTTTATTTGGAAGTGGTGGTACACGGTTTAGCTCTTCTAGTTACCCTTGGATCTAATTTTATTCAGCATAGTGGCATTGTACGAAACTGGAGGGAGAGGATATTTGTCTTCGAGTATTCTGTGGGTGAACTACAAAATTTTTTCCAGCATGGGGAGTACTTGGATGCTCAGCTTAATTTGGTTAACGCTGGCGTTTACAGAAAGTTTGGACTTGATCGCCTCTCGTCCCAAAAAGCTACCCAATTGTTGCAGCTGTGCGAGTCCTTTTCCGATCTGGGGATTGATCGAGCAAGCTGAGTACAAAACTCGACTCGTGAACCACGTACCAGTTACCCATCCTTCTCATCGACTTTCATCTTTCCCGACGAGTCAGCAGAAGAAGTTGATTGACCAGATGCTGGAGCAGTTAGGCGCTCTATCTCACCACATTCTTCACCCATATTTTTGTTACTGACAGGGTAGGGGGGCCAGGCCAGTAGTCCATTATAAAGCACTAAAAAGGTTATTTTGCAGTATACCGCATCATCTGATTTACTTTCTTGTTTTTCATGCTTACGCAGGGCCAAATGTTTTAATTAGATTTATTTGGCAGAGGAATATGATATGTTGATTGCCTTCGTTAGGTTCCACCTACATGAGTTCAATAGGTTGCCTTTTGGCTTTTCAACTAGAGCCGCAGCTTGTCCCTTCTTTTAGATAATGTTTTATTTGGACTGAAATTTAGCTATATGTACAATTGTTTAGATGTCCTCTCTATTTTCAGTGAATGTTAGGATATAGTCTAGTTTATCAGGATGTTACATTTTTTCGCAAATTTATATCAAATTTTACCCATGAATGAAATTAGGAAGAAAAAAAAATTCCGTATGGTGAGTCCCAAGAATTTGTATTTCACGCATTTCAACTCCTCTTCATTTCAATTGCTGAGGAACCAGTTTGTGCTATCCTGGATTCTGGCAGTTTTATCTCGTTGATGACTGAAACTTGGTAGTCTCCCTATCGAGTTATGTGTAAATGGCATCCGATGAGACCAGCTGTCAGGATTTGTAAAATGGCGAATGACCAATAGTTACAGCCGTTAGGGATATTATTAATGCATTGGTGAACGTACTAATTCTGGCAATTCCTAATTTCTCCAAAGAGTTTACCTGCATGATGATGCAGCTATGTGTCGTGTTGCTGCGGTATTATTTGATGTGGTCAATTTTGTAGCTAAGCGATCCATTATATTAAAGAAGTCGATTCCGAGAAACCCTTAATAGCCAAGATCGCAAACGTAATTATACTGATTACCCAGAGCGAAAGCTCATAATATACAACGCGCGCTGACAGAATGAGACAGTTTTTCATATTTGGACACTAAGATTGTGCTTGCCACATTACTTTATTCTAAATTAACGCCATAAGCAATGACTTTTAAGGGCTCTGTACAATGAAATGAAACATCCAAAATTGAACCATATAGACTCTGCCTGCCGCAGCCTGGGCACATCCTGGCCTACTGATGCTTCTTTTATAAGCGACACATGTTGTTCATATTAGAATATTGTTGTTATACAGTACTAGTTTCTAGTGTCGAAAGGCACCTCGTTCTACAGAGTCTCTAACAGTCACTGGTTATGATGTTAATTTCGAACAACATGATGTGGCAAGCATGATCTCAGTGTGCACCTCTGAAAACTGCCTGATGTTTTCAGTGTGCATTTCATATTACCGTCTTTCATTGTGGATCTGAAGATGGATTATAGATAAACCGAAACTACTAATCAACAAAGTTACGTTTGCGATCTTGACTATTGAGGGTTTTGCTGAATCTATAGCTTTAACCCAACAGATTGCCTGTCTCCAAACTTTACTATGTCAAGTTATAAGATCATACAGGTGCGTCCACACGTTTACGCGTTTCTGGCGGTTAGTTCCAACGCGGGAGAGACAGCGAACATTATTGGTCGTAGCTTGCAGTCCATATTTAGTATCTTTGGTCATCCCGATTATCTGCTTCCTGACAATGCCATGGCCACTAAATCAAACATGTTCCTCAAGTTGGATTTTGGGATGTCATAGCACTTGTAACCACTTACCCATATTATCGCAATCCACCTTTCGGGGAACGATTTAATCGTAACTTAAGGTCGGTACCTATAGCTTACTACCATCGTGATCATTCTGTTTGTGATCAAACCTTGCACTGGCTTTCCTGTGTCTGTAATACCTCGGTCCACGAGGGCAATAAGCCCAATTAGCCAACGGCCAACGTGTGGAGTATTAAATTTTTCCTCCTCCACCGGTTGAATATGGCACAAATCCGAGAGAATTGAAGAAGAGTCAAGGCCAACTTGAGAACTTCTGATGTTGCTAAGTAGAGAAGCTACAATGCTGGTAGGTGGCCAACATCAAGCTCGGGGACAAGATTTGGATTCGCAACTTTGGTGTTGCTAGTTGACAGAATTATGGACAAGTTGCTGCTGTAGAGGTCATCAAATTTGATAGCCTGGTGACCACCTTGATAAGGAATCCCTTAACTCGAAGGATGCTAAGAGCCTATCGGTTTCAAAACAAGCCCTATTTGGAGCGATAAATTGTTATTGTTTCATAAGTTTAATGTGAATATTCAATTTTATTGCTTGAATTTGTTGATACCTTGTTTGTAATTAAGTCTCGAGAGAGGGACCTTGGTAATTGCTTAAAACTGAGAATGTTTTGGTGTTTATGAAGTCATAGGTGAGTTTTAGGAATGGGAACTGGTTACTTCTATCAGCCCCCACCCCTCCCCTCTTGAACTGCGACTTGGAGGGTGTGCCGCTATTCGGCACTGTCGTTTTAGCCGCGGCCCGGCGACTTTAAACTGTCCGCTGCGGTATTAGGCAGTAGTTGCGAGGGAAGAGTGGACACTGGTGGACCGGGAAAGAAGCAGTCTCTTTCTGGTTCAAGGAACAGCGACTTGGCGGTGGACGTCTCTCTTTGTCTGCTGGGGCCAGCATCAACGATGCAGCAGACGGTTGGAGGGTGCGCGGGTTGCTTTAGGCACAGCTGTCTAGTGAGTATGCGAACGGCTCCTGACTCGGACAGTGTATTTCAGCCAGTCGCTTACGAACTGCTACAATGGTTGCATGGCGTGTGTGATACTAGCCATCATTGGCATGGTGCTGTTACAAATGATTTCGACCGTCTCATTTAACACCTTGCTTTGTGGTGTTCCTTTAAGATTCTTTCTGGTGGCAGTTAATTTTGTTACCACCTTCAAGTTGTAACGCCGGAAATGCATATCCTCGTATTTCCATCTATTGTACTATAATTTTTTTCCTTATTTTGTTACCTGAATATATGACGTTTCTGTGTCTTTGTATATTGTAATTGTTTTACTATTTGTATATATATGCATTTATGTCGATGTATAATTGGTTTGTTGTGTGAATATTATTTGTATTTTTACGCTGGGTCTTGCCTAGGGAAAACTGCTATCGAACGATTACATCAATAGGTCATGTGAAGAATCAAAGTGTGTAGGATCTTTGGTAGTGTTAACTCTGTCGCGTGGAGCGCGGGCAGAGCACAGGGAGTCTGGCTGGAGTAGCGAGTGGAGCAGGTGTGTTGTGTGAAGCTCCCGCGAGTTGCCGCGTTTTCGGGGTTTGGCAGCATGTAATTGCGCTCGACTTGCGATGATAGTTTCTGACATGGTGTCGCGGACGGGAAGCATTAGCTGGCGCACATCAAGAGCCCGTTTCGTCTGGTGACCGTGTCGAGAAGAAGGCGCGCCAACATCCAGCTTCTGCAACAGCGACGGCCGACAATGAGTGACTGTCGCCACCTCCTCGATCGACGGCTTCAAACCTTCAATCAACCAACAAGGAAGACTGGAAACACGTAAAGTTTTAGAACTGTATGGCAGACCTCAGCTTTTCAAACTTTTAAAATTGTTGCATCACAAAATTACAGCTACTTAGCAGGAACCTTTGTTGCTCATTGTCCCAATTGCATTACCAAGCAGGGTCCCTTCCTTTTCCGGAATGAACCCGAGTGTCGTTCAAATTCAGACGCCAGCATTAAAATACAATCATTCCATTTCACTACTTTAATTTCAAAGTTCAGTTTAAGTATTCATAGCTGGCTACAATATTTAGATTACACAAGCACAAATTAAGAGTGCGAGTTTTGTTACCGTATTTTAGCTTACCTGTGACTGCAGCTCAGCTTGGTATGTACTAAATTTTACTATTGTTAATTGTTCAGAATCATTTAATTCAAGTTCAAAGTTAAATCTCTTATTTCTAAATTGCGTAGATTCAAGTAGCTTTTGAAATGATTGTTGAGGTAGCCCAAGACTAACTGTATTTTACTGAATTCCGATATGCTTCAGAAACAAAGTTCACTATTAATTTCAGTCACTAAATTAACTCTCAATTTTCCAGTTTTATTAATTCTTTTGCTAAATTAAGTCAGGGTGTAGCGAAATTTATTACTTCAGACAAACATTCAGTTTCCACACAACTCGTGTCAACCTTCAGTTGTCACGCTTTTAGTGCTAATTATATGTGCAATAACCTTTCTTTTTCAGTTATTATAGTAATTGTCCATAGGACTGGCGACCATAATTTTCCCCAAATCTCAAATATCTAATTACCGCTAGTTAATTGTTAACGTAATGGCCGCACATTTACTTTCTTTATTAACTTTACCCCTTTTCAAAATTAATTTCCACCAGTTTCATTTGCATTTTTCCTTTCATCTAGATGTAACCCTTTCCTTCCTATTTACCGACAGATTAACTTCGGTGACGATTGCTTTTCCCAAATTTCCATTAGGTACACGCAGTTTAATTTTTCACTGTCATTAAGGTCGATAAGTGAGGGGGAGGTTACAAAGTGTTTCAAATCTTAAAACTTTAGTGAGCCTCATGTATTGCAAGATTGACTTGGATTTATTAGTTTTAATGTAGTCAGTTTTAAACTGCTTGCATTTCGACGAGGGCTGTTGGGAAAGTAAGTTCCCATAATTCGTGAGATGTAAACTACCGTGAAAGTACGACGAAGCATTGCACAG
The DNA here is from genome assembly GCF_023898315.1 of Schistocerca nitens. Lineage (NCBI taxonomy): Eukaryota > Metazoa > Arthropoda > Insecta > Orthoptera > Acrididae > Schistocerca > Schistocerca nitens. The sequence continues at coordinate 461,802,372 of NC_064614.1, read as the reverse complement.
ATGTATTGGACAGTGTCTCCTAGAAAATAATGCCTCCTGCCAAGTACAGGTGCCCACTGCGAGGTTTCGCCTGATTTCATGCAACCCCACACAACGCAGTACCGGTAGTCATATATTTCCTTCCTCGCGACAATTCTCGTCCGCACACTGCAGTGACTATGAGGACGCCCCCGCAGCATTTTCGATGGGTAACGCTTGATCAGGCACCGTACAGTCAGGACTTGGTTTCCTCTCATGTTTATTTCTGCTCACATGAACCGCTGGCTATATAGACAGCTGTTTGGCACAGACAACGAACTGCAGATCAGCGTAGAGAAATGGGGAAATGCACAGGCGGCTGCCTTCTATGATGAGAAAATTGGAAAGCTGGAACTGCGCTACGACCAATGTCTAAGTAGGAGCGGCGACTATGTCAAGAAGTAGCTGGAAGGTGAGGCAAACTGTTGCAAATAAAACAGTTTTGATCTTTATTGTTGTTTCTATTTCGCGACCGATTGGACCTTACTTTCCGAACAGTCGTCGTACATTGTTTGAGATACATTTGCAAACATTTTCTTGTAAGTAAAGATCGGAAGTGGTTCTCCAAATGCGCCTGCTCACAACTGCATCAAGCCTTCCACTCCCAATCCTCACTAGATTAGTTGGCGTGTTAAATACTGGTCAATGTTTTCGGATAGCAAGAGAAGATAAGGGCAAGAAACGTAGCAGAATCAGCTTAACAGCTCATGCATCCAACTGGATGACGAGAATTATATACAGCAGAATGGAAGATAAAACTGAGGAACTGTTAGCTGACGATTGGTTTGGCTTTAGGAAACGTAAAGGCACCAGAGCGGCAGTCCTGAAATAGCGCTTGATAAAGGAAGCAAGCCTAATAGAAAAATCAAAACACGTACATAGGATTTGACGACCTAGAAAATGGTGCAAGATGATCGATATTCTGAGAAAAATAGAAGTAAGCCATAGGGAAAGATGGCTAGTATACAATATGTATAAGAATCACGAGGAAACATTAAGACTTAAGAGCCAAGAAAAAAGCGCTCGAATTAAAAAGGGGAATAACACGGGAATGTACTCTTTTCTACTTCTGTTCAATTTACACATCGAAGAAGGAATGGCAGAAATAAAAGAAAGAATCAGGAGTGAGACTGAAAATTGAGGATGAAAAGATATCAGTGATAAGATTCGCTGATGACATTGCTATCATCAGTAAAGGTAAAAAAGAATTGAAAGATCTGTTGAATGCAAAGCGTAGTCTAATGAGAACAAAATATGGCTTGAGGGTAAACTGAGAAGCAGCATAAATGAAAATAGCGGGAAACGTAACATTGGTGGTCACAAAATAGATGAAATTAAAGAATTCTGCTACCTTGGAAGCAAAATAATCCGTAATGGACGAGGTAAGGAGGACATGAAAAGCAGACCAATATAGGCAAAGAGGGCATTTCCGGTCAAAATAAATCTTCCAGTACCAAACGAAAGCCTTAATTTGAGGAAGAGATTTCTGAGAACGTACGTTTGGAGGAAAGAATTGTATCGTAGTGAATCATGAACTGTAGAAAAATCGGAACAGAGGAGAATAGAAGCATTTGAGATATGGTGCTCCAGAAGGATGTTGAAAATCAGGTGGACTGATAAGGGGAGGAATAAGAGGGTTAACCTAGAATCGGTAAAGAATGGGAAAACACTGAAAAGGAGGAGGAGGACTACGACGACGACGATAGGAAATGTTACCACAACACGAAATAGCTTTCATGGTATCAGAGGAAACAATAAAAAGGAAAAAAAAATGTAGGGGAAGACAGAGATCGGAGTACATACGGCAAATAATAGAGGAAGTAGGGTGGAAGTGAGATGAAGAGTTTGGGACAGGAGAGGATTTCGTGGTGGGCCGCATCAAACCAGTCAAAAGATTAGTCAAAAATAATAACATAATAGAAATTTGGGAAACCCTATATGTCCGTATCAGCAAAGGCATTATTTTGGTGTCATACTCATTATTGTTTCATTCACTTGTGCCCATGGGTATAACTCACACGGGTTGGAAGATATGCAGGTGGAGCAAAACTTTTTATGAACAGTTTATTTTGGTGCATTGTGAGTCAGTGTTATACTGCTTCGTAAGCTCTCTCCGTGTGGAGGCTGGCTTACTGCAGTGTGCGAACAGCGCCTGTTACAAGCATGACGTAGTACGGCGAGGAGTCTCAAGTGAAGCGCGCAGAGCTGTAGAGTGATGGTGGCGCTCAGCGCTACACGGCGGCCTCGCCGTAGATTTATAAGCGGCGCCGCGCCGTCATCTGTTCATATCAGGCTCTCGCCCCCCTAAATTACCCCGCAGGCGGGCTAATGGGGCGCCCCGCAGGCACCGCCGCTAATGACGTATGTAGCTGCGCAGCGCCTTGTTCTGCTAACTGTCCCCACCTAATTCAGCCTCTTGCTTTGATGTCGCTGCACATAAATATGAACACAGTAGCCGAGTCTCTTGAATGCTACGCTCTTCGCTGACACCGCCATCTCCTCCCGTCTGTCTCGCTTTGTTCTTGAAACAGTATGGCGGATGGTAGCTCCTCCGCTGCTCCGGTTCTAATCTCCTTCAGTAACAGTTATCTTGATGTAGTATGTTTCTTTTTAACAGATTTTGTGGCTGGAAGCGGTCTCTGAAAAATCTTTCCATACATACGGTATTGCATTACATGAAGTATCTCGCCATTAATAAATAAATAAATAATAGATGTTGGGTATTCAAGTTCAAATTCTTAACATTTCTATTTTGTTTGTCTAACATTAGTGGGCGGGTCGTTGTGCATGTTTCGTAGCCTGCTAGAAGACTCCTTCAGGACAATATGAAAAACAGAGACGAAAAAAAGCCTAAAGAAAGACAGAACTGATATAAGGCGTTCCCCAAGGAAGTGTGCTATAAGACCTCTGCCGTTCCTAATCTACCGGGTGATCAAAAAGTAAGTATAAATTTGAAAACTTTATAAACCACGGAATAATGTAGATAGAGAAGTAAAAATTGACACACATGCTTGGAATGACATGGGGTTTTATTAGAACAAAAAAAAATATTGCTAAACGCGTGAAAGATCTCTTGCGTGCGTCGTTTGGTGATGATCGTGTGCTCAGCCGCCACTTTCGTCATGCTTGGCCTCCCAGGTTCCCAGACCTCAGTCCGTGCGATTATTGGTTTTGGGGTTACCTGAAGTGATCGACCGACATCTCTAGGGATGCTGAAAGACAACATCCGACGCCAATGCCTCACCATAACTCCGGACATGGTTTACAGTGCTGTTCACAACATTATTCCTCGACTACAGCTATTGTTGAGGAATGATGGTGGACATATTGAGCATTTCCTGTAAAGAATATCATCTTTACTTTGTCTTACTTTGCTATGCTAATTATTGCTATTCTGATCAGATGAACGTTTGTATTTTTTTGGTTCTAATAAAACCCTATGTCATTCCAAGCATGTGTGTCAATTTTTACTTCTCTATCTACATTATTCCGTGATTTATTCAGTTCTGAAATTTATACTGACTTTTTGATCGCCCGATATATAAATGATTTAGGAGACAATCTGAGCATCCGTTTTAAATAGTTTGTAGATTATGCTGCCATTTACCGTCTAGTAAAGTCAACAGAAGAACAAAACCAATTTCAAAATAATTTGGACAAAATGTCTGTATGGGGGGAAAGTTGCCATTGGCCCTAATTAATGAAAATTGTGGGGTCATACGTACTAAAAGTAATCCGTTAAATTTCTATTAATCGATAAATCACAGTCTGACAATTCAATAAAATGGCTAGGGTTAACAATTATCAATAACTTCTATTAGAAAGATCACGTAGATAATGTTGTGGAGAAAGCGAACCAAAGACTGCATTTTACGGGCAGAACACTTAGAAGACGCAACAGATCCACGAAACAGATTGCTTACACTGCGCTTGTTCGTCCCCTGCTTTAGTATTGCTGTGCGGTGTCGAATCGTTTCCAGATAGGTTTGACGGAGGATATAGGAAAGGTTCAAAGAAGGGTAGCTCGTTTTGTATTATCGCGAAATAGGGGAGAGAATTAACGCACATGTTATGCGAATTGGGATGGCAACAAACTCAACAAAAAACTGAAATAAGTTTGTAGCACATACTATTAAAAAATCCACGTTGTAAACAAATGAAAAGGAAAGATAATCTTTCTCACAGCCTTCTAGACTTATCTGCAGTTCGTTTCGATTACGCGAACGTAAAATTAAGGCACAAAAAGATTCTAACGTGGAGAAGATGGGAATCACAGCATAGAAAAAGGGCGTGGCAGGCGCAGATGGCCCAACAAATTCTTTTATATTTTTATTTCTAACCAGAATTCGATAATGAAACTTTGAGATGTTATTCTGAAAGAATCAATCTAAAAAATAACGCAATAAAATTAAATTAGAATTATTTCGCTGTTTTGCCCTACACCTGCCCTTAATTTCAAGTGCTACAATGTTATTTTCACGTTTTAAATGCCCATCAAAATTTGTAATCCTTCATCTCACCAATCAGGATTTTAGGGGGGTGGAGGTAATACATCATGCTATAATAATACATCATGCTATGCAGTAGAAAAATATAACCGATAATACCAACTTGATAATATTTATTTAATTTGATCTCTGTTTATTTGAAACAATTTACCGCTGGTGTTACAGAAACGGACTCGCAAGGAAGGGTGCAACATTTACCAATTGGAACTATGGTGCCAAGGTTTAAAAGTGTCTAATATTCATCAAAATATGAAAAGACATTGGCAATTCGATGTGAGGCTATGTTACCCACGGCACAAATATCCAACTGTGATTATCTGTCTTTTTGCTGTAATGTTTGGCTTCGTAAAGCACCACATTAGGAGAGAAAGAGGTAATACATAGTGTTCCACACAAGAAAAAGGTAGCTGACTATATTGCCTAACTGAAATAGCTATTTAAATTACACTTGATCTTGGATATACCTGTTGAAGCAATGTTGTCCACCGATGTTCGACGTTCACCTTAATACAACAAACTGCGCTAAAAATATTACACTTTGACAAGATCGTTAATACATTACATCGCTTGAGCTGCATATTCCTTAATATGCCAAATACATAACATAAACACACAACATGGCTACACAACACAACAAAGTCAAAGACGATGCTGCAACCAGTTAATTACAGGTCTTTGATGGCGAACAAAAATTCTATCAAGGACCACAATAAATTTATTTCTCAAAATACGTTTTGAGTAAAAAACAAATTTGGTACTCGTATTGTAGCCTAACTACCCTCTAATATTAAACTAAATACACATGGATCACATAATGGCACTATTGATACAACTTATGTGTTAAGCTACACTTGTCGATGACTAAAGATTGATATTCGTACCAACTTTGCAAAGCACAATGAACCCTCAAATTATGTATTTTCACTTATGAATTGTCTGTATTACTTATAAAAAGTACACGCTGTTCACTTATTGCCACTACTAACAACTGTGCCTATCAAAATAGTTGATGAGCTTTTTCAATGTCTGTACTACAATGTAAAGAAACCAAATATTAATGCATTATTTATCATATACATAAACGTTTGTTCCATAACGTTGTAAAACATGAGTGGGCACTGTGGTGTCACCGCCAGACACCACACTTGCTAGGTGGTAGCTTAAATCGGCCGCGGTCCATTAGTACATGTCGGACCCGCGTGTCGCCACTGTCAGGATCGCAGATCGAGCGCCACCACACGGCAGGTCTCGAGAGACTTACTAGCACTCGCCCCAGTTGTACGACGACGTTGCTAGCGACTAGACTGACGAAGCCTTTCTCTCATTTGTCGAGAGACAGTTAGAATAGCCTTCAGCTAAGTCCATGGCTACGACCTAGCAAGGGCATTAACCATATTTGGAGAGAGTCTCACTTGTATTATCAAGAGAAATGTACCACAATGAATTAAAGTTAAGTATACGAGAAGCTCCGTTCTTTTCTTTATAGCTTTCATCACGTATCCTGTTTCAGACTTAACGCCAGTCGGCGTGTGTGTAGCGTGCCTTTCGGTTACCCGTCACTGTGGACTGGCTGCCTTGTCAGTCCACTACAGGCACTACTAGAATAAAGTGCACTAGCCGATGTGAATAGTTTGATCTTTGATCAAATGTAAATATGCTGTCATACAGTGCAAACCGAGTGACATTTCGTTGAAATTGCCTACTGGACAGCAGTAATACACGTTTATATAGGTACGCGATGGGGGTTGCTATGCTTTTAACTACTTTTCAAAGTCACCCAAAGATTTTAGTGACTCCATGCTATTATAGTAACCCTATATTGCAGTGAAAAAGTCTTTATTGCCTGTCAGTAATGCTAACTTAGGCTACCACACAGTGGGGACTACATAACACTTTGCCCTCCACACTGCTCTAGGTTACAACAAAACCGTAACAAATTGTCCCACACATTGACATGTTACAGCAAAACTGAAACGAGCTGCCTCATGTTATGAAAAAAGTGTAACAAAGATCGCTATAGATCATCATGTGTGACAACAGTCATGTCTCCCTCGATAGCTGAGCGGTCAGCGCGACAGAATGCCATGCTAAGAGGTCTGGGTTCGATTCCAGGCTGGGTCGGAGATTTTTTCCTCTCAGGGACTGGGTGTTGTGTTGTCTCCATCATCATCGTCCCATCCCGATCGACACGCAAGTCGCCGAATTGGCGTCAACTCAAAAGACTTGGACCAGGCGACGACAGGTGTACCCGACGGGAGGCCCTAACCACACGGCATTTCATTTCAACAAATTGTCGTAAATTCCCACATACGTTGCCAGTGGGTGTCAGCTGAATTACTTACGTCATTCTATTCAAATTTTCGGAACATAGGACTTCGACAAAGCATTTCCAGCGGAATCGGTTTCTTGTGGTTCTCTCTCTACTGTCCTCTTCCATGTTATCCTTGGCTTTTTGCTTCTGTGATAGCCTTGGGGAATCTATTTCAGAGGTTGTCTCTCTACTGCCATCCGAGTTTTGTGCGGCATTTGTCCAGCCCACTTCTATTTTCTCTCACAATGTCTGTCATATTCTGCCAACAGCGCCAACTTAGGTTAGCACACAGTGGAGACTACCTCACCCTACGTCACTACGTTGCAGCAAAATTGTAACAAACTGTACCATAAATTATCACGTTGCAGCAAAATTATAACAAATTTCCCCGTATATTGCCGTCTTACAGCAAAATTGTAACAAAGGTTCTCATACAAGGATGTGCTACAGCAATATTTACTGTAACAAATTCCCTCATACGTCACAATGTTACAACAAAATCGTAAAAATATTCCTATACGTCACCAGTTACAGCACAAATTTCCCAATACGTCGTAATGTTACACGAAATTGTAGCAAACTGTTGTATACATCCTCTTTTTGGTCATCAGTCTACCGACTGGTTTGATGCGGCCCGCCACGAATTCCTTTCCTGTGCTAACCTCTTCATCTCAGAGTAGCACTTGCAACCTACGTCCTCAATTATTTGCTTGACGTATTCCAATCTCTGTCTTCCTCTACAGTTTTTGCCCTCTACAGCTCCCTCTAGTACCATGGAAGTCATTCCCTCATGTCTTAGCAGATGTCCTATCATCCTGTCCCTTTTCCTTATCAGTGTTTTCCACATATTCCTTTCCGATTCTGCATAGAACCTCCTCATTCCTTACCTTATCAGTCCACCTAATTTTCAATATTCGTCTATAGCACCACATCTCAAATGCTTCGATTCTCTTCTGTTCCGGTTTTCCCACAGTCCATGTTTCACTACCATACAATGCTGTACTCCAGACGTACATCCTCAGAAATTTCTTCCTCAAATTAAGTCCGGTATTTGATATTAGTAGACTTCTCTTGGCCAGAAATGCCTTTTTTGCCATAGCGAGTCTGCTTTTGATGTCCTCCTTGCTCCGTCCGTCATTGGTTATTCTACTGCCAAGATAGCAGAATTCCTTAACTTCATTGACTTCGTGACCATCAATCCTGATGTTAAGTTTCTCGCTGTTCTCATTTCTACTGCTTCTCATTACCTTCGTCTTTCTCCGATTTACTCTCAAACCATACTGTGCACTCATTAGACTGTTCATTCCGTTCAGCAGATCATTTAATTCTTCTTCACTTTCACTCAGGATAGCAATGTCATCAGCGAATCGTATCACTGATATTCTTTCACCTTGTATTTTAATTCCACTCCTGAACCTTTCTTTTATTTCCATCATTGCTTCCTCGATGTACAGACTGAAGAGTAGGGGCGAAAGGCTACAGCCTTGTCTTACACCCTTCTTAATACGAGCACTTCGTTCTTGATAGTCCACTCTTATTATTCCCTCTTGGTTGTTGTACATATTGTATATGACCCGTGCCGGCCGAAGTGGCCGTGCGGTTAAAGGCGCTGCAGTCTGGAACCGCAAGACCGCTACGGTCGCAGGTTCGAATCCTGCCTCGGGCATGGATGTTTGTGATGTCCTTAGGTTAGTTAGGTTTAACTAGTTCTAAGTTCTAGGGGACTAATGACCTCAGCAGTTGAGTCCCATAGTGCTCAGAGCCGTATATGACCCGTCTCTCCCTATAGCTTACCCCTACTTTTTTCAGAATCTCGAACAGCTTGCACCATTTTATATTGTCGAACGCCTTTTCCAGGTCGACAAATCCTATGAAAGTGTCTTGATTTTTCTTTAGCCTTGCTTCCATTATTAGCCGTAACGTCAGAATTGCCTCTCTCGTCCCTTTACTTTTCCTAAAGCCAAACTGATCGGCACCTAGCGCATTCTCAATTTTCTTTTCCATTCTTCTGTATATTATTCTTGTAAGCAGCTTCGATGCATGAGCTGTTAAGCTGATTGTGCGATAATTCTCGCACTTGTCAGCTCTTGCCGTCTTCGGAATTGTGTGGAAGATGCTTTTCCGAAAGTCAGATGGTATGTCGCCAGACTCATATATTCTGCACACCAACGTGAATAGTCGTTTTGTTGCCACTTCCCCCAATGATTTTAGAAATTTTGATGGAATGTTATCTATCCCTTCTGCCTTATTTGACCGTATGTACCCCAAAGCTCTTTTAAATTCCGATTCTAATACTGGATCCCCTATCTCTTCTAAATCGACTCCTGTTTCTTCTTCTATCACATCAGACAAATCTCCACCCTCATAGAGGCTTTCAATGTATTCTTTCCACCTATCTGCTCTCTCCTCTGCATTTAACAGTGGAATTCCCGTTGCACTCTTAATGTTACCACCGTTGCTTTTAAGGTCACCAAAGGTTGTTTTGACTTTCCTGTATGCTGAGTCCGTCCTTCCGACAATCATACCTTTTTCGATGTCTTCACATTTCTCCTGCAGCCATTTCGTCTTAGCTTCCCTGCACTTCCTATTTATTTCATTCCTCAGCGACTTGTATTTCTGTATTCCTGATTTTACCAGAACATGTTTGTACTTCCTCCTTTCATCAATCAACTGAAGTATTTCTTCTGTTACCCATGGTTTCTTCGCAGCTACCTTCTTTGTACCTATGTTTGCCTTCCCAACTTCTGTGATGACCCTTTTTAGAGATGTCCATTCCTCTTCAACTGTACTGCCTACTGCGCTATTCCTTATTTCTGTATCTATAGCGTTAGAGAACTTCAAACGTATCTCGTCATTCCTTAGTACTTCCGTATCCCACTTCTTTGCGTATTGATTCTTCCTGACTAGTGTCTTGAACTTCAGCCCACTCTTCATCACTAATATATTGTGATCTGAGTCTATATCTGCTCCTGGGCACGCCTTACAGTCCAGTATCTGATTTCGGAATCTCTGTCTGACCATGATGTAATCTAATTGAAATCTTCCCGTATCTCCCGGCCTTTTCCAAGTATACATCCTCCTCTTGTGATTCTTGAACAGGGTATTCGCTATTACTAGCTGAAACTTGTTACAGAACTCAATTAGTCTTTCTCCTCTTTCATTCCTTGTCCCAAGCCCATATTCTCCTGTAACCTTTTCTTCTACTCCTTCCCCTACAACTGCATTCCAGTCGCCCATGACTATTAGATTTTCGTCCCCCTTTACATACTGCATTACCCTTTCAATATCCTCATACACTTTCTCTATCTGTTCATCTTCAGCTTGCGACGTCGGCATGTACACCTGAACTATCGTTGTCGGTGTTGGTCTGCTGTCGATTCTGATTAGAACAACCCGGTCACTGAACTGTTCACAGTAACATACCCTCTGCCCTACCTTCCTATTCATAACGAATCCTACACCTGTTATACCATTTTCTGCTGCTGTTGATATTACCCGATACTCATCTGACCAGAAATCCTTGTCTTCCTTCCACTTCACTTCACTGACCCCTACTATATCCAGATTGAGCCTTTGCATTTCCCTTTTCAGATTTTCTAGTTTTCCTACCACGTTCAAGCTTGTGACATTCCACGCCCCGACTCGTAGAACGTTATCCTTTCGTTGATTATTCAATCTTTTTCTCATGGTAACCTCCCCCTTGGCAGTGTCCTCCCGGAGATCCGACTGGGGGACTGTTCCGGAATCTTTTGCCAATGGAGAGATCATCATGACACTTCTTCAATTACAGGCCACATGTCCTGTGGATACACGTTACGTGTCTTTAATGCAGTGGTTTCCATTGCCTTCTGCATCCTCATGTCGTTGATCATTGCTGATTCTTCCGCCTTTAGGGGCAATTTCCCACCCCTAGGACACGAGAGTGCCCTGAACCTCTATCCGCTCCTCGGCCCTCTTTTGACAAGGCCGTTGGTAGAATGAGGCTGACTTATTATGCCGGAAGTCTTCGGCCGCCAATGCTGATTATTTATCAAAATTTAGGCAGTGGCGGGGATCGAACCCGGGACCGAAGACGTTTTGATTATGAATCAAAGACGCTACCCCTAGACCACAACACAAAACTGTAACAAATCTGAGCCTTGACATTCAGAATACTCTCCTAGAACTGGCTAAATTCGCCTGTAACAGACTCCAGAGTACGGTGATAAGGGTACAGCATGTTGACGACAGGAGCTGCTTCCTTGATTATGAAATCTGTGCAACAATAGACCCAGCGCTTTTGTACATGGACAACACACCTCAGAGTCCAATGATCAGGACATGGCGTTCGCAGTAACAAGAGCCTCCTTCCTTGTTATGGAACGTGTACAATGCTGAACACAGTGCTTGTTTGCTCAATCATGGCGATTATCATGACGATTACCATTAGCGTGCACACTACTATGGGGCAGTGATGGTCAGTTGACACATGGTGACTATCGTTACTGGGGAAATAGTGTTTAGTTGACATATGGGGACTGCCATAACTCTGAATGCATAGTAGTAGTATATGTATCATTACCTGACAGAGCTAACAGCTACTGCATCTCAGGAAGTATTGTAACACTAGAAGCCGACAGTGTGTGTGTGTGTGTGTGTGTGTGTGTGTGTGTGTGTGTGTGTGCTGCGAATTGCCCCATAGGTCCCAAAATCAATAGAAGCTTAGCCCCACAAGCTGTGACACATTCCAACAAGCAAAAGTGTTTAGTCAGCAAGCTGAGACTTATCAGTGCCTGCAATTCGAGAAACATTCCAACAAGCAAAATGCTTAGACTCATTACATCACATGCTCACATCAGTACGCTATCCAAGACATCTTAAGCCATGTCCCTTTCCTATGTTGCCATCATAAAATCATGTGCCGATCATTGACCTCCCCATTGACACTGACAGATACTCTGTCCTTTTCAATGGCCCTTGAAATTCTGTGCTGTGACCAACTGTTTAGTTCCATGGCCTGTATAGTGCCGACATCTTGGATTGTGACATCATGTGTTCAATGTCAGTGACAATAAAATGACAATCTTTTGAATGAAATGGGCTGTGAGAATTGAAATTAGGAATGCATAGACACTTCGGATCTGGAAAAGAGCAACAAGCATATTAGAATTTAACAACTATAAGCTAGACATTATGAGAATGAATGAAGTTCGTTGGAGTGACTTTGGGGAAACCAGACGACCAGAGTATATTTCTTTTCTCTGCTCAGGTAATCCAAATGTAGATAATAATCATGTGAATAGTTTAGAAGAATGCTAATCAAAATAGCGGTAAATTGTCTGCTGGGGCAGAAGAAATAAAACAGCGCGATTTTAATGTGGGATACCGAACCTAACTACCATTCAGCGCTATGTTCCAACTGAATAAACAGATATAGGCATCCAAAACCACTTCTATGCTGAACCACAGAGAGCACTGAAAGGTTCGAAAGAAGATATTATCACCGCTATGGGAGACATAAAGCAAAAAGTGGAAGTAGAATATCTGACGATGGGCTACATAATGCGAAACAAAGAACTGTAAAAAAGAAAAAATGCCATGAAATCTTGTGTGTCTCGGTGTGTGTGTGTGTGGGGGGGGGGGGGGGGGGGGCACTCGCCCACAGGATTTGGAAACGGATCGATCACTCTGCTATGAGTGGGAAATGGAAAAGTTTATTGCTACATTTCTAGATGTTAGAAGTGAAAGGAGTGATGATGTAGACAGGGAGCACCATTTGATGCTAGCTGAAGTACGTTTGGAAAATATATTTACAAAGAAGAAATTTGATGTTGAAATATAAATGACTGTAATATCAAACAAGAAGTTAAACCAAAACTGTGAAACAGATATGAATCACAAACCCTACTAGAGGCTGGAGAAGAGCAATGGCAGAAATTCAATGAAGTGTTCCTTGAAAATGCAACGAAAATTGTTGGATTGAGAGACAGTAAACGAATGGATGAGTGAGGGCATCCGGTAGGAAGTGAGAGAGAGGGAAAGAATTTGATCAGTCCAAAACCCAGGGGGCAAGAGACGGAATTCCATGTGTAGTATACCAGAGTAGGTCAAGAGCTGAAAAACAGTGTATGATCAGACCGAAGAAAATGCCAAATTGTCTTGCAACACGAGCTGAGAGGGACGCAAGGAAATGAAACATGAAGGAGCTTTACCAGGAATGCTAGGGAGGAAGAAGGGGTCAAAAAACGTTCAGTAAAAAGCAAGTCAGAAACCCAGCTGATGATTGAGGTTGAGCAATTGGGAAAATGGAGTGAACATTTCAGAAGAGTTGCTAAATAGAGAGGTGCAGTTAGAGGAAGAACAGTGTGCAGTAAGAGAGCAGGAAAATGTAGACGAAGATGAGAATGTAGATGAATATGAGATACCTACAGGAAAGAGTGCAGTAACTAGCAGAGTGCAGATCAGTCCCCCTAAGACGAATTGAATGTTTTAATTCTTTTGGGCCAGACAGTATTCCATCAGAAATGCTGAAAGAAGACTTATCAATGACAGTAGATATATTGTAGCCCTTTTTGAAAAGATCTGGAGTAGGGAATAAATACCTGAAGAATGGAAAACATGCATCTTATTAAAAAAGATGACTTGACAAGCTGTAAGAAATAGACAAGAAACATGTTGTTATCCATCCTTAGAAAACGCTGCCACAAATCATCCTAAAAAGAATGACATATTAGCTAGAATCTCGTCTGTGATGAGAACAAATTGGTAACTGTACGAATTGATCCTTTGTAGATAGAATTAATATGCTGTGGATCATCCTCTAACAGTCTATCGAAAATATATCTATCTTTCAGAGGCTCTGAAAGGTGTGTCATTCAGTGTCAAGAAGCAATATGGAACTATGCCAGAGTATGGTCTACCTGATAAATAATCAAGCAGGGGTATTTTCTATCTCCATCTACCTTCTTAATTGGATGAATGAAGCGATGAGTAAGACAAACAAATGCAAAAGACTGGGAACAAACTGGAGCACAAAAGACCAACAAGATTTTTCCAGTGACACATTTCCTCCCTCAGAAGACACATGAATGGCAAACTGAAAGATCTGCAGGAACAGACAAGAAGAGTTCAGCTAACTATAAATGTAGGAATGACCAGTCTACGTCTACATATGACTATCGATAGGAATTTCCAATAAATGGAAGGAATGAAGAGGATGTTAAAAGATTTCATCTACCTAGGAAGCGTGTGACCAAAACTGGAGGAACCAAGATGTCTATGGCAAAATCAAATACAGTGTTCATCCACCTGCATCAAATATTGAAAGGTAATGAGATTTCGCTGGGAATAAAAATTCGAATATACGACAGCAATATTATGTCAGTGTCACTGTTCCGGCGTGATCCAGGAAGATGCCAAAACCAATCACCAAGCCAGTGCTTATGAAGAATCCTGGAATATTTTGATTGAATATTCTGAACAAAAGGACATACATAATTCAACTGACCAGACTGGTATGTATGGGTAATTTATAACAATTCTGCAGTAACACGTCGATGTATAGGGCAATGTATTACAATTTTGCTGTCCCTGTTGATGTGTGTGGGGAGAGAATTGGTTACAAGTTTGCTGGAACATACCGATGTATGGGCCAATTTGTCATACTTTTACTATAACTTGGTGATAAATGGAGCAATTTGTTAAAATTTTGCTGTCTCCACTGTGCGGTAGCACAAATTAGCTACATTCCCAGAAGATGAAGACTTTTCTCACTGCATGTTACTGTACTAGCATGGAGTCACTATAATGCTTGGCTGAGTTTGAAAAGTAGCTGGAAACATAGCAGGCCCCATTTTGTACCTATGTAAATCTGTATTACTACTGTTTGGTACATAAATTCAACAAAAAGGCATTTGATTTGCACAGTATGACAACACATTTACACTAGTACAAAGATTAAACTATCTTCGAAGACAAACGCAATTTATTTTGTAAGGATGTGGGAGAGCATTATCTTGTTGAGACAACACATTATCTTCCTGTTGCAAGAATGGCAGAAGAATGGACCTAACAACATTCTACATGTACCGAGCGCTTATCAGCGTCCCCTCCAGAAACACCAAAGCTGAACAAGAGTTGTACCTTATTACACCCCAGATAATAAGGCCTGTGATGGAGTCAACGCGTCTTGGACGAACGCATCTACCAAACAACATTTACCAGGTCTACATTGTACACGTAAACAACGATCAATGGCACGGAGGCAGAATCTACTTTTATTGCTGAAGATAATAGTGTGTCATTCCATCTTTCAAGTGATCCCCTGATGACACTAGTCAAGCCTTACACATCAATGCTGTGTCGTGTGTGGAAGACGAGCTAGATGTATGTGCACCCCAGACCATAAGGGGCCAGTGTGTCCTGGACGAATGCACTCTAAGAGGCAGCACTCACCCCTACGTTGTATAAACAAACGACCGTGACTTGTAAGCAAGCAGAATCTGCTTTCATCACTGAGGGCTCCAGTGCGACATTACATCTTCCAAGCGATCGATAGAACCAGCATGAGTGGAAGATGGGCTAGAGGTGGGCATGCAGCTAATAATCGGTTCGCAACAGTTTGTGTTGACGCGTCTGGGCTCACAAGCCTTATTTTCTGTGTTGTGATAGCTGTACAATGTGCCACTTCTGCCCTTCTGGCTATTAGCATTCCCTATTAAAGGGCAGACACAAAAGGCGCTCTGGTAGCTATGCCACTACGATATTTGTTGGCGGACAGCACTGAAACCATTGTCAATACATGCCACAGGTGGCATGTGCTGTCATCGGTTCAAAATCGACTTCGTCAATCGAAGTGTAGTAATTTTCTTCCATCAATGTACATTGATGCGTGCATGAATAAAATTGAAAACGATCCCTCCCAGACCCCTCGCCTCCTAAGAGAGTGCAACTTTGTTTAGCATTCGAAAAATGTATCTGTAGAGAGATAACCCTTCACCGATCTGTAGGCGCCTGCAGGGAACCGCTTCGACACCCCTCAGATTCCGCATTCCCTAGAGCAGAAGCATAGTTCCACTCAGTTGTAGGTTATGCAGATGGGGAAGGGGGACTTACAGTTTAACAAGGAATACGAACCACGTTTCGCTCCTGCCGATTCTTCACATCACTGAGAGATGAAAGATAGATTAAAACGAAAGCAGAAAATTCCGTGGTCCAACCAGAATTCCATTCCACGACCTTTTGGATATCTCCCACATGCTTACTGTTAGACCACCATGCCCAGCATCTATGTGTATTTGGAGTACATGCCACAAAAGTGAGATGGGATGATGACTAAATAATACTAGAACCCTATGTAAGACAAACAAAAATGATTATTTGATAATAGCAGGATATTTATACACAGGGTGGTTAACACACCCATGGCAAATGTTATTGGTTTTGAAGCGGGAAATCCAACATATAATAACGGGTAAATACTGAAGGTATTCTCATTAAATTGTGAGTTAAGGATAACAAATGATTTCTTCAGCAATAAATAAATTTACAATTACATCTGGTTAGCTGGAGGCTGTACCACAATTATAGACTAATAAAAAAGAAGGCTTGATATTAAGAGGAAGACAAAAAAGTTTTCGGAAGTCGATATGTCTATTCAAACCATGTTTTGCTAGCGTCAAGAATGAAACTACTTCAAAGATGGAAGATGATTTCCAAATATAAACATAAGAATGCTGAAACAACATTTACGTACATTATTTTAAGAAGAGACAGTAGAGTTCGTATAACAGAAAAGGCTTGAACAGTACATAAGTTTAAATTTAAAACTGGATAACTGCAACTGTAACTGAAATTACGTAGAAGAAGTACTAATTAATGCAGCAACAGAAGGATTTGCCGCAAGAAAGAAAAGTATTTCAAAAGAGGTCTGTGGTACTGCCATGACGAATTAATTAGACAAATTGAAGATGGGGAAAGAAGTGTAAAATGTTAAATTCTCCAGATAATCATTTGAGGCTTGGTTACAAAAAAAAAAGAAAGAAATCATCTATAAGGAAAGTCATCGTGAACCTACTACGCTGTTGTAGCAGTCGGAGAGGGGATACTCCGAGGTGGTGCGTCCCAGGTGGCGGCCGGGGGGGGGGGTCTCACTGCCAACATGCCGGCGGACCAAACACAAAACAGCGTGTGTGGTTAACAACCGTAGTTGATACTCGGAATTTGCTCCATTCCATTTTGAAAGTCAAATGCTCGAGGGGAAATCTTTTAAGGAAATATCCACCATTTGGCAATCGATAAAAAAAACTGCACTCTGATATGGGCAGGTAATTTAGATGAGTCCGCACATATGGAGATACCTGAGACTGATACAACATCAAAATTTAGACTCAAGATAGGACAGATACTATATAGCAACACACAACATAAATTCCATCGTACAACCAGGGAAACTCAAAATGCTGACAGACCAACAAATCATAAAGGGATTCTAATAATTGGACTTCATGACATGAGGAACATTGATCACGTACCTACAGAATCATAAGGATAGAGTACTTATAAGGGAATACCAGGAAAAAGTAATGAAGCAATGTCAACAAATTGAAATGGAATCTGTGGGTATTCTCAAAATAATTGTATCCATAACAGAATATAAACCACAATATCCCAGGCAATCAACACAAACTATAAAAATTGCAAATAAAACATACACAGTAATAAATGCGAAAGTCCGAACTAATGATAAAAATAGTAAGAAAGAACATGAAAATGTGGATGAATTGTAAGGACTTTTAGATTAGACGACAAAAAACTAAATGAAAATCACACCAAAATTATAACTGGAAATTAACGCCCAGTTAGGAAGGGAGAAGAGATATAGAGATATAATAGGGAAATGACCAGCACAGAGAAGAACAAGGGAGAAACCGTGGTATGATCTCAAAGTAGACATGTTTCAAGAGAAGACAAAATAAGATTAAAACTTGGAAATATCATGACTGGAAAAAAAGGAGAATGGCAACTGGATCATGTCTGTATGGATAAGATTACAACAGGGAAATCAAAAATGTGAAAATTTTGAGGGGACAGAAACTGGATCATATCATTACATGACAAAAATAAAAATTTAATTGACCCCACTGACAAACAAAGTATACCACGCCAAAAAGAAAAGAACCTATGACCCTTATAAGTGGATAAGGAACGAGGAATACAAAGAACAGACAAGGAATATAAAAATAACAGATTATCTAGAGGAAATAGTTACCCAGTTGAGACATATAGGTGAACAGGTAGCTCCAATAAATCCAAGGGAAAAACACCAATGGTGAATCAATTAGAGTGGTAAAACAGTATTAGATAGACGCCAAGCCTGGTTAAAGTATCAGACTCATAAAATAGGGGAATCACACATGGAACTCACACATCACAAACGATAAAAATAATTAAAAGGGTTAAACGTCAATATCAAAAAGATAGACTTCTGATGATAGAAACAAACTGTAAGAAAACAAAGTCAAAGGATACCTACAAAATATTTAGCACACAACTACAAAGGTATGACACTAACGGTAAAGGATAAAAACAATAAGATGGCTCACAGCAGTAGAAAAAATACAGAAATTTTAGCAGAAACATTTAACAAATGACTGAATTACTGCAACCGAAGACAGATACCCCTATTAGAACACCAGCAGAAAATATGAAGCCCTCCACAATCCATGAAGCCTGCAAACCTTTGAAACATTTGCGCAACTTTGGAAATATGCAGCAGAATTAGTGAAAACATCATTACACCAATGCATAGCGAAAATTTGGAATAAAGAAGAACTACCAGAACAATGGACTCCAGCTATAATGGGTCCTTTTCCCAAAAAAGAGACAAATAAAATCCAAGCAACTATAGAAGAATTTCTCTTTTGGATTTCACATATAAAGTCATGTCAAAAATTCTGTACTACCACTGTAGAGATCAATTTGAACTGAAACTGGGAAAGTACCAAGGAGGATTTAGACCTTGGAGAAGTTGACCAGAACAGATAATCACTTTGAAATTGGTAATGGATTGCTATAAAAGCAGACAAACAAGTCATAACCTTTGTAGACTTCAAAAAGCCTTACGATTGTACCCACAGACCTTCAGTGATGAAGATATTAAGGAATTTCGGCCTCCATCCCAAATTAATAAAAACGATGAACTTAACTCTGACGAAAACCAAACTTAAAGTTTAGAGGAGAAATATGTGAAGTACGTGATGATAGAATGATAGAAGGAAAATACAAAAAAAGTAATAATTGGAATCAAGAAAGATCAAAGAAACTTAAACTGCTACAGATCCACAGACGACGTAGCATTACAAGCTAATGACATTAAAGAAGCCAGAAATCAAATAACAAGCATGCAAAATATAGCACAAAAAACTAGACTCCAGATATCATTCTAAAAGATTGAGATAATAGGAGCAGAGCCACTAGTAAACAACCACAGCAAATAATAGGAAAGTAAAAATAATGAAACCGGTTAAATTCCTAGGAGAAATTATAACAAACAACTTGAACGAGAAAACTGCATGGCAAGAAATAACCAACAAAACGATAAAAGTTAAAAAATCAACATGGCCTACATGCAATAAAAATGTCTATCAATCAAAACCTGAAACATTACAAGATGGTGGTTCAGCCACAGGTGACATACGGAAGTGAAATTCTTTTCAGAGTCACCCACAAAAACCGAATTGACAAAATTCTAAATGTAAACAGAAGAATAGTTAGAACATGCATAAATAAGAAGTATAAAAAAGATTGAAATTGACGGATAGTGCCAAATGAAGCGGTATACAATGCACTGGAGCCCATTATAGGTGATATATGGAAGAAAGGATCTCTTTCTTTGGTCACACTGTGAGGACACTAGAAACCAGATTACCAAGAATAGGTATAGGGAAACTTTGGAATATGAAACAAGAAGTAGGATGGATAAAGGCAATTAGGGAGTATATGAAACAGTTAGAATTAACCCAGGACGTTTTGTAAAACAAGTGAGAATTTAAAGCAACTACAAATCATAAAAACGAGATTTAAACCAAAAACCGACAAATAATAAAGAGGGTATTTGGAGATGAGGAACGACAAAAAGATCAGAAAAAATGAAAAGAGACTGGGCAATTCGGAAAGAAAACCTACTGACAAACATGACAAGAAAATGGTTGACTAAAGTGGTCCAATGAGGCCATAAAAGTAGTAGAAGAAGAAAAGTCAAGCAAATTAAAAGACGTAGATCGGAAAAAAGATACTACAGATATTGAACGTTATGCAAGAGGAATGTAAGGAAAAACATACAAAGTAAATAAACATTTCAGCAAAGAAGACGACAAAAGTCTGTGAAGAAACACAATATATGGAACTAACATGTTACAATACTATAAAATATTCTCGACGGATGTGTAGTATGGACAGATATGATTCTGGATGAAGCAGAAAGACATGTAGACTTAATAACGTTGGAGAAACTACAGAATGTAATGACGTATAACAAGAAAAGAAACACACCAGGATGTGATAAAATTAATTAGAATTGATAAAATATGCACCAATAATGCACAAATAAGAATAATTGTTTTAAGAATATGTGCTGGCAAAATGATTATTTAAAATCAAGTGAAATAGAAACAAGACAGATGAAAAAAAGTAAGCAAACTGCTTATTATTTCAAAAGTAATCGTCGTAACTATTGATACATCTACACTCTGAGAGAAAAGACGCTCAATGCTAACACGGAAACAGGTCTGCAGTTACATATGGAACTGTGATTATACCCCGGCATTAATCCCTTTGTCCGAAGCAAATCAACGGCCACGGATTTCTTTCTTCGGGGCTCCAAAAATATGGATATGGAAATCACTTGAGGAGAGCTCGGGACTGTGAGGAGGCTGTGTGATGTATTCCCAGTGAAGCTTCCCCAGTGTACTAAAAATGCGGACTTGCAACGTGTGGGCTGGCCCACAATAGTCAAATTTGGCGGCAGTTGAGAGATTTACACCGAATAAATTAATAAAATGTGGTACTAAACCCCCGTTGAGCACAAAACAATTCAGAACTCTGTGCAGGAGCAGCGAAAAAGGCATATAATATTTAAAACAGCACAGCTCCCCAAGATTGGCGAAGTTTTACAGAAGCTCGAAATTTAGCGCTCATGTCAGTGTGAGATGCTTTTTATAGTTTCCACAACGAAACTCTGTCGCGAAATCTATCAGGAAACCCAGTGAGATTCTGGTCGTATGTGGAGTACACCAACGGCAAGACACAATCAATACCTTCACTGAGCGATAAGAATGGTTATGTTACTGATGATAGTGACATTAAAGCAGAGTTACTAAACACGGTTTTCCGACATTACTTCAGAAAAGAGGATGTAGTAAATATTCCAGAATTCAAATGGCTCTGAGCATTATGGGACTTCACTTCTAAGGTCATCAGTCCCCTAGAACTTAGAACTACTTAAACCTAACTAACCTAAGGACATCACACACATCCATGCCCGAGGCAGGATTCGAACCTGCGACCGTAGCGGTCGCGCGGTTCCCGACTGTAGCGCCTAGAACCGCTTGGTCATCCCGGCCGGCTTTTCCAGAATTCGGCTCAAGAACAACCGCCAAAATAAGTAACTTAGAAATAAATATCCTCTGTGTAGCAAAGCTGCTTAAATCAATTAATACAGGCAAGGCTTCTGGCCCAGATTCTATACCAGTCAGATTCCTTTCAAAGTATGCTCCATTCTTAGCAATCATACACAACCATCGCTCGAGGAAAGATCCGTACCTAAAGACTGCAAAGTTGCACAAGCCGCATCAATACTCAAGAAAGGAAATAGGAGTAATCCGCTGAAATACAGACCAACATCACTAAAGGCGGTTTGCAGTAGCGCTTTGAAACATATATCCTGCACGAACATTATGAATTTCCTCGGAGAGAAAGGTCTATTGGCACACAGTCGACAGGGATTTAGAAAATATCGTCCTTGTGAAACACAAGTTCTATGTAATGAGTGCTATCAACATGGGATGTAAAACTAATTCCATATTTTTAGACTCCCGGAAGGCCTTAGACACCGTTTCTCATAAGCGACGTCTAATCATATCAATTCTGCGATTGGATTCGTCACTTCCTGTCAAGAGTATCACAGTTCCTAGTAACTAATGGAAAGTCATCGAGTAAAACAGAAGCGATATCTGATTTTCCTCAAGAAACCCTCTGCTGTTCATAAACTATATAACCGATTTAGTAGACAATCTGAGGAGCGCTCTTTCGCAATGATGTTCTCATTTACCATCTGTTTAAGTCACCGGAAGGTCAAAACCAATTGCAAAATGACCTAGGCACGATATCTGTATGGTGAGAAAAGTGGCAGTTAATTCTAAAAAACGAAATATCTGTGTCATCCAAATGAGTACCAAACGACCCCGTAAAATTTCGGTACACGATAAATCACACTCATCTACTGAACAAAATACCTAGGAATTAAAATTACGAACACCGTAAGCCGAAACAGTCATATAGATAATGTTGTGGGGAAAGCGAACCAACGACTGCGTTTTATTGACAGAATATTGAGAAGATACAACAGGTCTACTAAAGATCCAGTCTACATTATGCTTGTTCGCCCTCTGCTACAATATACTCTGAGGTATGAGATCCTTACCAGATCACATTCTGAAGACATCCAAAAGTCCATGGAAGGGCACTTAGAATTTTCAAAAGCGAAATAAAAGAGAGTGTCAAGAATATGATAAGCAAGTTGGGTGGCAATCATTAAAAGAAGGGCATTTTTCGTTGCGGTGAGATCTTTACACGAAGTTTCGATCATCAACTACCACCTCGGAATATGAAAATATTTTATTGATGCCAACATACATGGGGAGAAATTGTGATAGTAATAAAATAAGAGAAATTAGGGTTCGTACAAATAATATAAGTGTGCATGTTTCCCACGCGCTGTTCGAGAGTGGAGCGGTAGAGAAACAGTCTGGTGGTTCGATCAACCCTTTACCAAGCACTAAAATGTGTTATTAATGGTTAATGAAAACCACATTTATTACGTTTAATATCGTAGAATACCCTTAGGTTGCCGACTTGTGCGAAAGTCGTGACACAAAATGTCTGGTTGTTGTATGTAATGTTAAAGACCAAAACGAACAAAAGAAGAAAGAAGTCAAACGTTTTTGTCGACCTGCCGCCCGCCTATCGGAAATATGACGAGCAAGCACGGCATGCTGCTTGCAGATAGACAGGGGCAAAAATGTTCACATACTACTCACATCTTTGCTGAACCTATAAGACGTCTTCACTAATTTACCTCAGCTCATAGGCACCCACCCACACACACTAAAACACACAGAAAACAAAATATCGCACACAGTGATATACAACACAGAATATGCAATGTTTTCAAAAAACAAGGCTTAAAAATAGACCAGCAAACCAACAAATCAATTCAAAAGTAGTTTTCAAAAACCACAGGAAACCCTGATCTACAGAGTGGTCCATTGATTGTGACCGGGCCAAATATCTCACGAAATAAGCGTCAAAAGAAAAAACTACAAAGAACGAAACTTGTCTAGCTTGAAGGGGAAAACCAATTGGCGCCATCGTTGGCCAGCTAGCTGGCGCTGCCATAGGTCAAATGGATATCAACTGCGTTCTTTTTAAAATAGGAACCCACATTTTTAATTACATATTCGTGTAGTACATAAAGAAATATGGATGTTTTAGTTGGAACACTTTTTTCGCTTTGTGATATATGGCGCTGTAATAGTCACAAACATATGGCTCACAATTTTAGACGAACAGTTGGTTACAGGTTGGTTTTTTAAATTAAAATATAGAATGTAGGTACGTTTGAACATTTTTTTCGGTTATTCCAATATGATACGTGTACCTTTGTGAACTTATCATTTCTGAGAACCCATGCTGTTACAGCGTTATTACCTGTAAATACATTAATACAGTAAATGCTCAAAAAGATGTCCGTCAACCTGAATGCATTTGTCAATACGTGTAACGACATTTCTCACAACAGCGAGTAGTTCGCCTTTCGTAATGTTCGCACATGCATTGACAATGCGCTGACGCATGTTGTCAGGCGTTGTCGGTGGATCACGATAGCAAATATCCTTCAACTTTCCCCACAGAAAGAAATCCGGGGACGTCAGATCCGGTGAACGTGCGGGCCATGGTATCGTACTCCGACGACCAATCCACCTGTCATGAAATATGCTATTCAATACTGCTTCAACCGCACGCGAGCTATGTGCCGGACATCCATCATGTTAGAAGTAAAACGTCATTCTGTCATGCAGTGAAACATCTTGTAGTAACATCGGCAAAACATTACGTAGGAAATCAGCATACATTGCACCATTTAGAATGCCATCGATGAAATGGGGGCCAGTTATCCTTCCTCCCATAATGCCGCACCGTACATTAACCCGCCAAGGTCGCTGATGTTCCATTTGTCGCAGCCATTGTGGATTTTTCGTTGTCAAATAATGCATAATATGCCGGTTTACGTTATCGTTGTTGGTGAATGACGCTTCGTCGCTAAATAGAACGCGTGCACGAAAATCTGTCATCGTCCCATAATTTCTCTTGTGCCCAGTGGCAGAACTGTACACGCCGTTCTAAGTCGTCGCCATCCAATTCCTGATGGATAGAAATATGGTACGGGTGCATCGATGTTGATGTAGCATTCTCAACACCGACGTTATTGAGATTCCCGATTCTCGCACAATTTGTCTCTACTGATGTACGGATTAGCCGCGACAGAAGCTTAAACACCTACTTGGGCATTCTCATTTGTTGCAGGTCGTGGTTGACGTTTAACATGTGGCTGAATACTTCCTGTTTCCTTAAAAAACGTAACTATCCGGCGAACGGTCCGGACACTTGGATGATGCCGTCCAGGATACCGAGCAGCATACATAGCACACGCCCGTTGGGCATTTTGATCACAATAGACATACATAAACACGATATGGACCTTTTCCGCAATTGGTAAATGGTCTATTTTAACACGGGTAATGTATCACGAAGCAAATACCGGCCGTACTGGCGGAATGCTACGTGATACCACGTACTTATACGTTTGTGACTATTACAGCGCCATCAATCACAAAGCGAAAAACGTGGTCCAACTAAAACATTCATATTTCCTTACGTACTACACGAATATGTAATAAAAATGGGGATCGCTATTTAAAAAAAAGAAACAGTTGATATCTGTTTGACCTATGGCAGCGCCATCTAGCGGGCCAACCATAGCACCATCTGGTTTCCCCCTTCAAGCTAGACGAGTTTCATTCTTTACAGTTTTTTTCGTTTGATGCTTATTTCTTGAGATATTTTGCCCGGTCACTATCAATGGACCACCCTGTAAATCAGAACTCAGGAATACATCAACTGAAATGTAATAGATGCTATGGAAGATACACGGATCGAACCAGGAGGACATGGA
Organism: Schistocerca nitens; assembly: GCF_023898315.1. NCBI lineage: Eukaryota > Metazoa > Arthropoda > Insecta > Orthoptera > Acrididae > Schistocerca > Schistocerca nitens. Next base: position 461,777,045 of record NC_064614.1, on the reverse strand, counting down.
GAACATTTGACATTTCGTAGAAGGAAAATGTAAGAGCACGGAGGTACAGGACAAATAATTCAACTTTTACAGAACATTTACCCCAAAAACCAACATAAAACCAATACCAGACACACAGACACGGAAATCGCAAGGACAAGCAACAACAAAAACCACCCCCTCACCTTACAAAAATACTAACACATTCAGAAAACCGTAACAGAAAATAAACAACTCATAAATGATCAGACTCTTCAAACTAACTGATCACTTAACGTAACATGGAATATATAGATATGACCGGGCCCCATTCACAATTACCACCACTTTCCAGTTTCTTCCTCACGATCACTATCCCTCCGAAATTCGAACCACAACTCTGATTTCCTCTATCCTCCACCCACACCCCTGCTGAATAAAAAGACATCTTCACTAATGTACACGAGATCACAGACATCCACCTGTACTCACCAAAACACACTCGCATGCACACACACACACACACACACACACACACACACACACATACGTTCTTCCTTTAGCCACCCCCCCCTCTCCCCCCCCCTCTCCCCCCCCCAACACATGCAATACTTTCAACCAACACGAAAAGCAAATGAACCAATATAAACACTGTAATACTGTGCTTAGTGCGAACGCATAACTGCAGCTCTGTTTCCAAAAGCGAGGTGAAGTGCAAATGACACCAATGCAAAGTAAGAGAAAATGCAAAAAAGCAAAAACTGTCAGGTGTATATTTACAACGAAGTTTCTTTCGTCTCCAACCTGCGCTAACAAAGGAGGGAAGAGCATTGTTTGCAGTAAATTTGAACAATAGACAGATACACCGTAAATAAACTACACTCCAACTTTATAAAGGAATACTATTTTTAATCTTTAACGACCAAACTGTGCAAACAGACAGACATATGGATCCACATTTACAGAATGACCACAGAAGAAGCTTTCTAAATAAAAGCGAAACAATTTTTGTGAAACATTTTCTTTAATTAATTGTAGTAAGCTCAAGACGGAGAAACAAATAATAGTTGATGATTAGTATTAGATATGTGTGCCAGAATTGAAGATTTGTCATGCAGATGTAGCAGTAGAAGGCACAGTAAAAGAAAATCAGCTAAGATGGAACGACACAATAAACCATATGCCAGATGCACGAATTGCTTAAACAATAAAACAGCACGAATCAGGAGGCAAAAGATTTTTAGGAAGGCCAGTGAGAAGCTGGCTTGACCCGTCTTGAAGGAGATGGACGAAAAGGCCATCTCTGATGTAGATGATGATAAAATGATTTTATAAAATTTCGGTTTTTATGGCTACTTAGCCTTCTATGCTGTAAATATCGTGCTATTGTTGACTAGCTTTGTTAGATTTACTGCATTTTTGGTTGCAATAATGATACGAGTTCTGGAGCACTCTGTAAACTGAATGCAGTGCTTCATTTTACATGTCGTTTTCTCGCTCACTGAACGTTGTTGTAATACTATAGCTGTCTTACTTAATTTCTTTGTCTGTTTTTACTTAATGTGATTTCTGTGTAACAGTGCTCTTTGATGTAACAGCCATGTAAATTTTTGATTCATTATTTGTGGTAAATTTAGTAATCGTAATTAATCTAGGAATGTAATTTCAGAAGTAATGTGCTGCAGAAGAACGTAAAAATCAAAACTTTAATTGTAATACTGGTTCATGCATACGGAAAGTAACTTTATAATCATGTAAAACGTGTAGAAAAGTCCATCTGCTACGGAAGTAGCTAGGCGGGAATGGAAAAGGTAGATCTGGCGGTCGAGCTGCGAATCTCCTTTGTGGCTTCAGTTAGTCGGTGGATAGCAGGTAAAGAGTGCGCATCTTGTGAACTGATAGTATAGCCTCAGATGTGGAAGTAATGCGGCTCATTATTTATGGAATACTTTGGTTAGCTCTGTACTATGAAAATACGACGATCAAAAGAGAATTTTCAGAGCATGTTGCACAGGAAGAGCCATGGATACTTTTGCTGCCCTTTTTTTTTTTTTTTTTTTTTTTTACACCACAGGAGACTGCCGCTACTACCACATCTCAAATTATCTGTTGAATGCTGTATAACTGCATGGACCAGTTATGTGGTTTCGTTTTCAGTAATAATTTTGCGTTTTGTAAACTTTGTGCTGTGCCACAGTATTTCATCCTTAGTCGTTTATCTGGAGCTGCGAGCTCCTATCCCAAGTGCTACGATAAATCCCAATATACTAGTTTGCTGAAATCAATATCAATTAACTTACTTAACAAAAGTTAATGAACTTTGTGGAGTTGTAAAATACACAGTTTTTTAATGAGCATAAATATTGAAACACACCACGCAATTTTCGTAAATGGACAGTTAAAGTATTCAGTTCAAAGACTTTTCCTTATTAAAATAATTATGTTTACAGTTTCATGTGTTGTGCAGTTGACAGTGTTTCTGTATTGTGTTGTGACTAAAGTGTTCAGCCAAAATTTGAATCTATCGATAAATTAGTTTCTTGGTCCCCATGCTAACTGCTGAGCCAGATTTAAATGTCACGATACAATAACAGCAGTCAAGTATAAGTAACTGGCTACAAATATTCGAACTATACTAGATCCAGCTATCACATGTTCCACTTGAGCTAAATAATATAAGGAAGTAAATATTGCTTGAGAATGCAAAAATAATCAGTTCAAAAGATAGAATTACTTTATAACTATTTCTGTTGTAGTAATTTCTTATAATTAGACTAACAAAAGAACCTCTTGTCCAAGTCAGTAGTGCTCCACAATTAGTATGCATTTTACCTACAACTATCATTACTTTCCTACTGTAATCTACAGATAGCGTTACTGAGAGACTGTTGTTGTCTAAACGCATTAGTACTCCTGCGAAAGTCAATTCAATGGTAAATTACTAGAAGTTCCGTGTCAAGTAAATTCAACCCACATAGTTAAATTTCTTTATGAACCATGGTAGTACTGGATACAACAGTGTCTAATGAAGCTGTCAACCGTTTCTTTTTACGTAATTACAGTTTGCTTGATTACTAATAGAATTTTAGTTCGATTTCCGTTTATTACTACCTCTTCCTTTCAGTAGAAATCCTTAGGGTAAGAAAATTAGTCCCATACCTTACCCTTACACATTGTCACGGTCACAAAATTAAAAATCCTTTCACGGAGGTAACATTATCGACTTCTTACTATTTTAATAATAGCAGTAGTGTTATGTTAGTGAGATTGGCTACTCTGTTGTAGGCTTTGACTGCATGTGAGCGCTGGGCACTATTATGTTTGTTCTGATTGTGTGATTCTTGTTATTATTTACTTTAGGTTGTAGCTCTGATAAACTGATCCTCAGATATGTGTGATGAACATTCCCTACATGTAAGGTTGTTATCCAGACATAACAAATACAGAAATTCACTAATTCTAAATACATATTGAGTAATTTATTTTTCAGCAAGAATTTGTTTGGCGTTGATGTCTCAGTGCCTGCACTCTTGTTTCAACTAATTTTCAAATATCTTCATTTTTGCACCTCTGTAGTTGTATAATAGTCGCATTGTCTCACTAAGCATGTTGTATTTAAGAGTATTATCATTCAATTCGTTGAAACTGATTGAAATCTGGGTAAATTCGCAAGCTTTTTTGCTTCAGCCACTGTGAATTACAAATTACAGTTGTCCACAATGAATTTCGGCATTACTCTAGCACTGTCGAATGTCTATGTGCTGTTAATACGTTATCCTATGTGGTAAACTGATTGCGCTAAATTTAATTTCACTCTAATTACACAATAAGGAGAGAGTAACTACGAAGAGGAAAAACTGAGGGACGTGTGCTATATGTAACCGTTGTCCAAAATGTCTACTATACGGCAGTTTTCTTTTCCGCAGAATATGAAATTCCTAAATTTTTCATGGTACTGCAGTCATCACTTCCTTCTACTAGATTCATCTGGTTAGATAAGAAAAATGGATTACAATTTTTGTACATTACATGAAGAATCTGCAATAAACACCGGCAAATCTCTAAAATGGGGAAAGAAATCGAAGATTTAAATATGTATAACATAATGCGTTTTAAAGCATTTTTACAGTTTCAGCCAGGAATGGTTAAAATTTCTTGAAGTCTGGTGGTATAGAAGAATGCTAAAAATTAGATAGGTAGCTGGAATAACGAATGAGGAGGTACTGAATCTAACAGGAGAAAAAAGAAATTTTTGTGCAACTTGACTAAGAGAAGGGATCAGTTGATGTGACACATCCTGAGGCATCAAGTAATAGTCAGTTTGGAAATGAAAGGAGGTGTAGGGGTAAAAATTGTGGAGGAAGACCAAAGAATTTATACAGTAAGCTGGTTTAAATGGATATAGATTGTAGTAGTTATTCAGAGATAATGACGCATGCGCAGGATAGAATAGAATGGAGAGCTGTATCAAAGCAGACCTTGGACTGAAGACCATATCAACATAATACTTACTTCTAGATTTTTCTCTTATCGTAATTGAGAATTTTTGCAAATTTACCCACACTCATGGTTATGTAAGAGAAAAAAATTCCCGTAAAACGTCATTAAATAAGCGTGCAACATGGTAATTTCAGAGCTTATAAAACACTGTAAAAGCTGGAGTTTAATAACATGTCTTTGAGAGCCCTCTCCAAACATTTAATTAATTAAATGTTTGTTAATAAATCACATTATTTCACTATTTTGAAGCAAGCGACTCTCTCTCTTCCCCATGTATAAACACACACACACACGCACACACATACACACACACACACACACACACACACACACACACACACACACACACACACACAAACAAACCAACATACACACACACACACACATTCTTTCGACAATGTTTGTTGGTTTAAAACGAGATAACACACATGCAGAAAGATACCATACGTCATGGCCCTCATACCTATCTGGTTTATGCTATTTCGATGCAGAACTTCACATTCTTGATCTCACGTCCGACGATGCGTGGTCACGTACTTTCAACAGACGGAGCATACAATAAGGTAACTCCCGTGGAAAAAAAGGAAAACCTAGTTACATAATCACAACAGTAAACAATGACAGTCGTAAATATAATGGACTGCCTTCTGCCGCTGACTGGTTGACTTTCCTGTTCATTTTAACCTGCGTCTTGACCTCCTGGTATCCTCCCAATACACTAAAACCTTTCACCATATGTTGCTCCTGGTCTAGTTGCTCATTCACCATTTTCAAGCCATCAGCAGCATCCAATGAGACTAGTAACTCAATCCCAAAATAAAACTGATTTTATCTACTTTTCTTCGCTTACTCTTATTTTTATATTGTGTTCGTTTCGATTATTTAACTGAGCATATGTCACCGGTACAATTTCCTCTCATGCTCATACTGTATGCATACGTAACTGGACCGAAACCGGTCCGTTGCGTACCAAAAATAACGCTTATATGCATAGAAACTTTTTTATCAGTATAAGCTCGATTGTTATAATAGCATGTCGTCCACCATTTTAAAACAACTATCTGGCATCCTAAAGGTTTCTTGTGTAGGTAAGCCAATAATTCTGTTGTTGCATATTAACCTTAATTTTGAGTAGTTTGTTGGTAGCCATAGACACTGTGTGACATAAATAAGCCAACGCGATCTAAGGGCACAAACCTTTACCTTCAAGCAGTAACATCAGTAAACTTCCACTTGTGATGATGCAGTTTATTAAAGTTAGGGGTGCATTACATATTCAACCTTACAATACTGGTACGTATCTCTCTAGTCTACGGGTAAATATTTTTTGTTTTGTTCCATAGATTTGATGGAGGAGACATTCAGAAACGCATTGTAAGGTCGAAGAATAATAAAGCTTGTTGAAGATCAAAGCACGTGGTTTATTTATTGATTCTTGCAGTCATGATCATAATATTTCAGGCCTTTAGGTTCCGCCGAGTTAATGGTTTGTATTTTCAAAGCTATTTTGGCTAGGTTCGGGAATGCGCTACAAGTGACGAATCAAGTTGTGCCTCTACTTAATCGCTATATCGATGATGCTTTCTATGCCCAGCTCTTCTCGTATTTCATTCATGGATCCTCTGATCTATGATACATTACGTGAAAGCCCAAATACTATGAACTCGGTCGATCTGCAAGAAGAGTAGAAAGGCTGTGTTGTCTATGGGCATAGTTTTTCGGAGAAGTGTCTAATAGTGACTGAAGACTACAACCACATTTTCGCACCTAGTCGTTCTTTTGTACTTGCGCTCCTGATGCTTTATGAACAGATGTGATATACATCCAAGTCAGTTACCTTGCAACAGTGTTGGAAACAATTAATTAGACTGCCCGTTGAGTACGACATTTTCCGACGCTCTATAGGGGAAGTTATAGATCGAGGTAGTTATAAATCGTATTCCGGCAAAGTAGCTCTCTAATTGACGTCCTGCCATCCAGTTTTGCATGTTATACACTACTTCTCCTTTTTCTTGTCTGAATGGAGCCTATTTCTTTCCCAGGGGGAGAACACGACAAGTGCCATAACGCGATTTCCCAGAAAACTCGCTCAGTGGAAGAGGAGTCAAAATATGCGAACACGTCTCTCAGCTTATCCGTGGAATCTCAACCGTTTCTGAGAAAACGCCGTCATATTTTTCGACCTACTTTAGATGGCTTTTATCGCGCCATGTTTTCACCCGAAAAGAAGGCACAGTTACCAGCGTCACGGTTTCACACTTCTACGTCCCATGTTCAAACCCGATTACGGTTTTTACTTTACTTTTTTACTTATGTATCCACGTCCGTAGAAGATTGCTCCACGAGTGTTACTTATCAAGTTAGGGGATACAAGGGCCTTATATTAATTGTAAAATTACAAGTGGTTTTCACAATAAATGTCATACATTTATTGTATAATATATGTGAGTATGGTATTTTCAGGTGTAACAATGTTTTTAAATTCTCATTTTGTTATATTTCATTCTTATATCAATTCTTATGTTAATCTTTATGCGTTATTCTTATGATTATTCTTCTGGAAGACTTGGTGCATTCTCGTGGATGACAAGCATCGTAGAAACGTATGAAACGCACAAAAATTCCGAACATCAAAAGCATCACGCGAAGGCAGGTTTCGCACGAAATGGGGCACAAAAGTACCTCGAAAACATTGACAGAAGTTTTTTTCAGTAAGGATAAGCCATGTCTTTCTCCAATCTGGGGTTCGGATTCCCTCTTGATGCCGAAGTCTACGGGACCTTAAATCATGAGCCAGCTTTCTCCTTCATTTTGTGTGTATAACAGAGTCACTTTTCAAATTAAATTTGCGGCACACGCCTTACTGTGGACAGTGTTCTGGTTAATTACGCTGCTCCTCCACCTCGTCGTACTTCCTTTCCACGACTTGGAGGAAACGTGCCTCACTTATATTTGTACCCACAGACAGGTTTTAATTCTAAACAATGTTACTTTTGAAACTGGGTTAGTTAAAAATAGATTCAAAACATTTACTAATAGTAGCGCATGTCATAGATTTATGTGAGGCATGTACGCTGTCGTGTTTCTTACGGAGACGGGTTGGCACCAAATGATACCACACACGCTACGTTACTAACAGTACTTGGAGGCAGCGAGCGGAGGCGACAGTTGCAAAGTGGCGGCGACGGCTGGTCGGACAGGGGCCCGTGCGCAGCTTGTAGCCGAGTTATCCCGTAATAACCCGCACTTGGCGGCTCCTCCCGACGCGATGATTCAGTGCCAGCAGCCAGCCAGACAGCTTATACGGCCGCTGAGTGTTTTATAACAGGCCACGGTCGCGTGGCACAATTTATGCCCTCCTGTAAATAATTCACGGCGCGCCACAGCGGGGCAGGGCAGTGCGGGTCACGTGGCCGGTAGTCCAGCTCCAGCTCCAGAGCACACTGCGCAGTCTGCCCTGCGTGATGTATGGAGAGCTGCGTTGCGGCTGGCTACTTACAAGCGTCTGGAACCAGTGCTCACCCTCTAGAAACTCCACATCAGGACCACAAGTCCACGCTGCAGTCCCGGCCATGTTAACAGAACCGTCCACATCCAGTATCTAGTTGTGGATCTACGGGGATGATTCAAGTAAAAACCTTAATTATTACCAGTAAGCCCTCCTTCTTCGAAGAATCGAACTCACACATGTGAAACAGCTTCAGACTTGTGATTACTTTACAAATGAAATAACCATCCGACCACCGTAACTTTTTTGGTCATAAAAATCCCATGCAATTTACTCCGGTTATGTTGGCAATGTTTTAATGAACTACCGAGAAAACTTATATTACAATTGTTCAGTATAACAGTAATGACTCTGTTTTCATAAATATTAAGTTCATGAAAGAAAGTCAGAAAAAACAGGCTACTAGAAGCTCTTGAAATTAACAAACACTTAGCCCTAAATCCTCAGCTAGTTCTAAATGACCAGTTGCAACTGAGCACATCACCACTCTTAAACTTTACACAATAAAGTAAACATGCTACTATCCACTAATTGTCCCAATAGTAAACAAATTCACACCCCAATATAATGTAATATCCCTTATGTGTTTACATTCCTAAGTGTAACAATGTAATATTTGGTATATATTAATTTTCTAATAACAAAATCTGACCTCCAAAGAAAACATCGCTCTTGTACAACCAAAAATTAATGTCCAGTACAACTGTTCACAACAAATACCAAAAATTGTAATTTTGTAATAAAGTGTGTTTTAAATAATTCTAATTGTTGTCATACATGGTACTGACAAACCATAAAATGTAATTTATTATATTAAAGAACAGTTTTACAGAACAATAAGTCAAAAGACCCATTTGACAATTGCAAAGACAATACCACAACTAAAGATCGTATGTAAGTGCGTTGTATCTTAGTCCAGAATGTTTGGTTCGTAAGAACACAAGCTCCTTGTAAATAATAGCCAGTAGTTATCTGTAGATGGGCTAATAAGCCAAAAACTAGTTCATACAAATAAAAATCAGTAGAACAAAAAAAAACCGCCCAAGTGTTATTCAACCCTCAACACGGAATTGTTCTGTCAAGAAACGACGGAAGAATCCACAAATAAAACAGAAAGAAAAATTAGAATGGGGTCATATTGACCCCAGCGGTTTAAAAGCATAAAATCATGAATAAATTTTAATGTGATGTAAGTATAAAACTGAACAAAACATCGTCTGATACAATTGACTCAGAGAGATAACGTCATACTTTCATAGAAATAGCTTTGGAAACAAGAGAGATATGATTTACCACTATACTTACGTGGTCATATTGACCTCAGAGGTACTGGGAAGGGTACATCGGCTGATGCAACAAACTCTAACAATGCGTACAAAAATGAGTGGGAAATAATATTTTCACTGTTGAAAATGCTCCGTATAGCAGCTGTTCAACATAACATGCATCATTCTGTGTTCATAAATGTTACATTCATGAAACAAACAAACAATTTTAATTTGGGTCAGACTGACTCGAGTGATACCCAGAGTAAAAGCCACAAATAAATTTCAATGTGTTGTAAATATAAAAACGAACGAAACATCATTGCGGACAATTGACACAAAGGGATAAGGTCCTCATTTTTCGAAAATAATGGTATTGATATTTCCTTAGTAGTAATAGTAGGGTTAACGTGTTAAGTATTTGACTTTAAGCACGTAAGTGAGAAGAAGTTTATAAAAGGTCTGAAATTTTGTTTAAAGTTTGTTGGAAGTCGCTAATTCCTCTCGGTATCAAACACTGTAGATAGTAGACCGGGTAGTTTATACTCTGTTATAAGTAAAAGCTAGTTTTTCAGTGTCTGTGACATCTGCTGGAGTATGTGTCGTACGATAATATAATTTGGCAGGTACATTCAGTGGTATGTGTGGATACTGCTTACAAAATGAGTGCCGAATACAGTTCGTAGTAAAGTAGTTATACATTAAAACATCATGCCTGATGTTGAAACTATACGGTTGTAATTTTATGTGTGCCTCACTGGTTTTTTTAACTAAATTGTGCTTGATTTTATTCTGAGAAGCTCAGTAATGTATGTAAATACCTTAACTGTACATGTAATTCAAAAAGTACTAGAAGTGAAGCTCAGCTGGACAGCAAGAAACTCTTTAGCGCGCAATCCCCGCAACGATAGTAGTTGTGAATCTTTGAGTATGGATTCTACAAAAAAGACAATTGATTTATTAAAAAGAAGAGGACTGTTAATGTGTATCTTGTGGAAAGAGGACGTGTTGCTAGGCCGTCGCTCAGAACGTATTGGTACATGTAATGAAAATTGATATTTTAGTGATGAAACCGAGTAAAGTATGTGTAAGAGTTGCCAAACATTTATGTATACAAATTTTTTTGGAAGTGAAGAATAGAAATACCTTGTTTTTGGAAAAAAAATCGACAAAATTGTAAGTGTACCAAGTTCACTAAAATACAGGAAAAGAAATGCATTCTCAATAGTTTTCATTCAATAAGTAACATACTCTCATAATTTCTTAATTACAGTAAATGGATAATGTTCTTGTACAATAGTATGGTGCTGAACTCCACTGACCAATTTTGATGTAGCAGGACGTGTAGTTTGAAGGAAGTTTGCGTGCCAAGCAGTCTCCTTTTCCCACGAAAAGCAGATTGCTGTTTGATCTTATTTACTTACAACAGTGGTCCCTTAGGTATGAAAAGTTACGAAAACTTGTGGTCAAAGCTATCCGCAATACGTCCAAGTAACTAACAGAGTCGTGTTTCAAACCTTAAAGAACAATAACTTCCTCCAAATTGTAATACGTCACCAACTGGTGCAGAAGCTGATCATTCAAGGAGGCAGCAACCAAAATTCAGGTACCAGTTACGAGTTAATGTAGAAATCTCAATCAAAAATCAATCTCTCTCTCCAAACACATATATAAATTTCATATTATTAAGATAAAAGTCATTTTATACGGTACGAAGAGCGAAAATGTAGTAAGCGATGCACTATTTTCTTTCAGTATTGGAGAAGGGGGAGTGGCTAGTGAGAAGAAATTTCGTAAAGATGTGAAACTGTATGTAAAGTTTGTTGGATGTCGCCAAGTGCAGTCATTTTCAAATACTCGAAGAAAAATGTCTGGGTAATTCGTTTGACATATGTTACACTGCATCAAGACATACACGTGAAAATAAATAATAAGCTGAATACTATGAACTACGACTGGACTGGACTGAAATTGTTTCCTCTCTAACTTAATGTGTGGCTGTGTTGTAATCCTGAACAATGTAAGTGGTGTACTTACGGAAACGTTAGCTGATAAAATGAGTCGTCAGACTATGTGAAGCTGTATAACTGTATAACTCTTGCCGTTAGCTTCAACAAAATTAATTTGAAAACAAAGACTGTAAATTAAAGATATGACCCTGTGTACAGTAAACGTTGCTACACTACGTGTTATCACAATACGTGACTTGCAATCCCAACACACATAAAAAACAGAATAGAAAATGCTACATAAAATTACGGAACTAATTTTGAAAGAACGCACAACCAAAATGTATCTGTAAAAGAATTGACCTGTAATACTATGTTCGCAACTGCCTAAATAAAGTTCAAAACGCTAAGTGATACAAACGCGATCGTATCACTGCTCTCTACGAATGAGACTAGCATTTGAGAAGAAATGTAATTTAAACTTAACTTTACGTAAACTAAACCTGATATTAATCGTGAAAAGCAATATCTAACTGTGAATGATCGTATTGTCACTATTCTGATGTAAAACTTGTCCTAAAAATGTTTAGGATTTACCTGTGGCAACAGTAACACGCTACTGCTCGATGTGACCAACATAAAAAGTAGAGCGCAGCAGCAAACCAGCTAAATAAAAGAAAATCCCTGCGCAGTGCAATGCAAGGACATACAAATACGCTAGGCACATTAAGCCTCAGCTTTACTTTTGCGCATTTGTGTGCCATTCAGTGCAATGCGGTGACACACCCAACCAAAAAATAAAATTAGTGAGGAGGCAGTGGAGGACACTGCATTTACTGAATAATGTACAGAGACTAGCATTCAGAAATTGAATTACTTATACCTCCTTTAAAAACTACAACCATCTTTGCAAAACGTACTTCTTATTACAAATATGACTCTACCATGAAATTAATTATTGAAATAAAAAAGAAGTGGTAAATCTATAACTTTTGAGTGAAAAATACCACTAAAATTTTCCGTTTTCCAAATATATCATAAATTACGCGCAGGCAAGCAGAACAGTAGCAGCATTACCTGTAAATCTTCACAATTCTCAGATTAATCTTTACGGAATTATATCTCAACACCCTTGTATCTTTATCTCAGCTCTGCAAGCTATTTCCAGACCGCTCAGTAGTGTGACCAACACCCGTCTCACTCACTTATTTCTCGCAGAATGCTGCTGGCAACGACAATGCTACTGGCAATCAAAGATCACACTGCTTATACGCAGAACTTCTGTGGAGTAACATTTCGACTGTTGAAGACCACTGTTTCAAAATTTTCCAATGTACAAATGTGGAGAACAATTAGAGTTGCACTCTACCAAAGCTACTGTTCGGTAGTTTTGGTACAGTACGTAAAGGACATGCTAAATGCTAGGATTACATGTAGTATTGGTAACATTGGTAGAGAAAGAAACACAAATAAAGGTGTGGAAGAGAAACTGGTTGCCGCCGAATTCTCTTTGTTTTTTTGTTTGTTTGTTTCGTACATAATTACAACCGCACTTCGTTCATTTTAAGTTGCAAAAATTAGTTGATCGTGTAATTTCTGCGTTTCTGCGTAACCAAAGTAATTGCTTTTGATGCAAGTATAGTATACGTAGACAAAATTAAAAATTCTGCAAAATTATTGTTGTTATTTTGTACACAATATAACGTTCTTCATCACGACCAAAGCCAACAATTGCCTGTTGTTATTGATAAGAGTGAAAGTCGTTTATAAATAAAAGGAACGTGTTTTATATAAGCTCGATGAAGTACTGAGGCGATGTTTCATGTTTTTATTTTTCTGTTCTCTTCTTAATTTTATTGAGTCTCTTAACGCTGTATGTTTTCCAGTTCTTACTAGAAACTCCCTCTGTTTCATGGTACAAATCAACAATTTTCGAATAAAACCTGAATTAAATATTGATAAGTTCAATCTTGCTGTAAATACTGTTTAGTTTTGAGTAACAAACACGAGGATAACCATGTGGAAGAAAAAGTTTCCATAGGTTATGCAGCCACTAATAATCCTCACTCACTTTCTAGATGGATCATTGTTTCCGATGTCTAGGAGAATCTGGTAAGACACAGAGCACATATGCAAACAAAGCTATCGAAATTAACTCTCAATAGGTATGTAACACACCTAACGTACATGTAATACTATCTTACCTGACAAAGAACACAAGGAAAACTACGGTAGTCTACACTGACATACGACAGTCTACATTAGCGAAAAGTAATTTGACAACCCTAAGTACGATCCACCGATGAAAATGTAGAGCTCACCCCACTTCCTTAAATATCAAAAGAAAACTGCAGCCTTACAACGTGACTTACTGTGTTAGGTCTTTAACATCAGATTATGTTTTTTAATGAGTGGATTATAACAGCAGATTAAATATTTAAATTCGATGAATAATTATGTGAAATTTGAAAATAAAATTTTTGTTGCCCCTTGGAGCCGTTAGATAAGCAATCTGCAACTGAGACTGTGCTCCGTGAAGGATGAATCAGGTTGGCCATAGAATAATATAGATTATTTAACCGACATAACACAAAAAATATACCGCTCTCCAGCGTAGACCCCATGAAGTGTAAAGGTTGGAGTCAACCGCTTGGGAATTGGATGGATACCTCATGAGAAGAGTTGCTTTGGTTTTGAGTACAGCCACTCGTGCGTCACTGTTTTCACGTCCTCAACTATATTGTTACCGACTGTCCAGGAACCCGGGGCACGGGTCATCCGATCCCAGTTCCAGCTGCTTAAAGACTTCCAGGGGCAAAAAAAAAAACTTTGATTTTCGAAAATATTTCGCGTATTTGTCGATCGAATTTAGTAATTAAAATACTGTCAGAGTATAATCATTAAGAAGTACACTAAAGAGCCAAAGAAACTGGCACATCTGCATAATATCGTGTAGGGATCCCGCAAGCACGCAGAAGTGCCGCAACACGACGTGGCATAGATTCGACTAATGTCTGAAGTAGTGCTGGAGAGAGCTGACACAATGAATCCTGCAGGGCTGTCCATAAATCCGCAAGAATACGAGGGGCTCGAGATCTCTTCTGAACAGCACGTAGCAAGGCATCCGGGATATGTTTAATAATGTTCATGTCTCGGGAGTCTGGTGGCCAGCGAAAGTGTTTAAACTCAGAAGAGTGTTCCAGGAGCCACTCTAGAAATTCCGGAGGTGTGGGGTGTCACATTGTCCTGCTGAAATTGCCCAAGTCCGTCGGAATGCAGAATGGACATGATCGGATGCAGGTGATCAGACAGGATACTTACGTACATGTCATCTGTTAGAGTCGTATGTAGACGTATCAAGGGTCCCATACCACTCCAACTGCACACGCTCCACACCATTAGAGAGCCTCTAGCAGCTTGAACAGTCCCCTACTGACAAGCAGGGTCCATCTATTCATGAGGTTGTCTCCATGCCCGTATACGTCCATCCGCTAGATACAATTTGAAACGAGACTAGTCGGACCAGTTAACATGTTTCCAGTGATCAATAGTCAAATGTCGGTCTTGACGGGCCGAGGCGAGGCGTAAAGCTTCGTGTCGTGCAGTCATCAAGGATACATGAGTCGACCTTCGGCTCCGAAAGCTTATATCGATGATGGTTCATTGAATGGTTCGCACGCTGACACTTGCTGATGGCCCAGCATTGAAATATGCAGCAATTTGCGGAAGCGTTGCACTTCTGTCACGTTGAGCGACTCTATTCAGTCGCCGTTAGCCCCGTTCTTGCAGGATCTTTTCCAGGCCGCATCGATGTCGGTGAATTGATGTTTTACCGGATTCCTGATATTCACGGTACATACGTGAATTGGTAGTACGGGAAAATACCCACTTCATCCCTACCTTGGAGATGCTGTGTCCATCTCTAGTGCGCTGACAATAACACCACGTTCTAGCTCACTTAAATTTTGATAACCTGCCATTGCAGCAGTAACCGAGCTAACAACTGCGCCAGACACTTGTTGTCTTATATAGGCGTTGCCGACCGCAGAGCCGCATTCTGCGTGTTTACATATCTCTGTATTTGAATACGCATGCCTATACCAGTTTCTTAGGCGCTTCAGCGCTTAATCTTATGTGAAAAGTTTAATACAATAAGGCAAGTATTTCAGTTAGAAACTGGGGCAACGTAACTGACGGCGCCCAACTCCCCAGACACTATTCGTCCAGTATTTGAGAATGAGAACACTTTGCGACTTTCAACAAACTTTTCACATAATTTCAAACCTTTGCGAAGCTTTTAGTAGCTGCCACCATCCACAAAATGATGAAAGGAAGAAAGAGTGTTGCTTACTACAGTTCCGTTGTTCATGCAGTGAAGCTGCCGCATCATGCATGACGGTTGAATTTATTATTTCTTTAGCACAATAATCCGTTCGCGCAGGTCGAGGAACAGCCGGGGATTACATTGTTACTGGACCAAAGCGACAAATGGCATATACGTGCTTTGCGCTTGATTTTATCGTTTATCCTGCATATTACGTCTGTCACTTGCTTTTGTAGAATTACTACCACCATCAGGCATGACAGTTCGCAACAAATGGATTAAAAATTCACTAAATAACTCGTTACGATCACGTTTAATCCCCGCATTGGCTACAACATTCACAGTAGAGTGCTCAGAACACTACTGAACGCACAGTGGCTGTCGCCATCGCCTCTTACTCCAACTAAAACAGTTTCTAAGGACTGTCCACATATACCACTGAATGTCAGCCATGGCATTTTAATTTATTACTTCTGTACTACTTACTTTATCCACAACGCACTTTGCAGACATTATCTACATACCGGGTGATCAAAAAGTCAGTATAAATTTGAAAACTGAATAAATCACGGAATAATGTAGATAGAGAGGTACAAATTGACACACATGCTTGGAATGACATGGGGTTTTATTGGAAACAAAAAAAATACAAAGTTTCAAATGGCTCTGAGCACTATGGGACTCAACTGCTGTGGTCATTAGTCCCCTAGAACTTAGAACTACTTAAACCTAACTAACCTAAGGACATCACACACATCCATGCCCGAGGCAGGATTCGAACCTGCGACCGTAGCAGTCGCACGGTTCCTGACTGCGCGCCTAGAACCGCGAGACCACCGCGGCCGGCAATACAAACTTTCAAACAATGTCCGACAGATGGCGCTTCATCTGATCAGAATAGCAATAATTAGCATAACAAAGTAAGACAAAGCAAAGATGATGTTCTTTACAGGAAATGCTCAATATGTCCACCATCATTCCTCAACAATAGCTGAAGTCACAGCACTGCAAAGCATGTCCGGAGTTATGGTGAGGCACTGGCGTCGGATGTTGTCTTTCAGCATCCCTAGAAATGTCGGCCGATCACGATACACTTGCTACTTCAGGTAACCCCAAAGCCAATAATCACATGGACCGAGGTCTGGAGACCTGGGAGGCCAAGCATGAAGAAAGTGGCGGCTGAGCACACGATCATCACCAAACAACGCGCGCAAGAGATCTTTCACGCGTCTAGCAATATGGGGTGGAGCGCCATCCTGCATAAACCTTGTACGTTCCAGCAGGTGTTTATCAGCCAGGCTGGGGATGATGCGATTCTGTAACATATCGGCGTACCTCTCACCCGTCACGGTAGCAGTTTTGCTGTCCAGCACCATCCGTCGGACATTTTGTGAACTTTGTTTTTTTTTGGTTCCAATAAAACCCCATGGCATTCCAAGCATGTGTGTCAATTTTTACCTCTCTATCTACATTATTCCGTGGTTTATTAAATTTTCAAATTTATACTGATTCTTTGATCACCCGGTATAACACTGAGTGTACCTGTAACATTACATCAATGTACGACACATATTTCAAGAGATATGAAGTTGTAAACATTTAGATGCCTGACAAACTAGCTTTTGCTTAAAATGGAGCGCGAATTACCCAATTTATACTGATCCAATGTTTCATAGTGAGAGCGATTTAACAAAAATTAAGCGTAATTTGAAACCTTTTCTAATGTTTTTCTCACTTATATGCTTGAGCGCAAATATCTGACACATTAACTCATTTGTAAAGTAAACAGAAGTTTGATGCTGTTTTTAAATGGGGGTTCGATTCGTGAAAGACTCGGGTATACTGGTTGTTTCTAAAATGCTTACCTCACAGCGCTTCTTCGAGCCGTCAAAACTAGTGGAAGTAACTCGATATGAGATGTAGTGAACAGTGATTTCGTTGCACATTTGAGTAAGAATTAAATCACCATTTATCTTCTTTCCATGTAATACTCCAAAATGACCGCTTTTGTACGCCGGAATACGGTGAGCATGACTTTTCCTGTCAATGGTTGCGTGTGAAATTATTTGTGTTTCGGTGTAGACATAGGGCGCCGTTCGTTGCTTGATCTTCTCATTTCAGGTTGGTGACAGTATGCCATGTTTCAGCTTCTGTAATAGTTGTGTCCAGAAACCCAACATCTTCGACATGAAAAGGAACCAAATGTTCTTCACAGGCGTCGGTGCAAAGATCTCTGAATTCAGCAGTTAACAGACGAGGCATCCATCTTGCCACACTTTACTGGATCGCAGCACTTCGTGGAAAATACTGTGTGCGGAGCGGGTCCAGGTGGCCGAGCGATTCTAGGCGCTACGGTCTGGAACCGCGCGACCGCTACGGTCTCAGGTTCGAATCCTGCCTCGGGCATGGATGTGTGTGACGTCCTTAGGTTAGTTAGGTTTGAGTAGTTCTAAGTTGTAGGGGACTGATGACCTCAGAAGTTAATTCCCATAGTGCTCAGAGCCATATGAACCATTTGAACTGTGTGCGGAACCAACACTAATATCCAAAACAGTAGCTATTTCGTTAAGATCACGTATCGCCGCCCAAACGGTGTGCAGTTCGACAATGTGGTGGGCCATCTTTTTGCACTGACCCACCTTCTTGTGATGCAATAACAGGTAGCCAACTGAGGGTCATTTGTTCGAATACGACAATTTCTGCCAACTGCCAAATCGAAAGTAGGACTTTTACGAATTTTATTGCACTTTAAATGTTTTCCTTGAAAACAATAGTGGCCGATAATTAAATGAAAATGGTGAATGCATGCTCGTTCGACCTTCCACGAGTTACACATCCATTAACTTAACGTAGTTAACTACTCTAATTTATAGCAAACATCAAGGGTTGGAAAAGATCCTGCCCTGTGTTAGAAAGAAAGAACAGTAATGATGTCTACACGGTGATTCAAATGAAGTCATTAAGAAAGTTGAAATCAAGCTGCACAGTAGCTGGAATTTAACAAATCCATTATCCATTGACTGGCAGACAATCAAGTGTCTGAACTTCATGCCAGAAAATTACTGTCCTAACAGGAGATCTATCCCAGTTTTACAATACAAATTGATATGTGAACACAATGTGACGGGACTTTTTGAATATTTCTTTTGCACAGGTAACTTATAATTATCTTTCCTGCAGAAAATTCTCTTAGAGGGTAGGAGCTGGTGTTACTTCGAAGTAGGGTAAGCAACCATCGTGAACTGCGTCGTAATTCTATGAGTACCAAAGATGTGAGACATGAGTTCAGCTATGTTCCCAAAAGAAATATTCACGAGCTGACTAGCTGATACCACCAGCTTTAGGAACCGGGCTAAATTGCACTGTTACTAATCGAGATTACGTCGAAGACTAAAGAAAATATTTTTTTCGAACCATCCGATTGGTTGATGTATGCAGCCTTTCACTGAATGATATACAGGCATCGAAAAATTTGCGTTTCAGGTAACTGCATAAATGGACAGGCATTGTAGAATATTCACTTGGTATTTGGCATACTCGATGAATCAGAAACTCATCGACAAAAAATATCGGAGGCTCTGGGATAAATTGTATTTTAGTATCCGGACCCGTGACCACCGCTGGATTGCAATAGAGTAATCGGATTTCGTTTCATTTCTGAAGGCAATTCATTTTTATGTCTGTTTTGCACTGAAAATATCTGGACGACCGTGCAAATGTCGTCGGTGCGAGCAATATGTATTGTTTGTAAATAAATTTGTTCTATTAAATTACGGTAGTTGCTGGTGACAACAATAATGCCCATTTTACTCTTCACATTCAGTCCTGATACAGTACTGTCTGCTTTTCCAGCAATCTTGGTTGTACCAGACCACCGATACGCAGCGTTATGGATATGTTTACTGATGAAGAGTTAGCGCGTAAGCACCTCCTATACATGTGTCCAGTGAAAGCAGAGGAAGAGCGCCACAGTGTCGCTATGCTGAGCTGCTCACGCAGTGACGTCACACACATCGAAATACTTTTACATTCGATGGTTGTTGGTTCACTGACTGTTTTGAGTTGTGGGGGATTTAGTGATTTTATATCGCAGGATATTTCACTCTTGTGAAGAGATTTTCGCAGGAATAAAAGTAACTAGGCTAACAAACTGAACAAATGGTATTAAATTATTACAATGACGAAAAAAACTGCAACACCAAAAATAATGAGTATATAGTAATGAAATTACGAGAATACTTTTGTATAGGTAAAATATTTAAGTGATTAACATTGCAAGAGCACATGTAAGCGAGAGGTAAGCCACTGCAAGTGTGAAATGCTGGTACATTGATAACCAGCGTAACCGCCAGAATGTTGCATGGAAACATGCAAACGTTGTGCCATGGAGCACCTGATCGGTCAATACAGGGGCGACTTATGCTGTTTATGGATGACGCTCGAGTTGCCGTCCGAAGATCTCCCACATGTCCTCCATTGAGGACAAATCTGGTGGGCCAAGGCAACAAGTCGACACTCTGCGGAGCACGTTGGGTTATAACAGCGGTATGTGGGCGAGCGTTATCCTGTTGGAAAACATGCTCTGGATTCCTGTTCATAAATGGCGGGTTGACAGGTCGTATAACCAGACTGAAGTACAGTTTTGCAGTCAGGGTACGTAGGATAACCACGAGAGTGCTTCAGCTGTCATACGAAATCGCACCGCAGACCGCTACTCCAGGTGTAAGTTCGGTGTGTGTCTAGCATGCAGTCAGGTGGGTTTCACGCCCTCAACTGGCCTCCTCCTAACCAACACACGGCCATCACTGGCACCAAGGCAGAACCAGATTTCATCAGAAAACTTACCTTTATCCTGCCCTCCAGTGCGCCCTCGCTTGACACCACTGAAGTCGCAAATGGCGGTGGTTTGGGGCCAGTTGAATGCGCGCTAAGGGCGTCTGTCTCGGAGCTGTGACAGTTCGTAGCGTCACTGTGGTGTCAACTTCTGCTCAGATTGCTGTTGCAGAAGCAGTACATTGCACCAGAGGCGTAAGCCGAATACAATGGTCTTCCTTCTCGGTAGTGCCACGTGGCCGTCCGGAGCCCGGTCTTCTTGCGACCGTACATTCTCGTGATCACCTCTGTCAGCAGTCATGTAAATTCCTGCCAAGTCTTTTTGCAATTTCGTTGAAGCAGCATCCAGCTTCTCGTAGCCCTGCTACACGACGTCGTTCAAGCTCAGTGAGACGTTGATAATGGCGTCTTTGTCGTCTTAAAGGCCTTCTTGACTTAAATCAACTTGCTGCTTGCAGTCTCGAAGGTAATTGACGTTCAAGACCCTTACAGTGGATATTTAAAGTAAACCAAATTTGCATCCTCATAGTGGCGCTACTAGTACCACTCTTACGCGATTGGTGTGAAATGTCAAAATGGCTCTGAGCACTATGGGACTCAACATCTTAGGTCATAAGTCCCCTGTGAAATGTCAACTCACATCATATTCGATATGTGGAAACACGCCTACCAGCTTTCCGTTATGTCACATAAGTCCTTCTTGGTGACGCAATTTTGTTTTCGCCAGTGTATTCTTTAACCAACATCAGCGTCTCTTATACGTATAACTAATACACGTAATATTACCGACCAACCTCCGAAAAATTGTAGGGATAGCTCGGGTTCATACCGTATAAGTGGAAGATGGAAGTGAGTGAAAAATAGAGACTGTTGAGAACCCATAACTTTTATGAATAATGGTGGACACATGTGGACGTTTGTGATCTCCTGAAACGCCTCACAAACATTTGACCTGCTATGATATATGTATCCTAAATATTGGTCGTCTATCTGACCCCAGTTTCCGGGTTCACTGCGCATTTTGGAACACATGGGCGACTGATTGTAAGTTGGATTGGGCTAAACAGCACTTGCCGCATAACCAACATATTCCTAAAAGAATTGAGGTCCACAGTGGAGCATTCGTTATACTGCTACATTTGGTCCCGTAAAATATTCGCATATGCCCGGAAGACAGATCAAATGAGGCGACGTCTAGGCAAATCATTTATCATTGGTCCGTGGATAGGGACATGTAGAGTAACGGACGTGGATAGGGACATGTAGAGTAACTGTTCGTCATAGGATAACTCCTGCCAAGAAAAGTGACTAGCCGATCGGAAGATACGTTTCATTTTACCGACTACAAACACGTCTTACACGAATATGCTACTTACATTCTCCAATGAGACATATCAAATGATAAAGTATGTAGTGATATCAATTATCTATAGATAAACATACCATCTCTACTTAGGTACAATAAAGGTGCTATTTAAATCGCAGAATCATCCCCTGTGCCAACGAACATACACATAAAATCCAGAATGAGATTTTCACTCTGCAGCGGAGTGTGCGCTGAGATGAAACTTCCTGGCAGATTAAAACTGTGTGCTTTCAGGAGTGCTAGTTCTGCAGGGTTCGCAGGAGAGCTTCTGTAAAGTTCGGAAGGTAGGAGACGAGGTACTGGCGGAATTAAAGCTGTGAGGACGGGGCGTGAGTCGTGCTTGGGTAGCTCAGTTGATAGAGCACTAGCCCGCAAAGGCAAAGGTCCCGAGTTCGAGTCTCGGTCCGGCACACAGTTTTAATCTGCCAGGAAGTTTCATACTCATAAAATATTTCTTTGTTTCTGTGATTTGTGTGTACTGCACAAAATGGTTCACGTCCCCTTCTTGATTGCACAGATCACTTATTGGACTTTCCTTCAATCCTATCTAGAATAGATAGGTTGATTTTTTTGTAGTTTCTTCACACACATCAATAAGAGATTTGCAATAAGTGTTTACTGTATGTGTGTTTCATGATTCTTAATGCTAATGAATGAAATGCTTTTATTGGCTCAACACCTTGCCACTAATGCTACCAGCTTCTTGCCGATTCAAAAAATTTATCTCTGAAACATCTCGGTAACCAAGAGAAATCGGACTTTATCCGAATTGGTCTGTTCTACGAGCTCTCAAAATATTTATTACAACTCCTAAAATATTTACTATTCCTCTACAGGACCCTTAATGTGCCTGAGGATTTGAGAATCTAGGATATGAAGTATGAGGGGAAACGAAAGGGGTATTGTTAAAGAGTTAACAATATGTGTGGATCGTACTTCGCTGCCGCTTACTAATGAAGTCTGATGAATTGTAGCTCTAATCTTGTAGATAACTTCATAACGGGAGAACGTACTTTCTTCAGCTTATGGTCACTTATAAAAAAGTGTAGAAGATAGTGACGCTAGCTGG
Source organism: Schistocerca nitens (assembly GCF_023898315.1). Lineage (NCBI taxonomy): Eukaryota > Metazoa > Arthropoda > Insecta > Orthoptera > Acrididae > Schistocerca > Schistocerca nitens. Next base: position 461,754,273 of record NC_064614.1, on the reverse strand, counting down.
TGCGCTACAGTGCGCTTATTCGTAGTAGGGATGGGGCTATCCGACCGGATAAAATTCATACGAGTGTTTTCGTTCTGAACAACCGGTATTATTCAATTTATGTGGTCTCCTCTGTAAGAGATTTTTACATTTTTTACTAATAACCGGGTAAAAAATACATATCAGTTCGCCAGAACGACAGTTCTAAAATTATTGGTTTTTAAATAAAACTTTTTTAAAATGAGTCATAGTTATTAGGAAAATTTCCACTGCTTTGAAATATAGATTTATTATACACACACCAAAAACAGGTTTTGTATCACCCGTTTGTGGCACAACTTGACTAGAAGAAGGGATCGGTTGGTAGGACATGTTTTGAGGCATCAAGGGATCACAAATTTAGCATTGGAGGGCAGCGTGGAGGGTAAAAATCGTAGAGGGAGACCAAGAGATCAATACACTAAGCAGATTCAGAAGGATGTAGGTTGCAGTAGGTACTGGGAGATGAAGAAGCTTGCACAGGATAGAGTAGCATGGAGAGCTGCATCAAACCAGTCTCAGGACTGAAGACCACAACAACAACAACAACATCACCCGTTCCCAGAAAACCTGAAGATAGACGTTGACTGTGGATTTTGTATCACAGACACAGCCCCTTTGACTGTTCAGAGATGTCACTAAAGCCGCACAAAGATGTAGACAACCATGCATGAGTAGCGCCTATTAGACGGAGGGCGTCCGTAGCCGATCAGTTCCAGTCATTCCACCAGGAAGGAGGTACACGGCTTGTGCTGTCTGTACTTCAACCACACCTAGACGGTAAATACCGCGGTTCGATCGCGTCCGCATTGTTACTTTGTGCCACGAAGGGCTCTCAACAAGGGAAGTGTCCAGACGTCTCGGAGTGAACCAAAGCGATGTTGTTTGGACATGGAGGAGATAGAGAGAGACAGAAACTGTCGATGACATGCCTCGCTCAGGCCGCTCATGGGCTACAACTGCAATGGATGACCACTACCTACGGATTATGGCGTGGAGGAAAACTGACAGCAATGCCACCATGTTGAATAATGCTTTTCGTGCAGCCACAGGACGTCGTGTTATGACTCAAACTGTGCGCAATAGTCTGCATGATGCGCAACTTCACTCCCGACTCCATGGGGAGGTCCATCTTCCCAACCATGACACCATGCAGGGCGGTACACATGGGCCCAACAACATGCCGAATGGAACGCTCAGAACTGGAATCACGTTTTCTTCACAGATGAGTGTCATATATGCCTTTAACCAGACAATCGTCGGAGACGTGTTTGGAGGTAATCCGGTCAGGCTGAATGCCTTAGACACACTGTCCAGCGATTGTAGAAAGGTGAAGGTTCCTTGCTGTTTTGGGGTTTTATTATGTGGGGCCGACGTTCACCACTGGTGGTCATGGAAGGCGCCGTAAAGGCTGTACGATACGTGAATGCCATGTTTATGTTGATCTCTATTCCATTTTTCTGTACAGGTTCCGGAACTCTCGGAACCGAGGTGATGCGAAACTTCTTTGATATGTGTAGAAACTCGGAAAAGTGATCAGCACTACTTTAATTAGAACGCCCTCAGTTAGAAGCTAGGAACAGGCACATTATGTAAGAATCAGTAGAACATTTCAGACAGAATAATGTACCTGTTCGTGTGCAACGTGGACTGCTAAACGGTACGTGTGTGCGTATAGTGTGGAAGAGATACCCCGTCTCATTTATATGGTAGTTTCTCGCTGTAGTCAAAAAATGGTTCAAATGGCTCTGAGCACTATGGGACTTAACATCTATGGTCATCAGTCCCCTAGATCTTAGAACTATTTAAACCTAACTAACCTAAGGCCATCACACACATCCATGCCCGGGGCAGGATTCGAACCTGCGACCGTAGCAGTCGTGCGGCTCCGGACTGAGCGCCTAGAACCGCTAGACCACCGCGGCCGGCTCGCTGTAGTCCCCAGACAATAGTTTTACGGCTAAATGGTACCATTTTAGTTGGAAGTGTTTTACAAAGTGAGGTAGCAGTGAAGTACAATGCTCCGTTTACTTTAAAAGATTTAAAGCGATAAGAGTCACAGCAGACTTACCACAAGAAATAAGAAGAAATCATCGGCAATGTTCCTTGGAAGAGAATGTGAATTTGATTGATATATCTATAATCTCAGTGACGTTCTATGAAATTCGGACCCTTTATTTTGTGGTTGCTTCCGGGTCAAAACTTGATACTGTCCAAAAGCGACGATGAAGGAAAGTCATTAACCTATGAGCTTTCGCTCTTGTTGTCGCCTCGCTTGTCATCTTCTCCTTCGTCATGTTTGCAGGAGACAATGAGATCGATTTCTACTGCAGTCCCAACCCATATCGACGGTGATCTCCTACTCCTTCACCTTCATTAGAATTTTTCAGTCTTTGTCGGAAGTGTGCGTGTATTCCTTGAAGCAATAGCAATAATAAACCGAAAGTTGGTTATTTCAGAAATCGGTTACTGTGAGCGGTTTTAGCAGTCAGATTAAATTAGTGAGGAAAAGAACCTGTGTAACAGAAAACTGTTTCAGCGGCGATCACAATCCTAATTCTTAGCACAGGGCTAGTATCGCCCACTCGCGCGTGCAACGCAGCTCGTCGGACGTACTTCGTCGGGCTATGAGAAGCCGCCATTGCGGGGAGCTCTCTAGTCAACAGGCGGCGGGCGATCGGCGCTCCCTGACGGCCCCAGTCTCACCGGCGACGCAGCGGCGTGCGGCGGCCCTGCCAGATAAGGCACGCTCCACACAGCCCCCTGCTTGCCTGCCTGCGGTCGGCAGCTCCACGACGCCCTACTGAGTTGTGCCGCCTGCACCTGCTCTGTCTTTCTGAACCAGTACTGAGCCGCTCTGGACAGGATCAAGTAGAGCAGACAGCACCAGTGCAGCTACACTACCCAACCCAGCTGTCTCCTACGCCATTTGTGTCACATAGTGTGGCGTTCTACGGATCGGAGCGTGGAATGTCAGATCCCTTAATCGGGCAGGTAGGTTAGAAAATTTAAAAAGGGAAATAGATAGGTTAAAGTTGGATATAGTGGGAATTAGTGAAGTTCGGTGGCAGGAGGAACAAGACTTTTGGTCAGGTGAATACAGGGTTATAAATACAAAATCAAATAGGGGTAATGCAGAAGTAGGTTTAATAATGAATAAAACAATAGGAATGCGGGTAAGCTACTACAAACAGCACAGCGAACGCATTCTTGTGGCCAAGATAGACACGAAGCCCACGCCTACGACAGTAGTAGAATCTATATGCCAACTAGCTCTGCAGATGACGAAGAAATTGAAGAAATGTATGAGGAAATAAAAGAAATTATTCAGATAGTGAAAGGAGACGAAAATTTAATAGTCATGGGTGACTGGAATTCGGTAGTAGGAAAAGGGAGAGAAGGAAACGTAGTAGGTGAATATGGATTGGGGGTAATAAATGAAAGAGGAAGCCGCCTGGTAGAATTTTGCGCAGAGCACAACTTAATCATAGCTAACACTTGGTTCAAGAATCATCAAAGAAGGTTGTATACATGGAAGAACCCTGGAGATAATAAAAGGTATCAGATAGATTATATAATGATAAGACAGAGATTTAGGAACCAGGTCTTAAATTGTAAGACATTTCCAGGGGCAGATGTGGACTCTGACCACAATCTATTGGTTATGAACTGTAGATTAAATCTGAAGAAACTGCAAAAAGGTGGGAATTTAAGGAGATGGGACCTGGATAAACTGACTAAACCAGAGGTTGTACAGAGTTTCAGGGAGAACATAAGGGAACAGTTAACAAGAATGGGGGAAAGAAATACAGTTGAAGAAGAATGGGTAGCTTTGAGGGATGAAGTAGTGAAGGCAGGAGAGGATCAAGTAGGTAAAAAGATGAGGGCTAATAGAAATTCTTGGGTGACAGAAGAAACATTGAATTTAATTGACGAAAGGAGAAAATATAAAAACGCAGTAAATGAAGCAGGCTAAAAGGAATACAAACGTCTCAAAAATGAGATCGACAGGAAGTGCAAAATGGCTAAACAGGCATGGCTAGAGGACAAATGTAAGGATATAGAGGCTTATCTCACTAGAGGTAAGATAGATACTGCCTACAGGAAAATTAAAGAGACCTTTGGAGAAAAGAGAACGACTTGTATGAATATCAAGAGCCTTGATGGAAACCCAGTTCTAAGCAAAGAAGGAAAAGCAGAAAGGTGGAAAAAGTATATGGAGGCTCTATACAAGGGCGATGTAATCGAGGACAATATTATGGAAATGGAAGAGGATGAAGATGAAATGGGAAATATGATACTGCGTGAATAGTTTGACAGAGCACTGAAAGACCTGAGTCGGAACAAGGCCCCGGGAGTAGACAACATTCCATTAGAACTACTGACGGCCTTGGGAGAGCCAGTCCTGACAAAACTCTACCATCTGGTGAGCAAAATGTATGAGACAGGCGAATTACCCTCAGACTTCAAGACGAATATAATAATTCCAATCCCAAAGAAAGCAGGCGTTGACAGATGTGAAAATTACCGAAGTATCAGTTTAATAAGTCACGGCTGCAAAATACTAACGCGAATTCTTTATAGACGAATGGAAAAACTGGTAGAAGCCGACCTTGGGGAAGATCAGTTTGGATTCCGTAGAAATATGGGGAGACGTGAGGCAATACTGACCCTACGACTTATTTTAGAAGCTAGATTAAGAAAAGGCAAACCTACGTTTCTAGCATTTGTAGACTTAGAGAAAGCTTTTGACAATGTTGACTGGAATACTCTCTTTCAAATTCTGAAGGTGGCAGAAGTAAAATACAGGGAGCGAAAGGCTATTTATAATTTGTACAGAAACCAGATGGCAGTTATAAGAGTGGAGGGGCATGAAAGGGAAGCAGGGGTTGGGAAGGGAGTGAGACAGGGTTGCAGCCTGTCCCCGATGTTATTCAATCTGTATATTGAGCAAGCAGTTAAGGAAACAAAAGAAAAATTCGGAGTAGGTATTTAAAATCTATGGAGAAGAAATAAAAACTTTGAGGTTCACCGATGACATTGTAATTCTGTCAGAGACAGCAAAGGACTTAGAAGAGCAGTTGAACGGAATGGACATTGTCTTGAAAGGAGGATATAAGATGAACATCAACAAAAGCAAAACGAGGATAATGGAATGTAGTGGAATTAAGTCGGGTGATGCTGAGGGAATTAGATTAGGAAATGAGACACTTAAAGCAGTAAAGGAGTTTTGCTATTTGGGGAGCAAAATAACTGATGACGGTCGAAGTAGAGAGGATATAAAATGTAGACTGGCAATGGCAAGGAAAGCGTTTCTGAAGAAGAGAAATTTGTTAACATCGAGTATAGATTTAAGTGTCAGGAAGTCGTTTCTGAAAGTATATGTATGGAGTGTAGCCATGTATGGAAGTGAAACATGGACGGTAAATAGTTTGGACAAGAAGAGAATAGAAGCTTTCGAAATGTGGTGCTACAGAAGAATGCTCAATATTAGATGGGTAGATCGCATAACGAATGAGGAGGTACTGAATAGGATTGGGGAGAAGAGGAGTTTGTGGCACAACTTGACTAGAAGAAGGGATCGGTTGGTAGGACATGTTCTGAGGCATCAAGGGATCACAAATTTAGTATTGGAGGGCAGCGTGGAGGGTAAAAATCGTAGAGGGAGACCAAGAGATGAATACACTAAGTAGATTCAGAAGGATGTATTGGAGTAGGTACTGGGAGATGAAGAAGCTTGCACAGGATAGAGTAGCGTGGAGAGCTGCATCAAACCAGTCTCAGGACTGAAGACCACCACCACAACAACAACAACAACAGTGTGACAATTTCATGGGATACCTCGTAATATCGTGACGGTCATCCTTTTGCCCAGCGTAGTATGGCAACTCGACATGGCATGGACTCAGGAAGTCGTTGGAAGTTCAGTGCGTAAATACTGAGCCACGCTGCCTCTACACCCATAACTGCGAAAGGGTTGCCGGTACAGGATTCTTTGCACAAACTAACCTATCGATCATGTCCTATAAATGTTCAAGTCGGGCGATCTGGGTAGCCAAATTTTCTCACGAATTGACGAGAATGCTCTCCAAAACAATCGCAAACAACTGTAGCCCGGTGACATGGCATATCGTCAGCCACAAAAATTCCGTCGTTGTTGGGGAACATGAAGTCTATGAATGACTGTAAATGGTCTTCAAGTATCCGAACATGCAAGGCACACAGTCTGTTCCATGTAAACATAGCGCACACCATTATGGAGGCACCACTAGCTTACACAGTGCCTTGTTGACAGCTTGGGTCCATGGCTTCGTGGGGTCTGCCCACACACGAACTCTACCATCAATTCTTACCAACTGAATTCGGTTTTACTATCGTCTAGGCACCAACTGATATGGCATAGAGCTCAGGAGAGGCGATGCAGGCTATTTCGTGCTGTTAACAAAGGTATTCGCGTCGGTCGTCTGCCGCCTTATCCCATTAACGCAAAATTTCGCCGGATAGTTCTAACGAATACGTCAATCGGACTTCCCACATACAGGGTGGCGCACGAAATGCGTTACCATTTTGTTTTTGAATATAAGCTTTATTGTCAATACAATCTGAAAGGAACATATACTACAATGAAGAGCCGTCCATGGAGATTTGTTCTAATTCAGCACATGTTCAATATGTCCACCATTTCGTTTCCTAACTTCCTTCAAACGAACACTGAAGTTATTAATTACCCTACGGCACATGTCTTCCGTAATTTCACTGCAAGCTTGAAGAATAAGTCTTCTGAGCTCCATTAAATCAAGTGGACGTTTCGGGAAATTTTTTTCCTTGACGTATCCCCAAAGCAAAAAAGTCACATGGATTGAGGTCTGAACAACTGGGGGGCCAATTTTGTCAGTCATTGAAGCGACCTGGAAACCTGAGCGAAATGATCCGCATGTCGAAATGTTCGTGTAAAAACTCCAACATAGTGTTTGCAGTATGTGGCCTTGCTCCATCTTGCATGAACCGCTGCGTGTTGAAGGGCAAGGCAGTAGCAAGAAGCTGTGGAATGAAGCTATTGCGAAGCATGCTGAAATAACGCTCGCTGTTCACAGTTTCTTCAAAGAAAAAGGGTCCAATAAGTCCGTGAGTGGAAATTGCTGCCCACGCTGTAATCCTCGGAGCATAATTTTGTCGTTCATGAAGGACTTGTGGGTTTTCAGTGGCCCAAAAGCGTACATTTTGTTTGTTAACCACACCGTCCAAATGAAAATGCGCCTCGTCTGAAAACCAAACGTTGTTGAGAGTTTCTTCCCTATACTCCGCCCACTGAGCAAACAGTAGTATCTGCTGCTTGTGTTCTTCAGTGAGCTTCTGTGCACAGGTCATCTTGTATGGGTACCTATGGAGGTCACTTTTAAGAATGCGTTGAACGGAGCATCTGGATATTCCCAGTTCCACTGCTGCCTTTCTACACGATTTCCCGGGACTTCTCTGTACAGCAACTCGTGCCGCTTCAATATTCTCCGGCGAACAAACAGGCTTAGGCCGAGGTCGCTTCGCTTCCAATACTGTTCCTTCTTGTATAGATTTATCGTACACCCTGTGGATGGTCTTCTAGCAAGGGACCCATCGTGTGTTAAACTGTTGTCGAAAACGTCTCTGAGTCACAATAAGGCTTTTTGTTTCATGAAAAAGTAACACATTTGCCGATCGTTGCTGTGTCGTCAGTCTTCGATTGTCAGCCATTGCTGCTTACTAGTCACCTAGCGGCAGTATCGTGAATTACACGTCATTTCATAACTCATTTGTTTCCCAAGCTCTGCTGGTACTGCTGTGGAGAATCCAGCGGGACATCCAATGTGCGTCGTAAATTGTGAAAGAAACAATTGGTAACACATTTCGTGCGCACCCTGTAGATTTCTGCTCTTATTTCAAGCAGCGTTGCTTGTTTGTTATCACTGACAACTCTACTGAAATACTGTTGCTCTGGGCAGTGACGCGAAGGCCGTCGGGCGCTGCGTTGTCTGTGGTGAGAGGTAATGCCTGAAATTTCGTATTCTCGGCACACTCTTGACCCTGTGGATCTCGAAATATTAAATTTCCTAACGATTTCCGAACTGGAATGTCCAGTGCATCTAGTTCAGACAACCGTTCTGAGTTCACAGTCTGTTAATTCCGGCTGCGCCGCCAAAATGGCGTCGGAAACCTTTTTGCATGAATCACCCGAGTTCTAATGAAAGATCTACCAATGCTATGTTCTTTTACTCCTTGAGTACGCGATGTTACCGCCATCTGTATATGTGCATATCGCTGCCCCACCTCAGTGTAATGTCAAATATGACTTCTATGACGTGTGTCATAATATAAAATATATACAATAACTGTAGTTCACCGGACGATAACAGAAGTGAAATGATGGGTAGCATGGAGCCGGGAGTGTAAGATGCTGAACTTGACAAATCCAGAAAGGAGAAAGATTTTTTTTTGCATTTATTAGCCTCAGCAGCAGTCGAAAAATATTGACAATAATGAAGATTTGAGAAAGATAATATTTCAGTCAGAATAATTTTACCTTATCCCAAAACACGTGTTATAATGAGTCGCACAATCTGAATGAAACTTCAAGATATTCTTTTTAACATTTAAGGGATTTTTTTTCTCCACACACTTGTATGAATTTCAATCCAATAAACAGTTAGAGGATCAATTAACAGAATTTAAAAGTTTCACAACAATTTAATGTTATACAATATACAAGTTAACAAAATTCCCAAATCATATATAAACAATGAAAGCCTCAACTGTATTATATCACAATTCAAACAGCTAGAAACAAAGACATTTGGTAAATTATCAGGCACTGACACAAGGTGACCAGCTTGAGCTTAGCTCAGACATTCCTCGGCCTCCTCATTCAGCTACTACGAACTCTAAATCACATGCAACCGTACGGTGACAACAACGGGAATGAACTACATTTCGAAAATCCCAAGCCTTTGGTGTGAACAGTTCTTGTAAAAGGGGCGATCAAAAATTTACCGTCAAAGGCCATATAGTCCAGAATCGGTATGCCAATCAGACAAAATCGCTGCGAGCATTGAGGCAGTCGTCCTCACTGACGCACCAGATTCATCTGCTGCGTGACGATGGCCGTAACTGCCTTCTGCGCAACCTCATCCGACATGAATCGTCGACCCTTAAAATTTTTTTTTAAGAGGCTGAAGGGGAGAGAACAGCACTATAGGGCGAAACTTCAACGATACGACACTTTTGGACGCATTGATTATGACGTCACCATAGTTCACGTTTCTGTATGTGCCGCACGCATGTCGTAAATACACTAATTCGACCCTAATAAGTTGCCTACATGTCGGTGCTTACATACACTCATCGGAGTCGCGCTGCGTTGCATATACAACGTAGCAACGTCCTCAAACACAAAACTTCTTAGTCGCCCCTTATATTTCTGATTAGTAATACTGAATTAAAAAAAAAAAAACAATTGTGGCAATTTAACATACTATGGTTTAAGAAGGAACAAACAAAAAGATTAATATTTCATAACAGTTTTAACACATGCACCTTCATAAAGGAAATAAATTAAAATGATTAATTCTTTTTATACCCAGCCATTATTGCTGCAAACACAAAAGAGTTTCAGTTTGGCAAGGTATTGCTCCTGCAGTGAGGCCTAGAAATAAATCGGTCATGTTCGGGTAATTCGGAACTAAGGTAAAGACGCTAATCAGAGCTAGCCAGTGTTACACGAGAGAACCCAAATCACTCTAGTCACACATAACCAAAGGTGCTCAATGTTTTCTTTTTAAACCTGTCGTTTTCTGTGTAGTAAATACTGGTAACTAGGCATCTACAAAAATGTTCAAGTATGTGTGAATTCCTAAGGGACCAAACTGCTGAGGTAATCGGTCCCTAGACTTACACACTTTAACTTACGCTAAAAATATCACAGACACCCATGCCCTAGGGAGGAGTCGGGCCTCCAGCGGGAGGGGCCGCGCAATCCGTGACATGGAGCTCTTCATTTTTGGAACACAACCTACGACCAGCTTAGAGACAGAAGTGATGACATTTACTGCAAGACCTGACCACCACTTTGTAGGACAATGCTCAAGCACGAACAGTGCAAGCTGTTACTGACTTGTTTGATTATTGGGGCTGCTAAGTGCTATACCACCTACTGCACCCCCCTGACTTAAGCCCTCGTAAGTTCAACTCGATTTCTAAACTGAAGGAAACACTTCACGGCATTCGCGTCAGAACTGCTACAAATTCGCCGGGCAGCAAACCGCGTCGCTCGAACTGTCAACACAACTGGCACTGATAAGGCTATCCTACGACTTCCACATCGCTGGCTACGGGCTATACACAATGCTGGTGACTACTTTGAAGGTCAGTGAAACTTTGAAACAAGTATCTATTTTGTGTGGGATGTGAATAAATAGTTGCCACTATTGAAGTTCCAACCCCCGTACAAACTGAAGCAGTGCAAATGGGAAAAGTGGCGACTCTGAAGAGGCGAAATCGCCACTACTAAGGTAAACGGAAGCAATAAGCTTGCTTATGTCGTAGGCACACTTTACTAACAATAAAAGAACAAACCGGACCTCCGTCCTCAGTAAAGAATCCTAGTTACCATGCGCGCTGTTTCCCGGGCGGGAAGGTGTGCGGGTTGCCAGCACGAATCCACTTGGCAGATTAGTGTCGAGGTCTGGTGTGCCGGCCAGCCCATGGATGCTTTTTACGGCGGTTTTCCATCTGCCTCGGCGAATGCGGGGTGGTTCCCCTTATACCGCCTCAGTTATACTATGTCAGCGATTGCTGTGCAACCGTTGTCTCCACGTACGCGTACACCATAATTACTCTACCACGCAAACATTTTGGGTTACATTGGACTGGTATGAGACGTTCCCCGGGTGGGGGGAGGGAGGGCGGGGGGCCCACTGGGGGCCGAACCTCACAATAGCCCTGGGTTCGATGTGAGGCGGCGGTGGGGTGGGTGGACAGCTGTGGCCTGTTGTGGGTTTGTGAACCACTTCTACGGCTGCACGAAGCCTCTCCATCGTTTCTAGGTCCCCAGTTTAAATACACTCTATACACAATACCATGCAGAACAGCAAGCAAACTCGTGCCGGCATGCTGGCTCTGGCGGGATTCCGGCGAACAGACAGCTATGCTCCAAAGGACTGAAAAGTTTAATGAGCGACAGTTAGCGATGCTCACGCACGCACGGCTCAAGAAAGCTATTTTCCATTAACCTGTAAGTAGGCTGTTTAGGTTTTCTTATTGGTAACGCCACGTAGCTCTGTATGAAAATCACTGGCTGTGCTGTGTGCAGTCTGTGGCCAGTTTGCATTGTTGTCTGCCATTGTAGTGTTGGGCAGCTGGATGTGAACAGCGCGTAGCGTTGCGCAGTTGGAGGTGAGCCGCCAGCAGTGGTGGATGTGGGAAAGTGAGATGGTGGATTTTTGAGAGCGGGTGATCTGGACGTGTGTCCATCAGAAACAGTACATTTGTAAGAAGGGATGTCATGAACTGCTATATATATTATGACTTTTGAACACTATTAAGGTAAATACATTGTTCTCTATCAAAATCTTTCATTTGCTAACTATGCCTATCAGTAGTTAGTGCCTTTAGTAGTTTGAATCTTTTATTTAGCTAGCAGCATTGGCGCTCGCTGTATTGCAGTAATTTGAGTAACGAAGGTTTTTGTGAGGTAAGTGATTTGTGAAACGTATAGGTTAATTTAGTCAGGGCCATTCTCTTGTAGGGATTATTGAAAGTCAGATTGCGTTGCGCTAAAAAATATTGTGTGTTTAAGCACAGTCATGTATAATTTTTCTAAGGGGACGTTTCATATGGCGAACCTACCAGGATACCTCACTGGAATCTTCTGATTTTTTCTTGTAGTTTGTGTAATTAGTGTAGCTTTTGTTTATTGCTAGTGCAAATTGTAGAGAAAATCTCCTTTGTAGTTGCAGTCTTTCATTGTTGTACAGTAAAACAGTTGTGGCATGCATGTAGATTTGCACCAAGCTTCGCTTGCAATTAACTAGATATTATTTTCAGTGCTATGCTAATGTGTTCTCTTATTTTTGCTCTTCAAATTGTAAAACGTAACACTAGGCTCCAAAGTAAACTGAGAAATAATAGTGACGACGAGCGTAGCCTATCAGCACCACTGTGAAATGAATTAACAGACATTCGCAATAGTAATTTGGTAACTGTGCATAGGGAAATGGAGCGGGCGGTAAATAATGGCGTAGACATTGAAACAATTAGTGAACAGGGAAGCATTATCGATCGATAGGTCGGCAACAGCTCGCCTCAGGAATCCGAAATGACAGGACACAATCTCGCAAATACTGTAGATTCAAGTTTTGGGTCTTCACCATTTTCTCAAATAAGTCAAGACACATTTTCTGCTTGTCAAAATGTGAATTTTGCCGGTGAAAATTCGCTGCCGAAAAGCACTGAGGAACATGTTTCAGACACCAGTGCATTGTTGTTACAATTAATACAACAAATGGGACAAAAGCTTCAAAAGTTAGTCACAATGGAACAAAATCTTTAAAAGTTAGACACAATGGAACAAAATCTTCAAAAGTTAGACACGATGGAACAAAATCAGAGACAAACATAGCAACAGCTTCAAAAGTTAGACTCATTGGAACAAACGCTTGAACAAACACGTGAAGGTTTAACTGCTGAGTTACTTAAAATCGAATCGAAATGTCAAAAAGTCTGTAATGACGTAAAAACACAAATTTGTGAGCATTTTCAACCTATTTTTTCGCGGCATGAAAATGCATTACAGAATCACGAAGCAGCCATAAAAGAACTGCAAACTATTGTTCATGAAAATCATGAGACCTTGCAAGCTAAAATTGACTCAGTTGCATCTACCTATTCGGTTACGCAACTTGCAAAAACTCAGGAAAACTTAAAACACAGTAGATGCTCTGAAAATTGGTTCAGAAAGACACATGGAGGAAATTAGTTCATTATCAGAGAAAGTAGTTGAACTTTCGGATCGGCTAAATAATTTATCTACGAAGGTAGATGATAATCTGAATGATACAAAACCGGTAGTCTTTAATGACACAGAAGAGTGCGAACAAATTAGGAAATGCAAACAAAATCAGAATTAAATTAATACGCAACACCAAAGAGAAATCCGGGAAGTACAAGATCAGCTGACACAGGTAATACAAGAATTACGTATTTCAGAGGACACTCGCGCTCCAGTACGGGAAGAGGGACATAGAAATACGGAACAGCCACAAAATAATAACACGGGGTACTTCGGGAATTATGAAAGAAATTGGCAAGGTACACCGAATTTTGAGATGGAACCGCCGAAACGAAGTAACAATGACCGATATGCGACTTGCCGACATGATGATTTTGACTGTAAGCTATTTATTACTACATGTAAATTCAAAACATTTAAGAATTCCGGCAACGACATTCATCCACAAGCGTGGCTTCATCAATTCTCTGTTTGTTTTCCTCCCAACTGGTCATTAGAGCACAGATTAGAATTTATGTGTGGCTCTTTAGAGAATGAACCAGCTGTAAGAATGCGATCGGTCATTCACGATTGCCACAGTGAAGGAGAATTTTATGCCTTTCTCTCAGCATATTGGTCTCTAGCTACACAACACCGAGTAAAACATAGCATCATAATGATGAAACATTTCGAACAATCTGAATTTTCCAGTCTTGTGAAATATTTTGAAGACATGTTGCACAAGAATCAGTACCTGTCAAACCGATACAGCCCCTCAATACTCATCCGCATTTGCTTAATCAAATTACCTAACATATAGACATATTATTTTGGCAGGACGTTGCAAAGACGACATTGAAGCTTTTCAGGGACTCTTGCAAGAATTAGAAATTGACACTGACAATCGCGGAACGCGAAAACAGGAACACAACAATTACAAGTCACATCCGTCGCAATGCCGCGATGAAAGAAATAATAACTGGACACGACAAGGCTATTCTCACAACACAAATCGTGACCAAAACAGACACCACCCGTATGTCAACCGTTGGCAGAGTAGTAATAATTATAGGGAAAGATCACCTCTCCGTGGTAGTGACTGTCACAGAGACAATCAGAAAAACAGACAATATGGGAACCAAAATAATTATTATCAAGGGAGACAGAATAACTTTAGACGCAACGGTCCAGCGCGCAGTTACAATTCAGGGAGAAATTCTACACCACGTGACCGACAAGAAAGAAACTATGGAATCTACCGACATGACGACAGATGATATGATCGTAACGACAGACCTGAATTGCATCAGAACTGGCGGGATTCAAACAGGGCAGGGCCCTGTCGACCAGGTGAATTTGTAGAAGTTAGGTCTCCAAATCCCAATAACGACGCACGCCATCAAAGAGACAATAGGCAATGACTCATACCGCTGGCAGCCACAAACCGTACTTATGGAACTGACGACGCAGCTGCCGTAGCTAGTAATTACGTAAAAATGGAAGACATTAGGGACACCTTACTCCAGGAACACGACGTAAAACATAACAACATTGCATATCCTGTGATTCACATTACAGTAAATGACGTAAAATTTACGGCAGTACTTGACTCTGGCATTCCCATTTCAGTAATTAGTGAAACAGCCTTTAGCAAATGCAACAAATCGAACGATTGCCCCACACTTCCGTTAAATTACAAGGTGCAATCTTTGGAAAAAGTGTAGATGTACGCCAACAAACCAACTTAGAATTCTTTTGTCAAAGCCACAGCTTCTCTATGAACTTTCTTATTGTTACATTATTGTAGATGGAAATTATATTGGGAGTAGACATTTTTAATGAATGCAAAGCAATCTTAAACTTTCACGATGCTGAAATAAATTTAGAGAAAGAAGGTAAGTCAATAGCTTTGAAATTTGAAGATTGGCTCTCAAACCATGACGAAGAAATTAATCGGCTTTACCTCCTGTTAGACAACAGTTCGGAATTTTCGACCGAACTTGACACTAACAATCACTCTGCAAGTACTGACAGGGATGATATAGATGGCGCATTTGATACTAATGAGTTAATTCAGAATAAAATTCAAACAATTGAGAATTGTAATGACACTGATAGGCAAGACCTTTTTGAGATTTTACAAGCACATTCCACAATTTTTACTCACAAAACAGGAACAATCAAGGGATTTCAATACCAATTCCGTGTTCGTGAGCATACTAAATTTTGTGTTAGACCATAAGTAATTCCGGCACATTATAGGGACCGTGTTAGAACAGAAATACAATCTATGCTTGACGAGGGCATTATTGAGCCTGCAGTAAGCTCTTACAACAATCCATTACATGTTGTTGAGAAGAAAAATGGAACGATCAGGCTTGTCTTAGATTCGAGACAAATCAATACTATCATCATTCCTGAAACAGACAGGCCACAAACGTTGGAAGAACTTCTTCAAAATTTTAATGGTGTAAAAGTGTTGTCTTCTATTGATCTCAGATCCAGCTTTTATCAGATTGAACATTCATCCAGAATGTAGAAAATACACAGCTTTCCTTTCTTTCGGCGTTTGTTATCAGTTTCGGAAACTTCCTTTTGGTTTGAACATTTCTTCATCAGCATTCATTCGCGGGCTAAATTCCATATTACCTGAGTTCTCAAAACGTCACATCACCTTATATGTGGACGATATTCTGGTAGCAGAAGCCTCATGGCAACAACATAATCGCATCCTCAACAGTGTGTTACATATTTTTGCAGAATCTGGAATTACAGTTAACTTGGAAAAGTCTGAATTCGGTAGGACAAAGGTAAAGTTTTTGGGACATATTATTTCTTCTGAAGGCATTCAGCCGGATCCTGAAAAGTTAGAAGCAATCAGAGCCATTCCAGTTCCATCCACAAAAAAAAAGTCCGCAGTTTTCTAGGTCTCGTAAATTTTTACCGTCGTTTTCTGAATATGCAAATTCTAGTTACACCAAAACTTTGTTCTCTCACTGGACAAAATACTATTTGGAACCGGGACGAACAAGCACAGCTGGAATTCAATTCTTTGAAAGAATCACTACTTAACGCGCCAATACTAGCTCATCCAGATCTGTCACAAGATTTCTGCCTTAGCACGGATTCTTCTAAAGTCGGTCTTGGTGCCCATTTATTTCAAGAAGCCACAGAAAATGACACACTGAACGAAAACCATTGCTTTTGCTAGCCGAGTGCTAACAAAATCTGAAAAAAATTATTCCGTTACTGAATTAGAAGCCTTAGCTATCGTTTGGGCATTTAACAAATTCTGTTTCTTTCTTTCTGGTAAGCACGTAAAAGTATACAGTGATCATCGTGCATTACAATTTCTTATGTCTTCAAAATTAAATTATGAAAGGTTAAAACGTTGGGCATTGTTTCTGCAAGAATTCCACTTCACAATAGTCTACATTCCTGGCAAGGAGAACATTGTTGCGGACACACTGTCACGCGCACCGGCTGGGACTGAGAAAAGTAACACAGAAGGCAACCTAGAGAAAAATTTCAGTATTCTTTACATTCAGAAAGTCGCCTTTGAAAACTTCATCACCACATCTTTAAAGGACATTGCTCATGAACAAGATAAAGATCCGATTTGGAAAGACATCAAAAGTAAATGGCATGAAAAGACACACACTCAGATTCGGAATTATTATCTGGTTAGAAACTACATACTCTTCAAACACTGCACTGTTGATGACAAGCTATGGGTACTTTGCATTCCAGATGATTTTGTTAATAAGCTCATTTGGTACATGTTATTATATTCTTCGAACGACTTGTTATTTTAACAATATGGAAAAGAGAATTCTAAGAGTCTTGTCTATTTGTAAACTTTGTCAAAAGGTGAAACCATCTACTATCTCACATCGTGCTCCGTTGTTTCCTATCATTCCTTCTAAATTAAAAGAATTTGCTGCTGTTGATCTCTTGGGGCCCCTTGTCAGAACATCGAATGGATTTTACTACGTTCTGGTCGCTGTTGAACTTACTTCAAAATTTGTTTCTTTCACTCCGTTACGTAAAGCCACTGGACAGTCTGTATCCAACGTCTTTGTTAAAAATTTCTTACGTGAAGTTGGACATGTTAGTAAAGTCATTTCAGATAACGGACCGCAATTCAGATCTGCTGTTTGGTCACGCATGCTTCGGAACCATAAAATCAAACCTGTTTTTATTTCATTGTACTCACCACATTGTAACCCGTCTGAACGGATTATGAAAGAAATCAATAAGTTTTGCAGACTTTATCGTCACAGAAAGCATCAGCACTGGGACAGATATTTACACTTATTTCAAAACGTGCTGAATGAAATGCCTCATGACTCCACTGCTTTACCACCTACTCTTGTACTGAAGAATGAAGAACCACCGAACAGAATCAGAGAGCTTGTACCATTCCCGAATACACGTAAACTTCGACACAAAGACATAATTGATTTGGCTATTAAAAATATAAAATCTGCAGCAGACAAAAGGAGAAAACTACACGGTAAAGCAAATGCAAAGAAATTATATATTTGTCAGAAAGTTCTCATTAAAGCTCATTCATTGTCACATAAGAAGAAACACTTGCGACACAAATTCTTTCTAGTTTACAATGGACCTTACAGAATCCGACGTATACCACATGATAATTGCGTTGAAGTTGAAACTCTGCGTCCTAGGAAGAGTAAAGGTTTACACCACATTTCACATGTAAAACCGTTTATTGAAAGATAATCTGCTTTTTAACTTTGTCTTTGCCATAAAACTTTTCACTTCACATTTCTAGTATGCTTTGTCAGACTTAAGAAACTGTTACCATGCAACAATGTTTGAAGTTAAATATCCAGTCAAGAACCAAGAGAACTTATTTAAACAGAAATTACGAATGCATTGTTATAGTGAACAGACGACACAGTGTTTTTATTTGTACATTCTTGCTTGTTAGTTGCACGATTACGTAACGACTATCAGGCTTCATACTTAGAATATATAGCGCTAATCAGATTTTAATGCAACATTTCGGTACTTGAAAAGATACCCTTTATTTGAAGTACATTCGGTGAGATTAAAGATGTCTTAGCATTTGGTTTCTTTGATAGCTACACGATTATATCACGACGCTACTAATATGTGACACAATTTACATTGTTGCTTTTGCGGTGTATCTGTTTTATATCTGCACAGTTTTTCTGTATTATTCTGGAAAGTAAAACATGTTTTAGTAGTAACTTTTGTGGTGGAGGTACAATGAAACTGCCTTTTTCGTAGCACAACAATACGATACATTATATTACTTTCTTGATCACGGTAAGGTACGTAATAACTACGATATCTATACGCATAGCGTTTCACTTTTGTTTATCATGAGGTAAGTACATTGACTTCTGCAGAACTTAGTTTTCGGAAAACGATAACTACGACACTTCCACAGAATTATCTTATAGCAAGACGCACATTTAGCGCTAAAGGACACGTATTTGATTGATTAATTTTGTACTTAAAACATTTATTTTTAAAGATTTTTGAATTACAAATAAAGTTTTCCGTGATAGATTTCATTCCATTGCTGTAATCTGTAACACCTGAGGGTATAATTACATTAATCCTCAGGGGGGTACATGCTTGCTTTGTGTACTATGTGTTTGGCAAGCACAAGGAGCCCTAGCTAATATGGTATTTGCTTATACAACTTTACACATCGGTATCATATTTTTGTAACAGAATTACACAGCTATCTGTTTATTTAACAGAGAAATAAAAATTTTTTTTACTACATCAGTGACAGATGTTTACGCAATTACACAGTTGGATAACTTCACACTTATGAAACTGTATTTTGTATGTACTTTGTGAACTCTTCATATATTTTCAGAACCCTTGTGATACTATGAGAGCTTTGAATGATGTATTTGGTATGAGAACATGATTTTTAAAGTACGTTTGAGGTAGATGTCACTATTGAAATGAGCGGAGAATATTTTTTAGGGTTTGAAATTATTGCAGAAAGCTACGACGTTTTTGAGATTTGGCTGAGAATTTATGATGTTATTATTACGATGACAATGTGTATTATGCTGTTGAGGTATGTTTATGATCAATAAGCTGATGCTATATGAGGAATTTGATTATGCTATGTATTTATTATGATGAAATATTGAAGTGTCGACGAATATGTATATAGGTAATAAGGCAAGGAATAATGAGTAGTAGTTAGGCACTCTGATTTGAGAAAAAGGATGTGGGAAACCAAGAATCGTACTTTAAGAGTTTTGAAATGTGTGTAAATGCGTGAATGTATCACAATGCCGACGAAAATTTTTTGGACATTGTTATATATGAGATTTTGTTTTTACACATTTCTAATGTAAATTTCTAACCTTTGAATTTTTTTATTTTATATGAGACTGTCACTGTAGTGCAAACTGGTGTCGTAAATATTTCGGTAAGAAAGTTAAGTGACCACCTTCACGTAATGCGTCGTGGGCACCCAGCTGCACGACAGTCGCCTGTAAAAAAGCCATTAGTGTGTGCCTTTCAGAGACACAGGTGGAGAAGAAAAAGGGGCCATTATCCTCGCTATTGACATTTCTTTGTATAAAGCGTCACTAATACCACACTCTCAAACTTGAAAACATATGATTACACTGTGGAGCTCTTAATTTATGATATTTACTAAAATACCTAATGACATGATGAGAAACATTTTACATCTATTGTCTTTCTAGTTGAGAGATTTGCTCATTTTGTTTAATATCTAGTTTCTAGCTGCACTGCAGCATTGGTTAATATAAAATTTTATAGATGTACTAATATAAATATTTTCTGTCTACAGATCCAGTAAATAATAATTTTGTGATATACTTCCAAAGAAATGAGGGAGCACAAAAAGACATTTTCCTTCACAGGAACTGCATACATAATTTTCTTTTCAAGTACTTGGTAATTTATTTCATAGAATAAGTTTTTGTGGTGCACCACTTTAATTACATAGACATTAAGATGTGAATATACATTTCCCTTATCTGCATTGTTGTCTTTAGTGTACTATTTTTTCTGCATGTGGGTTTGTCATGTTTAGATATAAGTTAATGCATTTGCTGCTGTTGTTTGCCAGGCATAGTGCAAATGAATTTCACTTTGTATTACTCTGTTAAGCCAGTTTTACTACTGATTTATTTTTCTTGTTGCTGCACATTGGCTCATATTAGTTGTAATGTTGCATTTGCTCTGTTAATTTAGATTTACTGCTGCTTGATTTGCCAATTTGCATTTTTTTGTCATTGCTGTTTGCATTAATTGTTTTGTGCTGCTGCATTGCCTCGTCCCTTAGTTTAGCATCTGAGCTCAGTAGATTTAAGTTAGCTTAAGAAGGGGTAGACTATATAAGAGAATGAGTTGCGATGAATTGGAAGAAATGCATTGAGAAGTTATACGAAATAAGTACAGAAAGCAGGTATAGGTAGGACTTTTTGGAAATAATGAAGAACGAATGGAGATATCTGAGAAGTAAAGAAAGTTTTGTTTGCAAAATACTGCAGTAAAACAAACCCTGTCCTTTCCTAAGTTATCCCAGTATGTGTTTGTGTACCCTTGGGTATTTGTGTTCTTCCTGTCTTTATGTGTTTATCTGATGAGAGTTACATTGTAGAATTTTTCAAATAATATGTTATTTACTTTGTAAAGATGTTTAGAAATTATTTATTCTGTTTTGTTTTAATGCTGATGTATGAAGGTGATGTTTCAAAAGTTATTCTGACCTTTTATGTATTTACTTATGTCATAATTCCTGTAACACTGATGTATATGTTTATTTCTATTCTTTTGTAACGCCTGTGTTACTACAAATGTTATCTGTACTGTTATGTTCTTTAATGATGTATTTTGTACCTTTGTAATTGTATTCTTATATTGTAAATTTATAATTGTATAAACACCAGTTCTTAAAATTAAGTATCATTTCACTGCACACGTTTCTGTAGGTCATAATATACGCACAATATGGGAGAAGTTGGGACTGTTAGTGCTTGCACATGTGTTAATAATTCAGCAAGGGACTCGTTAACAGCATTGCTGGTTCTAAGGACAATTCCAAAAACTTTGTGAGTGCACAAATAGTGGTTATGGACTTGCTATATTATCCGCAAGACTCTTCAATGGTGGTTGTGCACCTGCACAGTCACAACAGATGGCTGCTGGCCATCTCTACAGGGACTACAGTGGGTCTCCATCTTTGATGACCCACCAATACCATTATTTCTACAAGGACTACAGTGGGTCTACACCTTTGCTGACTCACCAGTACCATTATTTCTACAAGGACTGCAGTGGGTCTGCAGATCTGGTGGCCCACAAATACCATACTCTCTACCAGGACTACAGTGGGTCTGCTCTGTGATGACCTACCTACCAATATTCTTCAAAACTTCGAATGACTCTGCGGTGGGTTTGCTCTGTTGTGGACCATTACCTGTCTGCATGTCAAGAGTCAGCATTATCTTTCCGTTAGAAGGACAACACTACTTCTTCAAGACTGCATGGAAATCCACTACTTCCGTGTGCATTTTCTTTTACTGCTCAGATTTTGAGAAAAACGCTGCTATTTTACTGTGATGAACGATCAGGACTGTCTTTATGGACTGTGAGAAAAAATTTTAGCTTTTGACCAACATTGTATCAATAAGTGTGTGCATTTGATTTCTCTGTTATTGTAATTGTGAAAAAATTTTAACAAATATGTATTGGCCAGTGCCCAAAACAATTTGTAAAATTTTTTTTGGGGACCATGGGGGCTATGTAAGTAGGCTGTTTAGGTTTTCTTATTGGTAACGCCACGTAGCGCTCTGTATGAAAATCACTGGCTGTGCTGTGTGCAGTCTGTGGCTAGTTTGCATTGTTGTCTGCCATTGTAGTGTTGGGCAGCTGGATGTGAACAGCACGTAGCGTTGCGCAGTTGGAGGTGAGCCGCCAGCAGTGGTGGATGTGGGGAAGTGAGATGGCGGATTTTTGAGTGCGGGTGATCTGGACGTGTGTCAGAAACAGTACATTTGTAAGAAGGGATGTCATGAACTGCTATATATATGTTATGACTTTTGAACACTATTAAGGTAAATATATTGTTTGTTCTCTATCAAAGTCTTTCATTTGCTAACTATGCCTACCAGTAGTTACGCCTTTAGTAGTTTGAATCTTTTATTTAGCTATTAGTATTGGCGCTCGCTGTATTTCAGTAGTTTGAGTAACGAAGATTTTTGTGAGGTAAGTGATTTGTGAAACGTATAGGTTAATTTAGTCAGGGCCATTCTCTTGTAGGGATTATTGAAAGTCAGAATGGGTTGCACTAAAAAATATTGTGTGTCAGTTTAAGCACAGTCATGTATAATTTTTCTAAGGGGACGTTTGAAATCGTGCATGTTACAACGATTGTTTGCAAAACAGAACTGGATTACTACACTAACCGAACCTATACATACACCTATTACTGGGCATTAATATATCGTGTGGCCATCCTTCGCTTTCATGATATCTTTGAACTCTGCTGGGGGGATGTTTAAAGATGTTTCTCAATGTCCGTACAGAATGGTAGCCCATTCCTCCTCACGAGTGCAACGTGACGGATAATAAACGGCAGTTCTCTCGGACAAGACCAACCAAATGCGACCATATGGATAATAAATGGAAACAGAGAAGCTAAAACTTGTACCTTCCTCAAAATAATTGTTCAGTGAATAGCCCGTGAGCGCCCACATGCAACTGCGCGAATAATAAAATTATAAATCAAAAAGTCACTGTACATAGGGCCTCCAAAATGTTTTAAGTGTTGTCTACGCTACAGTTTAGAGACCAAGGAACAGCGCATCTGTCGCTATAACCCTAAATAAACCCAATCAGAAAATCTATATAAGTGCAGAACAACTTGGGATGAAAATAATGTTGACTACTCACAGCGTTTTAAATTTTAACACAACTGATTAATAATTGATTATCACTGAAAAAATAATCGTCCGAACCAGGACTTAAATGAAACAGAACAGTTTCTCACTTTCCCATAAACGTCCAGATGAATCATGGAAAAATAATCTAAGCTCTCTTAGCGCAAGTCTAAAAGTTAAAGTTCTCCGATGGTGAACAAACTAAATTTTAAGTGCAGCTCATTCGCAAAATTGGTTGTAGTAAAGTTTCTACAGTCAGACAAGCTCGCCTAAAGTGAAAAATACTAAGTTCCCACTTTGAAAATACTGCACAGCATTCACTAGCGATAAGCACTAATATCACAAGTCCGGTACTCAATACTTAGAAAAAAGTACTCAAATTCCAAAATCTCAAGCGTAACTACTGAACGAATACCAAAGATCTAAACAGATGGCTGCTGCTATTCAATGCCTTGCATTAATGAGAGTGACGCACACACACTTACGATTTCCTCAACGTGCTTAAAATTATAAATTTAGTGGTAAACATAGATATCATATATGAATTTGCACGTACATTTCCTCAGCTTTCTAGAGCTGTTCTTACTTTTTCTTTAACTTAAATAGTCGATTTGTAAATAATGATTTTCTCCAGGTAAACACTATTTCACACTGTTGTGTTATTAATAGTTACAAAAAATTGAAATTAGATACACTCATAAATCTCTAACTTTGTCTTTTTAGTAATGCTGTCGCTACATTCAATGCTTTATATCTTATTTATATGAAATTTAGGTTTCTCTACACGGAATGTACATTCCGGGCTGTAATTCAGAACAGGTACACCTCCATGTTTCAAAGAAATGTTTCAAATGGCTCTTAGCACTATGGGACTTAGCATCTGAGGTCATCAGTCCCCTAGATCTTAGAACTACTTAAACCTAACTAACCTAAGGACATCACACACATCCATACTCGAGGCAGGATTCGAACCTGCGACCGTAGCAGTCGCGCGGTTCTAGACGGAAGTGTCTAGAACCGCTCGGCCACCGCGGCCGGCTCGATATTTCACAACAACCGCCAAAAGCCAGGTTTTTCCCGACAACGCGACAAGAGCTTGAGTTCACCTAAGCAGTGGCCTAAAATTCTCATGCTCGGAGCGTCGGCCAACCACTGGCCCAAAGGGTTCCGGTATCTACTGCTTCCCCCATGAACCATGGACCTTGCCGTTGGTGGGGAGGCTTGCGTGCCTCAGCGATACAGATGGCCGTACCGTAGGTGCAACCACAACGGAGGGGTATCTGTTGAGAGGCCAGACAAACATGTGGTTCCTGAAGAGGGGCAGCAGCCTTTTCAGTAGTTGCAGGGGCAACAGTCTGGATGATTGACTGATCTGGCCTTGTAACATTAACCAAAACGGCCTTGCTGTGCTGGTACTGCGAACGGCTGAAAGCAAGGGGAAACTACAGCCGTAATTTTTCCCGAGGACATGCAGCTTTACTGTATGAATAAATGATGATGGCGTCCTCTTGGGTAAAATATTCCGGAGGTAAAATAGTCCCCCATTCGGATCTCCGGGCGGGGACTACTCAAGAGGACGTCGTTATCGGGAGAAAGAAAACTGGCATTCTACGGATCGGAGCGTGGAACGTCAGATCCCTTAATCGGGCAGGTAGGTTAGAAAATTTAAAAAGGGAAATGGATAGGTTAAAGTTAGATATAGTGGGAATTAGTGAAGTTCGGTGGCAGGAGGAACAAGACTTTTGGTCAGGTGATTACAGGGTTATAAATACAAAATCAAATAGGTGTAATGCAGGAGTAGGTTTAATAATGAATAAAAAAATAGGAGTGCGGGTTAGCTACTACAAACAGCATAGTGAACGCATTATTGTGGCCAAGATAGACACAAAGCCCATGCCTACTACTGTAGTACAAGTTTATATGCCAACTAGCTCTGCAGATGATGAAGAAATTGATGAAATGTACGACGAGATAAAAGAAATTATTCAGGTAGTGAAGGGAGACGAAAATTTAATAGTCATGGGTGACTGGAATTAGTCAGTAGGAAAAGGGAGAGAAGGAAACATAGTAGGTGAATATGGATTGGGGGGAAGAAATGAAAGAGGAAGCCGCCTTGTAGAATTTTGCACAGAGCATAACTTAATCATAGCTAACACTTGGTTCAAGAATCATAAAAGAAAGTTGTATACCTGGAAGAATCCTGGAGATACTAATAGGTATCAGATAGATTATATAATGGAAAGACAGAGATTTAGGAACCAGGTTTTAAATTGTAAGACATTTCCAGGGGCAGATGTGGATTCTGACCAGAATCTATTGGTTATGAACTGCAGATTGAAACTGAAGAAACTGCAAAAAGGTGGGAATTTAAGGAGATGGGACCTGGATAAACTGAAAGAACCAGAGGTTGTAGAGAGTTTCAGGGAGAGCATAAGGGAACAATTGACAGGAATGGGGGAAAGAAATACAGTAGAAGAAGAATGGGTAGCTCTGAGGGATGAAGTAGTGAAGGCAGCAGAGGATCAAGTAGGTAAAAAGACGAGGACTAATAGAAATCCTTGGGTAACAGAAGAAATATTGAATTTAATTGATGAAAGGAGAAAATATAAAAATGCAGTAAATGAAGCAGGCAAAATGGAATACAAACGTCTCAAAAATGAAATTGACAGAAAGTGCAAAATGGCTAAGCGGGGATGGCTACAGGACAAATGTAAGGATGTAGGGGCTTGTCTCACTAGGGGTAAGATAGATACTGCCTACAGGAAAATTAAAGAGACCTTTGGAGAGAAGAGGACCACTTGTATGAATATCAAGAGCTCAGATGGCAACCCAGTTCTAAGCAAAGAAGGGAAGGCAGAAAGGTGGAAGGAGTATATAGAGGGTTTATACAAGGGCGATGTACTTGAGGACAGTATTATGGAAATGGAAGAGGATGTAGATGAAGATGAAATGGGAGATAAGATACCGCGTGAAGAGTTTGACAGAGCACTGAAAGACCTGAGTCGAAACAAGGCCCCGGGAGTAGACAACATTCCATTAGAACTACTGATGGCCTTGGGAGAGCCAGTCATGACAAAACTCTACCATCTGGTGAGCAAGATGTATGAGACAGGCGAATTACCCACAGACTTCAAGAAGAATATAATAATTCCAATACCAAAGAAAGCAGGTGTTGACAGATGTGAAAATTACCGAACTATCAGTTTAATAAGTCACAGCTGCAAAATACTAACGCGAATTCTTTACAGACGAATGGGAAAACTGGTAGAAGCGGACCTCGGGGAAGATCAGTTTGGATTCCGTAGAAATGTTGGAACACGTGAGGCAATACTAACCTTACGACTTATCTTAGAAGAAAGATTAAGAAAAGGCAAACCTACGTTTCTAGCATTTGTAGACTTAGAGAAAGCTTTTGACAATGTTGACTGGAATACTCTCTTTCAAATTCTAAAGGTGGCAGGGGTAAAATACAGGGAGCGAAAGGCTATTTACAATTTGTACAGAAAGCAGATGGCAGTTATAAGAGTCGAGGGGCATGAAAGGGAAGCAGTGGTTGGGAAAGGAGTGAGACAGGTTTGTAGCCTCTCCCCGATGTTATTCAATCTGTATATTGAGCAAGCAGTAAAGGAAACAAAAGAAAAATTCGGAGTAGGTATTAAAATTCATGGAGAAGAAGTAAAAACTTTGAGGTTCGCCGATGACATTGTAATTCTGTCAGAGACAGCAAAGGACTTGGAAGAGCAGTTGAACGGAATGGACAGTGTCTTGAAAGGAGGATATAAGATGAACATCAACAAAAGCAAAACGAGGATAATGGAATGTAGTCAAATTAAATCGGGTGATGCTGAGGGGATTAGATTAGGAAATGAGACACTTAAAGTAGTAAAGGAGTTTTGCTATTTAGGGAGTAAAATAACTGATGATGGTCGAAGTAGAGGGATCACAAATTTAGCATTGGAGGGCAGCGTGGAGGGTAAAAATCGTAGAGGGAGTCCAAGAGATCAATACACTAAGCAGATTCAGAAGGATGTAGGTTGCAGTAGGTACTGGGAGATGAAGAAGCTTGCACAGGATAGAGTAGCATGGAGAGCTGCATCAAACCAGTCTCAGGACTGAAGACCACAACAACAACAACATCTACTGATGAAACTGCGAACCCCTTGCGGCTACTCTACTCCACCTGGCTCAGTTGGCCCACTTTCCTGGCTGTCAAAACAGTTGCCACTTAGGCTGCGTCTGCTCCCGGTGTCACACCAAGACGAGCATACACGACGAGGACTGTTCTTAAAGTTTCTGGTCACAGTTCCCTGGAAACCTGAGGAGGTAGTATTGATGGACGTAGAAGGTCTGCAGCGAAGTCGACGTTCTAAGTAATCCCAAAAGTGTTCCGTTGTTTTCAGTTCTGGACGGGCCAGTCCATTTCAGGAATGCTACTGTACACAAACCATTGCTGCGTTATGATATGGTGCATTATGATTCTGATACAATCTGTCATCGTCTCGGAACTTTTCCTACTCTGAGCACAGTACTCAGTGCCTTCGCATTTAGCATGTTCTTAATCGCAATAGGGGACCACATTATTACCACGGAAAACACCACCAGACCTTAACACCATCTCCGTACTTCACTGTCGATGCTACACATGATGGCAGTTGACATTCTCCACCTATTCACCAAACGTATACCCCTCCATCGGTTTGTTCCAGGACATGGCGTGATTCATCCCTCCAAATCAATCGTTTCCAGTCATCCACTATCCAGGGGCGTGGCGCATTACATCACCTGCGTCGTCGTCCAACACTGAATATAGAAATGTGTGGCTTATGAGCAGCTACTCGACCATTGTGTCCCACTCTTTTTAGCTGCTTACGCACATTCGTTGTGCTAAATGGACTGCTGTCTGCACTGTGGAACTCACGAGTGATTCCTTCAGCTGATTTCATGCCAATGTTTTATAATCGCCGTCCGGAATGCTCGACGGTTCCTTTCCAACCATTCAATTGCAATGCCCGTATTGTTAAAAAAAAATGGCTCTGAGCACTATGGGACTCAACTGCTGTGGTCATTAGTCCCCTAGAACTTAGAAGTACTTAAACCTAACTAACCTAAGGACATCACACACACCCATGCCCGAGGCAGGATTCGAACCTGCGACCGTAGCAGCCGTATTGTTCAGAAGTACGGCCAAAGTTCCTTTGGACATGCATGCATGTCCGAAGAAACAGGCACTGTGGTGACTACAGCTGTTATGAAATACATGAAATGTATTCGCATTTACGAATATGGACAACGTTCAGCTGCATAATGGAATGACGGCAGTGAGAATTTGTGCCGGACTGCAATTAGAACTTGTATTTCCCGCTAATCGACAGTCACCGCAGTGGCTGTTCCTTCGGATCTGCACACATGACCGAAGGAACTTTCCATAGTATTTCACATATTATCAATTGAAGATATAATGTCTGTATATGAGTCCGAGATCACTGTATTTTAAGCACTTTTATTTTCATAAGTCCGTCTTGATCTCGTACATTTCTTTACACTTTATGACCGGTTTTGGTTTATCGCCATCTTCAGATCTGTTGTAAATATAAATATTGTGTAAGAGACCAGGTTCAATTAATTAAGATTTTGGAAATGGAAATGAGCGTTTGGCGTCAGTGGCCGGGAGGCCCGTTACGGGGAAGGTCCGGCCGCCTTGGCGCAGGTCTTATTACATTCGACACCACATTGGTTGACCTGCGCACCGGATGGGGATGAAATGGTGATGAAGAGAGCACAACACCCAGTTCCTAATCGGAGAAAATCCCCGACAGCCGGGAATCGAACCTGGGCCCGTAGGACGGAAATCCGACACGCTGACCACTCAGCTACCTGGGCGTACAATTAATTAAGATTAACTTTATACAAGTCTTAGTGATGCATGAAATATAAAATATTTATAGCCTTGTATGACAGTCATTCATACCGTTAAAATATTCTGATCTAAATCATCGTCAAGTTAAACATGTGCGTGCTAATGCACAGATTGTGTCAGTATTTATACAAAAACCTAATGCCAGAAGAGGGCACTTTAGCCAGAGTACACAGTAAACCAGTGTCGCCAATATAATATGTACTCTGGCTGAAGTTCCCTCTGCTGGCATTAGGTTTTTGTATAAATACTTACACAATATGAGCATTAGCACGCACATGTTTAACTTGACGCTGATTTATATCAGAATATTTTAACGCTATGTATGACTGCCATACATGGCTATATATACTGGATATTTCATGCATCACTAAGACTCGTATAGATTTAATCTTAATTAATTGAACCTGGTCTCTTACACAATATTCATATTTACAACAGATCTGAAGATGGCGATAAGCCGAAACCGGTCATAAAGTGTAAAGAAATCTATGTGCTCAAGACTTACTTGCGAAAATAGAAGTATTTCACAGGCACTGCAATATCATATTTATCCTCCGACACCGTTCAAAAGACTTCCAGTTATGTTTGCCCTGCACCGGAATATACATAATGAATGTACATGTGAAGGTCGTAGGCACACCTGTAACTTACGACATACAGAAGTTTGGACCTGACCGCGAGTCGTGTTTGGGTAGCCTAGTGGCAAGGTGACCGCTCACTATAAGTGCGAAATCCGTGTTGAGTCCCGGTCCGGCACAAATTTTCACTGTCGTCATTCCACTATGCAGCTGATGCTTGTCCATATTCGCAAATGCAAATACTCTGTGGTTCTTCCTTTGCGTTCCCTTCTCACAATCAGCTTTAGAATGGTAGAGATGTATCTGACGTATTTGTTACTCTGTTGATATCCAATGACTAATCCACTCATTCTGCTCTTACTCTTCTCTAATGACAACGCAATACTCCAAGCCTCCTTTTACACTGATGGGTCCGCCTCTAGTGGCATCTACTGCTCAGTTCCATGTTATATAGTGGTATCTGAATATTCGAGTATTTTCGACTGGCCTTTACCTGTATCATACCTCAACCGTACTGTAAACTTATGAACATGAACGAAACTCACGTTGCCATACGAGGGGAAGTCATACGGTTTTAAACAGTATGTCGTAAAAATCAAGCTACGGCTATGAAATTTGGCCATCACCCCAATTCTCGTCTACATATTCACTCATCTTTGTTACATGACTTTCCTGCGGATTACCTTGATTGCTGAAAGTTACATTTTGTCAACTCAAGGATAGTTGCACCTTGAAAATTATCTCATATCTATTGAGTGAGAGCAACATCTTTCGCAACAGCACTGTGCATAAAATATTTTTGGACTTCTTACTGCGTCCATAGGGGGGGGGGGGGGGGGGGTAAATCCTCGAGCTTTCGACGGTTACTTCCGCCGTCTTCCTCAGGACTAACTGAGTGTCTAAGCTGCTGCTATGGTGGCCTTATATATCCCGTTGACGACTTTTGATTGGTCGAAAATTACATAATGCTGTCGCAGATATCGTCAGTGTCTGCACTGATGACACCACCGCATCTACAGTAGCGTATACATTGCGACGAATATCTCTACCTCTTCTCGGCATCGGGAGCTCCCTTGCACCAACAAGATTATATCCGACGTCACGGTTGAAGTTCTTCTCACACATTGTTATTTCTACAGTCTCTTTAATTACAGAATCAATGTAGTAGCCATAGACAAAAGATTTTTTACGACAAAAAATATTTTGTGTTTGTTTGTAAGGCTGTGCTCAGGAACTGCAAATTTCTCCAGATCTCGAGTTTTAATATGCTGTTGACGTTCTGCACAGTAGTCGAAAACAGTACAGATGAACTGATAAACGTAAATGCTCCCTCACTCATAAGGAATGTTATAAATTCCTTGGACCCTGAGGCCGAGGCTGTGTTTGAGAGATCGGAAAGTAGGTCTTACACCTCGTCGTCTCAGACTCTGCCTATTTTGCCCCTGAATAGAAGGAATACAGTCAGTGGATCATTAAGCGAATGCTCAACATTTTCGCATTTTCTCTTCTGGGAGAACGCTCATTTCATAGCACGTGAACCATAGCCCTTTTTTTCTGAACACGTACTTCAGATGATAGATTTCGGAATCCAAGTGGTCCTCCTCAGAAACTGTCTTTGCTGTGCGTATCAATGTATTCAAAACTGCTCTCTTCTGGATTGGATGCTGAAAACTCTTGGCATTAAGATATAAATCAGTGTGCGGTGGCTTCCGCTACATTGAGTGGTACACTCAGTTGCTCCTGACGCAGAGGATGAAGGTAACAGACGAAAGCTCGAGGTTTTACCCTGAACTGACACGGCAAGAAGCCTAAGAATGCTTTATATGCAAGTTACTGGGTGTGCGGAGAACATGGAGGTAAAACAAAATTTGATAGCACAAAAAGGCGTTATGTGTAACGGTGTCCTGTGCAGAATAGGCTGGACTGTTGTGGGCCAATGTGGTTACGTAATGCTCCTACTACGTTTTGTCTCCTAGGAGCATCATCTGTAAG
This sequence comes from Schistocerca nitens, assembly GCF_023898315.1. Lineage (NCBI taxonomy): Eukaryota > Metazoa > Arthropoda > Insecta > Orthoptera > Acrididae > Schistocerca > Schistocerca nitens. The sequence continues at coordinate 461,722,812 of NC_064614.1, read as the reverse complement.
CACCAAACCATGATAGCCCCAAAAAAACAGCCTCATCTTGCCCAATGATAGTACGGTCTTCTCTTTTCGGCGGTGGTGAATCCACGACTCCACTGCTTGTTTTTCTCCTCTGCCCTTGTCTCATCCACCAATCGTTCGTGGTGATTAGACGGCCATGAAGTCATAAGAAGCAGAATTGATCTGACGCAACTGCAACATTTTCGCTCCTGGATCGGTTCAGCGTCCCTTTGAATAGTGTGAGAAGTCGATGGAACTAAGTCAGCGGAGACTTCTGTCGTGTTCAAAATGCCGTACAACATGTTGAAAACTGAGGAATCACTGACTAACACAGTTTTCACTCTCGCTTCGATTGTGATAGGCCGGCTTTCGAGCACCAGGATTTCCATTTCTCTTATGAATCAAGGTTCACAGAGAGAATGTCTGCTATTTCGGTCTTCGGCATCCAGACTTGTTTGACCACGCTGGGAACATCAGCGTCACATAACTACTCTTACATCAGTATGCATCCTTTAATTTTTCCTCTGCAAATACAGAGAACAAATTACCGCACGATGTAACTATCAATGGACTGGGCTATTTCATTTTGCCTTCTCTAGCGGCTATCTACGGTACTTTGGGATGGGATTTCAATGTATATCAGGACTACAGCCTTGTACCTGCAAACAAACATAAGTCATTACGTAACGTTATTCCAAGATCCTGAAATGACCATTGAAGTTCTTGCGGCTGTATGTAGAGTGGTGAATAAACCACATGATTGTTTGGTACAAGGTGTAAGATGGCTATTTTTTGATGATGTTATTGGATGTGTTAATATTCTGTAAAGGAAAATGATATATTTGAAGAAATGTGGTCAGAGACACAGTTGTTAGGCAACAGTATCTGTGTCTGCGATGACAGCACTACGAAGCCATAGAATCTTTAACTGTCAGAAGTGGACCACTGTGGTGTGCAGCAGTCGGGAGTCGTTGAGTGTACAGCGTAATGCATAGGAGCACAAAACTGAGCTATAGATTTATTACGAGGAGGAATGATGACTCAGAACAATGGTTCGATCCAAGAGGGACATTAAAAAGCTTTTGGAATGAAGAACTAGATATTATCTGATGAGATACAAAGTTTATTTTTATTTTTGTAGACTTGTATTGTTTGTCCCCTTCACCCTCGTCACAGTCGAGTTTTTGATAATTATTCTATTGATTGAACTTCTGAGTTAATTTACTCTGCCATAGAAGTTATTAGATTAAATGAATTTTTATGATTTATTCTGTAATTGTTTTCTTTGGTAAGTTACATCCTAACTGAAATTTCAGTACTTAAAAGTTGAGTCAGATGTTTCATTGGCATTCTGTATCAAGATTATAAACCCCCTTGGACCATCTGTAGTTAGTTTTTAGCAGTATTCCTTTAGCTGTTGCGGTGTCTTGCTATTTCTGCCAGTATTTCATTTTGCAGGTGAGATTCACGATACGTGATTGTTGTGACTGACAATTCGTAATGCTTCAGAAACACAACTTTTATTGATGTAAGTTCACATGGTTGGTGACTGAACAACAAACGAAAGGTAACAATAACGATGCCAGTAAAAGTCTCAAAAGTGAGGCAAACAAAAGTTCACTTCTAAATTTCCACAAAGGTTGTGCTGACACACACACTTGTAAGAGTCCAGTTCAGAGACGAAGACGTAATCTTCAGCGGTCGAAGTTCACGAGGTCGGCATCCGGAGTGAACTGAACTTTGGGAGCTGGTTCTAGCCCCTAAATAGCTGTCTCCAGCCAATCAGTTTTTGGCGTAGTGATACATACTGCAGGCCGTGGCCCGAGCTACCCCTGCAGGAAGTAGTTCTCAGAATGTCTGTTTCCATTATCTTGTATGTAAACAGCCGGTGTTTACCATGGTGCTTTTGGTACGCCTTGGACATAGACAACCTCGTCCTCCGTGGTGTAATATGGGTTGCCGGCCCTCAGGGGCTACCTAGGCTCCGGTATAACAGTGACTATTTCTTTTCCTTTGCGCAATGTAGGTTCTGTTATTGTCTTTATTTTAGCAGGGCCATATGTCAGTGCAGAACTTTTCGTGTGTTTCAAGTTACATTCTCATAATGGTCGACAGTGCAGGAATTTTCGTGCGTTTCAAGTTATTTTCTCATACAGGTCGACATTACAGTTTTTTTTTCATACAGTTACGTTTTCTTCGAACACTTCGCACTGATCGTCTACTGAGCGTAAAATTATTGGATTCTTGATTAATTTGCTTATGAATGAGATCGGTTTTCACACGCACAGGAATCTTTTTAATCTCATGTAAGTGATGTGGCTTTGAGCTCAGTAGCGCATTTAGGTTGTCAGTTCACATTCCCAGGTTTGTATTTAAGAGGACACACACTCAGGTAAAGGCTCCTCGCTTACAAAGAGCCCAAAGGATATTAATGAGCTTACGGTGTTGCTATCAGGTTCTGAACGAAACTAAAAATCATTTTTGACAATTAGTTCCCCGAATTTTGTTTCTTCATTGTAAAAGCTTTAGTAGAAATAGTAAATGCTATAGTTGAAATCTACATCGTTAATAAATTACGGATTTATGCAGCTCACTGAATATTCAACGGTTGGTGTGCACCATTTTTTGCGACCTCATTCAACACCGCCTTCTCAAACTGTAATGTGTGAAGAGGTCTTTTTTGAGAACCTGGAACGCTTCTCTGCAGCTTCTCACATGTTCCTGTTGTTTAGGGCAGTCACTGCTGACTTCAGGCCTGCTTGTAGGAGGGATACTCAAGTACAGGCGGGCGCAAAATTCGGGAATGCAACAGCGATTTGCACTTCTTGTATTGACTGGTATCTCCATACGTCAATACTGTGGTTGCAGCTGCGGGATGGCCGTGTCCCACACGCAGCGTGTAAAGTTCCTACTGTCAAATGATGAAGCAGCGCATCGGCAATTGACAGCAAGGGCGCGCTTTCTGGTACAAAAGTGTGTAGTTAGCTTCGCGGCACAAGAAGCCCAGCAACTGGTATATGCTACGTGCAGTCTGTGGTTCTGGCAGCAACGTGCACGCGTCCCGAGTTGAACACGGACCTTCGGAGCCTGCCAGGCCATGGTAGTCACTGACACCTAAACCACCAGATCTTAGACATTCAGTGACAGCTTTGTAAATATCTCGTGGGCGAGTTGGTAGAGTGTACTGTCGTTGCACCAAAGGCCCTCCGTTCAATGCCCACTGGTTATAATTTTTATAACTTGTTTTTTCGCGTGAAACTGTTATATGGGGTAACATTTTCCTGTCATGTAAAAGGACTGTTTGGAAATTGTAACATTGTTCTTTTGGCAATCTGCTTTTGCTTCATTAGTTGAATGTTATGAACTTGTTACTGATCTTATTACTTTGTTTATTATTACTACTTTTCTTATTATGTTATTAATACTTCTTCAAGTGTGATGCAATTGTTTCCTTATTTTTTTCTTCTGATTGTATATTCTACCGCACTTGTACTTCAAATGTACTCTACAGGTTTACTAATTTTAAAGAATCGAAGCGAAAGCAGACTGCCAAGAGAAAATTGCTATTAACTCCAAACAGCCGTATCACGTATCGTAAACATGTTGCCACATATAACACTTCCATGCATCAAGCATTATACTGTAAAAAAAAGCTATCGTAGGGGTTTGAGCCCGGGACCTTTCGTACGACAATGTAACGCTCTACTAACTTTACCCACAAAAGTTATACGAATTAGGTACTTACAGTTATGCTTTCCTATGCTCCGTAAATCTGGCGTTACTTTTAATTAGCGTTTACACCCGTTCTCCTGGTCGAGAGCACACAGTGCGAACTAAATCTGACTTCTGGTTGATTCTCCATCGATATACAACGTTTCTTACTGATATGAGTGTCTGACATCCGGAAGTTTGGGTGTGAGCAGCCTCGCCCTCGTGCATCACGTTTGAGAATGCAAGATGCTGAATAATTTTTCCGGCTGAGACAGGGGTATCCATGCTCATTCTGATCGGGTGTGTGAGCCGGCCGAAGTGGCCGTGCGGTTAAAGGCGCTGCAGTCTGGAACCGCAAGACCGCTACGGTCACAGGTTCGAATCCTGCCTCGGGCATGGATGTTTGTGTTGTCCTTAGGTTAGTTAGGTTTAACTAGTTCTAAGTTCTAGGGGACTAATGACCTCAGCAGTTGAGTCCCATAGTGCTCAGAGCCATTTGAACCATTTTTTTTTTTTTTTTTTGATCGGGTGTGTTGTCACAGGAGGCAGACTCCCGCCACGTGCTCTACGGTAGAAACGCCGCACTGTGTTACCTCATGCAGCAAAACGGCACACCACTGACAGCAGAATGCAGCGTTTTCGGTTTTCTGGCGTTCTGACGACAACTTGCGCCAGCATTATCACAATATCCACCTGTGGAAATGCGACTGGGAAGGTCCGCTTTCAGCTTAAGTTGCAACTCTACCCATGCTGATAAATTTCTCGCAGTTATAATACACACATAAAAAAAGTTTTGCATCACCCTGGTTCCCAGAACTCCTGAAGATAGATGTTGACTGCGGATATTCTATCACAGACACAGTCCCTTCAACTGTTCAGAGATATCACTAAACCCGCCCAAAGATGTAAACAACTATGCATGAGGAGCGCCTATTAGACGGAGGAGGTCCGACAGCCGATCAGTTCCAGTCATTCCACCAGGAAGGAGGAACACAGGAGGCACACAGCTCGTGTTGTCTGTAGTTCAGCCATGCCTAGACAGTCAATACTGCGGTTCGATCGCGTCCGCATTGTTACTTTGTGCCAGGAAGGGCTCTCAACAAGGGAAGTGTCCAGGCGTCTCGGAGTGAACCAAAGCGATGTTGTTCGGAAATGGAGGAGATACAAAGAGACAGGAACTGTCGATGACATCCCTCGCTCAGGCCGCCCAAGAGCTACTACTGCAGTGGGTGACCGCTACCTACTGATTATGGCTCGGAGGAACCGTGATAGCAATGCCACCATTTTGGATAATGCTTTCTCGCGCAGCCACAGGACGTCGTGTTACGACTCAAACTGTGTACAATAGGCTGCATGATGCGCAACTTCACTCCCGACGTCCATGGCGAGGTCCATCTTTGCAACCACGATAACATGCAGCGCGGTACAGACTGACCCAACAACATGCCGAATGGGCCGCTCAGGATTGGCATCACGTTTTCTTCACAGACGAGTGTCGCATATACCTTCAACCAGACAATCGTCGGAGACGTGTTTGGAGGTAACCTGATCAGACTGAACGTCTTAGACACACTGTCCAGCGTGTGCAGCAAGGTAGAGGTTCCCTGCTGTTTTGGGGTAGCATTATGTGGGGCCGACGTACGCCGCTGGTGGTCTTATCGGCAGCATATTGACGAGGCATTCGTCCTCATGGACGACAATTCGCGCCCCCATAGTGCACATATTGTGAATGACGTCCTTCAGGATAACGACATCGCTCGACTAGAGTGGCCAACATGTTGTCCAGACATGAACCCTATCGAACATGCCTGGAATAAATTGAAAAGGGCTATTTATGGACGACGTGACCTACCAACCACTGTAAGGGATCTACGCCGAATCGCCGTTGAAGAGTGGGACAATCTGGACCAACAGTACCTTGATGAACTTGTGGACAGTATGCCACGACGAATGCAGGCATGCATCAATGCAAGCGGACGTGCTACTGGGTATTAGAGGTACCGGTGTGTACAGCAATTTGGACAACCACCTCTGAAGGTCTCGCTATATGGTGGTACAACATGCAATGTGTGGTTTTCATGAGCAATGAAATGGTGGAAATGATGCTTATGTTGATCTCTATTTCAATTTTCTGTGCAGGTTCCGGAACTCATGAACTGAGGTGATGCAAAACTTAGCCTTCCAGGCACTGTATCCCCTGCGCCACCCATTAAGTGCACGTCAGTAGTTTCCTGTAGCTAGTAATGCTCCATTTTTGCCAACAGTTCATGAAATCTAGGCAGTGGCAAACTCCACTGCTGGCACACACGGGCGATTGTGGATTGTTTTTCAACGTAGGGCCACAAAGGTCGATGTGATCGGCAGTTGATGGGTTACACAGTTGTATGTTAAGAAATACATTCCGTTTTAAAACACATTCGTGACACGAATTGCTCGTTCAGCAACTCGTTTGTCGCCTGCAGTGTTAATTTCCATGAGATACGTGTATCACAATACACAATTTATATGCTGCAGCGAGTATTTAATTTTAATCCTAAGCAAACTTTCATTTATTATTCCTCTCAGCTTGTTATTATATACTTTTAATAGCAAAATAATGAAATTTGTCGAATTTGGGTATTGCTTGACCCTCTGTACCTGTACAGTTGCACAGCGAACTGCATATTATTATTTACAAATTTATTTAGGTTTTTCGTGGCTGTCCCCATTTTGCTGAGATCTGGGAACATTTTTTCCGTAAGAGATTATACATGCTTTGCCGGATCTTACTCTTCTCGCTCCCGTCTAGAACTCTATGATCTATTATCTATCCAAAACTTCATAAAATTCACTCCTGGAAATGGAAAAAAGAACACATTGACACCGGTGTGTCAGACCCACCATACTTGCTCCGGACACTGCGAGAGGGCTGTACAAGCAATGATCACACGCACGGCACAGCGGACACACCAGGACCCGTGGTGTTGGCCGTCTAATGGCGCTAGCTGCGCAGCATTTGTGCACCGCCGCCGTCAGTGTCAGCCAGTTTGCCGTGGCATACGGAGCTCCATCGCAGTCTTTAACACTGGTAGCATGCCGCGACAGCGTGGACGTGAACCGTATGTGCAGTTGACGGATTTTGAGCGAGGGCGTATAGTGGGCATGCGGGAGGCCGGGTGGACGTACCGCCGAATTGCTCAACACGTGGGGCGTGAGGTCTCCACAGTACATCGATGTTGTCACCAGTGGTCGGCGGAAGGTGCACGTGCCCGTCGACCTGGGACCGGACCGCAGCGACGCACGGATGCACGCCAAGACCGTAGGATCCTACGCAGTGCCGTAGGGGACCGCACCGCCACTTCCCAGCAAATTAGGGACACTGTTGCTCCTGGGGTATCGGCGAGGACCATTCGCAACCGTCTCCATGAAGCTGGGCTACGGTCCCGCACACCGTTAGGCCGTCTTCCGCTCACGCCCCAACATCGTGCAGCCCGCCTCCAGTGGTGTCGCGACAGGCGTGAATGGAGGGACGAATGGAGACGTGTCGTCTTCAGCGATGAGAGTCGCTTCTGCCTTGGTGCCAATGATGGTCGTATGCGTGTTTGGCGCCGTGCAGGTGAGCGCCACAATCAGGACTGCATACGACCGAGGCACACAGGGCCAACACCCGGCATCATGGTGTGGGGAGCGATCTCCTACACTGGCCGTACACCACTGGTGATCGTCGAGGGGACACTGAATAGTGCACGGTACGTCCAAACCGTCATCGAACCCATCGTTCTACCATTCCTAGACCGGCAAGGGAACTTGCTGTTCCAACAGGACAATGCACGTCCGCATGTATCCCGTGCCACCCAACGTGCTCTAGAAGGTGTAAGTCAACTACCCTGGCCAGCAAGATCTCCGGATCTGTCCCCCATTGAGCATGTTTGGGACTGGATGAAGCGTCGTCTCACGCGGTCTGCACGTCCAGCACGAACGCTGGTCCAACTGAGGCGCCAGGTGGAAATGGCATGGCAAGCCGTTCCACAGGACTACATCCAGCATCTCTACGATCGTCTCCATGGGAGAATAGCAGCCTGCATTGCTGCGAAAGGTGGATATACACTGTACTAGTGTCGACATTGTGCATGCTCTGTTGCCTGTGTCTATGTGCCTGTGGTTCTGTCAGTGTGATCATGTGATGTATCTAACCCCAAGAATGTGTCAATAAAGTTTCCCCTTCCTGGGACAATGAATTCACGGTGTTCTTATTTCAATTTCCAGTAGTGTATATCACCATAACAAAATTTATGTAAAATTCTACTTTGGTCAGGGTGAAATGGCAACTATTTTTCTTTTAGTGAAGCATTTGGTACTATGTTGCATTTGTGGCGTGTTGTTGAATAAATAAACCGAAAGCAACGACGCTACATCTTTATTTACACTACATCGTAATCTGTAAAAACCTGCAATTTTTTTGTAATGCATTTGTTGTTTCTAATGTTTACTACTGGTACAGCATAGTGCTATATTGTAGCAAAATAAATGAAATGCATTATTGTATGTCACTTATGAGATATAATCTCACATGCCAAACTCAGGTAGAAAATAGAGAATGACGTAATCGATACGAGATGTAATTTAGTGTCTGATAGTGTTTGAAACAGTGCAGCTAGCGAGAAGCTTGGAGCGGTAAGGTGCTGGGTAGTAAAAATGACATCTGTACCAAAAAGACGTTTATTTACTAACGCAGATTTCTATAACAGTATATTTTCTAGTTCAGAACCTTAGAAGCAAATATGCAAAGTGTGGCAGCTTCAGTCAGTACAATTTAACCAATCAATGCAATAATTGTATTCAGTATAAAATTAAGCAGTACAATGTTAAATCGGCTGACTTTAAGCTCACTAGTGACTGTTTCCGCCTGTTGTGGACAAACACGTCTACGCTAAAACAGTGAAAATAATATTTATGAGGCAAATTACTTACAAGTAAAACGAATGCAAGAGAAAGTCTGACATTCAGCTCAGATCTGGCAGTGAGTCTCAACTACAGGAACAGTGGGCAATAAAAAAGTTTACAAATGCAGTTCGAGAAATGGGATCCCACTGCTTGCAGTGACACGTAACGTGCAGACAATTAACTTGAGACAGATGCCGACCCTGATACAACATGTACAGGAAATGTTTAAGGGATGGCACTCCGCTGAGGAATGACCATTCACTTTACAATTAAACCTGCAAGTAACTTTCCAATAAGAAAAAACACTTTTACACCAATGAGCAGAGGTATGAATAAATTAAACCAAAAAGCGCCATCTGGCTTCCACTGTCGGAATATTTTTATCGAAGCCAGAACAAGTAATACTTCACATCAGACATCAGACTCGAAAGCCAATGAAGAAAAATATGTAAAACACAACCAGGTAAGATATTTGCGCTCCATACGAATTGATTAAAATAGTAGGAATACAATCAAAATTCTAACGTCCCGATGGGTTCGATAAAAATAGGAAAATTTGGCCTATCTGAGTAGGAACCAACTTACAATCTTCGTCAATTATCCACAATACACAAGAAGCAAATACCACTGACGCACATAAGCTTAAGGTCAAAACAATTTTAAGAACGTAGCTACCGGCAAACACGTGTTGTCTTAAAAAGTACAGAGTAGAAGAACCCGACAGTACAGAATAAGATGCTCACCAAACAAATCCATATATTTCTGCTTCACCCTGCCTGTAAATCGGGAGGGAACAAAATAGCAGTGTCGAACCAAGGCCGTCTTACAATTCGAGCTCAGTGTAAGTACATTGATGAAATAGGTCAGAGGCATTCTTAGTATTCCGATCGATTCTCGTACTACCACAGTCGAGGAACCGTGTTTTATTCGGCACAATTTAATTCCGAAATCTGAGGGAATTGTACGTTTCACATTCATTTTTCACGATACACGAGAGGCGTTCAATAAGTAAAGCAACAATTTTTTTTCTGGAAGCAAGTTGGTTTTATTTGAGATTCCAGTGCACCATGTTATTGCCCACTCTTTTTTTAACGTAATCTCTGCTCAATGTGACGTCCTTACGCCGCCTTCCTGGGAGGACCTATATCCCGCATGGTACTACTCTAGTGATCTTTGTCGGACCCACGGTCTTGCTGTATCAGTAACCACCCCATCATCTACACACTGCTTCCTCCATCGCGCCAAACAGATGGAAGTCGGAAGCGGCGTAATCCAGGCTGTAGGATGTATTAGTGGGAATAGTCCAATGAAGATTTGTGACCTGCTCTCGGGTTTTGTGTTGTCATGGAGATGGAGAAGTTCGTTTGTATTTTTGTGGTGAAGAACACGCTCATCTGGTTTCTTTAGTTTCCTGAGGGTAGCACAACAGACTTTTAAAGTTGACAGTTGCATCATGAGGGAGGACATCAGACGGAATAACCTCTTCAGTCCCATAAGACTGTCACTATGACTTTAGCAGCTAAGGACGCGTCTTTAAATTTTTTTGGTTCGGGGGAGAAATCGTGTGACACCCCTCCACGGATTGCCCTTTTTTCCGGTTCGAAGCGATGAACCCATGTTCCATCGTCTGTGACGATGTTTGACCAAAAAATGTAAGGATCAGCCTCGTAACAGACAATCAATTCCGCACACATAGTCCTTCATTGCTCCTATGGTCTTCTGTTAGGCGGTGAGGAACACAAGGGCACCTACCTCTGAGTACCCCAGCTGGTAGAGGAGTGTGTCAGAGAGACGTACAGTTGAGCAGTAAGGTGTTTGTGATTGTGATACGTGTCCGCACATTCCAACATTGCAGGAGTCACAGCTGTGTGCGGCCGACCGGCACATGGAGGTTCAGACAGGTTTGCACGACATTGTTGCGATGATGACAGACGCGCCACCCAACGACTCGTCGTGCTTTTTTTCATTGTCAGGTCTACGTAGATCTTCTGCAAGCGCCTATGAATACATGCGATACTCCTGGTTTCCGCAAAAAGACCTCAATGTACACTCTGTGCTTGGAACCGACCTCCATTACAGAGGCCATTACGAAGGCTACGTAAAGCGCCACCACCTATCGGAACTTAATGAAACTATAGGGATGAAACATGATTATTTCACCATGTCCCACAAAAAACTCGAATTTTTTGAACCGCAATTGGCTGAGAAGAAAAAATGTTCGCACTATCTGTGCATAAGTGTGATTTCTATCGTTCTGCTATGGAGTTATTCCGGCAAAGTGGTTACAAAATGTTAAACATGTTATGTATGAAACGATTTACTCTAATAAGAGGTAGCCCGACGTGTTTGGTTTGCAGCATTAACTCTATCCCTGGAAGAGCCGATCTTAGTTATGACAGCTGTTAAGAGCTACACACGCCGAAAACTTGTGCATGGCTAGCTCAAGTCTATAGTTTGTTTTTAAGTTCAAATCCTAACACAGTTGGATTCCTTAAATATTTTACTATTTTAGACAAAATTACTAACAGTTCTGTCACATAATTTGAAATAATAGAATCCATAAAAAGTATTAAAATTCACAGCCGCCTGAAAACAGATAAATAACAACAATGTTCGCGTGGTCTCACACACACACACACACACACACACACACACGCACACACACACACTCACACACTCACACACACCCACACACCCACCCACCCACACACACACACACACACACACACTCACACACGCACACACACACACACGCGCGCACACACACACACACACACACACACACACACACACACACACACGAGCGTGCCCGCGCGCGCGCACACACACACAAAGAGAGCGAGAGAGAGAACAGTCATTGAAAGCCGCCCGATTTAAAGTTCACAGCTCACGCCCACGAAAGAATGCAAAATCCCGAAATATTTCCAAGTGTTCAAGTTCGCGACTACAAAGTTGTTTCAGGCCCTGCGGCATTCCGGCCGCCCAAACCCCACCAACCTTACAACTCTACCTAACACCAATCTTTCTTCTGCAAGCCTCTTTACATACTCATGTACGTGACCGCTGGTTTACTAAATGGTTGTCTTGCTTAAGAGACCACCATTCAGGTTTTTTGAACATAAATTTCACATATTTGTTTACTCAGCCAATTTGGCATCTCGTAATAAAAGATTTGCTGTCGGTGACATAGTTCGTATGACCACTCACCTTTCCGTTATGCTGAACTGCAGTTCCACAGCATAAAAGGCAAAGCCACACATTGTTGCCAACATACTGTCAACACACATTTGAGCACATCTGGACCGGTGTTAGGATTTGACGAAAGACGAATTACAATCAAAAACAGTTTAAAAAAAAGTTTCATTCTCTTCTGTCATAAAAGAACTAAAGAAAACTGTCATCTACAAGCACACAGCGAGTTGAAAGAAGGGAGCGTCCACAGGGTACTCATCATGAGAATTTAGAGGAGAGGGCCGCACTCACTCACAGAGAGTGTTGAAATACACACCCGTGTTCACAGTAGCCTGAATGAGTGAGCACGAACTATTGTACGATAAACACCATCAAAACGTCGTAGAGGTACATCCGTTCTGAATTATACCGTCCATCCTACTGAGAGCCTGATTGGGTGACCGGTGCACCCGAACATCTTCAATCATTTTAAAACCAGCAAATCGTGACTCCACGTCCATCATTTCACGCCTTCAGTAACGCGCTTTTGGCCTACTGAAGACGTGCAGCGTTATATGCTGCTGTGGGTAGCAGCCATTCGCGACGTATCCGATATCGGATGTGCACTGCATGCAGGACCCTTTGCAATGTTCACTCGAATACTGATTTTGATGGCGCTGAATTCAGTAATAGCAGCGGTTTCTGTCGGGTTTAAGAACTATTGTCACTAACGAGGCGTGATAGTCGTCTCTGGTCCCTAACAATAAGGATCTTTTTTACGCCTGCTGTTCGTATGGCTGTTAGTTGGTCATGAGTCGTAAACCATGTTGTGACCATGTGCAGGTCCTATGCGATAACGCTTTTCTGTCATTCTGACATCTGTTGCTCCAGCACACTGCGGCGCACTGCATACATACTGCAACACATATAGCAAACTGGCCCGGAGTGAGCTGTGATGTTGTGTAGTTCACTGAGGTGAGAAAAGTCATGGGATACCTCCTAATATCGTGTATGTGATGGAACTTAGTAGGAAACAGTCCACGAAACAGGGGAAGCAGTACCGAGGTGCGTCTACCACACTGGGCAATCCGATTAATCAACGTACAAATACACTGAGGCTTGATTCGTATGATGGTGTTCCCGGTGGCACTGGAAAGGCACTTTGGGTGATCGTAGAGTCGAACAGCTTGGAGGGAACGATGTGTTAGAGTCAGTTAGTTGGTTGGTTAAGAGGAGTATTATACGTCTACAGGAGAGAGTACGCGTCAAACTGGGGAAGTTCGGCGTCGAGGAGATGAAATGCACGAAGGGGAAGGTAGTAGCAAGTTTGGACATCCGAAGGAGGATGATTGGTGCACTGAGGGTGTAAACCATGGACGTCCACAAGCCACCACTAAGAATGCATTACGTAAGAATGTGGACCTTTTAAAGAGAGTTGAGAGTAGGAGTTATTGTTGGACTCTGAAGATTTGTTATTTCCTCGGGATCTATTGGTAGCAACACCTGTTGCGCAGTACCAAATTCCAACAGGAATTTAAGCACCAGTCTACTGCAAACCTTAGTAGGTACCTCCCGGTAAGCTACCGAGCTAGGCGGCGCAGTGGTTAGCAGACTGGACTAGTATTCGGGAGGACGACGGTTCAGATTCGCGTCCTGTCATTCTGACCCAGATTTTCCGTGATTTCCCAAATCGCTTCAGGAAAGTGCCGGGATGGTTCCCTTGAAACGGCATAGCGAATTTCCTTCCGCATTCTTCCCCAATCTGAGCTTTGCTCCTTCTCTAATGACGGCACTGTCGACGGTACGTTAAACACTAATCTCCTCCTCCCCCTCCTCGGGGTCAGCTACAGCAGACCTCCTGGTGTCTTTGTATACTATCAAATCACTCTGTGTGAAAATCCCCCAAAATAGTACTGAACTGATTGTTCCCATCACGTGTCGCTCACCTTCGATATCATCACTATATTCTCCTTCATTCTGCGAGTTCATCGGCAGCAACACCCTCAGTGCCTCCAATGACCCTTGTCCTAAACACAAATGCTGTGCTTAATGTGAAGGCCAACGGGCTATAAGACCTCTCCATCTCGGACGTCCCAAAACTCAGTTGACTGATAGTTGTTGGTTTCAAAGTGCAAGGGCCAGTAGATTAGATAAAACCAATTTTTTCTAGAATGAAGAGAAGCACTAACGCCCCCAATGCGTACACCAAACAGTTTCTTTCCAATGACAATAAATTGCAAGAAGCAAGAATGAAGAGAAGCACTAACGCCCCCAATGCGTACACCAAACAGTTTCTTTCCAATGACAATAAATTGCAAGAAGCAAGAAGCATAAGCCACCCCCATCTGCTCTCTGTGCCTTTTGCAGGAATGCTGCAGCTACCCCATTTTCGTTACAAAAGTAAAATATTCACTTCTTACGAAATTTGAACTTACAAAAATCCCTAAAACCCTATGCTCCCCCCCTCCTCCCCTCTCATCCTCGATGCCGGATCAACTTTTACTGAAGAATGACATCTGATCCTAAGATAAGGGCGGCAGGTTAACACTATGCTTCTCACAGGTCGATCGACCACGTAAAGTCACGAATTCACAGATTGACACTGACCCATCGCAAGATATATACTGACGCTGAGTTGGTAGCCGTGAAAAAAACTGATTCTTCATTCGACTTCTTCCACTTGGACACAGTCATGGCGTTTCCAGAATTCTGTAAGACGCAGAAGGGTTCACAACACACAAAAGGCATGAGATGATGGTCTTGTGTCACTGTTCTATTATTCAGGCGAAGCGTTCCCACCTTACCGACACTTTAGAGGGCATCCTTACCCCACTCTCTTCGTGACTGATCAACACTAATCTCTTGGGGAGAAGTAATTGACCCTTTCTGGCATGTTCGTAGAAATGGAACTGTCTTGGTACTTGGATAATACGTTCAATGATTTTTGAATTATCTATTGCTCCATATATGATGGGTATAAGGACAGGACAGCGGTTTGGAACTCATTAATATACACACGAAGGCTGGCTGTCCCTCCATTTGTGCCCATAATTTATTAATCAAAGACTACATTGCCCTGCACAGAATAGTTTCCTGGCAAATCAGTCGACAGAAATCCTTACCAAAAAATATAAGAACGCAGCCGTTTGTGGAATTGGAATAGTCTCAACTGAAAACATACTTGAATTTCTCAACAGTCCGAGAGGAGGGGGTGGTAAAGAGGTTATTACATGCTCTGGCACTTCAGCAGTTCAACAGTTCGTTGTTATTTACCACTATTCTATGTACTTGCCAACGGATTCGCAGAAACCTGCTGACTCTCCGTTTATTTCTGGTGACTTAACTTGTAGGCATTCCACAATGCCATCATTGTACACTCAACAGCACAAGAAGCAGACCACCACTGAATTCCAATGAGTAGGCCGCACCTGACCGTATGCAACCAACATAGCATAGCTGTGTAGCAGGTCCTCTAAACTCTCCTTAGTTCAGTCGTTTGACTATGCACAACGGGTAGCACAAGATACCACTACAGAAGACTGCTCTTTATAGCAGTCAGTCCAGATGTAAACCAATACCGTCATACAACAAACCTTAAAAAATACGTTTTTAGAGATGACACAGTCCCTTATGCTTGTAAATTAAACTTCATTACAAAAAGAGACACTGAAGAAGTCTTATCACACTCACTAAATAACACAACTTGTTCGTGATCCAAATTTGAACCCACTGTTAACCAAACAAACCTTGCGTGTCGATCGAGACTCAAGGAGGCGTAAAAAGACGTAAAATGTCGAAGTGTTCACTGGTATCTGTATACAAGGCTGAATGTCCGAAGCGGGAAATAAATGACGATATATTTAGCATTCGAGCGGGAACCTCGTGGAGCTTATATTGGCCCTGAGAAGTAACAAAGACAGGTACATAATAAAGTGCAACGCAAAAATGTGAAACGGCATGAAGTTTTCATGATGGATGGGCAGTAGAAGCTGCTACCTCAGGTGTCAGATATTAAACATATTCAATTGCTTGATATTGGAACCTGAAACGACGATACAAATGATTTTTGCCTGGCAGGGTTTCGAACCCAGCACCTTTCGCTATTGATTTATAGCTACGAATTACTCGTATTACTGTTTCTTCGCCAGTAGCGAAATGTGTACGTGTTCGGCTAGCGGTAACGAAACAAATAGTTCTGTGCTGCCCGGACCTCCAACCCCGCGCATATGGTCATTGTTGGCCCACACAAAGTAGTTAGGATCGTGCCTTTCGTAGAGACCTGGTGGAGTCTGACATGGCGAGTAAACAACGAAAGGACAGGACAGTGTCATCTCAAAAGTTCAAATCCAGAAAAAAATTGGAATCGGAGCTCGAATTCCAGTCCAGTGCCAATATTTTCAAAATCTCAAGAAATGAACGTCCTATGAACTTACATGGCGATTGGTTCATGATCTAAACTAACATTACTAGTGTAAGAAAGCTTACTAAAGACAGAGTTTCGGCATCCGGCGACTTCCGCCTCTGACAGGCAAACCCAACACATCTCTGTTCCAGTCAGTAGCATATGGACATTTGTAATGTTGATTTGGAACTACAGTACAGTCCTATGTTCTTTACTTGGTGTTGCTGGAGGTGAAGAGAGCATGTTTGTGGCTGTTAAAATTTGGTACCTTCAGTGGGAATCGAACCCATACCTTAGTCATTTCAAACTAGCCTCAGTTCAACCAACCACCGAATTTCACAAGTGTTAGCACCATGTTTTAGTCATAATGAGATACGCCGCACACAGTACAAGAAGTGCTGAGCTCCACTTCAGTTGTGTGAATAACGTATTCGTGGTATAGTTGTCAACGTCATGCAGTGTCAACGCAAAGCCATGATATTAAACCCATTCTTTTCCTTTTTAACTCGTATCCCATAAGACTGCTAAGAGCATCAGTCTCACAGGAGGTCAGAGACAGTTTTGTTCATTTTATAACCAGCCTGTAATAGAAAACTCTTGCGGAAACATGTTTGTGAAAGGGCTCCTGTATGTCTGTCGTGGTAAGACGAATTTCAGCGGCATGAGCCAGCGGCCGCTTGATACAGACCGGCCTCCATCCAAGTGATGGCGACGCATCAGGCACATACCTGCAACAGGCATCGGATCAACTGCTTCCCCCCTGCCCCCCCTCCCGCCCCCTCTGCTACATTTTACTTCCAAATAATCTCCCTTTTCGAATTTTGTAATAATTTTCTCCATACTCTTGACCAACATCGGACCAATGTCTTTTTCATACTTTTGAGTGTCTACGTCTACATCTACGTGGTTACTCTGCTATTCACAATAAAGTTCCTAGCAGAGGGTTCAATGAACCACCTCCAAGCTGTCTCTCTACCGTTCCACTCTCGAACGGCACGCGGGAAAAACGAGCACTTAAATTTTTCTGTGCGAGCCCTGATTTCTCTTATTTTATCGTGATGATCATTTCTCCCCATGTAGATGGGTGGCAATAAAATGTTTTCGCAATCGGAGAAGAAAACTGGTGATTGAAATTTCATGAGAAGATCCTGTCGTAACGATAAACGCCTTTGTTTTAATGATTGCCTCTCCAATTCACGTATCATGTCTGTGACTCTATCTCCCCTATTTCGCAATAATACGAAACGAACTGCCCTTCTCTGTACTTTTTCGATGTCATCCGTCAGTCCCACCTGATGCGGATCCCACACCGCACAGCAATACTCCAGAATAGGGTGGACAAGCGTGGTGTAAGACACTGGACTCGCATTCGGGAGGACGACGGTTCAATCCCGCGTCCGGCCATCCTGATTTAGGTTTTCCGTGATTTCCCTAAATCGCTCCAGGCAAATGCCGGGATGGTTCCTTTCAAAGGGCACGGCCGACTTCCTTCCCCATCCTTCCCTAATCCGATGAGACCGATGACCTCGCTGTCTGGTCTCCTTCCCCAAACCAACCAACCGTGGTGTAAGCAGTCTCTTTAGTAGACCTGTTGCACCTTGTAAGTGTTCTGCCAATGAATCGCAGTCTTTGGTTTGCTCTACCACAATATAATCTATGTGATCGTTCCAATTTAGGTTATTTGTAAATTTAACCCCTCAGTATTTAGTTGAATTTACAGCCTTCAGATTTGTGTGACTTACCGCGTAATCGAAATTTGGCTGATTTCTTTTAGTACTCATCTCAATGGCCACTTTTTGCACCATACAGATATATTATCTAAATAATTTTGCAAGTAGTTTTGATCATCTGATGACTTTACAAGACGATAAATGACAGCATCATCTGCAAGACGGAAACTTAGATTGTCTCGTATGTCGTTAATATAGATCAGGAACAATAGGGGACCTGTAACACTTCCTTGGTGAACGCAAGATGTTACTTCTGTTTTACTCGATGACTTTCCGTCTATTACTACGAACTGTGACTTTTCTGACAGGAAATCACGAATCCAGTCGCACAACCGAGGCGATTCTCTTTGATTAGAAGACGCTTATGAGGAACTGTGTCGAAAGCCTTCTGGAAATCTAAAAATATGGAGCCAATTTCACATCCCCTGTCGATAGCACTTATTACTTTATGAGTACAAAGAGCTAGTTGTGTTTCACAAGAACGATATTTTCTGTAACCGTGCTGACTATGTATCAATAAATCGTTTTCTTCGAGGTACGAATACAGTATACGTTCCAAAACCCTACTGCAAATCGACGTTAGTGATAAATGCCTGTAATTCAGCGGATTACTCCTACTGCTCGTTTTGGGTATTGGTGTGACTTGAGCAATTTTCCAGTCTTTAGGTACGGATCTGTCTGTGAGCGAATGGTTGTATACAGGATGTTACAAAAAGGTACGGCCAAACTTTCAGGAAACATTCCTCACACACAAATAAAGAAAAGATGTTATGTGGACATGTGTCCGGAAACGCTTGATTTCCATGTTAGAGCTCATTTTAGTTTCGTCAGTATGTACTGTACTTCCTCGATTCACCGCCAGTTGGCCCAATTGAAGGAAGGTAATGTTGACTTCGGTGCTTGTGTTGACATGCGACTCATTGCTCTACAGTGCTAGCATCAAGCACATCAGTACGTAGCATCAACAGGTTAGTGTTCATCACGAACGTGGTTTTGCAGTCAGTGCAATGTTTACAAATGCGGAGTTGGCAGATGCCCATTTGATGTATGAATTAGCACGGGGCAATAGCCATGTCGCGGTACGTGTGTATCGAGACAGATTTCCAGAACGAAGGTGTCCCGACAGGAAGACGTTCGAAGCAATTGATCGGCGTCTTAGGGAGCACGGAACATTCCAGCCTATGACTCGCGACTGGGGAAGACCTAGAACGACGAGGACAGCTGCAATGGACGAGGCAATTCTTCGTGCAGTTGACGATAACCCTAATGTCAGCGTCAGAGAAGTTGCTGCTGTACAAGGTAACGTTGACCACGTCACTGTATGGAGAGTGCTACGGGAGAACCAGTTGTTTCCGTACCATGTACAGCGTGTGCAGGCACTACCAGCAGCTGATTGGCCTCCACGGGTACACTTCTGCGAATGGTTCATCCAACAATGTCTCAATCCTCATTTCAGTGCAAATGTTCTCTTTACGGATGAGCCTTCATTCCAACGTGATCAAATTGTAAATTTTCGCAATCAACATGTGTGGGCTGACGAGAATCCGCACGCAATTGTGCAATCACGTCATCATCACAGATTTTCTGTGAACGTTTCGGCAGGCATTGTTGGTGATGTCTTGATTGGGCCTATCCACCTACGCTCAGTTGTGCACGTTATGTTGATTTCATACGGGATACTCTACCTGTGCTGCTAGAACATGTGCCTTTACAAGTACGACACAACATGTGGTTCATGAACGATGGAGCTCCTGCACACTTAAGTCGAAGTGTTCGTACGCTTCTCAACAACAGATTCGGTGACCGATGGATTGGTAGAGGCGTACCAATTCCATGGCCGCCACGCTCTTCTGACCTCAACCCTCTTGACTTTCATTTATGGGGGCATTTGAAAGCTCTTGTCTGCGCAAGCCCGGTACCAAATGTAGAGACTTTTTGTGCTCGTATTGTGGACGGCTGTGATACAATACGCCATCCCCCAGGGCTGCATCAGCGCATCAGGGATTCCATGCGACGGAGGGTGGATGCATGTATCCTCGCTAACGGAGGACATTTTGAACATTTCCTGTAACAAAGTGTTTGAAGTCACGCTGGTACGCTCTGTTGCTGTGTGTTTCCATTCCATGATTAATGTGATTTGAAGAGAAGTAATAAAATGAGCTCTAACATGGAAAGTAAGCGTTTCCGGACACATGTCCACATAACATATTTTCTTTCTTTGTGTGTGAGGAATGTTTCCTGAAAGATTGGCCGTACCTTTTTGTAACACCCTGTATACTGTTGAAATTTGACGTCATTCTGAGTAGTGGTTATGTTTCTACAGCGGTTTGGAACTTTAATGATAGACAACTCTCGTATGCTATGGCATGGCTAAACAGTCCATTCAAAGACAACATTAGCGGTCGCAGTGTTTTATCGTTATGACAGTTTTTCATATTCTCAGACTTCAGCAATTGCAATAAAGTACCATGTTGTTAATCAGAGGATGTGGAACAGGTTTGAAGTCTCTTCCGTCAAGCGAATATCGACAATACCTGTGAAGGCTAGCAGAGGAGGAGGCACACGCGCGCGGCCCGACTGGTAACAGATTCTGCGGCGGGGCTGTGTTTACCGCGAACAAAGGCCGAGCCACGGGCGAGCGGGACCGCCCGGGTACAGACTTTGTAGGGCGCGGCGCCGGTCAGCCGCGCCTAGCCTTCCTCCGCAATTTGCATGCAAATAAAAGCTTGTCGCCGGCCGTTTGTGATGCAAAACGGTTTAACGGGTGGTGGGCTCAGGGGGAGGGGGCGAGGAGGAAAGCGTGCAAAAGAGGGCAGCAACTCGCGCCGCGTCCGGCGAGAACCGCGTGCCGCCGGTGGGTCACTTAGCACGAGGCGAAAGCTCCGCGGTATACCACACAGATGGTGCTGGTGACAATGGGGTTTTTTACAGTTGTACAGTGTACTAAATTACCGTAAACTGTGTGTCCACGTGATGTGCGGGGCAGTATGCAACTATTTAAAACGATTTGTGCACATGTGCTAATGGATAAAGTGAAATAAGGTCTCACGATAAACTTCTTCTTTTTGTACAGCGCATCGTAAAGGGAAATATATCTGCAGTTTATGAAAGTTTATAAAGAGCCTGTCTCACCAAAGTTGTCCCTTGAACGCCAAGCACTTTGCTTAGCTTTTCCTCATGGGTCCTTTAACATCTCGTCGATTTCCCACTCCTCCTCACTCCCTTTAGTCACTCACAATGAACAACTACATACATCCTAGATATCTGCAGACTTGAGTCTGACTATCGTATTGGCTCCCCTCTAATTTCCAATCCTGGTACGCTGCTGCCCTCATACCGACACCTTTCACAAAACCTACTGCTACACTCCAGATACTTTCCCAAAGAAACTTCAACGGACTCTCCATTCCTGACAATGAAATCCGCTCCAGTATTTATCCATCCCATCAACTATAACTCCCCTGCACCACACTCTCCAACCCATACCAGGGCTCCTGCTTTCCTCGTCCCGTTCCTCTTCATACTTCGGATGTGTTCACAACCCAATCGTGTATTCCCTCTCTGTTCCCTTGTCGTCACCAGAGATACAATCCAAACGTATTTATGTGCTTACAACCACATTCTACAAAATACTAACGTAACTTTCAAATAATTTTTCTTTCCTGTTCAGGTCTCTCAGCTTGAAAGGTGGCTACACTGAGCCACAGCGCCAGAGATCGCTAGAGAGCATTGTTCCGCCGCCTCCACGGGCTGTCATTATTGAGATGTGCTAGAAGTCAGTGCTTGTCCAGGACTCGTAGTAGTCAGTTCGTGTTCAGATGTGCCAGTAGGGAGTGCTTGCTGAGATGTGATACTGAAAAGTTCTTGTTGAGATGTGATAGTAGCGAGTCGGTGTGGAGAGATTGTAATGTCTAGAGTGCCTTTCATCAATATAAATTAAGGTAACAAACTACTTTTCTTTTCGTTCTCATTATTTCAATGTCCTGAATAATGCGTCATTACAGGTTCAGTCAACAAAGCATCTGGCTTGTGTTCTTGTATTAGAGTGTAATTCTGGTTTTCTTGAGTAATTATGGTATTTCTATTTTCTTTAATTAATTCAGTATAAATGATATTTAAAATTTCTTGTGTTATTGAAGAAGAACCGTGCCAGATGCGTACGTTGAGTCATACTTCCACACACAGAACAGTTATACTTGTGCTTTGGTTTCGTAGGTTTTATAGTTGCTGGGGACTTAATTAACTAATTGTGTTAATGAAAATTTCCATTTCATTCTTGTTATTGTTCTATGCAGTCAGATAGCGTAATAATACTAGTCAGGGCCAACCGTTTACGAGACATTGCGTAATCGGACTTACAGCTAAACTAAAAACTAAAATTATTTTCATTTTATTTTAATTAAGCCCCCATGCACGTGGCGACCACTGCTTCGGATCGTCCCTTGGAATCTTCTGATTGTAAAAATAGTAGACAGTAGTATTGTTGTAGTAATTTGTAGTTTAGTAATTATAGTCTGTTTTGCATGTGTAGATCTGGTAATTGTCATTCTTATAATGGTATTTTTTCTCTGAATTTGATTGTTGTCTTGTATACGCGTTTGACAATTTAGTGCAATTATTTCAATTGTTCGTTAAGCGTGTTTGAGGGAAACATTTCGTGTAAATGGTATTGTTGGAGATGAAGAGTCATTGTGTGTAATTTTCGTACAGTGACGAGTTTTGTATTTTTTGTAAATGATTACGCGATCAATGAAAAAGGCAAAAATGATGGATAGTCAGAATGACGAAATTGTTGACATGGCGAACTCGCCAACACAGGACAACAGTACGATAAATAATGAAGTTGAAAACAATTTAATAAGCAGGGAAAATAGTCCAGAACCCTTTCAAAATTTTTCTCAATCAGAAAATTCAGAGAATACGAGATTAACGATAGAAGATTCTGGAATAGTATCGAACACAGATAGCTTTACAGCTATGACGAAGGAAACTGGTTTTGCGGGAAATGTTAGGGGCGAAAAGAATATCGAACCGGCTATTATGGAGCAGTTGATGAGTGCGATATTAAATTTACGATCTGAATTAAAAACAGATAGGGAAACAATGGGATCTCGGTTAGACTCACTGGGATCACAGTTGGGATCACAAATAGGAACAATCAAAACCGAGATGGGAACTTTGGGATCTGAATTAAAAACTGATATGGGAACAATGGAAACACAGTTCAGATCTGAATTAAAAACACAGATGAGGACAATGGAAACACGGTTAGACTCACGAATAGGGACATGTTTCAAAAATATGAAAGATGAATTAAAGAAAGAAATCAGAGAAGAAGTACAACCGATTTTGAATTCTCACAATAATAGATTAATTGCAGTAGAGATTAGACAAAGGGAACAGGATAGAGAACAGGAGGAGAGAGATCGCGTGATAGTACAGAAATTTTCAGAGTTAAATTTACAATGTGCACACGATAAGGAAGAAATATTTGAGAGAATCGCGGAATCCGTACCAAATGACAGAATAAATAACTTAACGCAACAGTGTGAACAGTTAACTACTAAATGTGACAATACTGAAACCCGAGTCGCGACACTTACGGAAGACGTAAATAAACAGAAAGAACAAATAGGTGATTTATCGGAAAGAGTTGAGGAGATTTCAGATAAATTGACAAGTCTTAGTTTAAATGGGGATAGAGATTCAGATGATACAGCACCATTGCCATTTGCAGAAACCGAAGAGTATCAGGACATAAATAAGCATGTTGAAAATCAGGGAAAATTTAATGAACGCGTGAAAAGGGAATTTGAGGCATTAAAAAAGCAAGTCAAACAAATTGAAGGCGAAATCGTAGGAAAAGACGGCAAAAGAGATTTAGAATCACAGATACCAGAGGGGTTTGAAGAAAATAATTTGTTTCATTTACGGGATGCAACAAGAGAGCGCCAGGCGCGCGAACTTGACAATAATCGACATTCAAACTGGGACAGACGCGGTAGGTCTTTGTCGCCACGAGGCGAAAACTTTGACTATAAACACTTTTTGACTGTTCGGAAATTTAAGATCTTCCGCAATTCTAAGAATGACATACATCCATGTGCATGGTTAGATCAATTTATGTATGCACTCCCACCAAATTGGCCACTAAGTCACAAACTGGAATTCATGTGTGGATATTTAGAAAACGAACCGGCGACGCGGATGCGCGCACTCATTAGAGATTGTAATAATCTGAATGATTTTTATCATGCATTTCTATCGGCATATTGGTCCGAAAACACGCAAGACAGAGTCAAACACAGTCTTATTATGCAGCGTAATTTCAAACAGTCTGAGTTCCGCACGCCAGCGGAATATTTTGAAGACATGATTCGAAAGAATCAGTTCCTTTCCAACCCTTATAGCCCGATTGAATTAATTCGCATTTGTTTAACTAAGCTGCCACAATCCATAAGACAAATTGCTTTAGCTGGAAGATGTAAAGACGACATTGAGACTTTTAAGACTTTGTTACAAGAACTTGAGTATGACAACGACGACGGGACTTCTTGTAATTTTTTCAGTAGCAGTAATTACAATACATTTTCAGAGAAAAGGGATAGTGATCGGAACGGACGTTATTTGGGTAACTTTGAGAATGACAGACGTAACAGACAGGACAATAGATACCAGCCTTATGACAATAACAGACGTTCTAACAGAGATTACACAGACAATTATAATAGCGGTAATTCTTACCGGAATGATCAATCATACGGAAACAGTAATCGGTATCATCAAGACAGAAATTATTCATACAATAATAGAAACTCTTACTACAGAAATAACCAGGGTAGTAGGTCTAACAATAATTTCAGAAGTGACAGTCGAAATTATACAAGAAGTAGTTATGCAGACAGACAGGAAAACAGAAATTTTAATAACAGACACAACCAAGAATTTGCATCTAACAGACAGGAAGGACCTAATTGGCATCCTCCGCGTGACAGAAATTCAGAGAGACAAGTGGAAATAGTAGAAATTGATCCGCGAAATGTCGGGAATAATCAAAGACGTGACGCAAACAATCGACAATGACTAGCAGCTTCGGCTTCTGGCAGCAATATAGACGGTTCAGAAAGTAATGACACTACGACTTTACACTACGTACACCTGGAAGACATGAGAGACATTTTGCTAGATGAAAAGGAAAATAATGTAGACGCATTTTTACATCCCGTTATTGAAGTATGTGTGGGTAAGAATAAGTTCACTGCAGTTTTAGATTCTGGGAGCCCATTGAACGTCATTAGTGAATCAGTTTTTCGTATATGTGAAAGAACTATTGCCTGTCCTGTGTTACCTATTTCTAAAACTACAATTCGAGGCGCTATTTCTGGAAAAGGTGTGGAAGTTAAACAACAGACCAACCTAAATTTCATTTGTCAAGGATACGAATTTTCTGCTAATTTTATTATTGTTCCATTACTCAGTACACAGATTATTTTAGGTATGGAGTTTCTTAACGCACATAAGGCAATTTTGAACTTTAAAGAAGGAAGTGTGAATTTGACTGTTGCCGGAATGCCGAAATGTTTGAAATTTTTCGAGTGTTTAGCAAGATCTGAATCAGATACAAAATGTTTAAGGTTTCTTACTTCTGATGCTTTTGTTGAGCGTTATGACGACAGTGTGTTTATTCATGACAATGACAATAGATACAGAGACGCGATGGAGGATATAATTAATAGCGAAGAATTAATTAATGAAAAGGTTAAGAAAGCTGAAGTGCCAGATGACGTTGCAAGAGAAGAGCTGCACCACATTTTGACTTCACATGCTACAGTGTTTAGTCATCACACAGGAACTATACAAGGCTTACAATATTTATTTAAAGTAAAAGAACACACACCATTTCGCGGGAAAACGTACGCTATTCCTTTGGCTTACAGAGACAAGGTTAAGAATGAACTTCAATACATGTTAGATCAGGGCATTATTGAGCCAGCAGTCAGCCCTTATACCAGCCCATTACACGTTGTTCTTAAAAAGGATGGGTCAATTCGTTTGGTTCTGGATTCCAGACAGATAAATAATATTATTATTCCTGAAACTGACCGTCCACAAAATTTAGATGAACTTCTTCAACATTTCCATGGAATTAAAGTTTTATCCACGATTGATATGCGCGCAAGTTTTTGGCAAATAGAACTCCACCCTGATTGTAGAAAATATACTGCTTTTTTAGCCTTTGGTAACTGTTACCAGTTTCGGAAATTACCGTTTGGACTTACTGTATCTTCAGCAGCATTCATTCGTAGTTTAAATGAAATTTTACCTGTTTATCTTCGTGACAATATTACTTCTTATGTTGACGACATTCTTATTGCTAAACGTTCTTGGAGTGAGCACAACAAAATTTTGGATTCATTATTACGTATTTTTGCACGAGTTGGCATGACAGTGAACTTGGAAAAATCAGAATTTGGTCGTTCTCAGGTGAAATTTCTCGGTCACATTATTTCTACAGAAGGTATTCTCCCTGATCCAGAGAAACTAGACGCTATTCGTAATTATGCTGTTCCTACCACAAAACGTGATGTTCGTAGTTTCCTTGGTGTCTGTAATTTTCTTAGACGCTTTGTTAGATTGGACAATTTGGCCACACCTCGTTTATGTGAACTATCTGGAAAAAATTCTAATTGGTGTTGGGATGAGGAAGCTCAGTCAGAATTTGAACAACTTCGTGATGCTTTAGTTGCTGCTCCACTTCTTTCACATCCGGATTTATCTAAAGATTTTTGTTTGGCGACGGACTCATCATACAAAGGCCTAGGTGCACATTTATTTCAAGAGATAGAAGAAGACGGCGTTGTAGTACAGAAAACTGTTGCCTTTGGAAGCCGTGTTCTCTCTAAATCAGAGAAGAATTATTCGATTACGGAACTTGAAGCTTTGGCTGTTGTATGGGCCTTCACAAAATTTCGCACATTTTTGTTTGGCAGACATACTAAGGTTTACACCGATCATCGAGCTCTGGAATTTCTTATGTCAACAAAATTAACTCACGGCAGATTGTCACGATGGGCGTTGTACCTACAGGAATTTGATTTTAGTATTGTTTACATACAGGGATCTTCAAATATTGTTGCTGATGCTTTATCACGTGCACCTATGGGTTTGAAACAAAGAGCTGAAGAGGACTGCAAAGAAAACCATTATTGTTTGATGTATATTCAAGGTGTTGCGTTTGAGAACTTTATTTCGTCTTCGCTCCAGGACATCGCTAAGGAGCAAAACAAGGATCCAATCTGGAAGGACATTAAGGAGAAGTGGAGGAGAAAGGAAAGCGTAGCGATCAGACAGTATTATTTAGTTCGCAATGATATTCTTTTCAAACGAAAATCGGTCGACAACTCTGTTTGGTTAGTTTGTATTCCTGATGAGTGGGTCAATAAATTGATTTGGTACACACATTTTAGTTATGCGCACTTTGGTCCCAGAAAATGCTTTCATAAATTACGAGAAAATTGCTACTTCAGTAATATGGAAAAACGTATTCGATCTGTTCTTGCCAAATGCAAATTATGTCAAAAGGCTAAGCCGCCAACAATTTCTCACAGAGCACCATTGTTTCCTATCATTCCAGCGAAATTAAAGGAGATGGCTGCAGTTGATTTGTTCGGTCCAGTGGTTCGTTCTACTAATGGTTTTGCGTATATTTTCGTAGCAGTGGAATTAACATCAAAATATGTGTGTTTTACACCTTTACGAAAAGCAACAGCTCGTTCAGTATCTAATGCTTTCATCAAACATTTTCTTAAAGAAGTTGGTCATGTTGATAAGGTTATATCAGATAATGGATCACAGTTTCGCTCTAAAATTTGGCTTCGTACTCTACGGCGTCGTAAAATTAAACCAATCTTCATTTCACTTTTTCACCCTCAATCTAACGCTTCAGAAAGATGGATGAAGGAAATCAATAAATTGTGCCGTCTTTATTGTCATCAGAATCACAGAACTTGGGATCAGTATCTTCATATTTTTCAAAACATTCTGAATGAACTTCCTAATGACTCAACTTCTTTACCGCCTCTATTGATATTAAAAAATAAAGTACCAACAAATCGCATTTCTGAAATCGTTCCTTTTCCGCCTTCACGGAAACTGCGGCATTCTGAAGTTGTCAACCTGGCTCTACAAAATATTGCATCGGCGGCTGCTAGAAGAGAGAAATCAGCTAAGCGTCCTGGTCGTTTAAAAATCTTGTCAGTTGGCCAGAAGGTGTTAATTAAGTCCCACCGTTTGTCTCACAAAGGAAAGGGATTGTGTCGCAAATTTTTTCTGCTTTATAACGGTCCATTTAGAGTTCGCAAAATTATTCATGATAACACTGTTGAAGTAGAAACTCTTAAATCACGACGCTCTAAAGGAATACATCATATATCAAACGTAAAAATTTTTGTGGAATGACCTACTTGTGAGAAACCAACAGTTTACGTAAACATGGAGAGAGTACAAGGATACCGCGCTGTGTTTTGGCGGCGGCACATACTCAAAGCAACAGTCAGTCTGCGCGCCGCACAAGGCAGTCGTTGACCGCAAACAATCACTTCCTACGTCACGCGCCTACAGCTGATCGAGCGCTCAGTGCGAATGCACTGACAGACGTAAATGAATACACAGTTTAATTTCTCCGAATAAATTCTGTATAAAGCTATAAGGACTTCATAAATTATGTTATTAACGTTCAGTATTTTTCAGGATACGCTTGTATAAAGTATTTAAGACCTTCAGGTAAATTCTGTGCGTGTCCGACGTTAAGAGGACTTGCTATGGAGAAAATTTCAGGAAGAATGTAATTTCAAAAAAAAAAAAAAAAAAAAAAAAAAAAAAAAAAAAAAAAAAAGTAAAAAAAAACCCAAAAAGGTAACGATTAATTGAGTTTATTTTTCAGGTAACATAATTCCACTTAGGTACGTACTTTAGACGTAATTTGCTGCTTGCGATTACGTGATTCATACTTTGTGCTAATTTCATGTTCTATGAATTTACTAGTGAAGCGACGTGCTTACGCATATTAACTGATTTTGACAATGATTAATTAATGAACAGGGTTGTTATTTGTATATATTATGCATCGCTTGGCTGCTATGCTTTTTCACTGATGTCATATTTTTTTTATTATGTGCCTGCTGTGCTTATTAATTTAAATTATAATTGTCACCTGATTAGTTGTGCTGTTATGTATGTAGGTTACACTTTGTGATTTATCTGCTTGCGCCTTCATGTGTACTTATTAAGATTACATATGAACATTTATTTGCTTATGTCGATGTGATGCTAATGACCTGTTTATTGTGTAAGGCATGTTTGCTGCTGTGCGTATGGATTGCATATTTACACATTTCTGTTTTGTTGTCATAACTACTCTTCAATTTAGTATATAGAAATGCTGATATACTGTGTACGAACATAGAGTTTAGGTTACACTGTGGTATTAATTATAGATTGTTCGCTTGGCAGAGCCTCGTTGTAAGAATTGTGCTGCATCCACTTGTTGACATTCTGTTCTCTACTGGTATATTTACTCGCTATTGCATGTTTTGCTTACGCTCAGTGCCTTATATTTTTAAGATAAGAAAATGAACTGCTATAATTCGACGAACGACATTAGTAAAAGAAAGTCATAGAAGTCACATGAGCTGAGGTTTTATGGAAGCTGTATAAATTTATGCTAATAGGAAGGAAGCTAACGACATGACAGACCAAAACTAGGTTTAGACCATTGACAGTATTACACTGCATTTTCGTGAGCAATTGAAATAGGAAGTGACAATTGACACAAAAAATACTCCACATGTTTGCTTCTGCTATGATTCTTGAAGTGGTGTACACACTGTGAAATATTATGATCATTCACACTCCGTAATCGTACTTAATTACTGAGAGTTATTCGAACTAAGTCTGTTAGAGGTCATGTATGCATTTCTTTTATTTAATGATGGACAAGGAACCAAAATGTATCTTATAATTTATAATGAGTAGAAAATTTGGGTCAGATGGATTACACAGAGGTTGTGTGTGGACACTGTGTCTTCGGATTGCATGGGATGCTGAATTGAAGTTGCACTAGGATTTTGTCTGTACTTGTTCGAGGAGACTGACTAGAGGAAAGAGTTGTTATGGAAGTGAAATGATATTGGTGCTGAGGTTTATATGTATAGACGTATTATTGAGGTATTGAGATTATGTGAAGTTGATGATTATTCGAGTTTTGTGGACAAGAGGTAAGGTAAATGAGGTATTATTGAAGTTAAGTGATGATTATTGCAGTTTTGGTGGATAAGAGGTAAAGTAAGTGAGGAGCATATTTTTTTTTTTTGTTGGTCCATATGGAACAAGGAGGATGAAGATGGCAGACTAGAACACTCAAGTAGAAAGAAGATTGCCTACACACACACTTTGTCAAATCGCCAAGCAGTATATACTTTTTTTTTGAGAGAGGAAGCATTTGCATATCTTGGTACACTGACAGTTGTTCAGCAACCGTACATTTTGATCTGGCTTGGCAAACATTGGTCTTGACATGATGACTATGACGTTGACTTAACTATTATTGACTGTTATACATTGCTGCCACTACTACTTGATACACAGGATGAACATAAAATTTTGACAGAATTGCATTTACACAGTTAACACTATTCAATTACACAGTAGCACTAATGTGGATGAAAGATGAGTGAGTGTGTTTTGTGTGTTTTCCTTTTATAATCCCAGAGAAGTGATCCCAACCTATCTCCTAAATATTATTTCACTTGTTTGTTGTGGCTTGCACTGACACCCATAAATATTATAGGTTAACTGTTATTGTGTACTGTAATAGTTAATGTGACAATTACCTGATATCATTTGTGTGTTTATTATGAATTGTATGTTTAGTGTAAGAGCATTGATAATAATTTGTTAAAGAAATTGTATGTGCATTCAAACTATTGTTCATGACTGAACTGTCTCAGTAGTTATGGTGAATAGTATGGACTGTTACTTGCACTTTTTCTACATGATTGGTGCCACAAGGACATGTTTAATTTCTGCTGATGAACTGTGTGATCAGTGATTGTAAAAAATTATGGACTGTTACTTGTACCTTTTCTACATGATTGGTGCCACTAGGACATGTTTAATTTCTGCTTATAAACTCTGATGAACAGTGTGATCAGTGCTAGTGAATTTTATGGAACTGCTTCTGCTGAGAAATGTGACTTGTTGCTGTGTGCACCTGATCAACATTGCTGGTGCCACTAATGGACTGCTTCTACTGAAATGGTGTTACTTGTTGCTGTCTGCACCTGCTCAACATTGCTGGGTGCCACTGATGGATTGCTTCCACTGAAATGAAGTCACCTGTTGCTGTGTGCACCTGATCAACATTGCTGGTGCCACAAATGGACTGCTTCTACTGAAATGGTGTTACTTGTTGCTGTCTGCACCTGCTCAACATTGCTGGGTGCCACTGATGGATTGCTTCCACTGAAATGAAGTCACCTGTTGCTGTGTGCACCTGATCAACATTGCTGGTGCCACTAATGGACTGCTTCTACTGAAATGGTGTTACTTGTTGGTGTCTGCACCTACTCAACATTGCTGGGTGCCACTGATGGATTGCTTCTACTGAAATGAAGTCACCTGTTGCTGTGTGCACCTGATCAACATTTCTGGTGCCACTAACGGACTGCTTCTACTGAAATGGTGTTACTTGTTGGTGTCTGCACCTGCTCAACATTGCGGGTGCCACTGATGGACTGCTTCTATTGAAAAAATGTTACTTATTGGTATTTGCACCTGTTGACCATTGCTGGGTGCTACTGCTGGAACTGTCAACTGCTTATTCTTGGGCTATGGAAAGCGTTTATGTGAATATTTGTATAAACTGATTTTTTGTGTATTACTGTTAGTGAAAAATTATGAGACTCTTACTTGCACATATTCGTCATTGCTGACGCTATTGATTGAACTGTTTAACCACATAATACTTGTGTAAACTATTATGTAAAGTCACATGTATGAAAGAATTTGTATTGCTTACTGTATTTTATATATTAGGTTATTGAAAGGTCAGTGCAAAGCCAAAATTTTATCTAGTTATATGATATTTACGTATTAATATTATCTTTTATTTTTGTCTGTATTTTTTTGACGAATTTGGTGGTATTTTCACCACCAATGCTGGCAAAAATACCATCAAATTCTAGCCGTGGAGGAAGGGCATATGAAAGGTGGCTACACTGAGCCACAGCGCCAGAGATCGCTAGAGAGCATTGTTCCGCCGCCTCCACGGGCTGTCATTATTGAGATGTGCTAGAAGTCAGTGCTTGTCCAGGACTCGTAGTAGTCAGTTCGTGTTCAGATGTGCCAGTAGGGAGTGCTTGCTGAGATGTGATACTGAAAAGTTCTTCTTGAGATGTGATAGTAGCGAGTCGGTGTGGAGAGATTGTAATGTCTAGAGTGCCTTTCATCAATATAAATTAAGGTAACAAACTACTTTTCTTTTCGTTCTCATTATTTCAATGTCCTGAATAATACGTCATTACAGGTTCAGTCAACAAAGCATCTGGCTTGTGTTCTTGTATTAGAGTGTAATTCTGGTTTTCTTGAGTAATTATGGTATTTCTATTTTCTTTAATTAATTCAGTATAAATGATATTTAAAATTTCTTGTGTTATTGAAGAAGAACCGTGCCAGATGCGTACGTTGAGTCATACTTCCACACACAGAACAGTTATACTTGTGCTTTGGTTTCGTAGGTTTTATAGTTGCTGGGGACTTAATTAACTAATTGTGTTAATGAAAATTTCCATTTCATTCTTGTTATTGTTCTATGCAGTCAGATAGCGTAATAATACTAGTCAGGGCCAACCGTTTACGAGACATTGCGTAATCGGACTTACAGCTAAACTAAAAACTAAAATTATTTTCATTTTATTTTAATTAAGCCCCCATGCAAGCTCTTAATCAAAGTGCTGTGATTCCCTTTGACATTGTCACCTATCTGCAACTTCTTTTCTGTACCTTTCTGTTACTTACATTAGACCATGTGATTTTAGTGTTTAAATAAAAAATGAAGAAAGGCAGCAGTTCAAATTCATATAAATGCCTTCAGTTTGACCAGTTTTTAAGAAAATTAATAAATAATCGATCGAAAATACATAACATATAAGGATACAGTATTTTTACATATTTTCAAAACGCTACCACAAGATAAGGAAACTTCAAGGGATAAAATTCAGATCTTCATTTCTGAGTTAAATGGCTTGCTTGAGGAATAATCATTTCGTCACGTACAGGTGTTTTTTGTAGTAATTTGTGCCTTTCGCTTCAGTTTATTACTCATATATCATACTATCTTAAATATTTTCTTCTTGTTTCATATTATTTTTTACTTATTTATCAGGATTATGTGATTACTTATCTCTTCTTTCCATAAGTGAGTACCTTTGGCTCGTATCTCACGGAATATGGTAATAATAAGGATAAAGATAGAAAACGGTCTCTAATCCTAATACTACATTTCAGTACCACGTTCCCAACACGTACATTGTCTCAAATACTGGTCACGCTAATTATATGAATGTTGTAATGTCAACTGGTTGGTTATACATATCACTCACAACTCGAGAAACAGTAATGAGTATGGTGCTGCGAGGGGGGACTCTGAACCCTTATTCAGAAGGACTATGGTTAAAATTCCTTGTCCGCAGCTCGTGGTCGTGCGGTAGCGTTCTCGCTTCCCACGCCCGGGTTCCCGTTTTCGATTCCTGGCGGGGTCAGGGATTTTCCCTGCCTCGTGATGACTGGGTGTTGTGTGATGTCCTTAGGTTAGTTAGGTTTAAGTAGTTCTAAGTTCTAGGGGACTGATGACCATAGATGTTAAGTCCCATAGTGCTCAGAGCCATTTTAAAATTCCTTCACCGACACACATATTCACGATTTACGTGCTCTCCCTTGTACTGTATCAAAGTTTTCCAAGTGCCCTTATTGTAACTCTACCGTTGCTACGGTACACAATTATGCTCGTTGTATGAGCAGTGTTTATGGAATAGTAGTTTGGTCGCAATAGTGGCTGTTTCGTACCTCTTACGTAAAACACAATACAGTTATTGGTTAAATTGACTTGCTCCTTATTTGCTAAAGACTCACTTCATGCATATTACTACCAAATTAAAATAGGAGTAAAAAAAGTCTTAGAGGGGTAAAAAAGTTAGCGTGTTGTCTACCAATGCAATATTATCTCTGACTAGATGAAATGAATGAAACAAAATGCGAAAAATGCAATTAGCCAGGGATGAGCCTGTGCCAGCGGCTCACACAATGGGCAGGAATATCCTATCCATAAATGTAAACAAACATCACTTCCAAAACAAGGCTAGTTTTTTTAATGACACGTGTATTTTTTTCTACCGAAATGAAAACTAGAGGTATAGTTAGGAGGGCAGAAGCTTACACCTTCTGGAATGCTTAGATTTTAAATAACGGTGCCACAGTTTCTGTCTTAATGCTATAATATCATATTGCGGGTTGCCTGCACTCTTCTGAAGCCAGCTGTAGGCAACCATTTCTCTGACCATTACGGCAGAAAATGTACTCCCGTTTCCATCGTTTAAAGTCTACGTATTTCTGAAAGTAAGACGTTTATAGTCACTAATTCTACATCTAATTTTCGTATCGGTAGAAATAAACTTACATCTGTCATTTACGAAAACATAATTTTGAGCAGAAAGTGATGTTTATTCACATTTATGGATTGTGCGCTGCTGCCCAGTGTGTGAGCCCCTGACATAGATGCTTCCCTGGCCAATTGCATTTTTTATATTTTCTTTTGTTCCGCAATATATGAGGTGGCAGAATTAGGTAGGACACCCTACATAGTTGTTTATAACTATGTCTTCCTCTATTAAAGACTGAATATTTTGTAATACGGAATACTTTGTAATACATTTGTATTTTGTTGTCATTCTCACACAAAGAGACACGACCATCTTATGCAGAGACAACATTAATAGGAGAATAATAAATTCACTACGGTATTTCTCGGACAACGTTGAACACTACAATTTTTGACGTTTTATATTCTCAACATATTTTCTTTTCTTTCAGTAATTA
Source organism: Schistocerca nitens (assembly GCF_023898315.1). Taxonomy (NCBI): domain Eukaryota; kingdom Metazoa; phylum Arthropoda; class Insecta; order Orthoptera; family Acrididae; genus Schistocerca; species Schistocerca nitens. Next base: position 461,687,727 of record NC_064614.1, on the reverse strand, counting down.
TGCCACTTATTCAATCTGACAGCATCTATTTCCTTTACGAAAAATTAGATTAACTTAAAATCTCTCTTTAAGCTATTAGAGTCTTTTTGTGAAACTGATATTATCATTTTACTGATAATTAATTACTAAAGAGGTACTCTTATTCATTTCTTTAATAGATTCTTTACTTTATTGTAGCAGGATTCCTGTATTTACGATCAGAAAACAACGAAAAATAATAAAAATCAAAACTGTGCATACTAATGCTACAATGCAAGATACAAGTAAATCAGTTACTCACTGTTTTCGAGTTCCAGTATATTGACAGGCTTAACTTGCCTTGCCCACTCCCCCCTCCGCAAAAAACAAGTCCCCAGCTACTTGATCTCTGCTACTTAACATGGTTGAAACAAACATAACACACCACAGCTGTTAACTTCTAACTAAATGACTTTTCCAAAGTCTCAGTTACAATTAATGTGGAAACTCGATCCTTCACGTAAAACAGATGACTATTAAAACTGTAACTTGGAGTCTTAATGTTTCCATAAGATAACTCATAAAGCTTGTCTAATGATTCAAGCCGTGTTGTGGCTCGCATTGGTGCTGTTGGTAGGTTGGCATCATGTAATAGGGATAATGGCATCTCGTTTTCTTCTCGTGTTTACTGGCGCCACTACGTTTGCTAGCGTTGTTTGTCCGCTAGTGACAGCAGCAGCGGTTATCGATATCTGGGACCCTAGTACTATCTTTGCAGGGACGTCAAGTGTTTTCCGGGTCGAAGTGTGTCGGGTTATTTGGTTGGGACGGAGCAGCAGTGAGGTCAGGCAGTGCGAGCACAGGCCGGGACTGCTGCTGGCACTGCCGGACCGAGGGGTTGCAGTTGCGAGGGCCACAACGTCGTTGTCTACCGGACCCAGGCCGTTTGAGTTGAGTGAACATTAACCAAGTGGTGAAACCAGCACGATTTTGAGATCACGCCATTTGTTTGTGCGTTGCTGCTCGCAGGGTTGCTGAGATGAACAGCAATAAGTGGTGTGTCTGGAGTTGCCAAAATTAATTAGCCATCCTCCATATCTTATTATTAATCATTGAATTCCTTGTATTTATTGATTAATTTCAATCAGCGGTATTTTTCTGCCTAGTGGCCGCTAACGCCCCAGTTACCTGCCCTGAAGGTTAGCTTATTTTTACGGCAGTGTACCTGTCCTTGCCTTGCCGCTGCTGTCCGGTAAGGAGTGTGGTTCGACAGCTTCCATGACTGTGGTTTGGACTACCTTGGTCATAGTGGTTCCTTCTGCTTCTGCTTCTGAAGACACAGTGCTGTCTGCCAGTTCTGCCTTGCCTGGGTTGTTCCATCGTTGTGTCGGTTACCAGACATTAGGTAGATTTTGCAAGAGTGTTGGACTGCGTTTAAACTGTCACTAGTTTGAGTTGCCATCTAGTCAACTCTTGGCTGCCTGTCTCATTGGTTGCGAAGTTGAGCGATTTTCACATGCCGATCCTTGGAGCACTGTCTGATGCTACTTCTCTCTTGGTTTGATCACATTGTGGTGATACTGTTCTTAAAAAAAATATTTTAATTTGAATTTATTGTCAATAAGGCCTTCAGCCGTGAACGCAACTTGCCTTAAGAATGTTTAATTAGATATTGTCCCTAAATAGTGAAGTTTTAATGATTATGTTTTTATCTTTTAAAAATAATTTAGTATCTATTGGAGAAGTTTAACTGTTTTTAAGAATCGACTGTCCAGGCCTTAAGTCATTAAATTGATAGGACTTAACTTCTGAGGTCATCAGTCGCCTAGAACATAGAACTACTTAAACCTAACTAACCTAATGGACAACAGACACATCCATGCCCGAGGCAGGATTCGAACCTGCGACCGTAGCGGTGAGTTGTTACTGTTGGGGCCTTCAGCTGACAAATAATTTGAATTTATGGTCAATAAGGCCCTCACCTGTAGTGCAACTTGCTTAAGAATTTTTTTATTTAGACATTGTCTTAAGTCAAATTTGATGATTGTTCCTTATTGTCAATCTTATTTGCAATTGGTTCCAAGAAAGTGTACGTGATTTCAGAAAAAAAAAAATGCGAGCAATCAACGGTAACTGAATAAGGCCTTGTCCACACCGAATCCTGATTTTCCCTAGTCCCATGTTTCATCCCTATTATGACACTCAAGGCAACTTCATAAAGTCCTTCACGGCAAAATATAACAGAAATCGCTCTCAATAGATATCTCTGTCCTAAGCACCAATATTACACTGTTCAGTAATATTAATGTGACCTGCTGTCAAAAGCCTGAACAACCACCTTTTGCAGCGCGAGATGTGCGGAAAGAGAGTCAATCAGGTTTTGGAAGTGATACTGACGCCTGTGCCGTAGCCCTGGCGCTATCGGCGAATCAAGGTAGTCCCACAGATTTTAGATTGGTTATAAATCCAGGTTTGGTGGTCAGGGTAGTACAGTAAACTCACTCTGGTGCTCTTAGAACCACACACGTACACTACGAGCCGTGTGACAAGGTGCGTTGTCCTGCTGGTAGATGCCACCGTGTGGAGGAAAATCGAACTGTATATAGGTGTGGACGTGACCCATAAGGATAGCGTCATACTTCCAGAATGATGAGATCATTCAGGGAATGCCACGAAAACACACCCAGATCACAACGCTCCCACCTCCGGCCTGGACCTTTGCGACGATTGTTACAGGTGTTTGCTTTCAGACGTTTCAACTCGTACACAGCAACGGCCATCTGTCAGATGGAACATGTAAGTCATTCATCTAAAATGGCCACCTGTAGCCACTCGGTGACATCCAGTTATGGTACTAGCGTGCAAATTACAGCACTCGTCGCCGATGAACAGCAGGCAGCATGGGTGCACGAACCAGCCGCCTGCTGTGGAGGCCCTTACACAGCAACTTCCGCTGAACTGTCGACACTGATGGTTAGTGCCTAGGTTCATCTGGACGGTCTGTTGCTCAACAGCTGCACGTCTATTCTTTGCAGCCGTCGCTGTCCCCTGTCACCTATGGTCCGTGGTGCGCCATAGTACCCTCGGTGCCGGTTTTGAATTGTGCCATTTTGGCATGCGCTATGTACTATAATCACGGCGGCACACGAACAGTTTATAAACTTATGTTTCGGATGAACTTCCAACCTTGGCCCGAAAACCAATGACCGTGCTCTTTTGGACGTCAGATAATTTGCTCCATTTCCGCATTACGACAACGACTGCAATGTTTCCCGCGCACCCCCCCCCCCCTTACCACCATCCGACACACTTTGTATATTGTCCACTGCTTGTGCTGCCACCTAACGTCTGTTAGCTGTTATTACAGCTTGACGTCGAAAATACGCAGTGAGCACATCTACCTATGTGTCTGGACCGGGTAGTTCAGAATGAATTGATGCAGATGAAATGATCAGCTTGTGACCATTAATGGTTTTAGCAGCTTAATTTCCTTTATTTGTATAGGACATTTAACTATCATGTAATTAGAATCGAGTTACTGTACCACTTTCTAAATTAACTGAAAATACCGAATAACAAGTAGCGTTAAGTTTATCGTCTGGTATATTCCCTAGACATGACTTCAAGCATTTCTCTGAAGGCCAAATCTACGGTCAACTCTGGACCAAATTTTTTACAGAACTGCCCTTTAGGCCCACACTAAAAATTCATCAAGGTCTAAAGACTGACAAACGAACAGCGTTATTATTACTTTTTAACAATAAGTACATTGTAGTTGACGAACGTAAGTGAATTCTCTGGCGATCTGCTTCTTGCTACCGACGGACTCATTGCCGTCATGGAGCTTATAACATCCTCGATAATCTCTTTTCTAAATTGGATCGATCGATGCCGATCTCTGTGTATTTCTCCATCCGATACCACTTTTGGTCGATTTTGCAGGACTCTCGGTTTTTGCCGTGGTGCTTAGTTTGTTAACACACTTTTCGGTTATTACTATTTCATTATGGTTTTCAAAGTTTCTGATGAAAGCATACTAGAATTCCAGTAACTTACTCATCCTGATACTCTTTCCGCGTCCAGCTTAAAGAAAAATAGGAGTCAGTAATTTCTGTAAAGTAAAACTAATCAAACGTATCATATCAATATATAAGTAATAATTTTGGCGTCAGCATTCAAAATCACAGTAAACATTGATACTGATGTTTTTGTTGTTGTTGTGGTCTTCAGTCAAGAGACTGGGTTGATGTAGCTCTCCATGCTGTTCTATCCTGTGCAAGCTTCTGTGATGTTGATATGGATACTTAAATGTTCATCTTTGATATAACTATGTCTTTGGATTGATATTCGTGCTATTACGTTCGTTTCGTAACGAGAGTTGGTTAGCTGTTCTGGAAGAGGGCAGTGGTAATGTATTAAGCTACTTTTATCTAACAGCTTTACGAATTCATTTAGAAGATTGTGTAAACTTTTGCTCTGTGCACACAAAAATTATTTGTTAATGTGGTTGTGGTGGCATGTTGACGAAATAAAATTTAGAGTGGAATAACAAAATGATATCAAAATGATATTTCAGTCACGAAACCCAGAGATGATTATTTGAAAGTTGTTCTGCGCCATTCCAGTCTGTAGACACTATTGCTAAAATGAAGATAAGTAGGATGCGTTTATTTTCTGCCACCTCTACTATAAAAACTGATTTTGCATTTAGTTTGCAATTTACGAAGTTCTGCTTTGTTTGAATACATTATTTCCAAAATTGCAGCAGGTAGTTTGAAGCTTCTACGAAGGCTGCCTACTATCAGCATCGTCAGCTTACAGCTTCTTCCCCCCCTCTTTATTTCTACAACACATTTTATGCAAAGTTTTTGACATTTCAGTACAGAAATACATAAAATAAATGATTATTTTATTTATCAATATACACTTATTGTTCATCGGCAAGTACGAGGTTTATTCGGAAAGTAAGGAACGATCGGTCGCGAAACGGAAACCACAACTAAAATCCGATGAAGTTTTGCACAGGTGTGTTTTGCAGTGTCTCTAGTATGCCCGTTACGTCGTTCGTTTTAGTTCTGAGCACACAGGTAGCACATAATGATACCTAGAAGAATAGTGTCTCCCGCCAAGTACGAGTGCCTGGTGAGAAATTTCGCCTGAAGCTATGCAGCCAACATTACATAACTGTCGTGCGTTTTCTTCTTCAAGACAATTCTCAGACGCATTCTGCAGGGGCAATGAAGATGCTACTGTATCGTTTTCTATTGGAAATGTATGATTACCCACAATACAGCCCGTAATTGTCCCCCTCTGGTTTTTATCTCTCCTCACATGAACCGCTGGCTATGAAGACAACATTTTGGCACAGATAACGAGCTGTAGGCCTGAGTAGAGAATTGGCGGAAAGCACTGGCGGCTGCCTTCTATAACGAGGGTATTGGGAAGTTGGTACAAAGCTACTACAAACGTCTATGGAGATGAGTAGCTGGAAGCTGTAGCTAACTGTTGCAAATAAAACAGTTTTGATTTTCACTGTGGTTTACATTTCGCGACCTATCTTCCCTTACTTTCCGAATAGCCCTCGTAAGAGTGTGCGACGTCACACTATACATTCACGTCTGGAGAGTAATGGGATTGTTCCTACCCTAATATTGTTTATTTTATGGGAATGGTGGTGTCGACGGATTGTAAAACTCTAAATGTCCACCCTTCTTGTTTGAAACTTGTCGTTGTTGTGAGAATTATTTTTGGAGGATTTTCTTTTTAGAAAGTAATATGTGTAATTCTGCAAGTTCGACTTCATCATGAATTAGGGCTTAGCTGCGAAATGTGTGACTTACTTCGGTCGTGATGTCATTACAGCCAGGAGAAATCAAAAAAGCCAAGCTTTACCTCTACTATCAGCTCAGACTAGGAGTTGACAAGATTTGTCATTTTGCATTTCTGAAAGTTTATGGACTATGCTTCTTGACCAACTGTTTAAAAGAGTGTTGGTCCACCTTTGGAACGGATTGCAGCAGCGATTCTACGTTTCTCGATTAAAAAGGTTCCTGAAACTTCGTGGCAGATTCACACTGTGTGCCGGGCCAAGACTCGAACGCAGGATCTTTGCCTTCCGCGGACATGCGCTATATTAAATGAGCTGCTTGGATAGCTCAGTTGGTAGAGCACTTGCCGGCGAAAGGCAAAAGGTCCAGTGTTCGAGTCTCGGTCAGCACACAGTTTCACAAGCCACGAAGTTTCATACCAGAGTACACTCCGCAGCAGAAGGAAAATTTCATTCTGGAGAAAGGTTCCTGGTGTGCTACCGGAGGTATATGGCACCAGATGTCTATGCTCATGTCAAACAATTCCCGTAACCTGGCCCAGAGTTGGCGCCCGATAGCACTCCATGCGTATTCCACTGGGTTAATATCAGACAAATTTTGTGGCCAAGATATCAGTGTGTGTTCACCACGAGGCTTCTCAGACAACTGAAGCACGATACACAGGCAGTTATCCTGCTGGAAAGTGTCATCGTCATTAGGGAAGACAACAAACATGAAGATGTAACATAACTAGTCTGTTACATTTCCCTAAGGGATCTTTATTCTGTTTGAAAATAACGGCGTTTCCTTAACTGTGCTGGGAGAATCGACACATGTAGTGATTGTGGGAGGCAAGTTACAATATTTTCCCTTGTGTGAAACAGTTTAGGCGAGTCAGCATCGTGCCTGGGAGAGGAGTCGCTTCAGACCACAGGGCTCTTTCCAAGCTTGTCAAAGGCCATGAAATTTTAAGAACTCATAGCGTGCAGTGACCGTACTTGTTTGTCAGCAGGATGGAGCGCCCCATATGAAGCCAGGAATTTCCGGTGAGTTCCGGAAGTGTTTGCAAATGGTTCAAATGGCTCTGAGCACTATGGGACTTAACATCTATGGTCATCAGTCCCCTAGAACTTAGAACTACTTAAACCTAACTAACCTAAGGACATCACGAGGCAGAGAAAATCTCTGACCCCGCCGTGAATCGAACCCGGGAACCCGGGCGCGGGAAGCGAGAACGCTACCGCACGACCACGAGCTGCGGGCAAGTGTTTGCAAGCGTGACGAATTTGTTCCCCCTACAGGACACTGAGTATGTGATTCCGCCATTTTGTGCTTACACGGCGTGAGAACTTTTCGTATTCTGGGAGCTCCAGCAATCACCCACCCTTATTTTTATTTTACCCATTCGCGAGGTAGCAATCGGTGTGCCAACACTCGGACAACTAATGAATACACAATGGGCTCTGTTCAACGATTTTAACAATTTCTCTCTTGCGATTTGTGCTAGAAAGAGAAATCCTGCGCCCTCAGGCTCGTCATCGTGGTAGACTAGTCTCTCGAATATATTGTGTTCTGGAGCGACAACGCGTGGTTGTAGCGAGAGCAGGCAGCGGCGCGTGAGGCCGCGAGGGCCGATTTTCGATTTCTGCAGCCTTAAGACGAGTTTACTGCTCAAGTAAGGTCGCAATTTCGCAGTAGAGCAGTGCTTTTTACCTAAGACTAATTCGCAACGTGCGTGTGCTTTAAATTTCAACTTGTCTTACATTTGTATTAACTTAGAGTTGTACTTAGTATTCAACAGTTTCCTTTAATTTGCATTTCTGAGCTGCTCAGACCTTTTGGAAAGCTGCCTACATGTCTGTTAGCAGTCTTCCTCATTACTAGTTTCAGTTTTTCTTAAACAATTGGGGAATTATAAATTGTATGGTTTGATAAATTGACTTTTTGTGAAGAGTCTTTGTTAATAATTAGTTTATCGGCGTTGTACACCCAAGCTTGTGAATCTGTAAGCATTTAGTGCATGGTTAAGTTTCCACGATGTTTAGTTAAAATTTTTCTTATTGTACCATTCTTACAACAAATTCTTTTTTTATGAATATCATTGACCTCAGAGTACATTGTATACTCTATATCAACGACATAAACTAGATTAATTAAGTGATCCATTTAACTCATTTCGTTAAACTTCATGACTTTGAACAGGTGACCCTTAATTGATGAAAAGCTTAGGAGTATGTTCAGTCACATTTCTTTATTGTAATCTGTTCTTTCGTTGTGCTGGCGATCCTTTGCAATACAGATACTCCCACTGAGATCAGTGTGACAACTTTTCAGTGGAAAGATTTGATTGTTACATTCTGCATGTATGATTATGTAGTGAGCAAAGATCTCATTTCAGGACCGCTGGCGAACTCCGGAACGCTCATGGCAAATCTAAACAATATAAAAAATGTAAAATCAACAAGGAAGTTAACATTTCAAAGAGACACAGATGTTCCGCAATAATGTTCATTTAGGTCCCATTGAAACCTATTTGGAAGTCTCCCGCAGCATAATACTCTCCCCACCAATCGTCTGCGTGATAGAGAATCTGGACACGAGTATCTACTTGATGTAACAAGGAACGTGGTTCATCGGACCAAGCACCACGTTTCCACTGATCCACGGTCCAATCTCGATGATACCGCCCCCACAGCAATAGTAATTGACGATGTCATTGAGTCAACATGTGAACTCGTAGAGGTCGTCTGCTATGGAGCCCTATCTGCAGCAATGTGCCCTGAATGGTGAGTTCCGAAACACTTCTGCCTGCACCAGCAATCAGCTCTAGGACGGATCATTGCCCATGATGATATATGGACATCCAACACCTTGTCACCAAATCGTGGTTTCATCGTTTTTAAACTGCTTTTTAGAGGGTGTCCCAGAAGTGTTACTCCAGATTTCGAGGGGCTCTACCGAATGTCTTGAGAAACAAATGGAAGACAGAAACACTTGTTCAGAAACGTCATCCAACAGCACTACAGTTAATCGAAGTTTTAGGCACCTGCGTCTGCCACCTTTCCACCTATTCAGGGGAAACGTAACGTTGCACGCTGACTGACCTTGGGTGCAATGTCTCGCAATATTTCTTTCTTTGTCAGCGATCGCGACTGATTGGAACGTTTACAATGAATAAGAAGGAGCTATCTGCTGTGTAGACAGACCTTGACTCCTGTGAATGGGATACTCTGTTGCCTTAGTGGATAATGGTATCAGACTTGGATTTCCATCTGTAGTTTATTTTTCTGTTGTACACCGAAAAACACTGGAGATTTTGTAGGGTTCCAGGAGAAAAATGAACTGCTGATGTAAACCTGTCTCCTAAACCACCATCCGCCAGGCAGCAGAATATGACATTTATGGCAGACAGCCGGCCGGAATGGCCGTGCGGTTCTAGGCGCTACCGGTCGCAGGTTCAAATCCTGCCTCGGGCATGGATGTGTGTGATGTCCTTAGGTTAGTTAGGTTTAATTAGTTCTAAGTTCTAGGCGACTGATGACCTCAGAAGTTAAGTCGCATAGTGCTCAGAGCCATTTGAACCATTTTTTATGGCAGACAAGGACTTTCTACGCGGCAGCTAGCTGCATCTCCTCCACTGGCGACTGTGGGTAACAACAAACATTGTGAGAAGTTTCGACTGAGGTCCGTCAGAGTTCAAGGTGACGTTTGCTGCTGTAGGGGTGGTCTGGTGGCAGGCCGCGGCGCCTATAACTTCGACGATCTGTAGCGCCGTTGGGTGACGTTTCCCGATTCCTAACCTCGATCTCTTCTGCACCTTCTACAGCTCTTAGAAGCTTGACGCAACATTTATGCCGCCCCTCCATATGCTCGAGCATGTGAACAGCCTACCGGTTTAGCCAACGCTTGTTCCCAACAGCAATGCTATAACAGTCTATGCTTTGTCAAAGTCGCTTATGTCAGTTGAATATGTAAGCGAAGCATAGACGAATGAGGAATCAAGGTAGCGACGATGCGGCCTGCAAGCGCTAGCTTGATTTTTCATTCGTCTCTACTTCGCTTAGAAACTACTTTCATAACGGCGTCACATACCCACCACGCCATCAGCCCTTATTCAGTATCGCGGTCGGCAGCTTTCATAAGGTTTCGGCTCACCAGACTGAATAAGATGTTACTAAGTTAGAAGTAACACTGTGCTGTTAATATGAAGCTTGGTACGAATCGTGACCCAGCCATCCTGTTTTTATTTTCAACTGATGTCAGTCGAAAGGAGAGGACTCCGAATGTTCTCAAAGTATAATTCTGTCTTTCATAACCTTATTGGGGATATCAAATTAAAAATGATCCAAAAAAGACGGCAATAAACGAAAAATATCTTTATATGTAACACGACATATCAGCGGAAGGAAGGGAATAAGGAAAGTTAAATGTACCCTTTACACTGAAACCAGGAAATACGGAGAGGTAGCTCAGAATGAGAGAGATATGGAGAGGACATGGTGGTGAGCACGAGTGTGCTTTGATAGGTGCATGGGCTTCCAAGATTCGAAACGGTTCTGACAGCTGTAAGAAATGGAGGCTAAACATTTGGGTAGTATGTTGTGTTGGATGCTAGTGACATTAGTGAGTCTTTATTTGTCTGTTGACGATGTATTACAAAGGCAAAAGTGTAACTAGGTTGTCGCGACCAGCGCACACCTGCCAATAAACATACCTCACTAGCTTTCAAGTTTATGAAGACAGGTCTGTTCTAGTGTTTGTGACTTCTATGTCTGAGGAATGTCAGAGGTCTCCTAAGGGATTCGTCGACTGTCTCGCGGAAAGAGAAAGAGTTTGATGAAAAACCTCTTAGGGTAGATTGAGTTTCGCAATTGGAAAAGTTATCTTTCTTCGTGCATAGTGCCACCTTTCATATGCATAGTTCGAGAGTTGTACCTATCTCTTGGTAGTAGGCATCTCTAGTAGGCATCTCCATTAGAACACTTCCCGCCTGAACTGTTTCAGTTTCATGTAGCTTGCTATTATGCCTGATCTTTCGCTGGGCCCTATTATTGTGTTTGTTTGGTTTAGTGCTTGTTATATCTTTTTTTGTTACTGTTATATATTGAGTTGTAGTGATCGATGGTAGAAGGAAGTTCATTGAAATTTATGACTGGAAAAGTCATTCTCTTGGTCATACTACCGCCGTACGAGATCATTCGAAAGAAGTAGTGCCGCGTTAGGTGCCTATGTCAAGACTGAAAAACTTAATTTTAGCTAGCTGTTCTTCGTTAATAAGGTAATCTATAGAACTGCTGCAGCTTTGTATATAAAGAAAAGCACCTTTGTGCACATAGGCAAGGAAATTCTCGAGAAAGTAAAGGAAGCTGTAAAAACATCAGAGCTTGAAACTCTGAAGAAAAGAATGTTATGAACAAGGGGATTACCAATATAGTTTCATCTGCTGAGATGCGATAAGTCGTCATGTTTGGGATTATTATTGGAGAAAGGTGCCTCCGACGCTCAGAAAGTTATTTCTCACACTTAAGGAATCAAGTATCCTTCAAGACTGTCCCGTATCGTTAATCACAGTTTTGCATAACCTGGGATTTCACTATGGATGTTTCAGTGGCCGTAAGCTGTTGATGAACGGGAAGGATAAAGCTGCCTGGCGATACAGATTTTTCAGACAGACCTGCGGCGTGAATATCGACGACGTTGTGTGGCTTGATGAGGCGTGGGCCAATTTTGGTCGCGTCGTAAACCAGATCCGAACAGACGACAGAACTGAAATGCCAACGCCTTCTAGCAAAGAAAGCAGCCTTATTATTCTGCATGCAGGGACATCGCAAGGTTTTCTCCGAAATGGTGTCCTGATTTTTAAATCAAAGAAGACGAGAAATTTTTATGAAGTAATGAGTCATGTTACATTTACGAAGTAGCCCGTAGAGTCACTAATTCCAAATCTGCGAAAACTGTCAACAGTTATTTTATATAATGCTTCTTACCATTCAGTTGTTGTCGACAAGGCGCTTACCAAGGCAGAAAAGCAGCAGATGATTGATTGGCTTCAGCGTCGTAAAGCCATTGTAAGTGCTATTCGTAGAAAGGTGGAGCTTAGAAATTAATACTTATCCAAAAGGAACAGTTTGCAATAAATGAAATCGACGAGCTGGTAAAAATATATGGGCATGCAGACGCTAGGCCATTGCAACCAAACAGTGCACAGGAAGAGCATTAAAGAAAAACTGGTTTTAAAAATTCTGTAGACATAATTATTAATTCATTAAATAACGACAGTGATAGTGACAGTGAGTGAGTCACTTCAAGCATATGTGATAGCGACCATAGTCGTGTAAGCAATCTCTTCATTGCCGCTGTAGAAGTTATGCATGGACTGATTCAACTAAATGTTTGGAGTGTGCTGTTTACAACGGTATGTAACTACATACCAAAATTAGTTTCAAATGTTCTGAAGTTTTACTATGAAAGTCATTATCAACAACTAACTCCAAATTTATCTCAGAAATTCTGTTTGTATCACACAGCGTTAATATTACTGTTTGAGATATTATTGCTGCAACACTCAAATACTGTTTGTTGTATCGTTTTTCTTATTTTTTCCCGATACTGATCATACAAAGTTAATTTTCTCACCACAGTAACCACCCATAAGTGGTTTGGAGTGGATGAAAATTTCATGTATTCTTAACACTTCGTTTATAGAATATGATCACCTATATCCAATAAAAAAGTGTTTCCTGCATGTTGAAAATTCGCTAATGTCGTCAGGAAGAGCATTTTCTTTTTAACTGCTGCTTGTGGTAACCGCGTGGTCTGGGCTCCTTGCTACTGTTCGCGCGGTTTCCCCCGTCGGGGGTTCGAGTCCTCCCGCAGGCATGGGTTTGTGTGTTGTCCTTAGCGTAAGTCAGTTTAAGATTAAGTAGCGTGTGACCCTAGGGACCAATGACTTCAACAGTTTGGTCCCATAAGAACTTAACACAAATTTAAAAAAAAATGTGTGTATAACGTCTTAATAACTTTTCTTGCAGCAAAACCTAAAACGAAAACACAGTTTGGCTCTTTCTGAATGCGGTGATATTTTTGTATTTTGCAGTTTGAGAGTTTGAGCAAGCAGAATGACCTGTAAAACAACTCGCGTGTTGCTTGCAGGAAGTGGAAACTTTAGTCCGTGTCACCACCTGCTCCCGCTGAAGCGCAACTCCTAAAGTAATTCTGAACAGATTGTAGTGGTACTGATGAAAAGGAAAGAGTAGGGAAATAAATTATTGGAATATACTCCGGTAGCATATCGCGAAAGTGGCAACCAAGGTTTACATCACAAAATTTTTCAGAGCTTGCTTATTAATTGAGAGTTGTATTGAGACACACATGCTGAGCCTCGTTTCATTCAACGGAATCAGCCCGGCATTTGCCTTAAGTGATTTATGGAAACTATGGGAAATAGAAATCAGGGTTTAAGAACCTTCAACATCGCAGCGCCTCAGCAATCGTTGGTTAATATATTAAAAAACTAAAAACCTGCCTCGATTGCGAAAAAAGCACCTAGTGTTGTTAACCCAGGTTTCGGCGTAGATAACTATGCTTTCTTCAGAACAACAATAAAACCCACAAGTGCCTAAGAAGACCTTTGTCAGTGATTAAAAGAACACCATAGCTATACATTTATAAACGAAAAAGAAAAGGAAAACACAAACAGTACATATGTACAAAGTCAAAACCACTACTTAATGGTGTACGCTCCACCTCACACCGGCCTATGTTCGATGGGCCATGACCCGCCATAAACTTGTTTATGGCAGGTCATGGCCCATCGAACATAGGCCGGTGTGAGGTGGAGCGTACACCATTAAGTTAAGTAGTGGTTTTGACTTTGTACATATGTACTGTGTTTCCCTTTTATTTTTCGTTTATAAATGTCTAGCTATGGTGTTCTTTTAATCATTGACAAAGGTCTTCTTAGGCACTTGTGGGGTTTATTGTTGTTCTGAAGAAGGTGTAGTTATCTACGCCGAAACCTGGGTTAACACTTAACAGTGGGTGCTTTTTTCGCAAACGAGGCGGGTTTTTAGTTTTTTAATATAGAAATCAGGGTTACCACTATCCTCCCAAATGTATATCCATCGGTGGCCTCCTGCAACACTTGCTTTCTTGAAAGTTCTAATGGTAGCACAGATAGTTAGACTGCTTCCTCCATTAAATGAAAAAGACATGACGTCGGAGTCTCTAGATAAACACCCACCGAAAGAAGCCACGTAAATAACAGACTTCCACATACAAAATGTCGTTGGCGCTGGAGAGACAAGGTGGTGCTTACTCACAAGAGGGACTGTACCTCTGTGGCACTGGTCACAGAACTGTGTAGGCACCTGCAGAACATTATACTGTGCAACAGGAATAGAGCTAAAGCGATGCACTTAATGAGAAAAGTCGAGGGTCAGTGGGCGCCGAGGGACGAGCAGTGTCGGCCGTTAGCGGCGCGGATGGTAGCACTGCAGCTGCCCACAGCCGACAAGTTTGTGGCCTCCTGCAACACTAATACTCCCCAGGAGGCGCATCAGTGTCGCCAACTCTGCGCCCAGGTAATGGCGCAGGCTAGGAGCAAGGCATCCTTTCCTACTTACCCAATGCGGAATCTATGTTGCTCGCTCGTACATTGTTGTAGTGTAATTTAAGGCAAGCGAGCAACGACTTCCGAGTAACAGCTCACTTTATGCAAGCACATATTGTATCTACGGTCGAAGGCCACGGTTTAAGAGTTGGAGATAATAAAGTTACTAGTCAGACATTTTTCTTCGTTTTACTTCTATAAATTTTATTCAAGTACTCATCTGTTTGAATGAAACAATATGATAGACTAGTCAAAAAATATGTAATGACATTTAATACGTGGGAATAAATTTTCAGGAGCAGGGCTGCTCATAATTCTGTGTGCATAGTGTAACACCTACAAATGTTTTCACAACTGCAGCGCAAAGCTGTAATGCTGATACCACTACTAACATACACCAACTTAGAGCAGTACTTGCTACCGAAATTTGCTATAGATGAATTTGAATAACACAAAACGGACATTCATGTCCACAACACGTTCAGTGTTTAGGTGTGCCTCACCACTGTGCTGCATTTTGTATTTGCGTAAAAAGAGACACTAACGTAATTCTCATTGTTTCTCTGCACTTATGCAAAATAGTTTTTTTAAACTAACACGTGACAGAATGGTTTGTTAACGGTCATTGTGAGTGAGTAGATATTAAATTTTACTGTAATAGCCGCTATAACATGTACGGTACTCTATACTAGTGAAACAAATGGTACGTCCGCAGTAAATGCTACTCTGCAATGAAGTTGTGGCGAATACTCGCAAAACAGTCGCCCACTATGTTTCGTAGCCGTCAGTGAGTTCACGGGTCAGCCGCCAGACGCGCTCTTGTTATGTAACAGATGCCTATTTTTACTGTGCGTCGCTCCATGGGAGTGTATAGTAATATCGTTTTTTCTTAATAGAGACACATCGTACTCTTTTTACTACCGTTTGTAGGTATCGAGGTCTTGCTTATCTTCAACATGTATCTGTAAATAAATTTTTGTTATTCAGAGTTATGTGTGAACCGGTAATTCGTGTCCTACCACGGCTGATCTTCGTGAACGCACACATAAGTAATTGTTCTGATGGATACTGCCTTAGCTGCTCACACTGGTGACCCTGAAGTTATCAGCTAACAGATACTACAAGAAGGACAAACTGTTGTGACTGTCCACAGAATTTTCAAAATACTAAAATACAAGACATCGAGGCGCTGAAGGACCGACACAGTCACGGCTTGCTGTGTGATTACCGCCATTCTGTCTTCACTATCCGGCGCTCTGGTTTGTGCAGGTGGAAACTAATTTTCACTACGCAAAAAAACCACAGATTCTATGAAGTTTACTCTTGTGGTCAGACAGCTCGACAACCACTATGCAGTAGTGAAATACAGTTGTCACAGGAGGAGCATGTGTGTCGGCGTAGCCATCTTCCGGCTCAGGTTAAAGCCAAAGCAGAATCTCAGAGGACTGTCCTTGGACACCGTCGCAGATCTAGGTGATAGGCTTCAGGGTGCAACAATGCTGCAATCAATCACTATTTAGGACCGCCGTGAAATGGTGCCTCGTAATCGTCAGTGACGCTGGCGGGTTACTGTTGTCTGTCAAAGTGGACGGTCTGGCTAGTCAAATGAGTGAAATACTGGCTAAATGCATTTATAGCATGGATAGAGATCGTCACCGCGGAAGATCAAGCAGCCGTTCCAGAACTAACTCGTCAGTTCTAAGTGGCGCAGAGCAGTCACAGCATATTCATATCGCCGGAAACGTGGGGATCTGGCGCACAAGTACATTTCACTTTGCGCAAGTGGCAGATAGACATAGACGCGTTCGACTGTCAGTCTCTCTGCGTCTCTATAGGCCTATTAGAGACCGAAAGACTGGACAGAAACTCCTTTTGTACATGGGCTCAGATTTGTGCATATTCCCACGGACCTGCCTGCCACTAGCTTCTTTCTGTCTTGTTGCTGTTATTATCTCATCAATAGCCACTTAGCCCGCATCTCGTGGTCGTGCGGTAGCGTCCTCGCTTCCCACGCCCGGGTTCCCGGGTTCGATTCCCGGCGGGGTCAGGGATTTTCTCTGCCTCGTGATGGCTGGGTGTTGTGTGATGTCCTTAGGTTAGTTAGGTTTAAGTAGTTCTAAGTTCTAGGGGACTGATGACCATAGATGTTAAGTCCCATAGTGCTCAGAGCCATTTGAACCACCCAATAGCCACTTACGATACAGAACGTATTGAGCTGGACTTTGGGTTGTGTTGTGGTGTGTCTTCGTGTGGACTCTTACTGATGTAGGCCACGCGGGGTAGCCGCGCGGTCTAGGGCACCTTGTCACGATCAGCACGGCTCCCCCCGTAGGAGGTTCGAGTCCTCCCTGGGGCATGGGTGTGTGTGTCGTCCTTAGCGTAAGTTAGTTTAAGTTAGATTAAGTAGCGTGTAAGCTTTGGGACGGATGACCTCAGCAGTTTGGTCCCATAAGACCTTACCACAAATTTCCAATTTCCTTACTGATGTAAATCTCGCGGAGCCTGTAATGGGAGCCGACTTCGTAGTAACATATGTCGTCACTGATGCAGCAAAGGCATGGGTCTTCGCAATGTCACCAGACGTTCTACTGCTGGATTTCGGTGGAGTGCAATGATTCATAGTTCAAAGCTAGTGCAGGAGGTAGAAAATAGGTACACCATTTTCTAGGCATAGTCCGACTACCTGGCACGCCGAAGAACACTATCAATTTTGTCAAAACTACTGACAGTATAATGCCTTCAGAGATATTTGGCTTCCGAATGTCACTTTATCGCAAAGGCAGAGTTGAGCTGAACGCGCAGGGAAGGTGTAATGTGCCCTTCTTGTAGTGCTTGGTCTTCATCCCGCCATCTGGCACCCAAAAAGGGTGGCTTGCGTCGCCCCTGTGGTGATTACCACGCACTGGGTGCGAAAACAGTTCCAGACATATATCAGTGCCTCTATTAAGGGTCTACAATTGTGCTCTCAGTTGTGCAACTGTGTTTCGCATCCTGGACAGTACAAAGGCTTTTACGTAAGTTCCTGTATTTCGTAAGATGATTTTTCGAGCTTCTACCATCTGAGATTTTTATGGATTTTTGCTACATTTTCCTGCAAACATTGCGCTGACCTTTCGTGCATGCTTTTGTACGTTCATTCGCTGCTTGGAGGTTCAAGTGGCTTTGGCCGTTCACGTATGTAATAAAATAGAACACCTACAGCCAACATTAGGCGAAGTTACTTATTATGTGGCTACCAGTTTAAGTGCTGCAATACACCATCTTCACGCTTTAACTGACGCTGAGGGGGTTAACTACAATCTTGTACACGATTCATATTTGGCCAACATCTATGAACTGGTTTTCGCATACTAGTTGTAACAAAGATGTTGTCTCCAACCATCAACTTTCTACTCAATACAGTTGATGGTTGGAGACACAACAGTGTGGCCAACATCTATGAACTGGTTTTCGCAGACTAGCTGTTACAACGATGTTACAGCTCAGTTGATGATTGATAGTTGGAGACACAACACCGTTGTTACAGGTAGTCTTCAAAAACCAGTTCTTAGGTGTTGGCCACTGATGAATCGTGTATGCGATTGGAGTTAACCCCCTTAGCATCAGTTAAAACCTGAAGATGGTGTACTGCAGCATCGAAACTGGTTGCCATATAATAAATAACGTCGTAAGGGCGGTTGTAGGTGTTCCATTTTATTACATTTCTTGTATGCGGTCGAAAAATGGGTATTTTAAGCTCATTAGAGACTGGGCACAAGCTCAGAGTAGAGGACAGAAAGGGGCACTGTCCTTTACAGCGGAACCATCAGTACTTTTACCTTAAGCAATGTGAAGAAACTACAGGAAATGTAAACCTCAGTGGCAGAAGAGGAATTTGGATCACGATCCTCGTGGAAGACAGTCCTGTGTGCTTAACGCTGTGCCTCCTAGCTTGGTGTATCTGTATGCATGCGACAGAATGCACTACCTAATATGTTCCAAAACGCAGGGTATGAAAAACGGGATTCTTCTGAGGCTCATACCTCCGGTTCTATTAGCCACAGAAAGGTGGGGTCAAGCATTTAAGCTAGGAATCATTTGTATAACCAGCAGAACGATCTTCTCAGTTTCCCTGTCCTACGGTACAATTTTAAAGTAAGAGTATTGCAACTTGCTCCTGCTTAACAAATGCAACAGATCATTTGGTTCTTTTTGCATTTGACTTTATCACTTACAGAGAAACATCCCAAAAGCCGTAAATTCCAAGACAGCTAAGCACAGCGAATGGGTGTAATTTTTGCGGTATATTCATAATATGCAGACCTCGAACAACTTCAAATATTTTCGTGAGATCTTTACCCGCTTCCGAGGTTCTGAGTTTCAAATTTACCCTGCATGTAAACGTAAAATATGCACTTAAAATCCAATTTGAGGCGAAAACGTAGTCCATAAAGTGACGTAGCATGGGGAGATATGCCGCAAAATGTCTCCATTATCATCAGAAGGGTTCTGGGAACCTTATGTTACAGTACTGAAGCACATACAAAACTTCTGTGCGCTTTAATTTCCCTCTGAGATGCAAAATTAATTGTACTTTATTTCAGTTTCAGACTTTACTGACCCATAAAGTTCTTTTCATCTATATGACGTACCCTGATGTAGCAGGGAAAAGAATGGAACCAGCCGAATACTGCTTCTAACGGAACACGAAAATTTGTTCCTGTTTAGAAGACTCTGGCTGAAAAGTGGGGTACGAGCTTCCTCATTCTACCTGCCTCAGCACCATTACAAATTTTCTCAATAATTTTGGCATACAAAAATTTTTCGCGATTTGTACGCCGAGAGAGAAGGAGACAGGGGCAGTGGGAAACAGACGGAAAAGTAATAAATACTGGAAGATAGCTGACAGTGGTTTTGTTATTGAAAGAGCGAAAGAGAGAATGGCAGTGTGAGAGAAAGATAGCGATACTCTGGCAGTGGAATATAATTGACAGCGACAGAGCAGTGCTAGGTGAAGAGGAGACAGTCAGTGGGACAGGAATGGAAGTGGAAGTGGGTGAAGCCAGTGTTAATGAGAGACCGAGTCTATGGCAATGACAATGAGGAAGACCGAGAGCAGCAGTGAGCAGTGACAGCAGTAGTGGAAAGAAATGAATGAGATAGTAGCAGTGAGAGAGAACAAGAGGACGACAGTGACAGTGGAAGGAGACAGTAGTAGGAGACTGTGGCTGTGGGACAGTGACAGAGAGGCACAAAGAGATTATGGCAATGAGTTGGGGTAAATGAATGATGAGAAAGGGCAAGTGGGAGTGTATGGGTATGAGCGACTTACAGCGATGGACTTGTGGGTGTGAGCGAGTTATAGTTACGGGAGCTTGTGCGAATAAGAGACGAATTGCATGTTAAAAACAGCGCGAATATCTTCGGATGCTAAACTGTTTGGGAAAATTTTTAAATGTGCTGAGGTAGGTAGTTTGAGGCAACTTTCTCTTAGAAAGGAGCCTATTCTCCTTTTTTGTGCCCCGATGAGAGCAGTTTTCCGCTGGTAAATTTGATATTCGTATTTCCTATTAGTGGTACCTGATACGGATACAACACACATCAGCATATCCCACTATTAGCTTCGTTTAATAATTAATCATTTTCGTAGACAAATTGCAGTTTGCAAGTGCCCCGCCAATCAGTACAAGCTGGCCACTCTAAGTACGACTGAACCTATGTAGTAGTGTTTGTTAGTATTGCCGGGCTTTGTTATTCAGAGGTATTTATGTAATGTGAATTGCTCCGTTTGTGAATCGTTGATCATGTTGTGAAAGTCTAATACATTTTTAGATTTCGTGAAGTTTACAATATATAGCAGTGTGCGAGACTGTGAAACCTATCAGAGTAATGGAGCTACGCAGACTCCATCACACTCCCTTAAGACTCCAAGTTAACTGTAAACCAAGCAATAGCATCGCTGTCCTGAAATGCCCTGCATAGAATCATAAGGTGAGAATTTGCAATAATCCCACTATACAACTGTCCATTCAGTCAATAGAATAAATTACTGAACTGAAGGGAACTACGTGCTCATTCAAATAAAAATACAAATGAAACGTAAATAGATTATTTATTATACCCTGAAGGGCCAAAGAAACTAGTATAGGCATGCATATTCAAATACAGAGATATGTAAACAGGCAGAACGCGGCACAGTGGTTGGCAACGTATGTATATGTCAACAAGTGACTGGCGCAGTTGTTAGCACGGTTACTGCTGCTACAATGGCAGATTATCAAGATTTAAGTGACTTTGAAAGTGGTGTTATAGTCGGCGCACCAGCGATGGGACACAGCATCTCCGAGGTAGCGTCGAAGTGGGATTTTCCCGTACGACTATTCCATGAATGTATCATGAATATCAGGAATCCGGTGAAACATTAAATTTACGACATAGCTGTGGCCAGGAAAAGATCCTGCGGGAACGGGACCAACAGAAGAGCACCACTCAACGTGACAGAAATGCAATCCTTCAGCATATTGCTGCAGATTTCAATGCTGGGCCATCAACAAGTGTCAGCTTGCGAACGATTCAACGAAACATCATCGATATGGGCTTTCGTAGTCGAAAGCCCACTCGTACACCCTTGATGACTGCACAACACAAAGCTTTACGCCTCCCTGGTCCCGGCAACACCGCCATTGGATTGTTGACGACTGGAAACATATTGCCTGGTCGGACGAGTCACGTTTCAAATTGTATCGAGCGGATGGACGTGTTACGGGTATGGAGACAAACTCATGAATCCGTGGATCCTGCATGTCAGCAGGGGACCATTCAAGTTGGTGGTGGGTCTGCGCCGACCGCGGTGGCCACGCGGTTCTAGGCGCTGCAGTCCGGAGCCGCGCTGCTGCTACGGTCGCAGGTTCGAATCCTGCCTCGGGCATGGATGTGTGTGATGTCCTTAGGTTAGTTAGGTTTAAGTAGTTCTAAGTTCTAGGGGACTGATGACCTCAGATTTAACATCTGAGGTGGGTGGGTCTGCAACGGTGTGGGGCGTGTGCAGTTAGATTGATATGGAATTCCTGATAGGTGTAGATATGACTCTGACAGGTGACACGTACGTAAGCGTCCTGTCTGCTCACATTCATCTATTCATGTCCATTATGCATACCGACGGCCTTGGCCAATTCCACTAGGACAATGCGACACCCCCCACGTCCAGAATTACTACAAAGTGGCTCCAGGAACATCCTTCTGAGTTTAAACACTTCCACTGGCCACCAGACTCTCCAGACATGAACATTATTGAGCATTTGTGGCATCACTTGCGAAATACTGTTCAGAAGAGGTCTCCACCCAATCGTAGTCTTAATGATCTATGGACAGCCCTGCAGGATTCATGGTGTCAGTTCCCTCCAGGAATCTTCAGACATTAGTCAGGTCCATGCCACATCGTATTGCGGCACTTCTGCGTGCTCGCTGGGGCCCTTGACGATATTAGTCAGGTGTACTAGTTTCTTTGGCTCTTTAGTGTATTAAACTATTACAAATATTGGCATCAACATTTTACGAGAAACAAAGTTAAATACTGACGACAGCTAACAAGACAGGTAAGCGGAGAGATGGCTACTGAATCCAAGCTGCGCATTAAATCATTAAGCCAACCCCACCCAATGATTAATTTAGAAATTCCAATGGTCGATTGAATAGCACTTCACACGAGACTATGGCATGAATAAGGTTTAGTTGAGTTGTGGCGACAGCACACTTCCTGTTTAAAAATTAACCCTTTTCTAGTGAGCCATGCTGCTGTGTAATTTAACCAGTCTGTTGCGACGGTTAAGTCGGAGGACCGTGGTCGTAGTGGGGAATCAGGATCTCTCTTTCAGGGCTCGAACAGCTCCAAGCGCCATGACGTCCATCCACAATCAAACCAACCTGGCCGCAAACGCCAATCAGGAAAAATGTTACTCTTTTCGGTCAATAGTCAATGCCATGTTAAATAAATTACCACCCTGGGGTATCGTCAGTCATGGGTAAATCAAAGCACTTCTTCCTCGATAGTTTTTCCCAGAAATTCCTGTCTCATATCAGCCGGAGATGAGTGAATTAGAGCGTTGTTTAACAATTTCGAATTTCCAGAGGTCCCTGTTCTCACCTTTGTTTGCCCCAGCATTCCAGCACTTGTACTTTTCCGCCATAAATTGTGGTAACCCAGCAAGCAATTGAACTGTTGCCCTCGACCATCTTTTAAAAGACAGGCGAGTCGTGCCACAGGCCGCTAACCCCGACTCTGTGAAAGGGACCGGTAAGTTACTGAGGTTCCACCGGTGGCCACTTGACAAGCGCAAGCCAGCACAGAGCTTTGAGTGCCCACGACACACCTGCCGCATTCAGAGCAGTGTGGCTATTAGCTACTTTACCGATGGCCACTGAAATTTTATAAAATATATTTCTCCGTTATATATCAACGTAATGAGACTTTGAGTAGATGCAACTTAAGTGTCCTGCCTATTGCCAGTCGTGACAAGAGTCAGTTAAATGTTGTGTAAATGGAACAGTATAGATAATAGCGTCATCTGCGAAAAGTCTGTATTCCCAAGTAATACTGTTTTATCTTAGGATATCTTTCAGTTCACTTTAACGTACAGCGTTGAGTCCGTGAGACGATCTCATTCCACTCGAAAATTTGACTTGTTATTCCATAAAATTATATTTTACTGAGAATTAGTGTTCTCGGAATCTACTCTGTTTGCAACAAAGAAATCAGAGCACCTCGTAAAACTCATCTAAAAGTAGGTATAAATATTTATGTCTATAGACTAGATAATATTTCATGCTCATTTTGACCTTTTTAATCATTTCTTTGTGGATACTGACCTAAAGAACGAACAGTGATAACCGTGAATGTTACAGATGGAATATAAATGTTAGTAATGAAATAAACAGCTTTCGGCTGTTAGCCACGAGTAGAATGGCACCCAGTGTAATAAAGGACGAGAACCATTTCTTTTACAATTGTTTGTTTCGTTTTTGCTTTAGTGGGGCAATAGGGCTGTCGTTATATGTGGGTGTGAAAGTGTTTCGATGTTATTTTAACGAGAGTCAACGAAGTTACGGCATGACATTGCCGTATCGAGAACGCGTTGGTTCTGTGAAATTTACGACATGGGTCAACGATATTAAATCTGATTGTAAAAGCACTCTATCTCTCTTTTACTCTCTCTGAAAGCTTAAAAAAGTAAATATAGTGACAGCTGCAGAAGAAAAGTGGAGAGAAATGAAAACAAAGGCCGATGCGACATATAGAACGAAAAATACGAACATGAGAAATAGCTAGTACCATGGACTGGGAATGTTACGAGCGAGTCATTTACATATGGATGCAGCGAATTTAGCACACAACCAATATCGTAATGCAAAGCGTAGGCTTTTACATTTCCCTAAATTGTCTGAATTGTATCGTCGCAAATGCGTGCAGCATTGGCAGGGACTTGATTGATAAATTCGATATCTGACAGGCATTTCGTTACAGAAAAACTCAGAACAGTGAATGCCTTTTAAATATTTAAGCAGGCGTCTATCAGCTTCACCATGTTGCTTATATCATAGCAAACTGTGAAAGTATTAAAAGTATGTTACGAATAATGTCCATAAGGAGACACAGGATGTTCTTCCATCTTGAAGACAACTTGAGGCGTAGCGCCGTATACCGATCCTGCCTTCGAGGCGGTTAAGTGGGAGATGTGTCTCAGAGCTGAATAGTGACAGATGGTGACGCGAGACTGGATGCGCACATAGTTTATGTATCAGCCGCTAGAGGACAGTATTGGATAGGGGACTGTGATTTAGTTTCGATTGTGCCCACTAGAGTGCACTAAAGTAATAGAATGTTTTTCATAAACTTCAAATGGCTCTGAGCACTATGCGACTTAACTTCTGCGGTCATGTCGCCTAGAACTTAGAACTAATTAAACCTAAGGACATCACACACATCCATGCCCGAGGCAGGATTCGAACCTGCGACCGTAGCGGTCACGCGGTTCCAGACTGTAGCGCCTAGTACCGCACGGCCACATCGGCCGACTTTTTCATAAACTGTTCTAGTATTTTCACAAAGTGTTATGACTTTTTGTGTATGTAAAATGTTGTAAATGTGTTTTAGGAGTATGAGTGATGCGTGAGCGTGGTTTAAGGTTAATATGAAAATGATTGTTTAACTAGTTATGTAGTGGTATTTAGTGTGGGAACATTTCGAAGAAGTATGGATGTGGACAAACGGGATTTTTGTAGAGTAGATTTGTAAAGTAAGGATATGGTAAAGGGAAAGTTAATTAAGGTATAAATAACAATAGCAAATAACTTTATGCATAAACAAAACTTCAGCATATTAGATAATTACGTCGGTAAAAAGTGCAGTCGTTATGTTTACTATTTTGCGATTGGTTATTGATGAAAAGCGCGGACTGACGCGGGAGAATGTTGTTTTGCTGTTGGCTGTTGAGTAAAATGACCAATGGTAAAGCAATATTCTTCGCGCGCCTTTCTCTGCTGGTAGAGAAGACTTAGAGTATTCTAGAGAGGAATCAGAGCCTAGCCATGAAACAGTTCGGACGTATGTAGTAGTAGTTCCGATGGAAATGATAAGTTGTCGGATCTAGCAGTGTTTCATACATCAAAAGTGTTGTAAAGTGAAGGCATAATTATTCCGATGTGTGTGTAGAAATTTCGGAATTTTTAAGTGAATTTTGTGAAGAGAAAAGGCATAAATTCCGCGTAGCGTACTGAGCGGGTTGGTGGCTAAAAACTGTGACTGCATTAGGTACCAACAGACTTAATATTTGTCGAGCATTCTCAATCAAAAACAATCCGTATTTTTGTACTATTAAGTTTTCGGGAAATGTGACACCATAAACTTGCTAACGTGAGTGAAAGGGTTAGTGCGTGACTGTGTTAAGACTAGCGCGGGCTTGTCAGTGATGCTTGTTCACCTAAGTTTCAGAATATATTAATTAAGGACAAAATTTCCAACCTTTCATTTCTTTCCCACGAAACATAGATTAGTGACTTTAACTGCAGCCTGGTTCACGTCGAAATACAATAGGTTTCGTTCGCCTTCCCTACTGATAATCTGCTGAGACAGTGTTTATAGGTAGGTGCAGGTTCGTCGTAAAGGGACGGAAGGAACCACGCTGCCGCAAACTGCGTTGGATAATATTCAAACTTAAGTCAGCTATCCAGAAAAGAGTAACTGAATTCCGATGTATGCTGTAAGTACACTGAAAAAAGCAAAAGTTTCTGTGTTTTTTTCCAATTTGAAAAATCCTTGATGTGAACGACGATCTGGGCTGAAACCAAAACTGGAAATAAGGAGAAAACATTATCTTTTTTTTACTAAATTTGACTTTTGCGTGGGACCCAGACTATTTTTTTAAAAAGTTAAAAACACATTGGCTTTCACAATGAACAGCAGAAATATTTAACGACCATTTTAAAGTAACTGATGCAGTTGAATCTCAAGTCGACTCAAAGAGCGATTGAAGGAAGCTAAGCATCTGTTACGACACAAACAAAACATTAAGTCAGACAAGTGATTGACAAACGAGAAAAGAGTGTTCTAATCTCAGTATTTAAGTACATTGCAGAAAATAGTGAAAATCTGTCTCATTGATACGGTACGCAATAATAGGAATGCATATGACACATAAGTGACGGGTGTAGATATCGCTACAGTTGGCCAGAATTTGGATCTAAAATCATCTTGAGTTCTTTAACACAACAATCTGCCGCTACGCTGTATCGTTGATAATGAAAAACGCAGTTAGATAAGAACGCACAAAATATTTAATGAAGGATAAAATATTCTACAGAGCGAGCTCATATTTCTGTTCCTTTCGAGAAACATTATTTACATTTGATAGAATGTGAAACACAAGAAAAGATTTATGTTATATGGTATTCACTTTATTTCCACGACTGTAACAAAAGAGAGGAACATAAATTTCCTGGCATAATCAATGGAAACGGTGTATTCTGTCTGAGATGAGCGCCCTTTTATGACATGTTAGTGAAAAATTCGTTGGTCGCACATCGATGGTGGCATAAGAGTTTGAAACATGAAAACAAATTCATTTAAAAGAAATAAGAAATTTATTTGTATATGTTATCTTTCTGTTTTTATGTTTCCTCTGCATCAGAAGAAATACAAGTAATATTGGTTTTGTGACTGTAATAAAAGTTTTATTTACATCATAAGCGTTTCGATCTGTTTCAAAGTATCTGCAGTGGTCACTGAAATATTTTTTTCATATCTGTTAAGATCGTAAATAGTTCTTATGTTTAACATTACTATTACTCAGTAGTGCTGTAATACTATTATTGCTCGCGAATTTTTTACTTCCTGCTTTATTCCCAATATTCTTCCACACAAAAGTGCCCCGTTTTTAGAACATTGTACTTCATCGACAAGAATAATTTTTTTTTTTACATCTTGTGTAGACGATGTTGTACCTAGTGTACTTTGTTATGACGTTACTAGATACGATCGTCGTTTGTTTTGATTTTTTGCTGTGGCTGCGCAAGCGTCTGCTACTTCTTTCCCCATCCGCTCCCCCCCTCTCCACCCACTCTTATGTGCATGCGCGCGTGCGTTCGTGCGTGCGTATTTTTATTTTTATTTATTTATTTAACTTGATAAGATTAGGGCCATGAGGCCCTCTCTTACATCGGACCAGTGTTCCAGACATGCAGCATTTCACACATCAGAGTTAAATTATGACAATAGTTTAAATAAGAAAATTAGATTACTCTAGTGAAAATATGAATAAAGAGTAATGACTAAGACCTAATGAAGTAAATGCTGGCATTATTGTTACAACAGGTGCTATACATACAAGTTATGATAAAAGCAATAATTATAACAGTAAAAAAAATCAAATAATAATGATAAACATGAGAAAAATTGGCGATACTAATGAAGATTTGCGCAGATGTACATTAATATCTTGGTGTGTAAAGTAGATGTTTACTAGTATAGCGAGTTTTGGGAAAGGGAGATTTAAGGAGGGGGAAAGTGGAAAGTTATGAGGTCAAGTGCATTCATGTACAGAGGAAGGCATTACTGTTGCTTAAGTAGATACGTCATTAACTGTTTTTTGAAGCCGGACATGTTTTTAAGTTCTCTAACATAACGAGGGAGGTTATTCCAGAGTCGGGTTCCCGCTACTGTAAAGGACTTTGAGAAGGTGACTGAGCGATGCAGTGGTACAGAGAGGATTTTATTATGATGGCAACGTATGTTTCTGTCATGTTGGTCCGACATAAGCGTTAAGGACAAGGAGAGATGTGAGGGACAGTGTACATTTATAAGGCAGTAGATGAGACAGAGTGTATGGAAATCTCTGCGTTTGTCTGTACGCAGCCAGGACAATTTTGCGTATGCTGGTGAAATGTGATCAAAAAGTCGAGCTTCACAGGTATATCGGACGCAGGCATTCATGACCAATTCCAAACGTCGCGAATTTTCCTGAGAGAGGCCTTGTAGGATAATATCGCTGTAGTCAATGATTGGGAGTATAAGCGTTTGTACTAATTTCTTTTTCAGATCGAAAGGGAAGAGTTTTTTTATATTTTTGTAGGATATGAAGGGGTGCTGATGCTTTTTTGCACACTGCAGTTACGTGCTCTGTCCAATTTAGATTTTCATCTATTATTACTCTTTGCTGAGGGAGAGAAGTTAATATTTGTTCCATTTAGGATAAGAAATGGTACGGATTCCCGATGTTTTGGGCTAATGAGCTTAGAATGACCAACAGGTACCGCTTGGGTTTTAGATGGGTTTAGTTTTAGTCCTATGTCCTGTGCCCATTTTGATAGTGCATCGAGGTCACTATTGAAAATTTCAATAGCTTTCTTAAGATTGCTTAGTTTCGCATTTAGATACAACTGAAGGTCATCAGCATAAATATATTTGCAATAGGTCAGAACCGATGACATATCATTGACATACAGAGAGAAGGTGTTCAAATGTGGGTGAAATCTTATGGGACTTAACTGCTAAGATCATCAGTCCCTAAGCTTAGACACTACTTGACCTAAATTATCCTAACGACAAACACACACGCCCATGCCCAAGGGAGGACGCGAACCTCCGCCGGGACCAGCCACACAGTCCATGACTGCAGCGCCCTAGAACGCCAGGGAGAAGAGTATAGGACCTAATACTGAGCCTTGGGGAACGCCTGACACTACCTGCCGCCATTTTGATTTTATATTCCTGGACAGGATGCGTTGCTGACGAGACGTCATGTATGAGCGAAACCATTGCACTGCACTTGATGAGAAATTCAGACCGCTAAGTTTGTGTGTGTGTGTGGGGGGGGGGGGGGGGGGATATGTATGTTCTAATTTCTGTACACAAGAATTAAAGTTAATTTACTGTGGCACTGTCGTGGGCGATCACGAGTGAGTGATATATGATACTAGGGCGATTGCTATTTATGTACTGCATCTTTTAATAGTTTAAGAAACATTTGGTTGCTGACGTTTGTTTGGTTATTTATTGTGTGTTTCTTTTCTGTGACTGCGTTTTGAATTTGGAAGTTTTCTTGTAACTAGTATTAGATTTTTTTGCTGCTGAATCTGACGATTTTCGTATCTGTTTCTGTTGTGGGGTGTGGTGATTTTCTAGTCGGAGACGTTCTGCGAAAGATGAAAATCTAGATGCCCTACTTCCATGCACTTTTAAATTTTTATATCTTTTTTTGTTGTCCGCAACTCGTGGTCGTGCGGTAGCGTTCTCGCTTCCCGCGCCCGGGTTCCCGGGTTCGATTCCAGGCGGGGTCAGGGATTTTCTCTGCCTCCTGATGACTGGGTGTTTTCTGATGTCCTTAGGTTAGTTAGGTTTAAGTAGTTCTAAGTTCTAGGGGACTGATGACCATAGATGTTAAGTCCCATAGTGCTCAGAGCCATTTGAACCATTTGAACCATTTTTATTTTGTTGTTGTTGGTAGTGTTATTCTTCTTCTTATTCTTCTGCTTCCTCCCGCTTCTCCTCCTACTCCTTCTCCTACTCCTTCGCCTCCTCCTCCTCCTCCTCCTCCTCCTCCTCCTCCTACTCCTTCGCCTCCTCCTCGTCCTCCTCCTCTTTCCGATCACTCTCCTTCTGAATTTGTCACTTACGACAACTCTAACTCAATAATTACTAGCCTTCCATTTTCCCCAGTGTACTGCAGTACTCAACGAGTTGATGCATCCTCGTTTCTCTGGTGATTGGGGTCTTCGCATTCTCTCCTCGAAGGCTCATATTTGCATGATTTTTCAGGTTGTATTTAGGGCTTGCAAGTTTGGCGCTTCCAATTACTTAAGAAACGTTTAAATTTAGATGGTCCTATGTAGATATTAAATCTCTGCCACAGTAGACTTTTAGAAAGAGAATGTCTTTTCGTGTAGGCTGCGTTCTTTACTCGTAGTTCGCCAATTATGGTGTATTTAGTGATTATCAAGCAAACATCGTCAACATAATCGTGGATAATCTTGATAAAATTTTAGTGTTATGTTGTCGTTAGACACTAGAGCAGCTTCAGGTGCAGCCAGTTTTTGCTTTTACTTCGCATTTTACTCAGATATAAAAACGCCTCAACTTATGGAGCAGTATGCTTGCTAATTTTTGGTACTGTGTGATTTATGACGACCGATGGAGTCGGATTCAGTTCCGAAGTGTAGTTATGAATACATTGTTTAGCCTTTGCAGGAAACACATTCTTCCTCACATTTTTTTCATTTTATATTAATTATTTTTATCTTTGGACGATATATGTGTAACTGAATAAAGGCAGTTACTGTTTACCAGGCGCATTTCGCTTCAAATTGAAGGGGTATCATCAGTTACTGTTTGTATTGGTACTGTTCTGGGCTCTTGCTACACTACTAGTGAAGGTGTTGTTCTGCTTGTAGAAGTGAAAACGATTTTGATCATAGACCACTAATTGGTTTTAGTGCTATGTGCACAACAAGATCTTCGCCAGAAGCACAGCAAGAGCGCACGAAGAGCAATATCAGCAAACTGAGCCACTGATGATGTCTTTATAATCTGAGGCGAAACGATTCTAGCAACACAAAAACTGCCTTTACTCAGTTGCACACAGACGATCCTAACCTATAAATAATTGATATAATACTAATAGCAATTGAGGATTGACAGATCACCAACATTAAACATGTTACATTTTCATTTGTTTCCACCGAAAATGAGTGATAGTTTCATTTTTAAAGCCCGTCTAAATTTAATGTGTTCACCTATTTATAAGAGTTCCTTACTCATATGTATACGCATCGTAGTTAGAAGAACATTTCCGCTTTGTTGGAAAACATTCCATCTTTGGATCTCCCGTGAAGAAGTTGCTCATGAAATTTTGCGTTCAGTTACTTAAAACTGTCCTTTAAATGTTCTGTGTAGCAATTAGAAGTGGAACAAAGTAAAATGATGAGAAAAATCTTAGAACTGAATGTGTCTTACGTTATCCAGAGTCCAGTGCAGAAACATACAAAGATACACAGATAACCACATTATGAATAAAACGTTGGTGGACAATTACACCAGTTGGATTTTATTCTATTGGAGATTCCAGGCACTCGGGCTTGCATCCTCTTTCTTCTGTACTCACCCCAGATTCAGAGTAGCATCCTTGATTTTGTTAGATTACCAAATTTACCTAGAATCTCTGGCATTCAAAACGGTAATCCAGAAATAGATGACGAGGGGAGAATTCTCTGAATACAGGTATTTTTCACAGATGTAGCGAAAGAAATATACAGAAGAAACACCATTCAGCAGAACAGGCGCAAGATTTATTGACTTGCGTTCCGGTCGTATCTGTTATCTCCGCGATGGATTCGGGGAAACGCTACCGCGCGACACGTCATCCTCAGAAGCTGAAATACAGCCCATGAACGAGTACAGCATGATTACCACTTAATTTCCCCGTAAACTATCCGATAAAAGTTATTCCGCGCCGGAAATAGAAACGCATTGGCCTCGTCTCCCTTATTCAAGAACAGGAAATTTGTTATAAATCGAGTTAGAAATAAATTTCCTCGCAAGGGAAACAATTAAACTTTATCCTCGGAGCAGCGGCACAAGAGCAGACAGGGCGCGCGCGTCGCAGGCCGCTTATCGAGTTACCGAGATCTGACGGCGGCGTTCTGCGCTGGCGTCCAGGGGGTTGCCTCATTACTGCCGAGGCAAAGCGGCGCCTCGGTCGGAATGCGGCCGTCATTAAACTTGCGCCAACGCGCTGGCGACACCGTCAGCCCTGGGCGCCACGCAACTATTTCCGATACCTATTTAGCCGACCAGTGTTCCGCTGCCGCAGTGCTTCGGCGGCAATAGTGTCGCGTGCAACTGAGGACGGTCACAGTTAGCTTCACTTATCATTCCGCTTACACATTATCTTGCCCTCACTGAGGAGACATCCAGTGGAAGCTAAAGTCTGAGAACTTCGGAGACCCGTATATGTAATAAGGAAAAGTTGTTCTGGTACCGCCTCGAGAAATTTCTCTTGCTTTAGTATCCAAAAATGTTTCAGAAAAATTTCTGCATTTTCAGTGGATTTATTTATTCTGTTAAATAATGTATAAAGAATATATGTAGTGTAATACATAACAACTTTTAATCTGCCAGGAAGTTTCATATCAGCGCACACTCCGCTGCAGAGTGAAAATCTCATTCTGATAACAACTTTTGTTGTTATAATATTTACATTAGTGAAAGTACTGTCAGACATATTAACAGAAAAATCAGATATATATGTTAGTGTTACATGTTGCTTTTCAAGTGTTTGCAAAGAGATGTAATTATTGCCTTCCAGTAATTTAGAAGCGTTTATCAATGTTTTGTTAGGTAATTTACCAATTTTTAGACCTAATATGAAATTACAGATTTTTTCTAATGTAGTTTTTTTCTTTTCTATTTCCTTTTTGTAGCACTACTGTCGTTATGCACCGAAGAGGCAAAGAAATAGGTATACCTCCGCGAGCTCGTAGAAGAGTAGCAACACGACGTGGCATGGACTCGACTAGTGTCTGAAGTAGTGCTGGAGGGAACTGACACCGTGAATCCTGGAGGGCTTGTCCATAAATCCGTAAGAGTACGAGGGGGTCGAGATCTTTTCTGAACAGCAAGTTACAAGGCATCCAAGGTATGCTCAGTAATGTTCATGACTGGGGAATGTGGTGGTCAGCGGAATAACTCAGAGGAGTGCTCCTGGAGCCATTCTGTAGCAATTCTGCAGCTGTGGGTTGCCGCATTGTCCTGCTGGAATTGCCCAAGTCCGTCGCAATGCACAGTGGACATGAAGGGATGCAGGTGACCAGACAGGAAGCTTACGCACGTGTCACCTATCAGTCGTATGGAGATGTATCTAGACTTACAACTATTTGGCCATTACAAATACTCACTACTAGAGGATGAAAAATGGCCGGCCGCTGTGGCCGAGCGGTTCAGTTCGGAACTGCGCTGCTGATATGGTCGCAAGTTCGAATCCTGCCTCGCGCATGGATGTGTGTGATGTCCTTGGTTAGTTAGGTTTAAGTAGTTCTAACAAGGGAACCTCCCAATCACACCCCCCTCAGATTTAGTTATAAGTTGGCACAGTGGATAGGCCTTGAAAAACTGAACACAGATCAATCGAGAAAACAGGAAGAAGTTGTGTGGAACTATGAAAAAAATAAGCAAAATATACAAACCGAGTAGTCCACGTGCAAGATAGGCAACATCAAGGATAGTGTCAGCTCAGGAGCGCCGTGGTTAGCGTGAGCAACTGCGGAACGAGAGGGCGTTGGTTCAAGTCTTCCCTCGAGTGGAAAGTTCAATTTTTTATTTTCAGACAATTATTACCCGTCCGTCCGTCCGATGCGAGGTAACTGCGCCGTAGTATGGGGACGCTACACCTAAACAAACGTCGAAACACACGTCAGTCGACTACAGCACACGGAAGAGAGTATTCCTGCTAACGAGGCTACCTGGCTGGCAGTTGACTGTTCACTACTTTGGACGAGAGCACATTAAATACGTGAGATGTATTCCGTGGGCAATATGAATCCAGCAAATATAGTTCGCGACTTCAATAACAAGGTCAATGAATATTTTCCGAACTGTTGTTGTGGTCCTCAGTCCTGACACTGGTTTGATGCAGCTCTCCATGCTACTCTATTCTGTGCAAACTTCATCTCCCAGTACGTACCTCAGCCTACATCCTTCTGAATCTACTTAGTGTATTCATCTCTTGGTCTCCATCGACGATTTTTACCCTCCACGCTGCCCTCCAATACTAAATTGGTGATCCCTTGATGCCTCAGAACATGTGCTACCAACCAATCCCTTCTTCTAGTCAAGTTGTGCCACACACTCCTCTTCTCCCCAATCCTATTCAATACCTCCTCATTAGTTGTATGATCTACCCATCTAATCTTCAGCATTCTTCTGTAGCACCACATTTCGAAATCTTCTATTCTCTTCTTGTCCAAACTATTTATCATCCATGTTTCACTTCCAACTGTAAGGAATCGGAAAGTTGCTCAAGTGATCGAACGATTGTCGAACATTTGTATGATTATTTCCTACATTTGTTGATAAACAGTACGTGTGGTGATGACGATACCTTGCTGATTGCTGCGGGGCTGTATGCATCCAGATGATGAGACTGTAGACGATCCGTACGAAGAACACGAAGAGAAAATAATGCGACTTCAATCTGATGGTACTTCTTTGGGTTACATGAAGGAAATGCTCCAATACAGGTTACTGTCCAAACCAATTAAAAGACGCAAATATAGATTATGGTTCAAATGGCTCTGAGCACTATGGGACTCAACTGCTGTGGTCATAAGTCCCCTAGAACTTAGAACTACTTAAACCTAACTAACCTAAGGACATCACACACATCCATGCCCGAAGCAGGATTCGAACCTGCGACCGTAGCAGTCGCACGGTTCCGGACTGCGCGCCTAGAACCGCGAGACCACCGCGGCCGGCTATATAGATTATGGAGTGAAGTAACAAATTTAAGAAATTTAAAGGGATGGAGGAAAAAAGCACAATTAAATATTGCAAAGAAGTCGTGGAACGAGATGGAACCCGAAGACAGAAGTTCAGTGAACTAGAAAACCATGTATACCGACAACTTATTAAGGCCAGAAATGAATTAAGTGCAGTGCATGAAACACACCTACAGATTTGGGGATTGCATTACGTTAAACAAATCGGCCTGGACTTCAAGGCTTCATCTCATTGGCTTGTCACGTTCAAAAGAAAATACAAAATTACGAGCAGGAAGATTACGAAATATGTAAGCAAGAACTACGCGAATAAACTGGAAGAACTGTTAGAGTTTGTTACAGAAACTAACGTCAGATTCCAACAGTATGAAGACGCATATATTATCAACACAGATCAGTCCGATTTTAACTATGAAATGAAATCGACCCGCACGTTATCGTTAGTTGGAGAAGGCGACACGGAATGTAATTTAGACCAGCTGCATGTCACTTCACATAGCTATACCATACAATATGCTCTGAACAAAGCAGGATTTCTTTTACCTACATTTTATTTATGTTTGCAGGAAAAAAATGGTTTATTTGGACCGCAAGTTCAGCAACAGGCGAATAGGGTACTTGCGCAAACGCCGAATGTCATTGTGAATTGCAGTGCGTCAGGAAAAATGGAGAAAAGACTAATGAAAGACTTTAAGGAACGTGTGATTGCTCCTTACGCGGACAAAGATTTTGCCTTACTCCTTGACAGCTATACAGGACAGAAGGATCAGGCATTGTACAATTTTAGCGTGGGAGTAGACGTGATTACCAATCCTCCAGGTTGTACACCTCTTGTGCAACCTTTAGATGTGTTTGGTTTTCGGCAAGTGAAATACTTTGTGAAAAGATTCTATGATTTTGCGAAGCTGCACGGGTACACAGGGCAGTATTATTTACGTGATCGTGTGTCAATTATCAAAGTTCAGGCACTCACACATAATCAACTTCGTTCTCCAAAATTCCAGGACCTGTTCAGATTTGCTTGGACATATGCAGGATTTGACGGTCTACACACGGAAAAATTTGAAAACGTTAAAAACATATGTTTTGACAGAGCACAGGGAAAACAGTGCGACTGTGAAACTGTTGCATTCATTTGTTGCAGTTTATGTAACCAACTCTTATGTTTTCATCACTTTTTTGGGAATGATTATCACATCCACAAGAAAACCTAAATCGGGCAAGGTAGAATAATCTTTTTACCCATTCGCCAAATGTAAGAGTTAGGTGGGTCGACAACATATTCCTGTCATGTGACGCACATGCCGTCATCAGTGTCGTATAGAATATATCAGACGTGTTTTCCTGTGGAGGAATCGGTTGACCTATGACCTTGCGATCAAATGTTTTTGGTTCCCATTAGAGAGGCACGTCCTTTCGTCTACTAATCGCACGGTTTTGCGGTGCGGTCGCAGTAACACAGACACTAAACTTATTACAGTGAACAGGGACGTCAATGAACGAACGGACAGATCATAACTTTGCGAAAATAAAGAAAGTAAACTTTTCACTCGAGGGAAGACTTGAACCAAAGCCCTTTCGTTTCGCAGCTGCTCACGCTAACCACGGGACCACGGCGTTCCTGAGCTCACATTATCCTTGATGTTGCCTACCTTGCTCATGGACTACTCAGTTTGTATATTTTGCTTATTTTTTTCATACTTCCACACAACTTCTTCCTGTTTTCTCGATTCATCTGTGTTCAGTTTTTCAAGGCCTATCCACTGTGCCAACTTATAACTAAATCTGAGGGGGGTGCGATGGGGAGGTTCCCTTGTAAGTCTAGGGTACTGCTGACCTCAGTTGTTAAGTCCCATAGTGCTTAGAGCCATTTGAAGCATTATATGAAAAATGAGGTTGAAGAACTCCAATTTGTCAGTATTCAACGGCTACAAGCAAATAAAGGCATATTATGTAGACACAAGCTGCAGATCAACTATTTTCTGTTTTTATTGTATACTGTGAATGAATTGTTATTAAGTTTTTAATTCATTGCTGTTTCCGTTATTACCTTCCTCTTTTATTACTTCATAGAAATGCTATTCAAATCTTTAACGTTTCAAAGCATATGAGACATCGTAGTTCACTTCTCCATCACTTCGTAAAAATATTTGCCACAGTGCAGTACAACGGATGTCCAGCGACAACAGCGAGAAAGTAGCGTATAGATCACGTTGTGGCAAATCTTTCACCCTGTAGTTACACACGTATCTTAAACCACAACACACGCCAACACGGATATTATTGTCTCAGCAATCCTGTACCAATTATTATGTCATGTGTTTGTTGCTCGTTTCTGCCGGCATTATTATTAAAATAACACTGACCGTTTTCCCCATTTTCTGTAATTGCGCAATATATCAAACCAATGAAAATTTCACGAATGAGAATCACTCCTCTTTTTTTTTTTTTTAAATAGGTTTATTTAAAAACCAAAAATTTTAACACTGCTGATATGGCTAATTCGTATTCAGGTTTTTCCTGAGTTATTAATGAAAAATAAGGGAAAAACACCTGTTGTAACCAAGAGCAAACAAATATCGAAAAATAGCGGGTATTCAGAATTCAAGTACCGGCGTCGGTTCGAGCCGATCAGTTTTCCCATCCCTGTTACAGGGGGGTTGAGTGAAGCTTCCTAACACACACCGTTTCACTGTTAGTGTGCTGTTCATTTGTTTCGCCATCTCGTTTTGGGCAGGATATTTGAATTCTGAAGTGGCACGAGGCATCAGGATGTGTAGCTTTGTTTATTTGTTGGTTGTCTGTTTGAGGGTTTATGTGTGTGTGTGTGTGTGTGTGTGTGTGTGTGTGTGTGTGTGTATGTGACATGATCTTCTGATAGTTCTTTTAGAGTTGCGAAAGGGTTCCGCTGCATTGTGTTGTGTACTTGTATTCATTCATTATTTCTTTTCCTTCTGTCATTGTTTTTCTTCTATAATCAGATTCTGTGGAGAACTGTTGCTGAATTCAAGAACTTTTACGTCTGAGTTTATGTCTGTTGGTCAGAGTTTGTTGTTCATGAGATAATTAGAGAATGTGGATCGACAGGTGTTATTCTTAAGTTCCCTTCTTTGTTCAGTGTATCTGATGTTGAAATTCCTCCTTTTATGTCCAACATTAAGGGATTTGGAGTCTTGCCACATGAATTGGTACCCCCGATGCGTACATAACACTGTGCAAAGGAACGCTGTTCTCAGCTCCACTGACACTCCCAGAACATCAGTACACATAAAACACACACACACTCACAGATACATAGTGGCAAACAGAGACACACGACCCCATAGCCCATTCTCATTGCAGAATTAAAAACTCTCGCCCAGAACACTCAGAACAAGATGAGGGAATAAGTGAACATCACACAAACAGTGAAACAACGTGTGTTAGGAAGCTCCACTCTATCACCCTGTAGAAGCCTGAAAACAAGACCTCTACAAAAAGTACACAGATTTAATTTACATACTTAATCCCCACAAAAAAATCACCATTCAAAAAGGCTAATCTCAATCAGCTTGTACTTCAACAATGGTTTCGAAAACTAACACAATAACCTAAAAACGCTATGAAACGGTAAATTAGCGAATATTTGCTTACAATACAATATAATGACAGTAGTGCTATAAAAAGAAAATTGAAGAGAAACATTATTTTATATTACGCCTCAAAATTGGAAAGTTACGTAGCAGAACAATGGTAAACGCCTATTAATTGCAGATGACGAACTGGAGAGCAAAAATTATGGCTGTGCCGCAAGTGTTAAACATCCATGTTAACAGCAATATGTAATACTAAGGTATATATTTATTTTCTCTGTTAATATTTCTGTCAGTACTTTTGTTAATGTAAATATTATAACCTCAAAAACTGTTATGTGTTATAAAGCTTAAACTCTTTGCTGTCACTTAACAGGGAATAAATAAATCCACTGCAGATTGAGAGACTTCTCTGAAATAAGTCTGGATACAAAAAAAAAAGATAGTAGTGTTTAGGACAGAACCATATTTCTACTCTGTCCACCTCTTTATACTCTCTCTCTCTCTGCCCCTTTGCTCCTGCTACTATACCCGTCTGCTCCTTTCCACTCTTCTGCACGCCTCTGAGTCCATCTGCTCCCTCTCACTCCATTGATCTTCTCCTCACCCCTCTCTCTGTCGATCTCCTAGTCCCCTCTCTCTTCTTCTATCTCCCATTCCCTTTCTCTGTTTATTTCCTCCTTCCCTCCTGTGTGCACATCTCCTCTTCCACCACCTGTGTCAGGCCTTCTGCTCCTCTTTCCTTCCTCTGTCCATCTGCTCCTCCTCCTCCTCTCTGTCCATCTCTTCCTCTTTCCTTTCTGTCCGCCTGTTTAGCTGAGTACAAGGTGTTTGTTCACCACACAGATTCGATTCCAGGCCGGATTTGAGATGTTCGCCGCTCGTGGACTGGGTGTTATGTTGTCCTCATCATCGTCTCATCATGATCAGCACATTGTGGCGCCAACTGAAATAAGACTTACAACTCGTCGACCGAACTTTCCTGGATGGGGCGTCCAGGCCAAAAATTCCACACAATCATTTCATTTCATTTCTTCCCTTTCTTTGCCCCCCCTTTCCCCTCATTGTGTCCACCTCCTCCTCTATAATATCTGTGTCCATGTCCTCCTTCCCCCTCTCTGCCTGTCCATCTATTCCTCCCCCTTCTTCCTCTACGTGATCACCCTCACTCCATTAGGAGTTGCTGACTGTTATCCTCACAGTAATTCTTGGCAGATAGTAATATATGTGTACCATGTTTTGTAGAAATCGATCCACGGGTATAGGAGGAGCTTTTGAGTAGCTGGTTTACAGAGCACGCATGTCACATATACTTCACATATAATCAATGTATTTCACACATACCTGCACATATATTTCATTAGCATGTGTAGGGAATTTCGTCCTGCAGTTGCGATTTCACACAGTTCCGTCTCTACGACCAATTATCTCCTGAACAATGTATCGCTTAATGATATAATTTTGTAGGTACATTCAGTGGTATATTTCTAAAGGGTGAAAAGTATTTACACCGACAAACTCTGGGAGGTTGTAGGGGACATCAAAACAAATATTTCTCCCTAATGTCATTTTTTCCTATGAGGAGTATTTAAACCGGTAGAGGAAGATTTCTCTGGCGGCAAATTAATTAAACCAACAAACATTTTCCATTTTTTTATGACCAAGAGACAACACATTATCACAACCCAATTTCAATTACAGTATATTTTCAAAAATGTCTCCATTGACACGTAAACCAAGGTTACACTGTCGGATCATGTTCTGTCTGACACCGGCAAAAACATCAGGAGTGGCCTGAATTGTTCCCCACACAAAAAAGTAGGGATCGAGCAGGTCATGGAACAGGATCACCTCTGCCAGTCCATGTGTCTGGGAAACGTCGGTCCAGGAATCGACGCACACGACGACTGAAATGTGACGGCGCCCCGTCATGTTGGAACCATATGTGTTGTCTTGAAGGGAGCGGGACGTTTTCCAGCAATTCTGGCTATGCTCTAGCGAGAAAATTGTAATAGTGCCTTCCATTTAATGGCCTAGGTAGCAGATACAGCCCAATTAAACAGTCCCCAACAACACCGACCCACACATTAACGAAGAACCGCACTTGATGAGCACTAGTAACTGTGCCATGCGGGTTATCTTTACTCCAAACATGCGAATTGTGCATGTTGTAGATTCCATCACGCCCGAACGTTGCTTAATCGGTAAACAGTACAGAGGACGGAAATGTAGGATGCATTTCACACTGTTCCAGGTACCACTGCAAAAACTGTGCTCTGGATGGATAATCAACTGGTTCCAGGTTGTGGACACACTGTAAGTGAAATGGACGTAACAACTGCTCTCGAAGGACTGTTCTTACACTCGTCTGATTCGTCCCCATTTTACGTGCAATTGCACGAGTGCTGATTAAAGGATCCCGCTCCACATGCTGCATGACAGCTTCCTCAAATTGCAGCGTTCAAAAAAATTGTTCAAATGGCTCTGAGCACTATGGGACTCAACGGCTGTGGTCATAAGTCCCCTAGAACTTAGAACTACTTAAACCTAACTAACCTAGGGACAGCACACAACACCCAGCCATCACGAGGCAGAGAAAATCCCTGACCCCGCCGGGAATCGAACCCGGGAACCCGGGCTTGGGAAGCGAGAACGCTACCGCACGACCACGAGATGCGGGCAGCAGCGTTCTTACCGTGCGACGGTGTCCCTGTCCAGGTAATCTGCTAAATGATCCAGTGTCACGCAGGCAGTGGTACACAGCAGCGAAGGTCGTATGTTGCGGGATACGGCGATTAGGATATTGTTGTTGATAAACCCGCTGTGCAGCTCGTCCGTTGTGGTGCGCTACGTAGTACGCACCAACCATATCAGTGTACTCATTCCAAGTGTATCGCTCCATTAGTAAACAGAGACAATGCACTACTACACTGGTGGACAGCCGTTTCCTACGGTGTGAATTGTAAGCCAAGGCACTTTTAATTATTTTCGAATTCAATTCAATTCAATTTTTAAAACATTATGTACAAACCTGTAACAGTTAAGCTTTTTATTCTTGTAAATATGCATTTCTGTATTTGTTTATTCAATTATGTGTACAGTGTCACTATGTGTTGCCGATGGCTAAATTGAGTACACACTCAAAGGCCAAATTAAAAAAAAAATAAATAAATAAAATAATAAAATAATAAACTGAAGAGCGTAATGCGCCCTCTAACAACTGAAGAGCGTAATACGGCCTCCACCGGTTTTAAATAATCCTCTCAGTGTTTATGACGTCATATCTCCTGAATTATGTGCCGTACAATGCAATAATTTTGCAGGTACATTTGGGTGGTGTATGTGAATACTATCTGCAAAATGTATCGTGAACACAGTCAATAGTAATGAAGTAATAAAATAAAAAGTCATGTCTGGCTCTGAGCACTATGGGACTTAATATCTGAGGTCATCAGTCCCCTAGAACTTAGAACTACTTAAACCTAACTAACCTAAGGACATCACACACATCCATGCCCGAGGCAGGATTCGAACCTTCGACCGTAGCGGTCGCGCGGTTCCAGACTGTAGCGCCTTTAACCGCGTGGCCACACCGGCGGCAAAGTCATGTCTGATGCGGAAAATTTACTGCATGAACAGTGAAAATGTACTAAGCGATAAACATTTTTCCTTTCATTATTTTGTTGGCATTGTTAGCGAGAAAACTTTACAAAAGTTTGAAGTTACGTATAAACTTAGTTGCAGGTCACTAAGCGCTCTCAATCTCAAATACTGGATGAATAAATTCTGCGAATTCGTGCGTCGTGAGCTACACAAATATTTCACCCCTATTCCAGGACCGTTCATAGGTAAGTGATTCTTAACCCCATAGCTGTTCTCTCCAGACAGTAAGTGGTATGTGTACCTAGTTTGGCTGAGACCGGTCCAATTGTTTAGGAGGAGGTGTGGAACATCCATCCATCCATCCATCCATACATACAATCATGATTTACGTACACCCATTTTTTAATATGTGTTACTTACGAAGCAAATGCAGACAAGGAAAGAGCTTCAACCAAAGTCCCGTATGTTTGCATCCTCGGAATTAACGAATGCAGAAGGGAACTGTTTGTTTTGAAGGATATTCCTTTTTGTTAGTGTTGCGTGGTCGAAAGCATCATAAACCTAGGAGCAGGCTGAAGCAAACGACGTTCGCGAAATGTATTTTCAGGTTTATATAGTATTGTTTAACACACAGTGGACGGAACTTCGTAACACTGCTACAGATTCCATTTCTTCTTCCACTCGCAAATGCGGTGAGGGAAACATTCATGCCCGTACGCCTCTGTATCTTCCACCCACGTTCATTACCGGAGGTGTACGTTGAAGACAGAAGAATAGTTATGGAATTCGTGTACCCATGTACAGACAGTGGATAAAATCTAAGAGACTACGTCTCATCTTACTGGAGAGTTCTTTGTACATTATCACTAGTAATGTGCTTGCTTATCTTTCAGAAGCAACCAACATAAGCATACAGGAAAAACAAAATAGTCACCCCAATGAGATAACAGGTTGAGAGCGTGTAACCTCTTCATGCCTTGATAATAACGTCAATTCAGCGACGAAGACAGTCGACACGTGTCTTCGGTTTGAAATATCAATCTGAAGCCACTCACTGATGATAGATCCCTACCAGACTGCACGGATGATGATTGCCACGTTTCAGCTATTGTTCCAAATACTCCTTGACATTTTCTGTAGGATTAAGATCGGGTAACGTAGCGGGCAAGTCGAGGTGCGACGAAGGACCTCAATGTTCATTAACGAGGGAACGTAATCGTGCAGCCCAATGAACACGTGTTTCCATCTTCAAGGTTAGAAGAAAGTTTAATGTAGCTCACTAGGAATGTTGAGATAAACATCGTGGTTGGTTTCACAGTAACCTTATTGAGAGGATCAAAGTCATGTGCGAAAAACACACCCAAAACATCACAGTTCCACCTCTAGCCTGAAATACACCTTCCTCAAATTGCAGGTCAAACGCCCCATTGGACCCTCGGTGCACACGACGCGTTGCATCATTTGCGTAAATTCAAAACTATGACCCTTCAGACAACATTTCACGCGTCCAGAGAGGTACAGTCCATTCTCTATGTTAGTTAAGCAATAAAATATGTACAGTTTTCAGTGCTGCTGTGAGCAATGGCATATTGCGAAGTGCCCGACTGAAGAGTGTCCACTGCATCCAGTTCCCTTATCAATATTCGCTCGCAAACTGAGATGGACCTGCCTTCAGTGGATGTAGCAACATCTGTTGTCTTTCCAATCGATTGTTATCCACAAGGCGTGACAGTTGCCTTCGGTCCCTGTCAGTTAGGATGTTTTTGTAACCACTGTATTTATACACTGAGCTGGCAAAAGTAATTTTGTGTCGGACCTCCTTCGACCTGGCGTAGTACAGCAACTCGATGCTGCTTGAACTCGACAAGTCGTTGGAAGCCCCATGCAGAAATCTGAGCCATGCTGCCTCTACAGCAGTCCATAATATTTATTTATTACCAAATTATACACCTGTTATCTGATTTTTTAAAACAGGTCGTACATCTTGCAATTTTCGTCTTTCATCTTTTTGCAGTTTTATTTTCTTTTGTTTTATCTACAACATTTACAAACAATAATACTTTTCAAAATAATAGTAATTTAAGTTTGAATTTTAAATAAAATTTTGTTGTTTCTTAAGAATAATATAAAAAGACGATGGATAGAGGAGAGATTTGTTAGTACTATCACCAAATGTGACTGACAGTGAATACCCTGGAATGATTTCTTCGAGCCATTCTCTACCGCCCAGATTCGCACATTGTGTCTGTTCACTTCACCATTAAGAAAAAATGTTGCTTCATCACTGAAAACAAGTTTCGCACTGAACGCATCCTCTTCCATGAGCTGTTGCAACCGCGCCGAAAATTCAAAGCGTTTGACTTTGTCATCGGGTGTCAGGGCTTGTAGCAATTGTAAACGGTAAGGCTTCTGCTCTAGCCTTTTCCGTAAGATTTTCCAAACCGTCGGCTGTGGTACGTTTAGCTCCCTGCTTGCTTTATTCGTCGACTTCCGC
This sequence comes from Schistocerca nitens, assembly GCF_023898315.1. Classification (NCBI taxonomy): domain Eukaryota; kingdom Metazoa; phylum Arthropoda; class Insecta; order Orthoptera; family Acrididae; genus Schistocerca; species Schistocerca nitens. Next base: position 461,643,663 of record NC_064614.1, on the reverse strand, counting down.
GGGCTACGCGTGAAACTTGCCCGCACGTGTTCAACCGTTTCTTCGCTCACTGCAGGCCGACCCGTTGATTTCCCCTTACAGACGCATCCAGAAGCTTTAAACTGCGCATACCATCGCCGAATGGAGTTAGCAGTTGGTGGATCTTTGTTGAACTTCGTCCTGAAGTGTCGTTGCACTGTTATGACTGACTGATGCGAGTGCATTTCAAGCACGACATACGCTTTCTCGGCTCCTGTCGCTATTTTGTCTCACTGCGCTCTCGAGCGCTCTGGCGGCAGAAACCTGAAGCCGAACAAAACTTTATGAGTTTTTCTACGTATCTGTAGTGTGTCGTGACCATATGTCAACGAATGCCGCTGCAGTGAATTTATGAAATCGCTTCAATCATTTGTAATAGCCCTGTACTTTTCATGTGTTGTTTTTGAAATACTGTTTGTCAATACATTTAGTTGTGCTCATTGTTCTTCGTCTCTTATTGCTATGTATATATCTATGTCTGTATCTGTGTAGTCTATTGTTCGCGTATCACCCGCGGAAAAAGACAGTGTGTCTGGGGAACCTTCTTCCCCGCATGTGCATGTAGGTGTGTCTGTCTCAGACTCACGCGGTTTAAGAGCGTGGATAAGGTTCGTGTCCCGTTACGTAATGTCCCATGCCGCGGCTGGGATCGATATGTTTCATTCTCAGCCGCTCCCTTATGTCAGGGAGGAAGTCATGCAGTCTACATCCCTTATCAAATGGTTCAAATGGCTCTGTGCACTATGGGACTTAACTTCTGAGGTCATCAGTCCCCTAGAACGTAGAACTACTTAAACCTAACTACCCTAAGGATATCACACACATCCATGCCCGAGGCAGGATTCGAACCTGCGACCGTAGCGGTCGCGCGGTTCCAGACTGTAGCGCCTAGAACCACTCGGGCACCCCAGCCGGCCTACATCCCTTATCACTTGCATCCTACTCACCTTGCCATGTATCCAAACGCCGAATTTTAATATATCATCACTATCGGCACACCAGCTGTTGTGTGTACCTTAACTAGTCTCCCCATCTTTAACAAGTAACTTGCAGCTCTGTTTTTGATCGTGATACCTAGGGGCATACGCCGAGCACCACACACAATGCATCCGCTGAGGTGATGCCGAAGGCTCCAGATAGCCTAAGCAGGACACTTCTCTGCCCTCGTCTGACCGATGCTCTGTTGGTGACACGTTCAGTCAATGTGCCAGAGTGCTAGCTATGATGCTGAGTACTGATTCGAAGAGCGCACAGTGGTATATGCATGTGACTGGTAGAGATAATCTGTACTGTTTTGAATTTAACCTCAGCAGTTTGTGTGGTATTTTTTCTGCTTTGTCTGTTGTTAGCCTTATGTGTTCGTGGAAATTCAATTTTTTATCTGTGTGTACTCCAAGGTGGCGTGTAACGTGTGCTCGTTTGATGTTTGTGTGCCAAATTTTAACCGAAGGATTCCTTTGGAGTGATCATTTCAGTCATGTGTATGTTGTTTTGTTATTGGCTATTCTGAGTTTATTGTTGTGACACCATTGTGTCGTTGTTTGTAGTATTCCACTGGCTTGCTCCTCTAACGGGGCTCTGTTGTTTGCAGTGTCTACAACTAATAGGTCATTTGCGTAGGTGACAATTCTGTCTGACATGTCATTCCTATCCAGAAGTTGTAGGAGGAGTTCGATTGTAATGTTTCACAAGATGGGGCCGCATATCGACGCTTGAGCACAGCCTTCGATTATTCTTTTAATTACTTTCCGGCTTTCCATCTGCCATTCGACTACTCGGTCTTTACAGTAGTCTAGGAAACTGTTTTCTGCTTTGTCTGTTGTTAGCCTTATGTGTTCGTGGAAATTCAATTTTTCATCTATGTGTACTCGAAGATAGCGTGTAACACAACAACAGACAAAGCAGAAAAAATACTCGACAAACTGGTGAGGCTAAATTCAAAACAGTACAGAGTACCTCTACCAGTCATACGTACATACCACTGTGCGCTCTTCGAATCAGTACTCAGCTTTGCAGCTAGCACGTGGGCACATAGACTGAACGTGGTCACCAACAAAGCATCCGTCAGACGATGGCAGAGAAGTGTCCTACTTAGGCTATCTTGGGCCTTCGGTACCACCTCAGCTGATGCACTGTGTGTGGTGCTCGGAATATGCCCCATAGATATCACGATCAAATACAGAGCTGCAAGGTAATGGTTAAAGGTGGGGAGACTAGATAAGGTACACACAATAACCGGTGTGCCCATAGAGACGATACGTCACCTTAAAAGTTGGCGTTTGGATACATGGCAAGGTGAGTGGGATGTAAGTGATAGGGGACGTAGGCTGCACGACTTCCTCCCTGACACAAGGGAGCGGTTAAGAATGAGACATATCGATCCCAGCCGCGGTATGGTACATTTCTTAACATACACATGCGGGGAAGAAGGCTCCCCAGAACACACTGTCTTCTTCTGCGGGCAATACGCGAACAATAGACGTACACTACACTTAGAGTACACAGATACAGACATAGATATATACACAGCAATAAGAGACGAAGAACAATGGGCACAATTAAACGCACTGACAAACAGTATTTCAAAAACAACACATGAAGAGTATATGCGGACACGACATCACAGACATGCCTATGTGCAGCGTAACAGAAATCTCCAGAGGATGGACAGCGATGCCCACAGTGACAGTGAAAATAGTGACAATGAGGAGGAACAGGAGGAGGAAGCTGAGATGTGACAGTAAATAAGCAAATTGCTGGCAATCTAGCCAAGAAAACACCAAATGCTGTACATGGATGCGCACCTAAAGTAGTTAATACATAGGATTAGTAACAAACAGGATAAGCAACATTATTTCTCTACTAATAACCATTTGTGTGTGTGTGTGTGTGTGTGTGTGTGTGTGCCATTTGTGTGTGTGTGTGTGTGTGTGTGTGTGTGTGTGTGTGTGTGTGACGCGGTCAACGGCTCGAAGAAAATATTCCGAGGTATTCACCGTCAGTCACACTCGGTGATGGTACTAACAAATCTCTCATCTATCCTATCTTCTTTTTATATTCTTCTTAAAAAACAACAAAATTTTATTTATATTTCAACCTTAAATTATTGTTATTTTGAAAAGTATCATTCTTTGTAAATGATGTAGATGAAACAAAAGGAAAGAAAACTGTAAAAATATGAAAAACGAAAATTGTAAGATGTACGATCTGTTTTAAACATCAGGTAACAGGTCTGTAATTTGGCAATATATAAATAAAATAAATAAATAAATAAAATAAAAAATAGTGACTGCGGTACCTCCAGATGTGTTAACCTCTGAAACAGTGCGGGCCACCAGAGATTATCCAGTGCTCGGGCAATGTCAATCATTATTGCCATGGCGTAATTCTGTTTTGTAGTACTAACTATGTGTAGGGCCTGGTTGATGGCATCATCTATTGATCTGCCAGTTCTGAAGCCGAACTGGTGTTGACTCATGCCCCTTAGAGCACTGTGTGTTTGCAAGCACTTACACAGTAGCTTCACCTGAATCTTTGCTGGGGTGTTTATTAGGCATATTTGCCTGTAAGTCTTTGGATCAGAAGGAACCCTGTCCGCTGATTTCTTAATAATAACTGCATTGGAGGTTTTCCATACTGTAGGTACCCTACACAGCCGTAAGGCATTGTTCAGTAACGTTGTTAGGAACGGGGTGATCTGCGGTGCTAGTTTTTTCAGTGTTTCTGAGTGGACACCATCTTCTGCAGGTGCTTTCTCGTTTTTGAGCTCTGAGATCGCTAGCGCAACCTCTTCTTGCGCAAAAAGACAGATGACAGTTCAAAATGGTTCAAATGGCTCTGAGCACTATGGGACTTAACTTCTGAGGTCATGAGTCCCCTAGAACTTAGAACTAACCTAAGGACATCACACACAGCCATGCCCGAGGCAGGATTCGAACCTGTGACCGTTGCGGTCACACGGTTCCAGACTGAAGCGCCTAGAACCGCTCGGCCACATCGGCCGGCAGGTGACAGTTGCAGTGTTGTATGGTGTGTGTAGTTTTTCTCTTAGTGTTCTATGATATTGTGTGTCTGTATCGATAACGTCGTCAGGGAGCAGTTTATACAGCAGAAACTCATCTGTATTCCTCCATCCCCTCGTCGTCGTGCCGTCATGCTGCCTTAGCGTTCCCAGAACTAGTGGTGTTTTTATCTTCTCTGTCAGTATTTTGTATGGTTCCCCCCATATATTTTGCTCTGTTTGTGTTGTTATAAATAGCTCCCATTGTTGTCTACACGTGTTGTATAGGGTCTGCCTGTATAGTTCTTGTGCATGCCTATATGCATCTGTCCCTATCTGCTATAGCCCTTTGAATAATTTTCGTTTGCGTCTAGAATCTTGTTTGTGTCTCGTGAGTTCGTTGGTCCATGGTACTTTTGAGCATTTTGTGTTCTGTGCTGTCGGTATGGATATGTTTTGTCCATGTTGTATTACCTGTGTTAACTTGTGTGCTTTATAATCGATACCTCCATTGATGTTTTCTAGATCGTGTTGTTGGATAATTTCCGATAATTTGTTCCAGTCTACTTTGTACAACAGTAAGTGTCTGGTGTGTGATTTGATCGTTGTGTTCTGGGTGTGAGTTAGTGTGTATGTTATGAAATTGTGATCACTACTGGTTATGTTGTCGTGTACAGTCCAGTTTGTTACGTATGCCGTTGCTGCATTATTTGCTAGCGTAGAGTCGATATTACTGCTCTGGAAATAGAAATATCTGTACCATTCTCATGACTTGACATACTCCTCCCTCTGCTATCGCAATATTCCACAGTCATCTCCTTTGCACATGTCGGAACACAAACACATACTTTATAAGCCTGATGCTCAAGGTAAGCTGTCACGCATCTGCTACTACTACTAAATATAATACTTGACCAATAAATGATTCCACATGATACAAAATAATACTGAGAGAAAGTCAGCGATGGGTGGACATGTCTCATAAGTTTTTCTTGCTAGTGTTACCACTTGCGGGGCGGCACGTTAGTTTCTTACCGCCCTGCCAGTGTCCAGCAACGTTCATTTGTCAAGCTAAAAGCTGTAGTAGAAAATACTAGACCACTACTGTCTATTGCAGGTCGCAACATACATAGAATTGTCCGGTAAACGAGATGTGGCTAGCTATTGAAATAAAAGTTTTAACTTGGCAATGTAAATTTTCAGGTGTATTTTTACGATATGTCCATACTAAGTGGCAACACAATTTAAAGTTCACACGCAAACCACAATCACACACGTAGCCAGTTTATGGTATTTACACCCGCTACCGAATTTAATAGAGTTCACCGGATCGTTTAGTTATGAAAATGCTCGCTCAAATGTTGTGCACTCTGCTCTACACGTAATACGTGTTACAGTCTTACATCGCACAACACGCCACGTGGTTTTAACTAACAGTTCAAAATGGTTCAAATGGCTCTGAGCACTATGGGACTCAACTGCTGAGGTCATTAGTCCCCTAGAACTTAGAACTAGTTAAACCTAACTAACCTAAGGACATCACAAACATCCATGCCCGAGGCAGGATTCGAACCTGCGACCGTAGCGGTCTTGCGGTTCCAGACTGCAGCGCCTTTAACCGCACGGCCACTTCGGCCGGCTTAACTAACAGTCAAAAGCAATGATCTTCATATTCCGTCCGAAATTCCACACGACTTCCACTATACCCTTCACTTAAATACACTTTGTACTACTTCGAAAACTCCTAATTAGCATTTTTCCGCGATTTTACAGTACTTTCGTCGGAGCTGCTTTCAATGAGAAGTTACTAGTTCGAACCCTCAGCCCCGACCCCCACTAGATCACACCAAAGGCTTTGTTCCCAGCATAGATTGGCACGAGCCTGCATTTTTATGATTGGCTGATATGACAAACAGCAAATCAGGTTGCAGTATTATCCCGCGCTAACCCCTCGCTTTACTTCAATGACCAATCATAGCAAAACATTTCTTCCTATGGCAATTGCTAAATAAATAAATTTAGAAAAATATCAAATATAAAATTACTCCTTCTGAAATTACCGATTAATTTGTGTTCTACTCACGATCTATTACTACCATAAACTGACTGCACATTTAATTATAGTAAATCCCCAGTATAGTTTAACTGGTACTTCGTGAATAAACAAAACAATTTTCATTTACTTCTGTTCTTCTTCACTCATACAACACTCACCCTGCTAATTACTGAAAGGGTCCTGTAGCCACCTTTCATTAGACCGGCAGCCCATTTTCATTACTATTTCTCTTTCTTTTCCTTGTTTCTCTTTTCTCTTTATTCTCATAGTGGTGTGATTGAATGAATGTCGTTGTGTGTCACGTTGCTAGACGGTGGCGTAGTCCGCTGCAGAAAGTCTGCGATAGTCGTACAGATTCAGCAGCAGTTGTACAGAATAGCCAACTCTGGTAGTGGTCAAGTAGGCAAATAGGTTTTCGCTACTTGTGAGAAATCCACCTGCGTTAGGTTGGTGGCGGAAATGGCATCTTTGGGTTTTCCGGGCCACGCGGAGCGTGGAGGAGGCTGGAGATGAAAAAGGGGGGCAGTCTGCCGCCGGTACGGGAAGCGTCCACAGCTGTGCTCCAGTCGAAGAAGGGTGAGTTACACTGACCGCGTGACGCGCTGTTACTTGGCGAGAGGAGAGCTGTTAGCTTTTGGACTCGCTTTTCAAATCTGAAGGATTGCTTTGCCTTGTCGCAGCAAGGAATGCAAAACTTTGGCAGATTTTTCTTTTAGTAAATTTCTGTAGCAGACGTGAATCCGCCGGAAGAGCGCCACACAAAGGTGTCGATAAGAAGTGAGCACTCGCTTCTGTATGAATGTCTGTCTGCCTTCAGCTGTGCCTGTATAAGCTTTCATCTTTCTAAATTTTCCTTGCTTTATGTGTCTTTCGTCTGTGGGGAGCCAACCACGTGGTAGAACATTATAGTTTGTTGGGCTACCGGCATCACTAACTGTCCGATCGCATGTTTGTTTTAGATAATGTTAGCATGATTGTGTGATGTGATATGGTTGCAATTTGGGCACTATACCTAGAAATTGTGTCTCCACAAACCACGTGGGCACGCGGGTGTACTGCGAAACGTGTACCGTTTCACGAGTTACTGCTATCAGTTATCAGGCAACAGCAGTTGTATGAATGATTCACACCAATGATTTTAGGTGTAGATTATAGCGGTGAACGTATCGACGCTCTTCTTCAATGTTATCAGGAATTGTGTAGATGCTTCACATCCATGTCTTACAAATAAATGATTTTATCCACAATTTCCTCTTGTATTCCGAGGTTACGTTTTTGCACCTAAGCCACTTACCTCGTAGCTTCCTTGTTAGCACATCCAACGCGTTTCCTTACGCACAGGTCCAGTGATTAGTTTCCCTTTATTTTAAGACAAATGCCTTAGATTAAGTCTTATTTTCAGGTGTGTTGGTGGGAGCTGATCTTCTGCACAGTGTTCATGCAATTTCTATTTTACTTTAAATGTTTGATTGTCGTGAACAGTGCGCGGGGAATACTATTAATTACATCGTATCCCCTAAGAGCGACATCACAACGTATGCATTTTTGTGAGTTTTTGGTCTGTGATCAAGTTAATTTATTTTCCGACTCGACCAAACCTTTGATTAGTTGTATGGTTAGAGTCGGTGGCGACCCTAATCTTCTCACGTTAATTTCATAAGCAATAAGTATATCCATTCCCAATAATAACGTAATAACCCGTAGTAAAAGGTTAGTTACATTACTACACATATAAAACAATTATAATTATGCAAATACATTAAATATTAATCAAACATAACTTTACAACATTGTTTTGACTACTGTCCGTCAACTGCTGACCTCTGCCGCCTACTAGTACAACTACGTGCAGCTCTGTAACTCACAAGGGAACCTCCCCATCGCACCCCCCTCAGATTTAATTACAAGTTGGCACAGTGGATAGGCCTTGAAAAACTGAACACAGATCAATCGAGAAAACAGGAAGAAGTTGTGTGGAACTATGAAAAAAATAAGCAAAATATACAAACTGAGTAGTCCATGTGCAAGATAGGCAGCATCAAGGATAGTGTCAGCTCAGGAGCGCCGTGGTCCCGTGGTTAGCGTGAGCAGCGGCGAAATGAAAGGTCTTTGGTTCAAGCCTCCCTCGAGTGAAAGATTTTTTATTTTCAGACTATTATCAAAGTTAAGGCACTCAAACATAATCAACTTCGCTCTCCAAAATTCCAGGACATGTTCAGATTTGCTTGGACACATGCAGGATTTGACGCTCTACACACGGAAAAATTTGAAAACGTTGAAAACATATGTTTTGACAGAGCACAGGGAAAACAGTGCGACTGTGAAACTGTTGCATTCGTTTGTTGCAGTTCATGTGACAAACTCTTATGTTTTCATCACTTTTTTGGGAGTAATTATCACATCCACAAGAAAACCTAAATCGGCAAGGTAGAAGAATCTTTTTACCCATTCGCCAAGTGTACAAGTTAGATGGGTCGACAACATATTCCTGTCAGGTGACGCACATGCCGTCACCAGTGTCGTATAGAATATATCAGACGTGTTGCCCTGTGGAGGAATCGGTTGACCCATGACCTTGCGAGCAAATGTTTTCGGTGCCCATTGGAGAGGCATGTCCTTTCGTCTACTAATCGCACGGTTTTGCGATGCGGTGGCAAAACACAGACACTAAACTTATTACAGTGAACAGAGACGTCAATGAACGAACGGACGGATCATAACTTTGCGAGAATAAAGAAAGTAAAATTTCCCATCGAGGGAAGATTTGAACCAAGGACCTCTCACTGCAGAGCTGCTCACGCTAACCACGGGACCAAGGCGCTCCTGAGCTCACAATATCCTTAATGTTGCTTATGTTGCGCATGGACTACTCAGTTCGTATATTTTGCTTATTTTTTTCGTAGTTCCACACAACGTCTTCCTGTTTTCTCGATTGATCTGTGTCCAGTTTTTCAAGGCCTATCCACTGTGCCAACTTATAACAAAATCTGAGGGGGGTGCGATGGGGAGGTTCCCTTGTCAGGTCCATGTCAGCTGGTGACATCTGTCGATGACTCATGCCTATAACGATATCGTGCTAACAAGTGACAGGAGCGATGCGAAGGCGCTACGTATGACACTGTGTCTTAGAAAGAGAGCCGTAATCGGTCAGATGTTAAAAAACCCGATCGCAACAACTACTGTATGTTACTATCACAAGCAGTCTTGGTTCTACAGGTGCCCACAAGTATCCATGTCAAAAGCAATACTGGCTTTATAAATCGAGGTATGGCATTACCTACGAATCACGTCGTTTTTCCGGACAAATACCTAGACAGTGATCGTAGGAGCGTATATTATCAGACCAGCAGTCAGGTTACACGTAACCCATGACGCAATCTCGTCATAAAATCGCTCACTTTTGAAAGTGTTTCGGCTAAGGAACTTGGTATGAAACCGCTATCTGCAACTCCCTCACGCCACTAGATATTTCTCCAGTATGTGTTACATATTCTGTCTCGATGCCATGTCAGAGGTTCTGCGTTATATCCACAGAGTTATAGGCGATGACTGGTTGAGAAGGATCACAAACAGTTGTAGATGGTGTGCTGATTGTGGTCGTAAGAAATGTACACTAGCTTTTTAGATATCTAGTGTTACGCTATTCAATCACATAACTGTGTTTGATCCTATGGAGAAGTCCTCTAATAATTACACTATTGAATCATATTTCTGGCACTCATATCTTGAAATGAGACACCTTTCTCAAACCTGTCTGCTACAGTAAAATTCCAAATTGGTTTTAGTCAGTCCCTACGCATCCTGCAACTGCCCACATTTCTTCAGCTTTGCGCATGTGATTGTTCCAATTTAAATAGGAACTGAGCAGAAGTCGGAGAAAGTCATATCTAGCACCTTCTGCAACCTGTGTGGAAACAGAACGACCTGAGTTAGTGCAACAGTTTCGTGTTTTGACCATTCGGTGGAAATGCGCGCATTGTGGTGCATCTCCAAACTAGATACAGATACTAGAATCCAAAGCAGATCCGTGTCCATTCACATCTATCTCCCCGACATCCAACAGAGAAAAATTAGGAACTATGAAAGCTCCACTAACTTCATCCAATATAGAACTCACCTAGGCGCGGCAGCTGGCGCGATGACGCATAGCTGCGATGTGGGTCTGGCGCAGAGAGAGAGTTGTTGCGATGCTTCCCATAATAGCATTCCTAACAGGACACCCCGTCCCTCATCGAATTTACCTGTCAAATTGCTGCTGCTCCCGAGGCGGGACGATCCTATAAAATATACAGCTTTTGATTCATTGCAGAGGCCAGTTTAAGGTTTCATCACTCGTCCTGTAGGAGGATGGCCGTACTGCACTGTAAGTCGCAAGAGACGCTCCCTGTGACCCTGTGTTGTTGTTTAAAACATTGTTTTCTAACACGCTTTGTACACTGCCACACGTTTTGCTTTTCTGCCACAACTTCGAGGTCTGTGTCAGGTCCTAAGCTAACAGTAAGACACTATGATCCACGGCCTCTTGCAGAAAACTAGACATTGCACAATATAAATCATATTGTTACTGTGGCTACCATAACCTGCCACAAACACTGGATGATTTTAAATAAAATAGAGTTACAACATAAGCAAATTGGGGGAGTTTTGCCGCGTTTCCAAACTACAGTACGAAAGTGATTTACCAGCTGTACATTTAAACTCATCTGTCATAGTCATGAAACAGCTGATGACTCTACGTTCCTTTTCGACTGATTCATCATGTTGCAGTCATGTACGCAATCGCTGTTTCAGTGCTAACCACCTAAGAAGGTGTTGTCCATCCTCCAAAAATCTTCTGCAACTCAAACAAGCGATGTTACTCAATCACTATGTGGTAACCAACAACGTGCCAGTGGATGGATGGGGTGGGAAAGACACCACCAATATACTTTAATAATAAGCATCACAGTTGATAGTGTAAACAATTTTAGTAATTTTAGAGTAATTTCAACACCGACCATTGATGCCACAGCATGTTTCCCAATTTCAGTATCATAGCTAAACCACCTCTTCTCCACTTTTTGAGTATCATTGCGAATGTGGATAGATGACTGTGCAGTACGACCATTCATTGTTAGTTCTCGAACACAAATACACCATCAGACAGCGCTCTACATATTTCTAACACCTCGAGCATAGTGCTTAATCATGATCTATCTCTCTGCGATGGGAGTCACAGAGCATTCTCGCTGTCTTATGGTAAAATTAGAGAGTGAAAGACCCTCCTCACACTGTCATTGACCAAACCACCCTGCAGCACCGCTGCCTATTTAATCTGCAACAGACCAGAAGTAGGCCACTACACTCCACGTCTTGTGAATGACTGGAGCTTGCCGAGTCACCCATCCAAGTGCACAAGATTTCTTTGGATGCACCCATTTCAAAGAGGTTAGCACTCCTTATCGATGTATAGAAGCAGATTTCAATGTGGCGTGATGTAACAGCAGACGGTTAAAAAGAACAAGAAATGGATTATTTTTATGCGCGATGGAGCTCCAGATGGATGGAGTTCAACGCATTTTTACGTAAATCTACCAAGCTATCAACTCTAAAGTATTGTTCTAGAGTCTAGGATCAGTACCTGGAAGGTATTGGTAAGAGAGAACATAAACACAAGCACTCCTAAGGCTACAACGTTCTGCACTTAAAACGGACCTATAATGTTAGATCGCTTGCGTTTCCGTCCTATCAGTCGTATGGAATGTGGCGCTGTTAATATTTCAATGTAAGAAATATATTTCAAGCGGTTGGCATACATCCTTCTTCCCGGTTTCTCTACGATAAACTATGTTATCGAACGGTAAAACAAAAAAACTATTTCCTTAAAATATTGGCTCTATGTGATGTATAGCTTTCCAGAGATGTATAGCGGCCACTGTTCACACCCGATCACGGTTCTGAAATTATACTATGCCTGCACCAGCCCTACATAAAATGATCGTTAGTAACGGCGAATACCTCTTGCAAGGACACAGATAAACGCATAGCAGCAGCACCCGACATGTGAAAATTACAAGTCATTCCGCCACTAACTCTGTAAACACATCTGTCAGGCAAATGTCTACACGGGGATTGCAGTGCCTCACAAGCATCTATCGTTAACTTACTCGTTTCTTCACCCAAGATGCGACAGGTGGATGGAGTACATCGCATAAATCAAATATCGTTTAGAGGAATGTGTCATGTTTCATCACACATGAGATGGAAGTCTTCTGATGACCGACAGCTTTACCGTTAACGATCTCAAGTAGCCAGTGCTTTATATCACATACAGAACACGTGGCTGTATACGAATCGAATGCACGCTATGTCACGTGATTGATGCATCCTCACAGAACAGTGGAAAAATTGACCCGCAGCAACTTCCTCCTTTGTAGAATGCATCATCAGTCAGCCATTAAATCGCACCTCGTTACAGCTCCATCTCAATGGATCACCCCATCCACTCTCTGTTATTGTTTAACACAGATGCAAGTAAGTTTAGAGGTGGATAGTTCTCTGTCTTCCTCAAAACCATCAAATATAGTAGTCAACTCGCGTGCATCACTGGTACCTCAACAGACATACAGTACAATGATACCTCGACGGAAAAAGTTGACTGCTTCCCTGATTCCCTTCGCTTCTATGTCAACGTTTTCTCGGATCCTTCTTGCTGCCGCATACTTGTTCCCATGTGCAAACTGTTCTGCGCGAACCAGAAGATACGCAAGTACTTCCTCAATTTCCCCGCATTTCGGTGTATATTCAGTCAATTTATATCTATTCCCCGTGATTTTTCGCAATTCTGTCGATTTTATGTCAGTCCTATCCATGGGATCATGACATAACCTCTCGTTCTGTGTTCTAAAATTGCTTGTAAATGTAGCAACCTGCCAACACCTAGCCCAAATGCACTGATCGCGGGGTGTAGTAGAGCACTGCATTCGATTGTATCCAGTCACCCCCACATTTGGAGAGCGTTTTCTCTGTTTTCTGTATGTCTGTGCATATACACGAGTTGAGGAAGTCTCCCAGGACCCAGTCTCGCAGCTGGTGGACCGAACTTCGAAAACAGAGCACGTGTTCGTACGTAGCGTGTGATTGGTCCACTTGCGACCACTATCCCAGATGCGACGTGTGGTGGATCCGCCTCCGAATATCGGTCTGGATATATACAGTATGCGGCAGATCCACCATCGAACGCTAATTCGTATGTGGTTTATTGTGGATCTGCATCCCGACACCGCATCGTATATTGTGCGTGGGGGATCCACCTTCAAACCCTATCCCGTGCGCAGCATATTGTGGATCCGCATCCCGACATCGCTCTGGATGTAACGCGCGGTGGATCCACACAAGAACGCTACCTCGGGTCTACTGCGGGTTCTGAGAGCCTTCCGCACGTACTTAAGCATCCTGCAGGTGGTGGTCACGACCGACTTGGGCAATTCCAGCAGGCTAATGCGGTATCTCACACGTCCAGAATTGCTACAGGGTGGCTCCAAGAATACTCTTCTGACCTTAAACACTTCCGATGGCCACCAAACTCCCTAGACATGAACAATATTGAGCATATCTGGGATGCCTTGCAATGTGCTGTTCACTAGAGATCTCCACCCCCTCGTGCTCTTACGGATTTATGGACAGTCCTGCAAAATTCAGGGCGTCAATTCCCTCTAGCACTACTTAAGACATTAGTAGAGTGCATGCTACGTCGTGTTGCGGCACTTCCGCGTGCTCATGGGGACCGTAGACGATATTAGGCAGGTGTACCAGTTTGTTGGCTTTTCAATATACAATATGCAGTAATCAACAAAGCCCGCCACAATGCTGGCTAGACCAAATTATTACGCTATTTAAAAACATTCTTCCTCTCTCTCTCTCTCTCTCTCTCTCTCTCTCTCTCTCTCTCTCTCTCTCTCTCTCTCTCACACACACACACACACACACACACACACACACACACACACACACACAAGCGCGCGCGCGCCACCCAACATTGCAAATAATACTTGATACTAAAAAATTGGCTATTTAAGGCAATGTTTTAACTGTGTGAACACGAATCAGCTCAAATTCTTTCCCACAAATAATTTGGAGTGTGGTAGAGCAAGGTAGGCAATGTCACTTAGCAGGCAGCTTAAAGTCACCGTGTTACACTACGGCATCCATAAGAAGTCAAAAGACGGTAAACGTCACACAGCTCCACAGACGCACGTTTGCAGACTGTGCTCAAGATCTACTCTACAACAGACTCCAGTACAGTCTTCTCGGAACCAAATAACACCAAAGGGCTCGTCCCTTAGCGCTAGTCGTCGCTATAGATACGCTGTCAATAAGCAGCTGCCCAATGTCACGATAGCGATTTCCGACTGTTGCAGTGCTCGCAGCAAAGCTGGGACGAGAGGCAGCGATTGCCGGCGCTACCCCGCTGTCCACATATTGTCAGCCAGCAGCCGCCCATCCTTTGCCCAGTCGCTGACTTCAAGCTCTGGTCGGTATGCTGTCAGATACAAGATTGGGAACCAACGCACGGAATGAAACAACACCGGAAGCCGCTCTCAGTGGCTTATCAGTGAGCTGCCGCCCACAGTGCTGGAGATGGCTTTAAATTCCATCTGGACCGCTGTTGCTCTGATGCTCCGTAATCCCTCTGCTGTGGAGGGAAGACTTCAATACACTTCACGGTGGCACACGAGCGATTGAGCACTAGTACTAAGAAATCTTCTCTGAAGGAATTCAACTGAAGTACAGCCTTAAAACGTACAAGAGCAGGATAGAAGCATTCGAAATGTGATGGTACAGAACAATGTTGAAGATCGTGTGGGCAGATCGGATAACATACGAGAAGGTCCTGAATCGAGATTTGAGGAAAAGAAATGTATGTCACAACTTGGCTGAATGAACGGGTTGTTTGTCTGGATACATCCTGAGCCATCAAGGAATTGTCACCTTGGTAATGGTGTAAAGTGTGGGGGGTAACAGCGGTTGGACAAAAACGTAGAAAGACCAAAAACACAACACATTACCATGCCTACACTGTTGTTCTTGTTGTGGTCTTCAGTCCTGAGACTGGTTTGATGCAGCTCTCCATGCTACTCTAGCCAGTGCAAGTTTCTTCACCTCACAGTACGTACTGCAGCCTACATCCTTCTGAATCTGCTTAGTGTATTCATTTCTTGGTCTCCCTCTACGATTTTTACCCACCACGCTGCCCTCCAATACTAAATTGGTGATCCCTTGATGCCTCAGAACATGTCCTACCAACCGGTCCCTTCTTCTAGTCAAGTTGTGCCACAAACTCCTCTTCTCCCCAATCCTATTCAGTACCTCCTCATTAGTTTTGTGATCTATGCCTACACTATAGCAATGGAAACCAGTTGTCATTCAAAACAACTTCCATCCTCTCGTAATGGATAAATACAAGTCCTGAGTTGTTCTTAAGGAAACCTTACACAATTCCTCCAGTGGAATAATGGCATCTTCGATGACAAATAGATAGCGATCACGTACCCTTCTCTCCTAAGTATACCACAAGGCGGAATAATATTGAGAGCTGACGACTGTGGTGTTCAAGGGCTCCGACAATTCATCCACGTGCTCACAACGCCAGTCTTGGATGATGACAAGAGTGGTAACAGGGGCTCTGTCGTGTTGGAACAGAGCATCGCCACTGGGGAACAAGCTCTGTACCATGTGATGGACATGATCAACGAAATTGGCAACATAATCCCTGGCAGTGAGGCGACCTTGGTAAGAAACTATGGGACCTGTGGAATACTACGATACGTCTGGCCAAACAATCAACGAATCACCGCCATATTTCACTCTTGTGAGCTAAATTTGCCCAGAAGTTGAAATCAATGTGAAAAGAAGACTCATTCGACCAAATGATATTCTTCCATCGCTCCATAGCCCAGGTTTTATACCTTGGGCACCACATTATCCTGTTAAGGGTATTTTCGTCGCTGATGTGTGGTTTTGGAATTCCACCTGGAATTGCCAGCTAATGGAAGTGCTTTCGTGTAGTTTTGGTTGTAGCCTCTCCCCGATGTTATTCAATCTGTATATTGAGCAAGCAGTAAAGGAAACAAAAGAAAAGTTCGGAGTAGGTATTAAAATCCATGGAGAAGAAATAAAAACTTTAAGGTTCACCGATGACATTGTAATTGTCACAGACAACAAAGCACTTGGAAGAACAGCTGAATGCAGCGGACAGTGTCTTGAAAGAAGGATATAAGATGAACATCAACAAAAGCAAAACGAGGATAATGGAATGTAGTGGAGTTAACTCGAGTGATGCTGAGGGATTTGGATTAGGAAATGAGACACTTACAGTAGTAAAGGAGTTTTGCTATTTGGGGAGCAAAACAACTGATGATGGTTGAAGTAGAGAGTATATAAAATGTAGACTGGCAATGGAAAGGAAAGCGTTTCTGAAGAAGAGAAATTTGTTAACATCGAGTATAGATTTAAGTGTCAGGAAGTCGTTTCTGAAAGTATTTGTATGAAGTGTAGCCTTGTATGGAAGTGAAACATGGACGATAAATAGTTTAGACAAGAAGAGAATAGAAGCTTTAGAGATGTGGTGCTACAGAAGAATGCTGAAGATAAGATGGGTAGATCACATAACTAATGAGGAGGTACTGAATAGGATTGGGGAGAAGAGGAGTTTGTGGCACAACTTGACTAGAAGAAGGGACCGGTTGGTAGGACATGTTCTGAGGCATCAAGGGATCACCAATTTAGTATTGGAGGGCAGCGTGGTGGGTAAAAATCGTAGAGGGAGACCAAGAAATGAATACACTAAGCAGATTCAGAAGGATGTAGGTTGCAGTAGGTACTGGAAGATGAAGCAGCTTGCACAGGATAGAGTAGCATGGAGAGCTGCATCAAACCAGTCTCAGGACTGAAGACCACAACAACAACAGGATTCGAGAGTGCGACGTTCAGTTCTACAGGAACTTTTTGCGACTGTCTCCTTATTTTTCCTCGTCACTTAGCAGATGATGTTTTTCCGCCTTCCCTGTATGCGGTACAAATTTTCTATAAGGTGCCTCTTGAAACACCAATCATTTTCGGTTGCCTTGGTTACAGAATCACCCACTATACAACACGAACAATTTTCGCAGCCGCGCGGAGTGGCCACGGGGTTTGAGGCGCCATGCCACGGATTGCGCGGCCGCTCCCGCCGGAGGTTCGAGTCCTCCCTCGGGAGTGTTTGTGTGTGTGTGTGTGTGTGTGTGTGTTGTTCTTAGCATAAGTTAGTTAAAGTTACTTTAAGTATTGGATAAGTCTAGGGACCGCTGACTTAGCAGTTTCGTCCCTTAGGAATTCACACAAACACACACACACACACACACACACACACACACACACACACACACACACACATACAATTTTCCCATGTTTAAATTCACTTAGCTCCAACATAATGCACTTGCAACTACACAGAACACTGTTCTGACCACGACTGACACTTGCGACATATTGAGGCTGTTACACAGGTGCCATCAACCACAACAGCATAACCTGCAGGCTTGGCCAGCATCTGCATTTATGTTGAAGCACGCATTTTTCGCCGTATTTCCATATTTTTGCCCGACCCCTGTAGGCACGAAACAGTAAGCAGATCGAGCGGTTCTAGGCGCTACAGTCTGGAACCGCGCGACCGCTACGGTCGTAGGTTCGAAACCTGCCTCGGGCATGGATGTGTGTGATGTCCTTAGGTTAGTTAGGTTTAATTAGTTCTAAGTTCTAGGGGACTGACGACCTAAGAAGTTAGATCCCATAGTGCTCAGAACCATTTTTGCCAGTAAGCAGATTCAAATGAATACCTGCAAATTGTCTCCAAGCAACTGAACATATACCCATTTGCAGTCAATGAACGGTTCAGCTGGACCAAAGGATCCAGTTCATCCCAAGTAGACACAACCCACACCATTATGGACCACGACCAGCCTGCTAAATGCCTTGTTGACACACTGGATCCATGGCTTCGTGGGGTCTGCAGCACACTAGAACCCTACCATCAGCTCTTACCAGCTGAAATCGGGACTCATCTGAATAGGCCACAGTTTTCCAGTAGTCTAGGGTCAAACCGATACGTCACGAGCCCGGGAGAATCTCTGCAAACGATGTCGTGCTTTTAGCAAAGGCACTCGCGTCGGTCGTCTGTTTCCATGGTCCATTAACGCCAGATTTCGGCGGACACCTGACGGATACTATCACCGTACGTCCCACATTGATTTCTGTGTTTATTTCACGCAGTGTTGTCTGTCTGTTAACAATGACAACTCTACGCAAACGGCACTGCTCTCGGTCGCTAATATATTCCGGAAGCCACTGCTTGTCCATGGTGAGAGGTGACGCGTAAAATTTGGTACTCTCGGCACACTCTTGACACTGTGGATCTCGGAATATTGAATTCCCGAATGGTTCCCGAATTGACATATCCCAAGCGTTTAGCTCCAGCTACCATTCCGCATTCAAAGTTAATCACATCGGAAGCCTTTTCACATGAATCAACTGATTACAAACGGTAAAGCGCCAATGCACTAAGCCGGCCGTTGTGGCCAAACAGTTCTAGGTGCTTGAGTCTAGAACCGCGCGACTGCTACGTTTGCAGGTTCGAATCCTGCTTCGGGCATTGATGTGTGTGATGTCCTTAGGTTAGTTAGGTTTAAGTAGTTCTGAGTTCTAGGGGACTGATGACCTCAGAAGTTAAGTCCCATAGTGCTTAGAACCATTTTTGCCAGTAGGCACATTCAAATGGATTTTGGTTGTAGTACTTATTCAGAGATGAAGAGGCTTACGAAGGATAGACTAGCGAGGAGAGAGTCACTTAAACAGTCATTGGATAGAAAACTGCAACAGCAACATTGTGAGTAATAAGCTCTTTAGATAATATCTGCGAAGTGGGATGCAGACAGAAACTTTTTTTTTACCAAGCTGATCCCGCTTTCAGTGATAAATGAAATAAATTATGTGACTAGAATATATCAACTTTTAATATCTTTAATACTCATCAGCTAATAGCAGGAAAGTAATGTAGATAATGCAGCCACTGAACATACACAAAAATGTATAAAATGTAGCCAGAGAGAGAGTCAGAAGAATTTTTTTGTGTGTGTTACATTCAGCTGGAACGTGAATCTCATGGCTGAATCGGAACGAAAAATGGGATTGATATGGGGGTGTAAATCAGAGATAAATATACTCACCATTCTGGTGCCGTCCACCCGCCCCCTGTGAATGTGGGAGGGTGGTAGGGTGGAGGGCGTGTGTGTGTGTGTGTGCGTGTGTGTGTGTGTGTGTGCGTGTGCGTGTGTGTGCCGCATTAGCCCGTTATGGGCCCAGAGCGCCGCCCCCGCAATTTTTACGGCCCGCGAATGACAGGCAGGCTGGGTTATTCGCGGCGCGCGCCTCTGCTCCGTGAATGCGGTGATAAAGTGCCCATTGTGCCCGTCTTGCCCCACGGGGGTCGCAGCTGGCTCGTCCGCGGCTATTCTTGCGAGGCCGACGAGCGAACCTAAGGGGCGCCAACGCTACTCTTACCATTATTCCACCTTCGAGTTTTTCTGTAACTCTAACGACGTATTGCCTTTACAGTTCGTGGTAATAACCTATCGAATGTTCATCTATTGTGCAGACTGATGCCCTGAAATAAGATATGCATTTTTAAATTGTCGTAGACTGAATGTAACGGGGTAGGTCACTGACGTGAACGACGTTGTGAGTGGAATATAAAACAACAGAGAGAGCACGTTACGACCGCAAGTAAAGTAACTCCCAACGAGCACCAATGAACGACTGCCAGAACCGTCTTAAACAACAACAGTCAATCCAACAGTTACAAAACAATGTCCAGGTGCAGCAAGACAGGTAGTTGCCGCTTCTTCTTCATCTTCTTCTTTCTTCAGGTGTTAGGCAGCTGCCTGTTGTTTAGTGTGCTACTGTCTGTGGTCGGCTTCTATTTAATCCCTTGGTATGCTATTCGATCTTCTCTCTATTGATCGACAGTTCAGTATTATTTCCGACATTCTACACTGCTCAGAAAAATCGTAGGATCACTTTTTCTAAACCACGTATTTGTTTTCCACTGCGATGCAGATCTCTTAAATTTGGCTCAAAGCAGCCTACAAAATTTCTCTGTAATGAAGCGAAAGCGTGGTACCCTGCGATGTTAACATCGACCTCGACGACGCTTCAAACGGAAAGGCGAAAAAAAAAAAAAAAAAAAGAACAGAGTTCGGAAAATCATCTGACGTGTACGGTGGATTAATGATGTCACATTGGCACCAAATTTTACCAGAATTCTGCCCAACGCTACCGTGACTTGTCATTCGATGGAAAGGTCGTCGCCGGCCAGTGTGGCCGAGCGGTTCTAGGCGCTTGAGTCTGGAACCTCGCTGCTGCTACGCTCGCAGGTTCGAATCCTGTCTCGGGCATGGATGTGTGTGATGTCCTTAGGTTAGTTAGGTTTAACTAGTTCTAAGTTCTAGGGGACTAATGACCTCAGCAGTTGAGTCCCATAGTGCTCAGAGCCATTTGAACCATTTGTTAAGTCTCATAGTGCTCAGAGCCATTTTTTTGAAAGGTCGTCATACCCCCTCTTGCTCAAATTTGACACCTTGTTTTGACGTCTGTACGGTGGAGGACAGAATGGTAACACCCAGCGATGAAATCACGAGATTTTCTTATGGATAGCCGAGGAAAAGATTACAAACACACAGCCGCTCAAAATCGACAAGAAAAAAACTAAGAGGGTGGCATAAAGGGTATCAATGTAATCACGTCTTTCCCTGGGGCATTGATTCCCACACATATCATGGTCTCAGTGCGATGAGCAAGAAAACGACTTTCGTAACAGCCTTGGACGCTGTTGATATCCTTGGACGTTTCAGCTCTAGGATATTGTGAGGTTGCATACCTTCTGAATATGATCGCTCCTCTTCGGAGTGCAGCAAGTCGGCAATTTTTGCTTTCGTGTACGGGTTGGCACCCACTCGACGAAATTTACACATGATGTGAAGCAGCAAAGGATGTTTGTTTTTTTCTTTAACCCTCCTGTTTCACGCTCTCCTATGGTGTGATCATGGAGAGGTGTGACACTGACACATTCTTGAATACAATGGAAAAGAATCTCTCTAACAAACTCTCCCCCCCTCGCCCCCTCCTCCCAGTTCGGCAGTACCATCGGTGGCACCCGCCCACTTTTATTGAGAGTTTTAAAAATGTACCTTTACAGAGAAAGCCTGAGTAGTAGCCCCAGACGCCTGCAAGCAGACACCTCGCATCGGAGGTCTGTCAAGTGTTTGCCTTCTTGCAGGCGTTTAGGACTACTGAGGATTTCTCTGTAAAGGCAAATTTTAAAATTTCCCAAGAAATGTGGGCGCTTGCCACGGAGTGTTTTGCTAAAGTGAGTGGTGTTAGAGAGACCTTTGCCCTAGTGTTCACACGTGTGTCTGTGTCATACCCCTCCGTGATCACGCCATAGGAGCGCTTCAAAGGAAGGGCTGGAAAACGGTTAGTACGTTTTACTGCTTCAGATCACGTTCAAATTTCATCGAATGGTTTTGAACGGTCCTTAGTGGTTCCAACCTATACATGAGAGCAAAAAGTGTGGTCGCATTGCACTCCAAAGAGGCGCAGTCACGTTCAGTAGGGATGTAGTCCCGTACTGTCATTACAGATGGGTCGAAAAATCTGGCAGTGTCAGCAGCTGTCAAAGGTTGTTAAGAACGTCGTCCTGTTGCTAACCCCACTGAGAAAGCGGTTTCAACCGCGAAATGTGTAGGAATGGACGCCCAAATTGAGGGGGTGGGTTCATAGACGCCCTTTATGTCACCATCTGAAGCCTTGCCTTGTAGATCCTGGGTGATGGTGTGTCTGAAATGCTTACCTCGGCCGGCAATAAGAATAACGCGTGGTTTCAACGCTGGGCGTCGAGTTTATGTTCTCCATCGTGGAGGCGTCAATAGGTGGGGTTAGATGTGGGTAAGACGGAGTATGATGACATCCTTGTTGTATGACGAATTCACGGTAGCGTCGGGCAGAATTTTGGTGCAATTTGGTGTCACTGTGATGCTACTAACCCATCTTACAATTCACATGAACTGCTGAGATGCCGCCTTTTTCGTATGTGTTGACATCTTGCTGTTGCAAGCGTCACCGAGTTGACGGTGAAGTCGCAAGACGTATCGCTTTTACACTATCACAGAGGAAGGTTGTGGGCACCTTGAGCCAAATTTCAAACTTACGCGTCGCAATAGGAAACAAAACAGCTATGGAGTTTCGAGTAAGTGACCTTTTAATTCTGTTGCGCAGTGTATTTTTCATTCATTTTTATAGCATGATGTCTCTTTCCATAGAGCGTGATCTGTTCATTTATGCATTTAAGTCTTAGTTCTTGTCTGATTGATGTATTTCTTATCGTATCACTTTAGATAGTCTGTAACCAGCAGATCATCTTAAAAACAGCATTCGGCCAACTTCTGTTCTTCGTTCATTTGAAGCTGTACTGGTCCACATCTCATCGCCAATAAGTATAGGTGGTACTGCCATTGTTTTGAAAAACATTATTGAGGATTCATTCCTCTTTTTTTAATGCTTGTATTTCAATTTTTTCAGTATGTCTACTTCGTTAGTGAAAGAGGTAGTACTTCCGAAGAACATGATTTCAGTCACTCTCTGTATTTTCTGGTTTCTGAATTTATATAGCTGTATACAGGACACCACCATTCCTGACGTGATGTAGAATGCGTCATTATCACTGGTCGGAGTCATCGTTGCCGATTAAGAGTACTCGTTCGTCTTTCTGATGGTGCAAACTAGACATCCATATCTCATTTCATTTAACTCCCCCTTCTCTCCGTTAAATATTGTCATGGTGTTATAAATCACAATGGTCTTTCTATAAAAACACGCATTGACATTTCTAATACGCAAGTCTCACTGGATTTAATTTCGTGGTTTCCATGTCGGAAACCATGTCCCCTTCGGTATATTTGTCAGTATGTCTCAGGCGGCCATTTATTGTGTGTACGGTTCAGCGGGTGATAACTTCTACGTATTTTTGTGGTTCCAATGTATATTTTCTTAAGACAACATATCAAATTTAATAAGATATGCTAATTCCGAAGATAGCCTCAGTTACACATTAGGCACACTAAGAGGATTGCGAACCCAAGCCTTCAGAGTTTCGAGAGTTTCCATTGACACCAACTGCAAATGAGACCACCATGCACGTAGTTTGGGCTGGTATTTCGGAATTGTATCACATGGATGACTTCGTGATAATGAAGTATAGTACTCACTGAAAAGATAAAGGACATCACTTGGGATGAACTATTTGCTTCCACTATGGTTACAAAAGAATTATAGAAGGTGACGAATCATTCCTGACACGATATGGCGCGAGTGCAAAAAAAATTGTATAAAAATTAAAACCAGCAATTCAGATGAGTCATTGCCCTTATTTCTTAGAAGGTATTGATAATTCCTTGTTATTTTTGTTTTTACGTAATTTTACTTTACCCATTTTTTTAGTCTACTCAATTTTAGTATCGATGCTTCACATGCAAATAACTTATTTCAGCATTTCTATTTAAATCAAAATTCTATTTCTCATATTCCATTAACCATAATTCTGTGCCATTCTACTCTGGAAGGTATACTAACTTGACCCTGCGCTGAAGTATATTATCATAGTGCTAACATTTTCGTACAAAAACATTTAGGAAACAAGGGTATAAAATTAACTGCTATTTTCTTCATTAATTAATAGCGAAAGAGTAACACTATCAGCAGAAATGTTGACATGACATGTACATATAAGGACGAACAGCATCAAAATAATCACAAAAAATTTCCTTCTAGTCCACAGGTATCATCTCAGTTGTTTTCGGAACTGTTCCAGTGCAATGCAGGACAGGGTCAACCAGTGTCGCAGTTCCAACCGTCATCCTATGGCACAGCAGAACATGTGGTGCAAAAGTTCAAGAGCCAAATTAGGGTAGTTGTGGGAGGGCCACCATCAGAAATTTCTGTCGGCCACTTAGCAGACCTAGCTAGTGAAACGTATACCCAGAGTAGGGGTCGTACAGGGTCGACCCTGCCGTATTGCTCTGCACTGGTTAATACCACAGCATCCAGCAAGGTACCAAGGAGCACCTTCTTGCCGGCACCAACACTGACACACTAGGTTTGGTTTGCATAACTGGAGAAAAGACATGGCCGGGAGCTAACAGCAGTGACTGAAGATCATGGCGACATGGCTTGTAAACTCTTCCGGCACTGGCGATCCTCATCAAACACCAAAAATCAGCTACGCTTGTGACATCAAGAATCGCTGACAGAAGAGAAAGTTGTAGAAGAACAATACAAACAACAATAAGAAAAATGGACAAGGGTTACAACCAAGAAAAAAAAAACAATGAAGACTGTTCTTACGCGAATACCAACAACAAACCCAGTAACAACGAGGACAGCTCCATCAACAACAGCTAATACACGAAGACTACCACCGTTTCCTTCCACGTGAACAAGATTAGTAACAATTCTATTGCCAGCAGCAATGACAAAAACAATGGTGGCATCAGCCACAGCCTGCCCCGGAAGAAATGGGGCGGAAACGGATTTCGTATCTAACTCAGAAGAAAATATTGCGGCTGACTCGATAATCTCTTCAGCCGGCCACATGGAAGCACATACAGAACAGAATCAATAACGATCGCTTTAGGTGCACCACAATAGTCCTTCTACCGAGGTAGAAGTACACTGACAGACCATTACAGGGGTAACCTGCTATAGCGACAGAATTTCGAAGGTTATTTAGGGAGACTTTATGAGCATTTTTGTAGGCGGTAACCGAGGTCTCCGGTCGCAGGTTACAGAGTTACAACGTAATTACGATTTATTCAGTTTGTTAATACAGTTACTTCTGTTTGTGGGAAAATACCTTCAGAACAAGGAAAAAGTCTGTAATATGTAATCATTAAAACGCAGAAAAAGAGATACGGAGTTATGCAGCAACCCTTTTATTCACAAAATTACCTTGAGTTATTTGCTATCTTTGTGGAAACAGCTCATCAAATCATCTTTGCACTGCTCTTCCCTTTGTATGCGGTGAATCTTATAATGGACAGGTTACATTGATTTCCCCTAAGGTATCAATTGAAAACATGGAACTAGAGTGATGTATTGGAAATGCTTGCTGAGCGAGGGATTAACGGTGACGAATGGAGAATATCGTTTCGTTAATTAGTTTTTCGGGCGCTAAAGACTACACTGTTGAGCGCCCATAACACCATATCCATCCATCCATTAGTTTTTGAAAACACTGTTACTCGTTAAATGGGTCAAAGTCGCCACTTGGATGGACACTGCAGATAAAGTAGTACTTCGACCATGGATGCATAAACGATGGTGACGAAGAACAATGAGCCAGACAGTACGGAGTCTATGGAAGCTTTTTCCGTGAGACAGACACGTTTCAGACTATGCACACTCCGATTGTTGATTTGTGTCCTTTCCGACTGACGTCTAATTTTTATTGTACCATCACAAGATAACTGATATTGTTTTAAATGAACTCCTTCAAGGGATTGTTAGATATTATGAGGCGCAGGCAATGTATTTCTGTTGGATAGACACAACATATGTATTCAGTATATCATTTTTTTTTTTAGGAATTGAGACGATGAGTGTGACTATGAGAACGCTTATTTTCAGCTGATTACAAGTGTGAAATTTCTTTTTATTAGTAATTACTAAGTGAAGCTGAGAGAGTTACTTATTCTTACAACTTTAACGGACAGTTGCTTGGGATTCTTTCACACCAGGGCAGCGGAAATTAAATTTCTTTGGAAGTTGAATAATTAAAATCATAGGGCCTATATTTTACGGAATCAGTATGAAACATTTATAACAGCAGGGGATTTTTAAGTTAGGACTTAATACGCTGGTTCACTAGAACAATACAACTTTCAACTCTTTTACTGTAGTTTCGGGAAAGGACTCTCGCAACTAAACACATATTCAGTAAAATAGCAGAACCATCACAACCCATACAAGTACAGAATATTGGCCAACTCTCCATAGTTAAACTTTTCCATAAGTGGTTAATGCACAAATATCACAAATATCACTGCCAGAAAAAGGGTTCTGAGACAGAACCGTGCAGTACTGAATGCAAGGCTGAGGGCGAAGAGTTATGTTTGTATTACTGTTGCCAGCAGCTAGTACCGTGTGTCAGTCAAATACGACCGTTTCCAAACAAGAACCACAGGACAAACCGTCGATATTTGACCTGTTGTGTAGATACGAGAGCTATCCGGAAAGTGCCATCCGATCCATCGTGAAAAGAGAACCACTGTAAAAATTAAAAATGTTTTACTTGTAATAGTTAGCTACACCTTACAGCTACTACTCTACATAATCACCGCTGCGACTTCATTTGCCGTTGCGTTGCACCAGCTTTCCAATGCCCTCGTCATAGAAGGCAGCCGCCAGGGCTTTCCGTCAATTCTCTACGCTCGTCTCCAGATCGTTGTCTGTACAAAAATGTTCTCTTCATAGCCAGCAGCTCATACGAGCACGTATGAAACTCAGGACGAGACAACTACGGGCTGTTGTGGGTGATCAAACACTTCCCACCGAAAACGCTGCAGGAGCATCTTCATTGCCCCTTCAGACAGCGTCCGAGAACTGACATGAAGAACGAAACGCATGACATTTATGTAATGTGGGCTGCACAACATCAGGCGAAATCTCTCACGAGACCCTCATACCTGACGGGGGACACTATTTTCTAGGCATCTTTAAATACACACTGAGTGCTCAGAATTGAAAAGAGCGACGTGCGCATTCGATGGGCATACTTGAGACACTAGCCAACACATTTGTGCAAAATGTCATTGGATTTTCACAGTGGTTTACACTTCTCGACCGATAGGAACTTATGTTCCTAATACCCTTCGTATTTTCTGTGAAATGTAGACACAAGAATAAACTGGGGTAAGAAATCAAACGAACTGGAGTTACTGTGTAACGCACAAATGGAGATCACGGGTTCCCCATACTAAACTACCTAGAAAATATTCCTGAACAACCTTTGAAATTTTGTCGATGGAGTTCGGGTTCAGTGCGCAGCTCGTGGTCGTGCGGTAGCGTTCTCGCTTCCCACGCCTGGGTTCCCGGGTTCGATTCCCAGCGGGGTCAGGGATTTTCTCTGCCTCTTGATGACTGGGTGTTGTGTGATGTCCTTAGGTTAGTTAGGTTTAAGTAGTTCTAAGTTCTAGGGGACTGATGACCATAGATGTTAAGTCCCATAGTGCTCAGAGCCATTTGCGTTCGGGTTCACACTGTATAACATTCTGCAATTTGGTCAACGTTTAGTCTGTAGAGATGCTGGGTCGCTAGGAGTCATGGAGTTGCACAACAGTCAATAGAAATCGTCGTTATTATTGATGTCGTAGAAATTTACAGTGTTTGCTATAGAGTGTAAGGACTGTGAAGGCGGAGACGTATGACGACACTCACTACAATCCTTCTAGGTATACTGCAACGTCGTTTCATATAAGACATAAAATAGCCTGAGAAAGGCTGCTGCAATATGGGTGAAAGATGTTTCAGTATTTTAGGCATTCTATGAGAACGTACGACAGAACACCCAGAAGGACGTTAATGCGATTGACACCATCCGCAGAAGCCTATACATTTACATCACGGTACATATTTTGAATTAATGTATTTTGTGTGCCGCTAAGTTCCGGAAAGTATGAAGACGCCTCATGGTGCAGGCAACGCAGTTCTCAATTGTTAATAATTAGTGAGTAGACCGTCATTGTTCAGCGTCGGATATAGGAGGTACCTGTTGCGACCAGAACAAAATAAGCTGTTGCAAGCAATCGTACGAAATATGCACATAGTAATACTACTCTGCCACGACTTGCAGGTATTAGCATCCTATGCATTCCTTTATAGTTCACATTGAAGCGGTTCTACACGTGATCCTTTAGCAGCTACTGCAGCAGAAAAGACTACTGTCTGGCAAACGAAAGTACGATATGATAAGTTTTCTCATGTAGAGTGCCACAGCCAAGAATTTATTAAATGACAATTTCATTTTCACCTTGGCTGCATCACGATCACAGCCATTATCTTCCTACCTCTTTATTGATTTTTGGATCGTTTTATTTAACTTGATGTCATATTATGTTTTTACCTGTTTCCAATTCTATGGATTAATACCGATGCTTAGAGGAAGTGTCAGCGTAAATATGCGTTTCATTTTGTTTCTTTAAGTACCCTTTCTAATCAGCAAATTCCAACTCAGTGCCGGTTCTCTGCAGTGTATGAATATGTAAGTTTAGCTGAATGTTAGGACAGATTTCTGCTGTACCTTCGAGGATACAGAGGTTCTGTTAGCTTTCGTGGCACAAAATCAGCATGGACACGCTAAAAAACACTGTAGAAGCGCCCAACGGCGCATACCTGTGTGGCCTGCGTCACTCGTAGGTCGTGCGCAGTTGGAGAAACAGATCTCCTCCCTCCCCCTATCCCCCCCCCCCCCCCCCCCTCGCTCAGATCTTAGCAGAGCGGTTTCATTGGCTCATCAGATTCCTCAGGAGAAGCTTCTAGAAACTTCTGATAGATTTCGCTTGGCAAAAGGGAGCCAACTAGTCTCATTGGTCTGCACCACCACACAGAAAAGCGAGATAGATAATTGATCGGTTTGGACTGCGAATACTCTCGGAGCAAGGTGCCGTCTTGGTCGCTGGAGTGTAGGCAAAAAGCTTTTGGGGTGCGGGGAGAAAGTCGTGATAGCTTTGGGTGCACTGAAAGGGCGTCAGATATTTGTGTATTGTATGAAGTCCAATCAGATAGTGTTGGGAAGTTATAGATATTATGAAGAATAATTTCGTTGTTGGATATGGTCAGATAAAAGCTGGGAGTGGCTGGGAGTAAATTCAGTGCTGTGTTTGTTAGATAAACTTTGGACGCTGCACTAACCGAGTAAAGGAGTGATGGAAGACCACAGAGGTTGGTGCCGTACAGAGATACTCCAATTACACGCTGAAATGGTAAGAAACATGTAATTGTAAGCGTAAATAGCAATGAGCTGTGGACCCCGGAGCAATTGATAGCTTCATTAGTATTTCACTTCCTCCTTTTGGAGAACAGTTAAATTGTGAGACAATTTGGAATAAATGTTTCAGTTCACGTGAGTGTCCGGTTTGTTCTTTCAGAAAGACTTAGTTCCCAGTTGGTCCATCCTGTTACTAACTATAAATGGTTCAAATGGCTCTATGAACTGTGGGATTTAACATCTGAGGTCATCAGTCACCTAGACTTAAAACTACTTAAACCTAACTAACTTATGGACATCACACATATCCACGCCCGAGGCAAGATTCGAACCTGCGACTATAGCAGCAGCTCGTTTCCGGACTGAAGCACCTAGAACGGCTCGGACACAGCGGCCGCCTTACTAACTACAGAATCTTTAATTAGTGAAGCTGTAACTTGCGTCCCTTCGTTTGTCTCGTATGTGCTTATGGCCGTCTTTGCTGAAGTACTAATGTTCGCTTTAGATTCCTACAGATTCATTTAACGGAGCATGTCTCGTGCTTGCATGATTAACATCCCCTCCAATGTAGTGTCCATTCCCTAGTATCTCTTTCCTTACTGCACAGAGTACGCCACACCTTGATCTTTCTCCCACTTAGTTTATACTCAGTTGCGAATGCGTACAGGACATTTAGATGAGTTAAGTTTCCATTCTTTGGCAGTGAAACTTCACGTCTGTTGGTCAAGAAAATGAAATAAATGTAGTTTCCAGCTCTTCTTTAAAATTACGTAACTTCAGTTGGCAGTACAGATTCGCTTCTGACAGTGGACTACCCATTTGTGGGCCCTATCGTGACAAAAATGATTCTCCATTCGTCTCTGCTCCGTTTATCTGCTTTCCTTGGCTCATCATATGCCGACGACGGCACCAGGCGGCATTCCATTTCGCGATGGGCGGTTGTCACACTATTTTGCTCGTCACTGTATATTGAGCAGCCATCCTAGTCTTCCTAAAGCTCTTGGACATCACTTTCCAGTCAGTCAATGTCTCAAAACACACCACGTGTGCGAAATGTAACTCTAGAAATCCCGTCGGAAGTGAGTTTCATTGCGCGATCACATGCAGTATTCCTCTTACACGGTTCAGTCTCAGTAATGTGACCACTGCCTATGGTCTACGTGAATGTGCAACAACCACTCACAGATGGTAGGTGGCAGCACTAGTAGTGGTGGGCATAAAAATCGTGTCCGGCGGACGCGGAAACAATGAAGTCTTTGTTGTAATTCGGAAACGGAGCTATCCAAAATCGGCGCCGAGGCCAGCTGAATCAAAGGGCTACCTACAGTGTCAGCTCAATGATCGTTCAGCGACCTTAGCTGCGTATGAGGCTCCGCAGCAACAATATAGTTCATGCTCCCAGCGTGACTGTTGCTCTTCGGTGACGAAGGGTGAAATTTCCACGCCAGGAACGCAACTAGACGTCCACCGATTTTTGACAGGTAAAATTTTCAGATGAATCACATTTTACACTAAATCGGTCAGAAAGCAAAAATTTTCAACAGCCGTTGGATGATTCCAAGCCGCTGGAAGGTGCGTTATGATCTGGAGAATGATTTTATGGGATTCACTGGGTGTTGTCATTCTGGAACGCACAATGAATTAACAGAAGTACGAATCTATCCTTGGGTACCATGCTCACCCGTACATGTAGTTTGTTTTACCTCAGCACAGTGGAATCCACCAGCAGTCAATGCAACGTCTCACACAGCGAGCAGGTACTTGCGTGGATCTAAGAGCTCCAGCGTGAGTTTACTGTACTCCCCTGGCCAACAAATTCCCAATCGAGAACCTGTGGGACCACCTTGATTGGATTCTTCGCGCCAGGGATTCTCTACCGAAAAGCCTAGCGCTGTTGGCCACGGTATGCAGCATGGCTCCACATCCCTTCTGGTACCTTCCACAACCTCAGTGACTCTCTTCCGGCACGTCTCTCAGTGGTCCGAGATGAAAAACATGGTTGTTTAGGCTTCTGACACGTGGTGACATTAATGTGACTGGTCAGTGTATTTTCTTATAATATCCACCAACATCAATATCAGCCTGTATACCACAATGTAAGTGTTGTGTTTCTTTTGCGGCTAGCTTTCCTTTTTCCAGTTTTTTCAAGCATAAAATTTTTATATCTATTTGTGCATCAACTGTGTTCATTTGCCTTGTAATTTCAGCACAGGTTTAAAAACTGTCGATAGAGCGTTGTAATCTAAACTGACGGAAACCTTTTCGCGACTGATAAAACAATGTGTCATATGTGACGCATCTTATTGGCGAATACCAATGATACCAATGCTTCTGGGAAAATTATAACCCGCATATGGTAACTTTGCTCTTGATCAATCTACGCCTTTCGAATGTCAGTATGCTTGCTGGCCATCTTACGGCTTGTAATAAAATGACAGTACATTATTTAACAGTTTGATGAACAGTGTGGAAACGTGACTCTGATGTCTCGTCACAGGAATCATACTATTCGATTACAACTATCTTAAATACCTTATACGTTATTATCATTATCATGATATTAAACGCCATAGAACATGTCCCTACAATACATTTCAGTAGACAAGATGACTTTTCTATATGTAAGGCATATCGTATGCTGAATACAAAGAATTTGAAGACGAATATTTCTTTTCAATTTTTGTATTGGGCCATGTAGTTATTCAGTAAGTACCGTAGAAGTTGGCAGTTGATTATAGCTGAAATTGACAGCAATACAAATAGTTACAAGGTTGACTTGCCGGTTCGTATTGACAGTGTTAGGAATAACATACCGCAATCGCTCAACGACGTTCACCAAGTAGTACGCTGACTGCATCTTGGTAAGCTATGGTGTTTCCAATGTTATGAAACCTCCTTTGCTGGGTTCACTACTGAGACATATTATGAAATTTCGACCAATGTTTAGATGTAGTGACAAGAAATTTTTAGAAAATGATCCCTTCATGGACGAATCAATTTCTTTAATGTTCTTCGAACTTGTCCTTTGTGTGCTACAGAGAAGTAGCCGTAGACTTATATATATTGGTTTTCAATAGAAACTATACATAAATAAGATTTTACTTTTGACAGTATCTGTCTGTTGCATGATTTTCCGTACGTACCAAAAAGTCACACTGCATAATTAGAATTGCTGACAATTCGAAACCAATTTCAGTTTTTGGAAGAAACACCTGTAACTCTAATTTCTTTTAGTACTGATATTAATTTCTCTGTAGACACAAAGACTAATGATAACATATTCTAGTAACATGCATTATTTTTAACAGGCTACCAGAAAAAAATAGAAACTTTTGTCATTAAACGTATAGCATGTTGTAGAATGGCAACAGTAAGATATGGAACTCAGACAAACATGTTACACCAACACGAGAGGTGCAGATAGAATTGTCTCTGCTTGCATATTATGGGCAAGTAACACATTCGCAGACTGCTGAAGACAGGGGCTGACATGACTAAGCAACCGTTCCGCCCCAGCAGCCATTATTTAAATATTATATTAGCAGATAATTAGCTGGCTTGTATGCGCCTGAGAGAAGCAGCCGCCAGGCTCTGCTCGGCTCTCCCCTTCGCGGAGTGACAGAATGCTAATGAGGCCCGTGTCGCCGGCTGCCTACCCGCCAGGCGCCGTGTAGCGCGGGCTAGCTTTCTCTGTGCCTGACACTCCCCAGCTATCTGGGCCACGTTTGACTCCGTATTCCCCACCTTAATGGAACCAGAATCTCACACAATCTACTCAGCATCAATGTCTCTCTGTCTTGCTTTGCTAATATTATTTTCTAACGTAACTTTTTCTACTTCAGTTTCAGGCTCCCACGTACTTTCTTTATTCGCTGTTGCACAGCAACACTAACGATTATTTTAAAGCCATCCTCATTCTTTTCGTACATATTCTGCAAACATTGACACCTCTTCATCTCTACCGCACTGGAGATCTTTATAGCTCTCTTTTCAATCTAAACGAAGAGTGGGTCAGTGAAGTGAAATGGAAAGAAAATAAGGAATTCTGATCAGACGAATGTAGGGTAATATCAACAGCAGCACAAAATGTTATAACGGGTACAGCATTCGTTATGAATAGGAAAGTAGGTCACAGAGTGAGCTAGTGTGAACAGTTGAGTGACAGGGTTGTTCTCATCAGATAAAACAGCAAACCAACGCCAACAACAATAATTCAGGTATACATGTCGACGTCATAAGCATAAGATGAGTGCGAGAAGTATATGAGGATATTGAACTGGTTATACATTACATAAAAAGAGATGATAATCTAGTAATCACAGGGGATTGGAATGCTATAGTAGGGGGAGGAACAGAAGAAACAATAATGTAGGGCTTCGTAATATGAATGGGATAGGAGAAAGACTAACTGAGCTCTGCAAAAAAATTCAATTAGTAATAGCGAATGCACTGTTCCAAATTCACAAGATGAAAAGGTATACGTGGAAAAGGCCGGGAGACAGGGGATTACATCGTGATCTAATAGAGTCTGAAATGAGATATTGCATTACAAGGCTTACCCAGGAGTAGATGCAGATTCAGATCACATTTTAATAATAAGGAACGGCAGACTAAGGTCTAAAAGTATCATCGGGAAGAATCAGTGTGGAAGGAAGTGGGATACATTACTGAGGAAAGATAAAGTGCATTTGAGATTCTGTAGTACTGTAATTCTGTGATAATGAGTACCATAATAGGGAGTCCAGTTTCAAAATAATTGACATACGTAAAAAGGGCAATCACAAATCTTGGACAGACAAACAAAGGTACAAGAAATGAAAATGGGTACGAGAAAAATGTGAAAAAAATGGGAAAAGATATGTTTGTCGAAAGGACAGATTCAGCATACAGAAAAATCAAAACAGCCTTCTGTGAAACTAAAAGTAATGGCGTGAACACTGAAGGCCTCTACGGGGGGGAGGGGGGGGGGGAGGAGGGGGGGGGAGAGGGGGAGGAATATTTGTTTGATGTGATTCAGTAAGAAATGGGAGTCCATACGGAGGAAGTACGGGATCCAGTATTAGAGTGAGTTTAGTAGCACTTTGGAAGACTTGTGACCAAAGAAGGCGGCAGGGATAGAAAACATTCCTTCGGAATTTTTAAAATCATTGAGGGAAGTGCCAACCAAGCGACTACTCAAATCCACGAGTCCGGAGACATCCTATCAGATTTTAGGAAAAATATCATCCACACAATCTTGAATATAGCAGGGGCAGATAAGAGCGAGAACTGCGTACAGTCAGCTTCATGGCTGATTCATACAGGTTGCTCACAAGAATAATGTAGAGAAGAATGGAAAAGAAAATGAGGTTGTGTTAGATGATGACCAGTTTGGCTTTAAGAAGGCTAAAGGTATCAGAAGCGCAGTTCTGACGGTGTGACTAATAATGGAAACAAGACTGAAGAAAAAATCAAGACAACTTCGTAGGATTTGTCGACTTAGAAAAAGCTTTGTACAGTCTAAAATGGTGAAAGAGGTGAGATTCTGAGAAAACAGGAAAATATGAATAATATACTACATGTACAAGATTGAGGAGGGAACAATATGACTGGAAGACCAAGAAAGAAGTTCTCTGACTAAAAAGCATATAAAAGATAAGGTAATTTTTCGTCCCTACTCTTCAATCCAGACATCGAAGAAGCAATCACGGAAATGAAAGGCTCAAGAGTGGCATTAAAATTCAGGGTTAAAGCATATGAACGATAAGGTTCACTGATGACGTTGATGAGCTCATTAAATGTGATGAAGATCTGTAGGATATGTTAAGTAGAATGAACAGTCCAATGAGTACAGATTACAGACTGAAGGTAAACAAAAAAAATCCGAAAATAATGAGGAGTATGAAATATGAGATTAGCGACAAAGCATCAAAATTGGGGATCACAAAGTAGACGAATTCTGCTGTCGTTGAACCATAATAACGTAAGAAGGAAGTAGCAAGCAGGACATAAAAAGCAGGTTAACATTAGCAAAGGAGACATTCCTGCCAAGAGAAGCCTGCTAGTATGAAACATCGGCATTTATCTGAATTTTTGAGAAAGTACGTTTGGAGCACAACAATTAATGATAGTGAATCATGGAGTGTGGGAAAACCGATAAATAAGAAAACAGAAGCGTTTGTTATGTGGTGCTGTAAAGTGGTTGTTAAAAATTAGGTGGACCAGTAAGGTAAGGAACCAGGAGGTCTCCGCAGGAACAACTAAGAAAGGAACTCATGATAAACATTGATAAGAAGAAGGAGCAAAATGATAGTACTATTGTAACGTTTATAGCCAACTGGTCTAGGACGGGTCGTAATGTTTTGCAATATCAATATCTACATCTACATCTACATAGATACTCCGCAAGCCACCGTACCGTGGAAGGCGGAGGGTACCCTGTTCCATTACTACTCATTTCCTTCCTTCTTCCTCTCGCAAATACACTGGGGGAAAAACGACTATCTATATGCCTCCGTATGGGCCGTAATTTCCCGTATCTTATTTTCGTCGTCCTTACGCGCAATGTATGTTGGCGGCAGCAGAATCGTTCGACAGTCAGATTCAAATGCCGGTTCTCTAACTTTTCTCAATAGGGTTTCTCGAAAAAAACGCCGCCTTCCCTCCAAGGATTCCCATTTGAGTTCCCAATGCATCTTCGTAACAGTTTTGTTCGGACCTACCGGTAACAAATCTAGCCGCCCTCTCCTGAATTGCTTCGATGTCTTCCTTCAATCCGACTTGGTACTATCCCAAACACTCGAACAGTGCTCAAGAACAGGTAGCATCAGCATCTTAAATGCGATCTCCTTTACAGGTGAACCACTCTTTCCTAAAATTCTCCCAATAATCCGAAGTCGACCATTTGCCTTCTCTACCACAGTTTGGACATGCTTGTTCCACCTCATATCGATTTGCAGCCATCCGCCCCAGATATTTATATGTCTTCATTGTGTCAAGCTGGACACTAGTATTACTGTATCTGAACATTACATACTTGTACTTCCTACTCATCCGCATTAACTTACATTTTTCCACATTTAGGAATAGCTGCCATTCATCACACCAACTGGAAATTTTGTCTAAGTCGTCTCGTACCTTCCTATAGTCACTCAACTTCTACACCTTACCATACACCATGGTATCATCAACAAATAACGGCAGACTGCTGCCCACCACGTCCGCCAATCATTTGTATATATAGAGAACAAGGGCAGTCTTATCACACTTTCCCCGTCGGAGGTTCGAGTCCTCCCTCCTGCGTGAGTGTGTGTGTTGTCTTTAGTGTAGGTTAGTTTCAGTTAGATTAAGTAGTGCGTAAGCCTGGGGACCGATGATCTAAGAGCTTGGTCCTATAGTCCTTTCCACAACTTCTCTTTCTTATTACACTTCTCTGAGGCACTCTTGACAGTACCCTTGTCTCTGATAAACAGTCGCCGTCAAGGACAACATACCTGTTTCTCTTATTTAAGAATTCTTCGAGCCACTGACATATCTGTGAACTTATTCCATATGCTCGTATCGTCGTTAACAGCCTGCAATGGGGCACCATGTCAAATGCTTTCCGGAAATAGAGAAATATGGAGCTGCCTGTTGCCCTTCATCCACAGTTCTCAGTATACCATGTGAGAAAAGGCGTAAGCTAAGTTTCGCACGAGAAATGCTTTTTACAACTATTATGATTCGTGGACGTAAGCTTCTTAGCCGCAAGAAAGTTTATTATATTCGAAATGAGAATATGCTCTAGGGTTCTGCAGCAGACAGAAGTTAGAGATATTAGTCTGTAATTTTGCGGGTCCGTTCGTTTACCTTCATTATATAATGGGATCACCTGCGATTTTTTCCAGTCGCTTGGGGCTTTGTCCTGGGCGAAAGATTCACGATAAATGCAAGCTACGTAAGGGGACAGTGCCGTAGAGTAGGTAAAGTCGAACTGGGTTTCCATCAGGACCCGATAATTCATTTACTTTCAACTCTTTCACTTGTTTCTCTACTCCAGGGGTGCTTATCACTACGTCGTCCATACGGGAGTCTGTCCAATGACAGTATGGTTGTACGATTCTCCTTCGTGAACAATTTCTTGAACGTGAAATTTAAAACTGCGGCTTTTGTTTAGCTATCTTCAACTGCCACCTGAGACTGATCGACAAGGGACTGAGTGGAAGTCTTAGACCCGCTTAGCGATTTTACTTAAGAATAGAATTTCCTCGGGTTCTCCGCCAGACCTTTTGATAAGGTGTGACGACCAAGCGGGATGACACAGTGGTTAGCACACTGCACTCGCTTTCGGGTGGCTGACGGTTCCAACCCGTCTCCGGCCATCGTGATTTAG
Source organism: Schistocerca nitens (assembly GCF_023898315.1). Classification (NCBI taxonomy): domain Eukaryota; kingdom Metazoa; phylum Arthropoda; class Insecta; order Orthoptera; family Acrididae; genus Schistocerca; species Schistocerca nitens. The sequence continues at coordinate 461,606,129 of NC_064614.1, read as the reverse complement.
GTTTTCGTGATTTCCCTAAATCGTTTCAGGAAAATGACGGGATGGTTCCTTTGAAAGGGCACGACCGATTTCCTCCCCAATCCTTCCCTAATCCGAGCTTCTGCTCCGTCTCTAATGACCTCATTGTCGACGGGACGTGAAACAACAATCTCCTTCTGCTAAGGTGTGACGTAGTATGCTTCGCGCATACATTTTTGCGCAGAGGCCCGAATCTCAACTAACCTTCGCTTGTCGTCATTTGTGTGTTTCCTTTTGAACCGAGAGCGCAACAGCTTCTGCTTCCTCAGCATCCTCCGAATTTCGTTATGAAACCACGATAGGTGTTTTCCATCCTTTATCCACTTTGCTACGTATATATCTCTCTAGATCACTAATTTCTCTACATCCATCTTACTGGACGTAAGTGATGCCAATTCGCTGTCTAAGTAAGATATTAAAAACTGCTTATCTGCTCTGTCTAGCAGATACACTCTCCTGGCCCTGTTGACTTATTTATTAATTCAGGCCCCACTATTGCGTAGAATATTGTGACGTTGTTGGGTCTTGGTGCGAGCTACGGCGTACAATTCACTTGGAGACAGCGTCTTCACGTCTCCTTGGCCGGCCGTAGCGTGACTTTATAGGGTAACGTTATTTTCCTAGACGTTGATTGGCCAAAAAGTTTGAGACAAGGACTTTACTACCGCCGACAAGAGACTTGGATAGCGACAGCAGACGTGAACGGTGTCTTGCGTAAATTCTGAAATGGTGATAGTCGGTAACGTGAACTGTAGTGCGCACACAGCTCAAAATAGGAAAAACTGTTATTAGGAAGTAACTGCATTAAGGAACAATAATGTTGCCACAGAGTTGGGTTGCGTCCACCGACGTGAATGATTGTTCGTGTAAGGTCACGGATCGCGATAGTTAGTACCTGGAGGAGAAGTATGTTAACTGCTCCGAATATTTACTAATAATAGTTACTACTGATTCAGTGATTTGGAACTCTGATCGACATTGTAATTAACCAGTCCAAATTAGTGTCTAAAGAGGCAGTCATTAATGATGAATGTTGTGTACTATTTCGTTGTATTTTGGGGTGTGTTGTGGCTAGAACTGGCCCGATGAACATACTTAATGGCATCCCATAAAGAAGAATTTACATACTCTTTACAGCCACAGCATCATACACGGGGCCACGACCGTCAGTTATCTTCCGCGGATGGGACATCAGCTTTGAAAGACGCAAGATGAGAATGTACCCTGAAGAGCCAAAGAAACTGGTACACCTGGCTAATATCATGTAGCCCCCCCCCCCCCCCCCCCCCCCCGTCGAACACGCAGAAGTGACTTAACACGACGTGGCATGGATTCGACTAATGTCTGAAGTAGTGCTGGGGGGAACTGATACCATGAATTCTGCGGGACTGTCCATAAATCCGTAAGAGTACGATGGGGCGGAGATATCTTCGGAGGAGCACGTTGTAACACATCCCAGATATACTCAATAATGTTAATGTCTGGGGAGTGTGGTGGCCAGGGGAAGTGTTTAAACTCAGAAGAGTGTTCCTGGAGCTAATCTGTAGCAAATTACGGACGTATGGGGTGTCACGTTGTCCTGATGGAATTGTCCAAGTCCGTCGGAATGCAATATCGACAAGAAAGGGTGCAGGTGATCTGAGAGGATGCTTACTTGCGTGTCATATTTCAGAGTGTATCTAGACGTATCAGTTGTCCCATATCACTCCAACTGCACACGACCTACACTATTACAAAGCCTCCAACAGCTTGAACAGTCCCCTGCTGACATGCAGAGTCCATGATTCCTGAGGCTGCCTCCATACCCGTACACTCAATCCGATCGATACAATTTGAAACGAGATTCGTCCGACCAGACAAGATGTTTCTAGTCATCAACAGTCCAATGTCGGTATTGACGGGCCTAGGCTAGGCGTAAAGCTTTTTGTCGTGCAGTCATCCACGGTACACGAGTGGCTGTTCGGCTCCTAAAGCCCATATCGATAATGTTTCGTTGAATGGTTCGCACGCTGCCACGTTTTGATGACCCAGCATTGAAATCGGCAGCTTCTTGCGGAAGTGTTGCAATTCTGTCATGCTGAACGATTCTGTTCAGTCGTCGTTGGTCCCGTTCTTGCAGGATCTTTTTCCAGCCGCAGTGATGTAGGAGATTCGATGTTTTACGTATTCCTGATATTCACGGTACACTCGTGAAATGGTCGTACGGGAAAATCCCCAGTTCATCGCCTCCTCGGAGATGTTGTGTCCTATCGCTCGTGTGCCTCTGTAGCACCACTTAAATCCTGATAACCTGCCGTTGTAACAGCAGTAACCGATCTAACAACTGCGCCAGGCACTTGTTGTCTTATACAGGCGACGCTGACCGCGGTGCCGTATTCCACCCGTTTGCAGATCTCTGTACTTGAATACGCATGCTAATACCAGTTTCTTTGGAACTTCAGTGTAGAACCCTGAGATGTGTGGCTGACGCACATACCCAACAGCAGTTCTCACGTGAAGTGTCCGACTATTACACCCAGTCACACTATTGTGGGTTTTAGAGCGGATGTGTTGCACATGGCAGCTCTTGTGGAGACGATTTTGAGCGACTGTGGCTCTTCAGAATTGTAGCAAAAGTGGTAAACGAACAGTGATTTGATACTAACAGTGACCATGTGACTTTTAGCAGTAACAGCAGTACTGTAGTGTCGCGGAATAGTAAAGAGTTGGAAACGTGGAATATTGTCAAAGTTTCATTGCCTATGATGAGAGCCAGAGGCAGTAGGTAAGCCAAGAGGTAAGAGGATTGCACATGTCGTCACGCAAGGGCAATGGCCTGGTTACACACAACAGGCGAGAGAGAATTGCTTAGCACGCGGGTTTCTGTTAGACGGAGACTTTCGTAGGGTGTAAGACAGAGGTATAGCGTCAGCTGTACTGCATTTCACAACTTCGCGTAAGTCTGTCGTAACAACACGTAACTCTGTCGCAAGAACACCTAAGGGGCGAGTACGACAGATGAATCAGCAGTATAAGTGGAACGAATGCATTCATTACAAACGAGCATGACGTCAGGACGTCGCTCATGCTTCCTTTAAATACGCCAGCTTTGATAGCAACAAGCAGTTAGATGTGTATTGGGTCGCTGCGTAGCGCTCAGCTCGGTGATCGACATGTTAATCTTTATTAAGGAGATGTTGCAGTAAGGGCGGCCCATCCAGCAGCAGACGTGAGGGGACAGTACCAGCTCTGGTCCTCTCTGCTGCCGCTGTCAATCATCAACCCAGGAATAGCAGACTTTGCAGCAGACTCGCCCGCCGCCAATGCTGACCACATCAGTGAGCCGTCGTCGAGATCGTGCGGGGCCTAGGCCCTGTGCATCCGCCGTCACAACCAGGTGAGTCGATGACGCTGGTGGACTGCAGCCCGTTCCGCCCGTCCATCACAGACGAGTCACCAGGAGGAGCAGGGAAGAAGACGGGGTGGGATAGAGTACACTCTGCATTACGAGAACGCCTCTTGTGCCGACAGCGCCGGGACTCCAACCCGGAGCCTTCTACGTGCAGCGGCTTGCTGTCCGCAGCCGAGCTGGCCAGCCAGCTGGGCGCCACCAGCCATGCGCAGCCGAAGTACGAAATAGGGACATTCCTTCGCTACGTCACAGCACGCGGCGCTGCGCTAGCGAGACTGTGCGGCCCAGAGCTGGTGTCATCGCTATGAGTCAGCGAGGACTCGGGAAGGTCGTTGATATCACCAAGCCACATTGTACTCGGCAGGAATAAAGGTGTCATGAATTAATAATGTTTCTTTGGCGTTTCTGACGCGTCCACAGTCATTTCCTAGCATCCTGAGAACTGGACAGGTCACCGCTCGGCCATCCAACGTAGGCGACTGGGACCACCGGGGCGCCTACAGTACAGAGAATAAAGAGAACTGTGAATTGTACAACAGTGGTTACGCGTGAATCTGTAGATGAGAAGCTGTTTAAGTAACATTGACGATTTAGCTATTGTTCAAAATCACGCAAGTGTGTTGCTCAGCGACAGTATATTTTTTGAAAACATTAGCAACGTGTGTGGCAAGGAAAGGTATGTGTTATTATCTAGAATGAGATTTTCACTCTGCAGCGGAGTGTGTGCTGATATGAAACTTCTACGAAGTACAAGTATGAATTTTCCCTACTTTCTTGCTACTGTTTAATTTGGTTCTTGAAATAAATATTACTCCACTTAAACAATGTTGGACTACACCCTTATACATTACGTTTTTAAAAGAGAAAAAGCCCAGTAGATAACTTCAAGGAAGATAAAAAAGGTTTTGCCAGGGGGGACCTTTAGAAAAGCACTTTCCATAATCAACAAACTTAAATACTAAAATACTTAGATACTAAAGCACACACTCTTTATAATGAACATTTCACTTCAAGAAAATCTCTTTCTTACTCGAATTTACTTTCAAAAGTAACTCTGTATAGTCATTTCACTGATTCTAGTAACTTGGCTTCACTCTGATTCAGTTTTACATAGGCAAACTTTTACTATACTACTTTGCAATAGCTAAGAAAACTTTCTCATCTTTTACACAAGAAATTTAAATGATGCCTCTTTATATTTACTTGGCACTTCATAAGTCTATAAAACAGGATACTCGGATTAATCAAAAACCAGGAAGGAACCCTATATAGGTGTATGATTAGGATGAAATAACAGGGTGAACCAGTTTCTTTAAAGTTCAAAAATAATTATTCTCAGTGTAAGTTAATGGTTCACGCTGTACAAAAGTAGAATAAAAAAAATCTTATCTGGTGGCTCGAGAGTGGCGAACAATTATAGAGGCTACACTCCCACAGTACGGCCTGCAAGTATCTTGGTGCATGGGCTCAAAAAATGGCTCTGAGCACTATGGGACTCAACTGCTGAGGTCATTAGTCCCCTAGAACTTAGAACTAGTTAAACCTAACTAACCTAAGGACATCACAAACATCCATGCCCGAGGCAGGATTCGAACCTGCGACCGTAGCGGTCTTGCGGTTCCAGACTGCAGCGCCTTTAACCGCACGGCCACTTCGGCCGGGTATGGGCTCAATTTCTCTTCATGGCGTCGTTCAATTTTACATATAGTAGCCCAACAACTCGCAGGTATGCCGTAAGCCGTTTACAGTCTTCATCCGAGGCATTGTTGTGCAAATTTGCAGGCAAAGCTTCTCCTGCTCCACAAGGGTGTTGCCTCAATCACTGCTGCCTGCAAACTGGTTTTTTTTTTTTTAATACTTCCTGCAGTTGCTCTGGGTAGCTCGCCAGTTCGCCATTGCCACATTTTCGACTCTTCAGAGGCACTTTCGTTTCAAACAAAAGCACACTGGCCTTTACATGACACCTATTTCTTACATTGTTCCTAAGCGTGATCATTTCTTACAATTGTCAAATTTACATCAACATTAATAGTTTATACACACAAATACTTTTAAATACAAATTTCATCAGAAAATTATTTAACGAAATAAACGATTTACATAGTATTTCACACACAGTACTCACATTCAGTGCAAATAACTTTAATCTCCAGTATGGTACACTTTACATATACAGAAAATATAGCACAAATATACGAAAATTTTATATATATATATATATATATATATATATATATATATATATATATATATATATATATATATATATATATATATGAATTGAGATGAACCATAAACAAATAGTGTTATACGAGCTCAGTGTTCGCACACCAAGGCGGCGTACCCTGGCTGCTCGTCGGCTCCCGAAGAGCGCGGGGCTGTGGCTGGCTGGCCTGAAGCAGTTCTCACCCCGGCTGCGGAGTGTACTCGGTCCCATTCCGAATTCTGCGGTGTACCTGGTGTTCACAGTTATGTCTGGTTAACCCACACCATACCCATGGTAGTACTCAGCCCCTGCAGGTGCCTGAGTGTTAAACAGGAACGTGGACCCCAAGAGGCCTAGTTGAAGTCCCGTATTGGCAGCCATCTGTGATGTGTTGTCGGGAGACACTTAATTTCTCCATCAGCAGATGGTAGGTGGCAAGCTGCATGAAGTCCGTCCGGTGAAGGCCATCATCTTGACTTCATCTTCTGCTAGTTCATAGACTGTGGTGGAGCATTTCCGACATAGATTCACTGCAGTATCGTAATCTTGGAATCGAGTGCTATTACTGTGAGTGCCATCGATCCCAATGATCAAATCCTGACAAGAGCTGGAGAGCTCGAGTATTTAAAGGAAGCTAGCTAGCATAACGCTATGATGCAAAGCTCGGTTCGTAATGACCGAATGTGTCCTCCTTATTCCGCTACAGTCACTTGATAGGTTGTTAATCGCTGTGTCGGTCCCTTGTTATGTTGTCTTATGAAACAGATCAGGTTTCTTGCGACATGCGTTATGAGCTAACAAATATGCTTGTCTAGTTTTCTTTGGTTTTCCAATTGCCGACCGGTGTGGCCGAGCGGTTCTAGGAGTACAGTCTGGAACCGCGCGACCGCTACGGTCATAGGTTCGAATCCTGCCTCGGGCATGGATGTGTACGATGTCTTTAGGTTAGTTAGGTTTAAGTAGTTCTAAGTTCTATGGGACTGATGACCTCAGCTGTTAAGTCTCATAGTGCTCAGAGCCATTTGAATTGAATTTGCTTGAGGCAATGTGAGTGAGTTTTAATAATTTTTTTTTCTAATTTCTACTCCTTACTGTTCTGTGCCGTAACAATATGTTAACCAGAGCTAGTAGGCCTAGTATTTGTACAAAATGGGCATCAAATAATCAAAGAATAAATTAAAGACTCTTCAAGCAAGGGGAGAAAATGCCGTATGAAAATAGGGGGAGAGGAAATAGAGCAAGTGAAAAACTTCAATTACTTGGGAAGTCTAATAATGGATGAAATTACGAAAAGAATTGCAATGGCAAAAGAAGGATTCAAGAGGAAACGGAAATTACTTTGCGAACCACTAAACAAAGATCTGATGAAACGACTTGCCAAATGCTACGTCTGGAGCGTTGCACTGTATCGTCGGGGACCTGGACATTGAGGAAGGAAGATGTAAGAAGATTGGAGGCACTAGAGATGTGTATATGGGGAAGCATGGAAAAAGTGAAATGGGAAGACCAAGTAAGGAATGAAGAAGTATTAATAAGAGTTGGAGAAGAAAGAAACTTGCTGAAAGTCATCAGAAAGAGAAAACGGAACTGGATTGGACATTGTTTAAGGAAGAACTGTTTATTGAAGGAAGGAATAGAATGAATGGTAGAGGGAAAAAGGGGAAAAAGGGGGAAAAGGGGAAGAGGAAAAAGAAGATATCAAATGTTGTACAATATCAAAGGAGGCAAATATTCAGAAATGAAAAGACTGGCTATGGGCAGACAAAAGTGGAAGAGGCTAAACCCATGACAAGACCTGCCGTAAGGCAGAATACCACACTACTACTACTCAAGCAACATCGTAAAAAACTTAATTTTTCATGTGGTCCAAGTGACGTATAAAAGGGGAATCAAACAAGAGCAACAAATGTACAATAAAATATTTACTTTCTCGAGCCGGTGACATTACATTGGGAAGTAAGTCATTATATCACAATAAATGAAAAAAAAAAAAAAAACAGAATAATATCTCTACTAGCCGACAGCTTCACAACTACGAAATACTATTCCACTCAACCAGGTTACCAACCTACCTACGCTATGAACTATGTAATCACATGAAATTCTTATATGCATACACAATATGGATTAAGTCGTGAGTAACAAATAATGTACAATTACGAGAAACGTTAACACCCACCCGTGGTGTAGAAAGAAACACCATACAATTTAGACTATTCTGCCATCATGACCATGCTGCGTAATATAATAACTATAATGAATCGGCACACTCGAAACATACACAGTCTGCATCACAGTGCTCACCACCTGTCAATTGCAGGCCACTAAAGCACACTCCTAGTGCTAGTATTAACGAAACTACTGTTCTGCGTATCTTTCTGGGATTGCTGTCCTCTTTTGACGCTGATGAAAGACACGGACCACCCTCCCGGCCTATGATGTCTACAGCTACTCGGCCGTGTCGACTGTTGGCTCCACAGACTGTCTGGCTCTACAGTAGATCGGGCCCCAGTTGATTCTGTGTTGGCTGTTGGCCACTAACCAACTCTTTGTCTGTCCGCATCATTGCATCCGTCCAGCCCCAACTACGGCTCACTGTGACATCTTAGGCCTGCCACGTCCATTCAAATGAGTCAGGCCAGTGCCCCATCCCATGATCGGTGCCGCCCTAAGACTCGTCAGCGCTGCTTCCGGCGGAGGCACTAGAAGTCTGCTGGACTTCCCTCACATGGCGAGACGTGGGAACGCTTAATGCACCCAGTAACAGTGTCAGACATGATCGTTTCGGTGGTCCAAGTATTACGGTGTGAAGAGGCTTAAAGTTGTGTGGGTCTACTGACCTCCAGATTTTTGAACATGGTATGCTCACCGGTCAACGTATAAGTGCCAAAGGGCACACTAACCCTTTGCCTACATCTAGGTGTACTTGCACAAGAGTCGCGCTTGGTTGCATATACGCTGCAGCAACGCTCTCAAACGGAACCTTTTTGATCGCCCCTTATAACTATGACACTGTATTCTTCCCTCATGTCCTTCAGTGGGGCAATAAGCCCTAACTTCATTTTTGTGTATGGAAGTGCCTTACCCTTTCGAACAGTGCAGGTGGAGCAGTTCTTGGAACGGGAGCATATTTGGAGAATGAAGTGGGCTTCCCGCTTCCCTGACTTAATACCCATCGAGCACATTCGTGATGCGTTGGGGAGACGTATTGAGGCACGTCCACACGCACCAGCTATCATCCAGAAATTCTCAACTGCAGTGGTGGAGGATTTTTCGTCTGCATCTACCTCTGTACTCCGCAAACCACACTGAAGTGCATGGCAGACTGTACGTTCCATTGTACAGTTGTTAGGATTCCTTCCCCTTCCATTCACAAGTGGAGCACAGGAAGAATCATTGTTTATATGCTTCCGTGCAGGCTGCAATTAATCTAATCCTGTCGTCGTGATCCCTATGGGAGCGATACATAGGGCGTGAAATATATTTGTTGAGCCATGATGCAAAGCCGGTTCTTGAAACTTTGTAGGTAGGCTTGTTCTGGATAGTTTACATCTATCTTCAAGAGTCCAGTTTCTCCAGTATTTCTGTGACACTCCCTAACAAATAAAACAGTCCTCTCAGTATTCGTGTTGCCCTACTTTGTAAACGTTTAATATACCCTGTTAGCCCTAAGTGCTCCATTCATGGTCCTTCTACGTTGGTGATATTTGTAGTATGAGGTTCATTTCCAAGAAGCTGACTCTGTGAGAGGAATGCCTCATTCGCCTGGTTGGTACAGCTTTGCTTCCAAATCTTGACGGCTGTGTTTGTTGGGTTTCGGTGTTTATTGAAGCTGGTTTTAAACAATTGGTTGGTCGGCGTGGTTCGTGAAATTTTTCACAGTTTCTTTCAGAACGTGTCTAACGCTGCTGTTAGGAGCGTATTATTTCTTTACATTTAGGTTTTCCTCTTTTTCATTTTGGTCTCATAGGTAAAGAAGGGAGATGGCGTGCGCCTCGTGAGCGATTACCAAACTTGGGGCATGTCTCTTCCAGGCAAGAGAATGGCCTACAATTTAATGCTGTGATTGTTGTTGCTTCAAAGTGGTTCGGCTCAGTTCCATTAATCTTGCTGAGCATTTGTTACTAACTTGCCCAACGTCTCCGACCGGTATGCCGTTGCCTTCCACCAACCTTTGGTGGTGGTAAGTTCCTATGGGACCAAACTGTTGAGGTCAGCGGTCCCTAGGCTTACACACAGACAGACTTAATTTAACGTAAACTAACTTACGCTGAAGACGACACACACAACCATGCGCTAGGGAGGAGTTGAACCTCGGACAGTGGGAGCCGCGCGAAACGCGGCGAGGCTCCTCGGACCACGCGGCTACCCCTCGCGGCTCCAGCCTTTGAACTTACTTATCCTGCTATTATAGGGACCCACATTAATAAGCGGAGTCCGAAGCACGATGTAACTAAGCATTTTTCACGTTTATAAACATTGCCAGGGGTGACAGAAGCCTAGGACTGGGCAAGAATCGGACCCGAGAACTCTGGATCCGTAATGTGGCCTTCACCACTGAGCCATTGAGGCAGACTAAATGGCGTATTACAGATAGTTAAGGAAATAAATTACACGGTAACTGAATTTCTGTGATAATAGCAGCTGAAAATATTGAAGCACTAAGTCTTCACCACTTAGATAAGCACTTCACAAATACATCGTTCCAATCAAATAATATCGTTTGTGGAAGGCTTACAGTGTCAGTAATAGAGCGAGTGACACTAAACTACTGCATGCCAAAGTTTGGCCATCTCAAGTGTAAGGCCGTAACACCGTAGTAACGAGTCATAATCTACATTACTTGGGCTGAAGAGAAACAGCGGGCCCCACTGCGCGGACCAGGCCGGTAGGCCGCGAGAGCTGCACCGCAACTCTGAAGAAGGCCAAATTGTTTTGGCTGAAACCTGGGTAAAGTTTGGTTTCTATTTGCTACTGAGGCTGACGTGTTACATGTTCTATGCTTGTGATAACTGTCTCGTATTACTAGGGACCTTCAATGAGTAATGCAACGCATTTTTCCCGGAAAATTTCGGTCGAAAAAATGCTGAATTTCTCGAGGGACTTCGAGGGATATTCCAGCCTCAGACCCAATTATGAAGCTCCGATAGGTGGAGGGGCTAGATATAGCGTTCAAAATTGCTTCTGTAACGAAGGTGCATTCGAAGCGGAAAACTGGCATGGAGGTTCTCTTGGCGGAAAACTAGAGAATTGCAGATATTCATAGGCGCTTGCAGAATATTTACGGAGACAGCAGTGGACAAAAGCACGGCGAGTCGTTTGGTGACGCGTCTGTCATCACTGCAACAAGGACGCACAAACATGTCGACTTCCCGCACAAGGCTGTGAAAATGGCTCTGAGCACTATGCGACTTAACTTCTGAGGTCATCAGTCGCCTAGAACTTAGAACTAATTAAACCTAACTAACCTAAGGACATCACACACATCCATGCCCGAGGCAGGATTCGAACCTGCGACCGTAGCGGTCGCTCGGTTCCAGACTGTAGCGCCTAGAACCGCACGTCCACTCCGGCCGGCCCAAGGCTGTTACTCCTGCAATTTAGGAACGTGCGGACATCCTCATTCGGGATGGTTGACAGCTCACAATGAATCACCCCGCTGCACGACTGGACGTCTCTGTTGGTAGTACTGACATACGTGTCCGCCAGTTGGAGTACTCACATGGATTCATCACTTCGAACCGGAAAAAAGGGCAATCCATAGAGTGGCGCCACACCACTTCTTCTCCGAAGAAAAAGTTCAAAGCCGCACCCTTGGCCGGTAAAGTCATGTGGACGGTCTTCTGGGACTCTGAAGCGGTTGTTCTGTTTGATTTTCTCTACGGTGCAACGATGAACTCTGATTTTTGCTATCCTCAGGAAGCTGAAGACGCGATTTCAGTGTGTACGTCGTCACAAAAATGCAAACGAACTACTTCTTCCCCATGACAACACGAGGCCTCACTGAAGTCTCCGCATTTTAGAGGAGCTCGAAAAAGTTCATTGGGCTGTCCTTCCTGATCCATCTTACAGCTCGAATCTCATAATCTGTTTGCCCCAATGAAAGATGCACTCCAAGGGAAGCAATATGAGGGTGGTGGGGAGGATTTTGATGCGGCAAGACGTTGGCTCGGATGTCGACCAGTACAGTGGTACCATGCGAGCAGACAGGCCCTCTCAGTAATCCCAGTAAAGTGGAATAAGGTCGTCGCATTCAACTGAGACTGTGTTGAAAAACTGCAATTTTTAGCCAAAAGTGGGAAATAATAATCATCTTGAACAATTATTCAAAAACAGTCTTTATCGCATTTATTATTATTATACCGCCAACCGGTTTATTTACTGTCACTTAAATATTATGTTAAACCAAGGTGACTAGTAATAACATATAATAAACTGTATTAAATGCCGTTGATCGCCGCTGGGGGTGTTGTCGTCTATTCACGTGACCTCAGAACGCTATTTAAGCCCATACGAAGGGTTAGTCTCGCATAGTTTCCTGCCGTTATGTAGACAGGAGTGACACCACCAGTGGTCGACCAGTGGGTAACATATTTTAAATTTACGTAATTTTAGCTGTTGTATAATGGAGTCTTTCTGACGGATATCTATAATTTCACAGTGTAAACGCCCAGAAGATGACCCCTACGTCGGGCTGAAACCGGTTGGCGGTATAATAATATTAAATGAGATTAAGACTGTTTTTGAATAATTAATTAATCATACTAATCGCTGCTTCATCTCCACAACCATGTTGTCCAAAAATCATCTTGAATCCTGAAAAACACAAACCTGCTTTCTGAAAAAAAAAGTTGCATCAGTTATTGAACGCCCCTCGTGAATTCTAGTCTACATTCGAAGAAAATACTTGTGCTTCTTAGACCCGATTTTTTTGTACGGCGTGTCAGCATATTCTGCTAAGAATTTCAAGAGCACATTCAAGAACGATTTTATGATAACTTTTTCTGCTATAAAAATATATCTCGCCTTACAGACTCTCTTAGATACTTCCCTATGAGCAAGGAGGTACTTCAGACTAAGTTCAGAAGTGCTTAGCGCCTCCCAGAGTGACAGCTGACTACTGCGAGCGCTTTTAGACGACACTGGAGGAAGATGAATTGAAGAGCCGACACGGCTGCAAGGAGAGCCCGCCGAGCTGCCTGCGCGTCACCCACGACTACGACGACCTAGTGCGGCAGAGGGGAAAAAAAAAAAGGGCTGCGTTAACGCGCCCTGGAGGAATTGCGAGGTTCATAGGGTGCGAATGCCGGACGATAAAGCGCTCGCGCGTAATGGCCGATGTTGTCAGAGATAGGGCCGGCTCACTGCCGTTACGTCACGTTACTGCCGGCTGCGGCGAGGCGCGAGTGAAACGTGCGGCCAACAGCACGACAACGCTCGTTTCCGGACTGCGGCGTCCTCGCAATGCGCCACAACCCTGTCCTTTTTCCACTCTGTAGGCTCCACGGCACGCGGTTTAACCACATTCGTGGAGCCTCGCTTAGGCAATACGAATGCGCATTAGCTTTCTCGCGAGGACCCTGTGGGAATAAAAGTAAGGGCAGAGCAGCACCAGCGATAATTTGTTTCGCATTCCGAATGAAATTCCGTAATTTTGTTCCTTCACTTATTGAGTAAGATCTAATAACGGTAATAAATGAACAGTTTCACACTTACATTATTTGCTGCTCATAAAACATTGATACAACAAAAATCGCCCGATCTGTGTATTAAAAAAAGTAACTGCACAAGAAAATAACGAAAGTGGAATTATGTAATTCCTGCACTCCCGTAAGTCCAGGACATATCATAAGATGTAAGCAGTAACACTTTATAACAAAATGAACACGCTTCCTCAGTCTTCAGCAAGATATGGTCACGGTAGCGCAAATAGCCAGAGGAAATGTTTCCGTTTCGTGTATTTTATAAGAGGCTCTGACAATCTTGTAATGCTCTAAGCCATGTTTGAATAGCAAGTCGGCGATCTTGGTAACCATGAATACAACGAGGGCGGGACCTGGTACTCAGAGATATTAGCAGAGGTCTCAGGGATAGGGAAGAACTGGACCCTAACGTTCAGTAGTTGAAACAGAGTCTTGACGCTGGGGAGGAAGCTCCTGGTTCCCAATTACTCTTTAAGACAAAAAAGCGACGCGCCACGAAGAAGATGTGCAAATCGGTCACAAATTTATATTGGTGCAGCTATCCAGGGAAATGAAAAATTGTGAACTTTGGCGGACGATGAACGAATGTGTGACGCTGCAGCGTAATTTCATCGCGCAGCTGGAAGGATAGTAAACAGGACATAAAGTCTTTCCGAATTTCATTTCGTGTAATTAGTTGGACAGCAATTATGCCTGGCAGACAAGCGCGTTAACAATATACGCGATGTCAACAGCTGAGAGAGGACGTGTAGTTGGGATCAAAGAAGCCGGTTGGATTAATCGACGAATCGCTCGACATTTGAATGGGAGCGACGCCACTATTCAACGATGCTTGCAGGTACGGGTGAAGCAAGGAAGGAGTCGACCTAGGGAGACGACAGAATTCGGGGGCCGAGAAATCGTCAGAGAGCCACTCAAAGCCCACTATTCATCATTATCATCAATCCGAAGTGCAACTGCTGCTTCAGTGACCTCAAGGATCATTAATAGGTGCCTCACAGAAAGGAAGTTAAGCTCAAGATGCCTCTTGCGCTGACTATTACTGTCCTCTCTACACCAACATGTCCGTGAAGCCGGGCACATATGTCACAGAATCTCATTGACTGGAGTAGAAATTTGTCTTCAGTGATTAGTGCCGATGATCGGCGAAGACGTGTCTGGAGAGGCCCTGCATAGAGATGGGATACCAATTTGACTGTCGCCCGCCATACGGCCCGACAACCATGAGGGATGGTCTGGGGTTCTATTTTATTTCATAGAAGGACACCTTGGTTTGATATCCGCCGCACCCTTTGAGCACAGTGGTACGTCGACGATATACAACGCCCCGGTTTGTTGCACTTGATGGCAGGCCATCCCAGGCTTTCATTCGGCACGAAATGCCTACCCGCACACGACGCGAGTTTCTGCTGCTTGCCACAATGCTTGCCAATCTCTACAGAGAAAGTTTGGAGCATTATTGGCAGAGCCCTCCTACCATCTCGGGATTTTGACGATCTAACGCGCCAATTGGACAGAATTTGGTATGATATCTCTCAGGAGGATATCCAACAACTTTATCAATCATTGCCAAGCCCAATAACTGCTTTCTTAAGGGCCAGCGGTGGACCAAAGGGTTATTGACTTGCTCAATTTATGTAGATTTTTCTTTAGAATAAATCACCCAATTTTTATAAAATTTAAATAATTTGTTTGCCTGTACATGTACATCACATCTACCAAGTTCTGTCACATTCGGGTAATTCATTCGTGGATTTTTGTTTCTTATGTCTTAGAATGTACAAGGGCTTACTCTGCTATCTTACTCGTGGGGATAACAAGTTGTAATCAGTCTTCCGCAGAAGTTAATGCCAGTAGTTTTTAAATATTTTCACGAGACTGTGCACGTTGGGCACCTGGGAATGCATAAAACAGTCCAGAAAATTAAGGAATGTCTCACTTGGCCATCCCTGAACGAAGACAAAAGGAGGTTGGTGAATCAGTCTGATGCTTGTAAGTTTGCTAAGCCGAATTTGAACCGACTAAACTTCATTCCACTTAAGCTGAGAGACCGACGGGCAAGGTGTTCATTTTGCTTCTTGATTATGTAGGGCCTTAGGCTGAGAGACCGACGGGCAAGGTGTTCATTTTGCTTCTCGATTATGTAGGGCCGCTGCCTTGTATCCAGAAGGCTAATAAATATATTCGTCGCCATTGACGCCTTTTCGAGTATTTTTTGGCGTACACACAGAAGAAGAATAACTGCTGGGCTGAAGATTAGGCATGTTGGTAAAATCTTTACTTGATCCACCTAAGTCTTATGAGATATCTCATAAGTCGACCATCCCGTATTACCCTCGGCCTTCTTTCACTGAGAGGGTGGACTGTAATTTGAAAGCTGCTCTAGCAATCTTCTATTAGTTTCAACAAACTGCGACCGCTGTAATCCTTGGCTAAACCTTGTGTTTTACTCCGCCACCCACAAGGCCAGTATGTTGATCTTGGCAGCTTTAACGCTTGCTTATTCTGTCAATTCGCTCTTGTCGAATCTTTCGTGAGTGAACGACTTCCTCCAGGAGCAAGCGACCCATCAGTTCATCCAGAGTAATTGGAGGCGGGCAAGGATTAATGCTGACCATATGGATTGGATTGAGGTGGAGCGATACAGCTGGGGTAGGTGCCCTTCCAAATTGATTACCGGAGATGTTTGTAATAAGAATTCGGTGCCCAAGAGAAGGTTGATAACAAAATTTATAATAAATTGTTACTCCGCTTTGGGGAATCTTGTCAGATTATAGAAATTCTCACCCGAGTTAGCCTTCTGATTGGGAACCGATCCATGGGTAAGATGCACCAACTACGCCTAAGACATATTTAAGACTGGCTCTGGTATATAAAATTATGTAAACTCCACTCTGCGGGGTGTTTTGGTTTGAGGGGAGGTGGGTAGGAGATAGACCTGTGTCAGCTCCTATCGATACTGCGTTTGGTTATGCCCACTGACTGTTACCAAGCTACGGCTTTGTGTGTCGCACCACAGAGGGCGTGCGCGGCACATGTACTGGGCTCGCGAGGTGGAGCCTTGGTCTGGCGGTCAAGAACCGAGGTTCCAGCTGGCAATTAGAGTGTGTCTCCAATCCGCGTGGACAAGCTGAGCTGGCACCATCAGAGCAGTGTGTTGCGCAGTGCACGGTATGGGCTACGGCGCCTGCGTGAGCGTGCGCACAGGAGGCGAAGTGGGCAGCTGTACACCGGGCAAAGGAATTACCGGGTCGTGGGCTTTGGCCCGAGGAAGACTGGTGTAACAGTGGCCACTTGGGATAGCCCCTGTTCAACCGAAGTAAATAACCTTGGTAATCACGTTTCAGGATATTACCTGTTGTGCTTGTGCCGCCAAGCCGACTTTAGCATACATTCCAATCTGTTCAGCGCTATTTAACAGACCTTTTTCCCTACTGAGTTGCTGTTGATTTCTACTTGGTGTTTGTTACCCGTTTCTGAGAGACTTGAAAAGAGCGACTTATTTATCGTTTCACGTTAAATAGCTTCCTCCCATTAATTTGTTCATGTGATCGTGGATTTTAATCAAATGTTTTTGTCTGAACGTTGAAGCTGTTCATTTATTAGTTTGTGTACCAGGGTGAATCGGGAGAATAGTTTTGTGTGGTAGAGCTGATCTGACCTTGCTTAGTGAGTGCGCCTGGTTGTAAGATTCTCCGTTTTTTTTTTATTATTTCTTGTAACTCCTCTTAGTTGACGTTATACCTTTTGTTAGTTCTATTTAATCATGCTTCGCCCATCAGCACTGTCTACTACAAGTTTCAACCTAGCTGTATTGGCCTATGCTTGTACGAGATTTGCGACGACTTGTTGCTGGTTAACTGTTTAAGAGTTAACAGCTATCGCCGTCAGATGCAAGTACTGCTGTTTTAATTTGTTCTTGATCTTATTTCTGAGGTTTCAGTTAATAGTACTTGGAAGGTTATTTTAAACATAATTTTGGCTGGAGGTAATGTATCGTGTCATTTGGGAAACGTAAAGTAGCCACCCGCTTTTGTGAACTGCTTATTGGGTGTTCATTAAATGTATTTTATTTATACGTTTTAAAAGTAGCAGCACCGCTTGGCCACTCCCGTAGAACTGTGCGTCGAGTAGTGCTAGCTGGTGCCAGGTTTAGGTCCTGCCCACATTCATATCACTGTAAAAGGAAATCAGTTGGGTATCTGCTGGAAGTTATAATTTTTGTTCTTTTGTAACTTGTGCGCAGTGCTGGTTTATTTAAATAAAATTTCTTTATTTTGCGAATGATATTTATTTGACGGTCTGGTCCTACCACTTCCAAAAAATATTTCTCTATGCCCGTTTCATCAAATTAAGGGTAGATAAGAGAGGCGTGAACGGATAGATGGAAAGATCGCATTGGAGATATCTTCCAAGGGGAAGGAACTGTCTGATGACTTATAAAAGAACAATTTTAATAAGCATTTTTGGAGCAGTGATCAAAAATTTTTTAAAATTTTTCTTTCAAAAATTCAGTCTTGATCACACCACGTATGCTTCAAGAACATAGGTGACCGGTTTCTGTCATATCACATGACCATCATCAGACCTGTAATTTAAATTGGAAAGTAATAGAAACCTTACTAGACTGACTATAGAATATGACAAAATGCTTTTAAGGATAAAAGAGAATAAGACTTGTTATACCCACGGCAACCGTGTATTATAAACGGTACGTAGATGATACTTTAATACATTATAACAGTCCAAAAGATGAAATCGATAGGTTTACGACAAAACTGAACTCTGTACGTCCAAAACTACAATTTACAGTTGAACATGAAAATCAAAAACGTATTAACTACATGGATCTCGTTATATCCAATAACAACGGCAAACATAGCTTTTCCATATACAGAAAACCTACAACTACTGTTGTTATTATTGATGCTAGATCATGTCATCTTGACAAATATAAAAAAGCATTTTTTAAGTCAATCATACACCGGATGCTAAAATTACCCCTTGAAGAAAATGAGATTAAAAAAGAAACAACTATTCTAAAACATACTGCGAAGACCAATTCTTTTGATACACGTCAAGTTGACATTATGTATAATGAAATGCAACAATCACAAAGTACACCACTAATAGGAGCTCATAAATACACAAAAATGACGTACATGGGGAACATATCAGATAGGATCAGTAATTTATTTAAGAACTTTGAAATAATAATAGCATTTGAAACTAACAATATTTTGCAAAATAAATTAAGACATGAAACTTCCTGGCAGATTAAAAGTGTGTGCCCTATCGAGACTCGAACTCGGGACCTTTGCCTTTCGCGGGCAAGTGCTCTACCAACTGAGCTACCGAAGCACGACTCACGGCCGGTACTCACAGCTTTACTTCTGCCAGTATCTCGTCTCCTACCTTCCAAACTTTACAGAAGCTCTCCTGCGAACCTTGCAGAACTAGCACTCCTGAAAGAAAGGATACTGCGGAGACATGGCTTAGCCACAGCCTGGGGGATGTTTCCAGAATGAGATTTTCACTCTGCAGCGGAGTGTGCGCTGATATGAAACTTACTGGCAGATTAAAACTGTGTGCCCGACCGAGACTCGAACTCGGGACCTTTGCCTTTCGCAGGCAAGTGCTCTGCCAACTGAGTTACCGAAGCACGACTCACGCCCGGTACTCACAGCTTTACTTCTGCCAGTACCTCGTCTCCTACCTTCCAAACTTTACAGAAGCTCTCCTGCGAACCTTGCAGAACTAGCACTCCTGGAAGAAAGGATATTGCGAGTTCGAGTCTCGGTCGGGCACACAGTTTTAATCTGCCAGTAAGTTTCACATCAGCGCACACTCCGCTGCAGAGTGAAAATCTCATTCTGGTAAATTAAGACATATTGTAGGTAACGATAACGATAGATTTCTTAGATTAGGGGTTCACAAGGTCCAATGTGGTGATTGTAGAAAAATATACATTGCCCAAACAGGCCGGAGCTTTACTACACAATACAAAGAACATACATCAGGTACTGCACGAACAAAAGCAGTCTTCGGCCATCACATAACTATTAATAAGCATGCGAGAGGGACGGTACAACTGAATTTGCAAGTCCTTCATTACACTAATAAAGGCTTACTATTAAATATTTTGGAGATATATGCCCATTATAGAGATGAACCATCAGTACTCCTCAATGAACAGTTGGATTTTCGTGAAAAACATTTTTATGATCTCTTTGACAAAATTCTATGAACACATATATACTCTTTTGTTCAGAAAATCATAGGACCCAGTTCTATCCATGGCAGAAATGTACCTTAAAACAGTACATAAATACGAGGGCTGTCCAGAAAGTACGTTACGATCGGTCGTGAAATGGAAACGATTATGAAAATCCGATAAAGCTTTGCACAGATGTGTTGGCCAGTGTCTCTAGTATGACCCTAGATAGCATCACGTTGCTCTTCTTAGTTCTGAGCTCACAGTGAGCGCGTAAAGATGTCTAGAAAACAGTGTCTCCCGCCAAGTACGAGGGCCTGGCGAGAAATTTCGCCTGAAGCTATGCAGCCAACATTACATAACTGTCGTTCGGTTTCGTCTTCAAGACAATTCTCAGCCGCATTCTGCAGGGGCAATGAAGATTCTCCTGCATAGTTTTCAATTGGAAATGTTTGATTATGCACAATACAGCGCGTAATTGTCTCCCTCTGAGTTTCATCTCTGCTCGCATGAATCGCTGGCTATGAAGACAACATTTTGGCACAGACAACGAGCTGTAGGGCAGCGTAGAGAATTGGCGGAAAGCACTGGCGGCTACCTTCTAAAACGAGGGTAATGGAAAGTTGGTACAACGCTACGACAGATGTCTAAGTCAGAACGGCGACTAAGTAGAGAAGTAGCTGGTAGGTGTAGCTAACTGTTACAAATAAAACATTTCTGATTTCCACTGTGGTTCCCATTTCGTGATCAATCGTAACTTACTTTCTGGACAGCCCTCTTATTTATATCACAATCTTAATCTTCTAACTAGAAACACTACGAAATATAACTCCATTTTCAATGAATCAGTTTTATGACATTAAAAAAATGTATGTAATATCATACCACTCTGCAGCTGATCATTCCATTATTACATATATCTATAGTGTCAAATAATGTTAATATAAGACAGACAGACTGAATCTAGCAAAGGTGTATACTTGAAGTCAAGTCACAACTCACATATCGATATGATGCCACAATGCCAAAGACCTTCACAGCATCGTTGACTTTGAAACCATTGTGGTAGTACCACCTTAGCCCATAGAGGGCACACTGAGTATGCATCGTCTGTACAGTTATTTTTAAAGCTTTTAATTGATATTTTATACAATATTTAAGTAGTTCCATGGTTGTAAAGAGACATTTTATACATAACTATTTTTATGTTATTATTGTACTTTGCTTTTTTTTACGTTTTGACGATTATGTGAACCCGGTCTACACTGATTGTGTGACGTGAGGTAGAGGGAGAAGAGGTAGGCGGAGCATCTTCGTATTTAAGCGTATGCCCGTCACTTGCTGGCACCAGTTGACATCACAGCAGCTGAGAAGAGTGCTCCACCTACCATCTTCGAAGGTTGCCATGGGTATAACAAGTGTTACTGTATTTTACCCTTAAAAGCATGTTGTCACATTTCATTGTCAATCTAGTAAGGTTTCTATTACTTTCCAAATTAAATTACACGTCTGATGATGGTCATGTGATATGCCCGAAACCGGTCACCTATGTTCTTGAAGATACGTGGTGTGATCAAGACTGAATTTTTGAAAGAAAAACTTACAGAAGAGTCGATAAGAAAGGTATATTGGACTCAGTATAAGAGAGAGTTTGATAGAGCTTTGGAAGACTTACGATCAAATAAGTTGGAAGGCATAGATAACACCCCTTCTGAATTTCTAAAATCATTGAGGAAAATGCTAAGCAAACGACTATTCAAATTTGTTTCTAGAAAGTGGAGATATTGTGTCAGACTGTCGAGAAAATATGTTTCACGCAATCCCTCGACCGTCTAGTTACTTTCTGGAAGTCCTTCTCAGTACCACAAGGCCGACTGTGGAATAACCACCTCCATTGTACGAGAGGCGTTCAATACGTATGCAACGCATTTTTTCTCGGCCAATTTCGGTTGAAAAAATGCGGAATTTGTTGTGGGACATTGTACAATATTCCTACGTCAGCCCCTACAGTTTCAGTAAATTCGAATTGGTGGTTGTGCTACACGAAGCCTTCAAAATGGTGTCTGCAACGGAGGTGCGTTCCAAGCACAGAGCTCTCACTGAGTTTATTTTGGCGGAATTATACAAAGCATCGCAGATATCCATAGGCATTTGCAGAATGTCTGTGGAGACCTGACAGTGAACAAAGCACGGTCAGTCGCTGGGCGAGGCGTCTGTCACATCGCCCAAGGTCGCGCAAACCTGACCGCTCTCTCGTGCGCCGGCTGGCCGCTCACAGCAGTGACTCCTGCAATGTTGGAACGTGCGGACACTCTCATTCTAGGTGATCGACGGATCAAAATCAAACACCTCACTGCACAACTGCACGTCTCTGTTGGTAGCGCTGACGCACTCGTCCACCAGTAGGGGTACTCAAAGCCGTGGACGCGCTGGATTCCTTGTCGCCTAACGGAAGACCACGAAGAACAACGAAGGATTGTCTGCGCGGAATTGCTTGCAAATTATGAGGATGATAGTAAAAATTTGCTGTCGAACATCATTACAGGTGGTGAAACATGAGTTCATCACTTCGAACAGGATGGTTCAAATGGCTCTGAGCACTATGACCATCTTAGGTCATAAGTCCCCTAGAACTTAGAACTACATAAACCTAACTAACCTAAGGACATCATACACACCCATGCCCGAGGAAGGATTCGAACCTGCGACCGTAGCAGTCCCGCGGTTCCGGACTGCAGCGCCAGAACCGCACGGCCACCGCGGCCGGCTTCGAACAGGAAAGAAACGGCAGTGCATGAAGTAACGCCAACCACCTCTTCACCAAATAAAAAGTTCAGAACCGCATCATAACTGGAAAAGTCAGGGAAACGGTCTTCTGAGACCCTGAGGAGATTATTCTGTTTGGTGCCCTTCCTCGTGGTGCAACGACCAACTGGAGGTGTATTGAGCTACCCTCATCAGATTGAAGAAACGACTTGACCTTGTTCGTCGCCACAAAAATGCAATCGAACTGCTCCTTCTTCACGCCAACGCAAGGCCTCACACAAATCCGGGCACCACAGAGGAGCTCAGTAAACTTCGATGGACTATTGTTCCTCATCCTCCTACAGCCTGGATCTCGCAACTTCCAACTTCCGTCTGTTTTGCTCATTACGGAAGCAGTACGTGGACTATGGGGAGGTTATTGATGCAGCAAGAAGCTGGCCCCCACGTCGACCAGTAGAGTGGTACTATGCGGACATACAGGCCCTCCCAGTAAGGTCGCGTAAGGCCTATACATTGAACGGAGATTATGTTGAAAATTAGGGTTTTGTAGCCAAAAGAGTAGGGAATAATATGGCTTATTGGAATCCTCAATAAAACTAACCAGCTTTCAGAAACAAAAGTTTTGCATTACTTATTGAAAGCTTATCGTATTAGAGAACTGAATAACATCTCCAGCTTCAAAAAACAGTTAATGACATAGCCACTAAAGCCACAGTAGCTATTAGGTACTATTGTCGCTGTGGACACTAGTTACCCTTGTACATGCCTCTTTCCAACATGATCTTCCTCATTTTCGATATTCTTAGATGGTACAGTCTCCTTAAATTTTCTGTGCCCAGAATTCGCTATATCAGAATTATCTATTTTGTATACCTATGAAAGTCTTTTTATATGTGGCACTATCGTTATTGTTATTATTGTCATTATTATTATTACTACTATTAAATTGTTGCTCGCAGTTGGAGTAGTACAAATACTGCCAGTATAACTTTGGAAGCTTCTAGTTAATATTATTTACTCACATAGCCACTATAGACACTCAAATCATTTTAATAGGATTTACATATTAAAACTCTGTAGGCTGCATTGGATTTGACAACCTAGAAAAACCGTTCGACAATATAGAAAATACTTGTAAAATTCTCAAGAAAATAGTTGTAATGCTAGGAAAAGACAGGTAATATGCAACAGACACAAGAACAGGTAAAAATAAGGATGAAAGAGAGAGAACGGATTGAAAAGGTAGTAAAAGGATGGAGCCCGTCTCACCTAATTCAACCTATACCTCATTGAAACAATGACAAAAATAAAAGAAAGATTCAGGAGAAGGATTAAAATTGAGGGTGAAAGGATATCATTAATAAGATTCTCTCGTGACATTAAGAGTTTCAGTGAATGTGAGGAAGAGCTGCGTGTTCTATGAACAATTTAATGAAAACTATAGATTGAAGGTAAACCGCTAAAGCGACGATAATACCGAGAAGTATCAGAAATGAGATTATCCATGAACGTAAAATCAAATTTAGGGACCACGAAGTAACCTAAATGAAGCAATTCTGCTATCTTGTGCGCAAAAACACATGACGAATGAAGCAACTTTATATAAGAGGCGGCCGGCCGGTGTGGCTGAACGGTTCTAGGCGCTTCAGTCTGGAACCGCGCGACCGCTACGGTCGCAGGTTTAAATCCTGCCTCGGGCATGGATGTGTGTGATGTGCTTAGGTTGGTTAGGTTTAAGTAGTTCTAAGTTCTAGGGGACTGATGGCCTCAGATGTTAAGTCCCATAGAGCTCACAGCCATTTGAACCATATAAGAGGCAGAATATCGGAGACGGATAGGGCATTCCTCGAAAAAAGATGTTAATTGTAGACTGTGGGAAAATCGTAAGAGCAGAGAGTCGAAACGTTTGAAACGTGCAGAACGTTGAAAATTAGGTAAACTGATAAGATAAGAAATAAGAAGGTTGTTCGTAGAATAGGGAGGAGAGGAACATGTGAAAATCATTGACGAGATGATAGGACATGTCTTAAGGCATTAAATAATAACTTTCAAGGTATGTGAGAAATCTGTAGAGTGTATAAACTGTAGGAAAAAAACACAGGCTGGAATACATCCAAGAAATAACTGAGGGAGTTGGGTGCAAGTGCCTCTAAGCGATGGGAGGCTGGCAAAGGAGAGTAATTTGTGGCGGTCAGCATCGAATCAGCGGAAAGACATATGAGGCCCGCCTCCAGCTCCAGTCCTGTCTCTCTCTCTCTCTCTCTCTCTCTGTCTCCCTGTCTCCCTCTCTCTCTCTCTCTCTCTCACTCACTCTTACTCCCGGGTAAGCTTTATAATATTAGGATACAGAGAAGGACTCTGTCTCAGACAATATGTCGGTGGAGTACTTGCTCACGAAAGGCAAAGGACCGAGGTTCGAGTCCCGATCCACCACACAGTTTTAATATGACAGTAAGATTCATTTCGAAATAGTTTAATCACAGTCTATGCACATGTCTAAAGTAGCGCATACAATAATGGATGCTCAGAAACTGTCTGAAAAGCTTATAAGGATGTTGCAGAGTATGTTGGGCCGTGAAATAACTGTTAAGAAAAAATACGTAGCGCCTTTTCCGAGTTTTTAGCATGAGTTAATCAATCGGACAGTTGTGTGCGCAAATTGAAGCGGCCCGCCAGATACGATCAGTGTCAGCTGTTCTCATAGCGCAGATGATAACGTACGAAGCGGCTCAGCCTCTGTGTCGGGTTCGACCCTTATTGCCGTCAAACTTTTCTATCTCTCTCTTGCTCCGTTTCAGGAAAACAAACGGTGAACACGTTTCCCCACAACGTCGCTACAGGTTGGGGAGAGGGAGGGAGAACGCTTGAATTTGAATACTCAACGCTCAACGACCCAGTCGGCTAACTTGAATGATAACTAACTCGAAAATGGCACAACGTATCGCACTTTTCTCTTAACAATTATTTCTCAGCACAGTCTTCACTGCAACACCCATACGCACTATTTCCGACCAGGCTGTATATTCAGTCTGTTAACAAAGATACTGATCTATACATTTACAAAACTAAGGAATAGTCAGCTTGCCCAGTCTCTTTCCGTTTAAGATTAACACATACATTTTTTGAAAGTGCATTTCAACTCTTGATCCTAGTACAATTTCTTGTAATATGTTATGGATGTCGTTGTTTCTAATTCTCATGCCTTGGCACCATCTAAGGTTTTCCTAACATGTTGTTTGCACCAAGATTGATTCTGTCTGACGTAGTAGTAACTACTTTGATCGTGCCCTGTGTATGTACTCTCTCGGATGGCAGGAACCTTAAACCTCACAGCTGTTTCTTTGGCGTCCTTGTGTCTCATTACCAGAGAGCGAATTTCTCCAAGCCCGTACCCTTATTTTTCCAGCGAAACGCTACATTGTTTTTGATCGACCGTACACATTAAATAGCGCACGCGCGCGCGTGTTTGTGTGTGTGTGTGTGTGTGTGTGTGTGTGTGTGTGTGTGTGTGTGTAAAGATGCTTAGACTACTCTTATGGGTATTGATAAATAAGTTCTGATACACTGAAGCCATGCAGAATGCAAATTGCCAACGGACAGGTGAACAAACTTGGCAACGCGATTTGACTCCAAAATAATTATCAAACATCATTTAAATTGAGGGGAAAGGCGGGAGGTAGAAAAGAAAAGAGAAAGATTAAAGATATCGGCTGCATCGGGAGTTTTTGCGGAATCAGCAGTGACGAATGAAAATGTGTGGTTGGCCAGGACTCGAACCCGGGATCTCCTGCTTACTGGACAGTTGCATTAAACCACTGTGCTACCTGGACACAGTGTTTATCGTACATGCACCGAGTATCTCGACACGCTCCCTGGCCGTCTCACTTTCCCACATAGCGCCACCTATCCGTCGTCCCCGTCCATGTCCTCCACGCTCGCTAACTTTAAATTCCCGCTGGAGGTCAAATGTGAATGTGCACCTGCACAGAGGGTTGTGGATTCATTGTCCATTAACTGTATAAATGTGTGATGTCTCTTCCTGTGGACAAGTCCGAAAGAACATACACCACGCATTTATATAAAATTATAAAATACGTTCACATCACACGTTTTCATAAATTGAGCGCAACGAAAAGAAATAAGGCCCTGCATATCTAATGAGTAGTACATAAATAGTGTCGTGTGTGTAACAGATTACTTTCAACATGTGTTATGTTTCCACCTACAGTGGCCAACTGTGCTACGCATCTGTCTCCTATTATGTGTACATCTAAATTCAGAAGAAGAAAATAGTCACCCAAATTATCTATTGGAATCCTAATTTACTTCGTATCAGGTAAGTGAGACGACACAACATGATGTCCTGTACCAGCAACCAGCAGCCCAGCACAGGATGACATATGTTTTATCATTACCTGAAACATAACCGGCATACAGGGAGAGTCTACTTATTATTATTTATAATTCTCAGAGCCAGCTTTATACTTGAATGGCAATTCGTCAATGGACCCTGACTCGCTTACTCAACTTTCATAAGACAAGATGGTGGTCCATACCCTTGGTACAGTCAAATAGATCAGGTAAAAGGTATTACATGGTCTCGCAAATGAATTCATTAGATGTGAGTTTAACAAGCAATTTGTATTGCCTTTATGGGCGAGAGAAGATCGAGAGAAACGATATTAGAATCCTCATTCACTCCACAAACCAAGCAACATCGTTTGAAGTAAGTCATTTTGGTACCTGGTAAAATTAATCTTTCACTTCAAGAAAAAATAGATCTTTAAATTTAGAATGGAGCGATATTAAATAAAGGAATCAGTGATGTGAAAAGCAGCTTCCAAGCAGTTTGTAGTAGCACCTTTTGGGCATCTATTGTAATGCACAGAAACACGCAATCGGGTACCTACGTCCGGACTAATATAAGCGAACATTTTAAAACTAGCCTTACCACAAAAAAAAAACCACCGTTCATGACAGTAAACAAATTGAGTAGAGCAAACCCGGTCCTTTATGCCTGATGCGGTTCTAGGCGCTGTAGTCCGGAACCGCGCGACTGCTACGGTCGCAGGTTCGAATCCTGCCTCGGGCATGGATGTGTGTGATGTCCTTAGGTTAGTTAGGTTTAAGTAGTTCTAAGTTCTAGGGGACTGATGACCTCAGATGTTAAGTCCCATAGTGCACAGAGCCAGTTGAACCTTTATGCCTGGACTTCGGCCAAACAGAAGTAGCTTCCTTTTCAATACCAGAAACATAACACAAAGCGCCTTTGTGATCTTGCCATACGAAGTCCACACAAGAAGTCACTAAGTGTAATGGCGAACTATTAGGTTGGTGCATAAATTCGGAGCGTTTTTGTTTTGCATGTTGATATTTCGGTTGCTATGTGTTTATTTATCGACTGTCTTTTTCATTTGTAGTTCATTAATGCTGTTTGAATTTACCCACTATCAGTTTGCCATTTGCAGCTAGTGAGTGGAGCTATGGACTCTAGAAAATGGAGTGCCAAGTGGAGGAATCGGAACATTTCCGACGTACTCTTCCTTTTTTGGTTCAGTAGAGAGATGACATCAGCGGATGCATCCAGAAACATTTACGCCATGCATGGGGATAATGCTACCGAACAGAGCACGGAAAGAAAAATGGTTTTATAGTTTTATGGACAATCGTTTTGTTGTTAGCGACTCTCCACGTTCAGTACGATCTTCGGGGCTAGATGCAGATCGTTTAAACACCTTAATCCACACTGAACCACGTCAGTGTACTCGATAACTGACAAATATGATGAACTGTGATCATTCCACCATCGAGCGACATTTGCATGCTGTGGGAAAGGTTCAGAATCGGGTGGCCATACGTGCAAATTGGAAATTTGTGGTAAAGTCTTATGGGACCAAACTGCTGAGTTCATCGGTCCCTAAGCTTACGCACTACTTAATCTAACTTTAACTTACGCTAACGACAACACACACACACCGATGCCCGAAGGAGGATCAGCGGACCGTGACAAGGCGCCACAGACCGCGCGGCTACCCCGCGCGGCATATGTGCATCTCTGCTTGCTTGTCATCACTTGGTACGTGAGCAACAACGGCCCATCCTATCGTTACTGGTGACGGTGACGAGAAATGGTGTCTTTATGCTAACTTTATGGAAAGGAGGGAATGGCTCAGCCGAAACAGAGCAGCAACTTCTCGGACAAAGGCCTCCACGCATCCACAAAAGTTTATGTTATGCATGTGGTGGAACGGATGGTGTGGTGTGCTATGAACTGTTTCCCCGAGGCATAATCATCACTGCTGACATTTACTGTCAACAAATGAGACGTCTTTCAGGCGCAATCCAAAAACAACGACCAGCAAGGCTGCGTTAAGTGATGCTACTGAACGATAACGTCAGCCCGCATTCTACTACACTAACAAAAAGCACTATACAGGAGTTGCGTTGGAAAGTCATTCCACAGCCACTTTATTCACCCGATCTTGCGCCTTTAGATTTTCAGATGGTTCAAATGGCTCTGAGCACTATGGGACTTAACATCTATGGTCATCAGTCCCCTAGAACTTAGAACTACTTAAACCTAACTAACCTAAGGACATCACACAACACTCAGTCATCACGAGGCAGAGAAAATCCCTGACCCCGCCGGAAATCGAACCCGGGAACCCGGGCGCGGGAAGCGAGAACGCTACCGCACGACCACGAGCTGCGGACCTTAGATTTTCACCTTTGCCGCTCTCCATCTCACGAACTTCTTTTCCGTATGAAAATGCACTACGAACACGACGAGTTCTTTGCTTAAAACCACGTGATTTCTACAAAAGCAGAATCTAAAAATTATCCAGCGTCGGCAGCCTGTTATAAATAGTGAAGGTGAATATGTTACTGATGACTGTTACGTGTATCTGTTGTGTTTATTAAACTTATGGAAAAACGATAAGAAGTTAATGAACCAACCCAATACTTTGGGAGACGACAAAGACGACATGTTCCACACATGCGAACGAATAATGATGGTCGAGGGAAAATCGACTCGTCAAAGACACAGTGATCAGTCAGAGAGGCTGCTAAAGAGCCTTTACCTATGTATCGAAATTGGTTAGAACAAGATTTCATAGATTATAGCAAATAAAGCATCGTGATACAGAATAAGACGAAATATTCAGTGAGGAAATGACAGTGTTGAATAACAGGCACCATTAGACATTGAGCAATCATTTTGTTTGTTAAACAAAAAACTAAAATACAGTCATCTTACCTTCAGCATTCGTCACAAAATTTCAGTTACATAATCACATACAAGTATTAATTATATAAAAACTATCCTTAAAATTGCATCGTATAACGCACATGTGTCACTCCGTGTCAGCGTTACAAGATCCCTTCGTGTTATCTACTTCATACCGTAAAGTATTTCTGTGCGTAGTTGCAGACTTCTAGTCACTGGTAGGATACTGAGAATGTGCTGTCAGCCTACAGAGGAGAGCTCACAAAACTCACGTATGACCCATCCTAGATCACTGCTCACACGCGTCGGATCCATACAAAACAGACGAATGGTGATATTGAACGAGTACAATGAAACATAGTGTGAAAGCTAACAGAAGAACGTCAAGGAAATTCTGGTAAGACTGAACTGGTCTACGTTTTACGACAGACGTCAACTATGACGGAAAATTTTACTTACGAAATTCGGAAAACCGTGTTACATGGGGAATCTAGGGATCCACAGCGCCGTATGTATCGCTGCGACGTAAAGCTGCCGAAGTGATCGCGGAAAGGAGAACAGATAAATTACCGCGCACAAAGCCATCAGAGTTAAATATTTTTCCTGCGTTGTACAATCGGAAATACCCAGTACCTCGCATTTCACAGTGATTTGCTGAGCGTAAATGTAGATGTAGGTACAATAACTATTTGGCATGTAAGTTCCGGTGTTTATTGTTCTCTTTTAATGCGTGAGACATTGATAGGCACTCCAAAATCAATAGTCGTCTAGTAGCGTTTCCACATCTGTTTGAAACGTTGCCATTAAGTGTTTTGATATGAAGGTCGTGTATGACAAATGCAGAGAGCCGAAATTCAATTGGATCTTCGGAGCGAGCAGCAGCGCGACTGCGTGTCCCGTCGCAGCCGCCCTTGTAGATGGGATTAAGGGATGCGACATTACACCGTATCACTTCCCCGGCAAACAATGTCGAGAACGCTCCGCGCGACCGATCTTCCCTTCCTTTGTTCTGCTCTCCTTTGTTCCGGGTGCCGCAAGCTTCTCCAAGGTTTCTATTATTTCAGCGAGCTCGATAAATCCGTTGCACACTGACAATACCAGCTGTTAATACAAACCCACTCAAGACGATAGCGACAAGAAAGCTATAAAGTAGCATTATTGCAGTCTCTAGTGTTCCCTAGCGCGGTAAGGAAATGAATAAACTTGAGGCGTTCAGCAGTCCGTTAGGAAGTCGAGTACCACAGCAAATTTGTGTTATCATGGTTTCTCTAAGTCTGGGGCCCAAATTAAATCTAAAAAGGGAAGATGGTGATAATGCGAAACAGGGCTGTAATATGAAAAAAAGGATTTTAATAACGTATAGAATAATGTTTTCAGACTGCTTGTGAGGCCGGCCGTGGTGGCCAAGCGGTTAAAGGCGCTACAGTCTGGAACCGCGCGACCGCTACGGTCGCAGGTTCGAATCCTGCCTCGGGCATAGATGTGTGTGATGTCCTTAGGTTAGTTAGGTTTAAGTAGTTCTAAGTTCTAGGGAACTGATGACCTTAGAAGTTAAGTCCCATAGTGCTCAGAGCCATTTGAACTGCTTGTGCTACCTGCCGACGGCTTTAGTTACCACAACTGTAACGATGAGCTATGGTCACAAGTGGCAGCAGATATCAATAACTCATTATGTCACCATGAATAGACGCATTTTTTATTATAACTCCAAAATATTTTACGAGTTGAGATACCGGTACAAATACTTTTTCTTTATTTTCAAATCAACATCCTGTTTCTACTTTATGATTTTTTACTAGATTTAAACGTACAACTGAGTATTTTAGTGACTTGAAACTGTTTATCGCAAGTCCAGTTTCGTAAGACGCGTCAGATGGGCGTTCCACATTACAAGCATTCATTTGTTTTGTAGGTGCCACTGTGCCAATAAGCAGGTTATGTCCTGAAAAAAGAGGACTGCGAAAGAAATAGCACTCTAGAGATATGTATAAAAAAATAATGACTCTCAAGGATGAAATTAAAACCGATGAATTCTTCTCGGGTTATCAGCCGAGTAGTGGCGTCGTCTTGTCGCAACGTTTCAATGAGTTTCGTTCCCATCATCTTCTGGCGAAGATGGGTACGAAACTCATTGAAACGTTGCGACAAGACGACGCCACTACTCAGCTGATAACCCGAGAAGAATACGTCAGTGGAATACGCGGAGAAGGACTGCAATCGCATAAAATTAAAACCCTCTCTGTCAGAAAAATTTGAACAGATACACTACATGGAATTTAGAGCTTGTAAAGAAGTTCCCACCAGTATGTGCCTAAAACATGATGACAAACAGATAAAAGATGAGGACGATGTTAAATACTTTGGACACAGCTTGATAATAAATTCAGCTGGGAGGAGCACATCACATCTCTTGAAGCGCCTGAACTAGTCTCTATTTGCAGCGCGGATGTTGTCAGACATAGGGTATATAAAAATGAAAAAAAAACTGACATAATATGCTACCTTTCATTCCATAATGTCGTATAGTATTATTTTCTGGAGTAACTCATCAAATCAGGCTAAAGTTTTCCGAATGCAAAAAACGTGTAAGAAGAATTATTTGTGGTGTGAACTCAAGAAGATACTGCAGAGGTCTATTTATGGAACTAGGGACATTAACATTTATTCCTGAATGAAATTTGTCATTATAATATATCTCTTTTTCAAACTAACAGCTCAGTTTATAGAATCAAAAGGAAGAAGAATCTTCATAAATATTTAAAGTCACCTACTTTGGTCCAAAGAGGTGTCCATTATTCAGAAACACACATTTTCAATACTTTGCCAGCAGCAACAAAAAGAAAATTTAACTACTTTCGAAGAGCGACATCTTTCCCCCAGACGGTGTATAATTATCTTTTGTTTTTCAAACTACCTATTCTCAAATGTGTCTCTGATAACATATGTGATTACATCATCGTTATTAATTTAAAATGCATAATTGTACAAAGCACAGTCGTCGAACGTCCTCATCTTGCAACATTTCATAGGAAACCCACTGTATAGACTCATTCAACGTACTGTCACATATGCCTAAATACCAATAAATTTCAGTTTAAGAGGCGCCTACAGTATCTGTTGGTGATCAACTCCTTTTACACCATTGATGAATTTCTTAGTAGAAACAACTGCTGTGTGTGTTATTTGTAATGTAAAGTAATGAGAGTAT
The DNA here is from genome assembly GCF_023898315.1 of Schistocerca nitens. Classification (NCBI taxonomy): domain Eukaryota; kingdom Metazoa; phylum Arthropoda; class Insecta; order Orthoptera; family Acrididae; genus Schistocerca; species Schistocerca nitens. Next base: position 461,573,395 of record NC_064614.1, on the reverse strand, counting down.
CAGTATAATCTGACTTTTATACAAATTAAGAGCAGCAATGCGATCATTGTGAATAAATGTTACAAAGTGGTTCTTGTGTTAAGTGTTTACTTCATAAATGAAAATATGTTCATAAATGAAAATATGTTCAAAAATGTTTTGACTCATTCCACATCCATGACGATGATTTCACTTCGGATCCGTAGAAGGTTCATTAGCATATTAGTTTTTCATTGTAAATGTTTATAGTGCATTGTTGCTCTACTGACATGTTCTACATGCTGGGCAATCTCATCACAACGGGTCAATTGGAACGAAAAGTACATCTAATGTAATCTAAATGAAGCAGCAAGAGGTTTCAATGTACCAAACTTCAGAAAGTTGGTTGCAAAGTAAGCAAATGTACATAGATTAACGCATGAAATATTAGACAGAAAACCAGTTCTTCTGCAAGAAATTGTAAAAGAACTTACTTAATATTACCTATAGCTGGACAAGACGTTTTATAGACTAACGTGTAGCGACATAAGGTGAATGCCTTATCAGTTGGTGGTAACAAATAGCATCTGCAACTATTCAGTGACAGGAAAGGCATGGTTCGATCGCTTCAAGAATGGGCACAAGAATCAGCTTCCATACGAAAGTTGAAGATACGTCATTTGCTCGAACCATCATCTTTAACTGATACAGTTCCATGAACTTTGTTGACCTCTTGGAAGCAGAATACACTTAATGTTATCCACCTAATCAGATATTTAACGTTGACGTCTACAAACACAAATTCCATATCTAACTGACATCACGGGAAGGAAGCAGATAGGAACTCTTACTACTGTAGTGATGACAAGCTTCGCATGCATATGTGTCAGCGGGAACTCCGTGGCTCCGATGATTATTTTCCCGTGTGCGAGACAGACATGATGGGTGCGTCGCCTGGAGCTATTTGAAAGATATTATCCTTCCTGCTGGGTACATTCCTGTCTATTCGCCCACATAGTTGGACATACAGGACCTACGGTTGACTCGGTAGGCTTCCTTGGACGGACAGTATTCTCGTATCAGCAATATAGACGTCATACTAAAGACAAAAGATCATGATGCGACCGTCCTCTGTTTGTCACATCAAGCTCTTCACAAACTACTCTGGGATAACAACAGTCATGGATTACTTTTTAATATCGTGTCGGACCTAGTGCCCGACGTAGTATAGGAACTCGACGTGGCATGAACTCAAGAAGACTTTGGAAGACGCCTGTAGAAATATTGAGCCACGCATCCGCTATAGCAGTCCATAATTGTGAAAGAGTTGCCGGTTCAGGAGCTTGTGCACGAACTAATCTCTCGATTACGTCCCATGAATTTTCTACGGGATTCACGTCGGGCGATCTGTGTGGCCAAATATTCGCTCGAATTGTCTGGACCATTCACGAACATTTGTGGTCCGTTGACAAGGCGCATAGTCATCTATAAAAATTCCATCGTTGTTTGGGAGCATGAAGGTCCATGAATGGCTACAGATGGTCTTCAAGTAGCCGAAAACAAGCATTTCTAGTCAATGATTGATTCAATGGATCAAGGGACCCAGTTCATTTATTATAGGGCCACCAATAGTTGCACAATGCTTTGTTGGTAACTAGGATTCATGGCTTCGTGGGGTCTGCGCCACTCTCGAACCCTACCTACCATTAGCTCTTACCAACCGAAATCGGTATTCTTCTGACCAGACCGCGATTTTACAATCCTCTTGGGTCCGACTGATATAGTCGCGAGGCCATAAGATGCGCTGGAAGCGATGTCATGCTGTTAGCAAAGATATTAGGGTCAGTCGTCTACTGCAATAGCACATTTAACGCCGCACTGTCCTAACGAATATGTTCGTCGTACGTCCAACATTCAATTCTGCGGTTATTTCACGCAGTGTTACTTGTCCGTTACACTGACAACTCTGCGCAAACGCCATTCTTCTCGGTCGTCAAGTGAGGATCGTCGACCACTGTGTTGTCCGAGGTGAGAGGTAATGGTTGAAATTTGATATTGTCGGCACACTCTTGACACTGTGGATCTCGAAATACTGAATTCCCTAACGGTTTCCGAAGTGGAATCTCCCATGCGACTAGCGTCAACTACCTTTCCGAGTTGAAAGTCTTGTTAAGTCCCGTCGTGAAGCCATGATCACGTCGTACGTCGGAAACTTTTTCACATGAATTACCTGAGTACAAATGAGAAATGTGCCAAAGCACTTCCATTTTATACATTGTGTACGCGATACTACGGCCATCTGTATGTTTGCGTGTCGGTATGGTTCAAATGGCTCTGAGCACTATGGGACTTAACTGCTGTGATCATCAGTCCCCTAGAACTTAGAACTACTTAAACCTAACTAACCTAAGGACAGCACACACATCCATGCCCGAGGCAGGATTCGAACTTGCGACCGTAGCGGTCGCGCGGTTCCAGACTGTAGCGCCTAGAACCGCTCGGCCACTCTGGCCGGCTCGTGTCGGTATGCCATGACTTTTGTCACTTGATAGGACTCTCATGGACCCTCTGAAGACACGTTACAGTGAAGCGGTTAGACAGGCCCTAATAATAGGCGCCATGTATACTGTAAGATGACAGTACTGCAACGTGAATTGTTTTGAGTAAAACATGACTACTTCAAAAAGCCATGTCAAGAAACTGTTTTTCGGAAGATGATAAAACTTGATTTACGCCTAGTATGGAGTATAACAAGGAAACATCGTTGGTATCAGTTCTATCTTGGTGTTACGGCGAAGACTTTTAATCATGACCTTAGTCTAAAATACGTTCCAAATGGCGAAAGAAGATCCCTGACAACTAGCAGTCTGTTACCAGTTTTCAAGCGAGATGTGATAACTGCTACCACCAATACTGGCTGAGAGCCACATATCTATAATTGCGGCAGAACTGCGTCGCCAAATATACGTAAAAAATATCGCATTACGTGACTCACAGTGGCAGGCGCGGTAAATAGCTGCACCGAGTACTCTTCAGACGTAGACTGAAAATGAAATCCATGCTAAGGGCCAAAAGTGAAAAAGTTCGGTTTAAGATCAGAATGAGGTACAAGGGCATAGCACTACTCAGTTAAAAGCGGGATATCTTGTGTTCGCTGTGGAAGTAGTTCAAATAATCGCTACAAACATGCACGTGGATTTATGTGCCACCAGTTCTGAAGTAAAATCTGGGCTATGTGCCAAACGCCCGGAGCTGCCATGTGAGCACTGCTGTTGATCTGAGTTTATGATTCCATAGTTTACCAGGTAATAATTATTTATTAATAAACTGTTTATTTAGTGCTGTATAATATTGTTTTCTGTGGTAGACGTAGTAAATAAACGCCGTAAAGGAGGTTTAGGAATTGTTTCTCAACACAAGAAAACGCTTAGACCTGCAGGGAGATCCCAGAATAACAGCCGGAACGTGATAGTGCTTGAAAAACAATCTCCATGTGTTGAGGTGGGTTTAAATACCTCTATAAGTTCATAGACTTACGTTGTTGTTTATTAATAGCTTAAAGTAGCAATCCTTCGGCTTTGAATGTTATGGTTGTTTGTTTTTCCATTATTATTCTTAGAGGAAAGTAGCAAAAAACATGTTATTAGGCGCAATGATAACGCATGTAAAACCTTTCTTTGTTATTTTGTAGGTTTCATGCCGGTGCCGATATGAATGCAAAAGCATCGTCCTCGATCAAAAACCGACCATCTGTAATCACATTCATGAAGTAGGAGGCAATGTCAAGCAAAATTCGTATGTAATGGATACAGAAGTATTTGTGAAGTTAAGCGTGGGCGACAGGGGAAGTACACGGATGCGGAAGAAATTCTAAGCCAGACTAGCGTATTTTTTACAGTTCCTGACCCATAGGTGGCATCAACAAGTATGCAAGCAAATATTTCTGAAAATCCATGGCACTACAAAGCGTGGGATAGAGACCTTCCTCAAATCGCAAAAGCACGCTGATGTTTCCCACGTTGAACATATAGGGAATAAAACCAAAGCGAGGAAATATACAGCTTGTGATGTAAGGCTTGTACACGTTGAAGGTTTGTTCAAAAAACGAATTAAAATGGAAACAATAAAGGGATACGAACTACCACTGTTGAAACTTGAAGGGAGATTTAAAAATTAGGGAGAGGAAGATTGAAAAAATTCCGTACCTGAAAGAAGAAAACGAATTTTTCTTATGGAGAGTTAGTTCAGTAATGGTTTTATTTTTAAGACAGTTTTTCTGCATTGTTTGTCGTTTTCTAAAATTGTACCTTCTAAAAGACATTAAATTTGATTTTTTGTTTGTAATAAATTAAATGAAAAATATTTTTGGTCTTTTTCTGAACTAAACCTTATCTGTTTTTTGCTGACTGCACTTTAAATGAACAAATACAAATATGTGTTCCACGCTATTATAAAAATGTAGACGCACTTAGCCGTCTTTATATTTATTTGAATTTTGAACATGCCGGTTTTTAAGGTATAGAGTAAGGCACATATCACTATTCTTATTGTTTACAGGGGAAATACTATTTTCATAAAGGTAAAAACTGAATGATCAATTAAACAATGATACGTCTTTGCTAAAAAATGTTAGACCCCAATTAACGCAAAAAAAACTTGCCAACAGAGCCAAACTATTATTATAGGGGATTATTGGTTTACACTTTCATTTTGGCACTTAGCACGAATTTTATAGACAATCTACAAAGATCAAGGCTCTACGTTCTCCGCTTGGCGAAGAACTACAGGCTAATCAGCCTCCTCCCATAACTGTAAAATGTGTTCGAGAAGCTGTTACTGCAACTTACAGAAGAGGAATTCTGTGCCACAGACCGACCGAGTATTTCGGCACATTTCCACGCTGTGTGTCACGATCCTTTAACTCAGTATAGCACGATGGCCTCATGCATAAATTACAAACACATGGCATTCACGTGTCACATGTGAGACTTCTCCAGAATTGTCTCAGAGACAGGACGTTTCACGTTCGAGTGGATAGTGGAATAATGAGCACAGAATACTTGCGGATGTACCTGCACACCCTGTCGAAGGACCGAACCTCTGCTCGCTGTACACAGCTGACCTACCGCACAAAGACTCAGTCAAACACGCTCTGTACGCAGACGACACAGCCGTCTACAGCTGCAGCAAGAGCACTGAGATGGTGCCATCAGCGTCTGTAAACTGCAAGGGATTATCTGCCTAGGCTGTGAGATAGGGCATGTCCTACAACCCGGACAAGAGCGGAATAGTTTTTGTTGCTAAGGGGTAGTAGTGCCAACAGTCTCTGTGCAGGTAAGACCTGTATTGTGGTGTGCAGCGTCACAACAGACCAATGCCTAACGTGGCCTCAACACATGGAAGACATTTTGCAGAATTAAGAAACCGCACGACAGATAATTGAGCAGCTCTTGTGCGGTTTCCTCATTTTACAAAATGGACTTATACAGTTGCGCCTGCCCATAAGAAGAAGGCTTTGTACGTAGAAGACATCAAGAGAAAAGCACTGGGCGGACTGAGCCTACTGTACCCACTAATTAACTGCAAATAATCACTGTCGCACCAACCAGCTCTTTATACTATGCTACGGCCGTTGTGGGAACGTGCAGTGGGAGGCGGGAGGAGAGTAGTTACAACACGTCTGAAACCAGTTTCGTACGTCTACACTGAATTCTCGAAACTGGCACGTCAGTCCCATGGGATTTTTCTCGGAGAAACTGGAAGTCTTTGGAGACATACAATGTGTGATCAAAAGTATCCGGACACCCTCAAAAACATACGTTTTCCATATTAGGTACATTGTGCTGCCATCTGCTGCCAGGTACTCCATATCAGCGACCTCAGTAGTCATTAGACATCGTGAGAGAACAGAATGGGGCGCTCCGTGGAACTCACGGACTTCGAACGTGGTCAGGTGATTGGGTGTCACTTGTGTCATACGTCTGCACGCGAGATTTTCACACTCCCAAACATCCCTAGGTCCACTGTCTCCGATGTGAAGTGGAAACGTGAAGGGACACGTACAGCACAGAGGCGTACAGGCCGACCTCGTCTGTTGACTGACAGAGACCGCCGACAGCTGAAGAGGGTCATAATGTGTAATAGGCAGACATCTATCCACAACATCATACAGGAATTTCAAACTGCATCAGGATCCACTGCAAGTACTACGACAGTTAGGTGGGAGGTGGGAAAACTTGGATTTCATGGTCGAGCGGCTGCTCATAAGCCACACATCACGCCGGTAAATGGCAAACGACGCCTCGCTTGGTGTAAGGAGTGTAAACATTGAACGATTTAACAGTGAAAAAATGTTGTGTGGAGTGACGAATCACGGTACATAATGTGGCGTTCCAATGGCAGGGTGTAGGTATGGCGTATGCCCGATTAACGTCGTCTGCCAGCGTGTGTAGTGCTAACGGTAAAATTCGGAGGCGGTGATGTTATTGTGTGGTCGTATTTTTCATGGAGGGGGCTAGCACCCCTTGTTTTTTTGCGTGGCACTATCACAGCACAGGCCTACATTGATGTTTTAAGCACCTTCTTGCTTCACACTGTTGAAGAGCAATTCGGGGATGGCGATTAAATCTGTGTCAACACGATCGATCACCTGTTCATAATACACCACCTGTGGCGGAGTGGTTACACGACAATAACATCTCTGCACCCCGTCCTGACCTGAATCCTATAGAACACCTTCGGGATGTTTTGGAACGCTGGACTTCGTGCCAGGCCTCTCCTACCGACATCAATGCCTCTCCTCAGTGCACCACTTCGTGAAGAATGGGCTGCCATTCCCCAAGAAACTTTCCAGCACCTGATTGAACGTATTCCTGCGAGAGTGGAAGCTGTCATCAAGGCTACGGGTGGGACAAAACCATATTGAATTCCAGCATTACCGATGGAAGGCGTCACGAACTTGTAAGTCATTTTCAGCCAGGTGTCAGGATACTTTTCATTATGTAGGGTACTTCCTCTTCACCAGCGGTTACAGGGAAGCGCCAAGGTGTTCAAGGAGAAAGCTGAAACTTTACGCACCAAGCGGAGTGGCACAGTGGTTAGCAAACTGGACTGACAGTCGGGAGGATGACGGTCCCAATCTGCGTCCGGCCACCCTGATATAGCTTACCCGTGATTTCTCGAGGCAAATGCTGGGATGGTTCCTTTGAAAATGGCAAAGCCGCTTTGCTTCTGTATCCCTTCGTACCCCGAACTTGTTCTCTGTCTCTAATTACTTCACTGTGGACGGAACGTCAAACTCTAATCTTCCTGCCCTGCTTACGAAGCTTCAAGCGATCCTTTTTTGTGAGTGAGCTCGGTGACAGATCACACTGGCACACGTCAACACGCTGGCCAGACGTGCTGTGACCTTACCGACGCGACGAGACTGTGACCGTTTCCTCGCTGTGGAAAGGCTTTACATGAGAAAATGTAGCACCCACTACAGAAGGCACAACAGAGTAATGCTGTTTGAACTTCAAGAAGACATGTAAATGCGGCAGTTGCCATGTACCGAACAAAGCACGAGGATTTCGCCGTAGTTGTGCTGGAGCTGGCACGGCAGTGTCCCGTTGTGCGCCCTGAGGGCAGCCGATGTCAACAAGGCGGCCGGCGCCGCGAGCCGTCTCTCGGCCCCTGTGGGACCGCAACCTGAGCGGCCGCCGCCTTACCTTGCGGCTGGCCCGCACACCACAGCGCGGCGCGTAATGAGATGAAAGGCTTGGGCGGCCTCGTTAGCGGCTCGGCATGAATAATGAAGCGACGCCACATAACTGCGTTAAGGCGACTCCCTGCTGCCCCCCCCCCCCCCAAATCCCGCAATCCTCCCAGGATTCGTTCCTATCCCTATCTCCTACAACCCTACCAACAACGTGATTTATTGCTGCTAGTTTGCTAAACACCGAACGCTATAGACAGCTGCTCTATAGACGCTGAAAACTGCCCACCTGATTGTATGTAGAAGCCCTTAGTAGACTGTCATATACCCAGCTAGGTGATTACTTCACTGGGTAGGAGTTCGGCAACAGCATTGTTCACATACCCGTTAGGCCTCTCAAGTCTCCGTTTTCTGTGTCTTTCCTAGCTTACTCAAATTAATTTGAAAATTACAGTCATGTCCAATTAAAACTTGTATTCAGTTTCTACGCCGTCACATGACATCACGTAGCTGCGGTCCTCTAAATCCCGTACCACCGGTGTGCCATGGATAGCGGGTAATTCAGTGGCGGCGCTGCTGCTAGTATACACAGATAGAGGGAGTGGAGGACTCGGTTGAACTATGAGTGGATCACGCTCCCAGCTAAAATACTTTTAGTTTTATTCACAAAAGATCTTAATATTTATTTGATCATATATACAGTAACATTTTATGCGTACTTTAAGACAGTTTCATCTTCCAGAAGAAGAACTAGTGTTGTTGTTGTTGTTGTTGTTGTGGTATCCAGTCCAGAGGCTGGTTTGAAGCAGCTCTATCCTGTACAAAGCTTCTTCATTTCCCAGTACCTACTGCAACCTACATCCTTCTGAATCTGCTCAGTGTATTCATCTTTTGCTCTCCCTCTACGATTTTTACCCTCCACGCTGCCCTCCAATACTAAATTGATACCTTGATGCCTCAGAACATGTCCTACCACCCGATCCCTTCTCCAGCATTCTTCTGTAGCACCACATTTCGAAAGCTTCGTTTCTCTTCTTGTCTTCTTCTCTTCTTGTTTTGTCCACGTTCCACTTCCATTCATGGCTACACTCCATACAAATACTTTAAGAAACGACTTCCTGACACTTAAATCTATACTCGATGTTAACAAATTTCTCTCCTTCAAAAACGCTTTCCTTGCCATTTCCTGTCTACAGTTTAATCCTCTCTACTTCGACCATCATCACTTATTTTGCTCCAAACGTAGCACTTTAAATGTCTCATTTCCCAACCAAATTCCCTCAGCATCACACGATTTAATTCGACTACATTCCATTATCCTCGTTTTGCTTTTGTTAATGTTCATCTTATATCCTCCTTTCAACACACTATCCATTACGTTCAACTGCTCTTCCAGGCCCTTTGCTGTCTCTGACAGAATTACAATGTCATTGGCGAACCTCAAAGTTTTTATTTCTTCTCCATGGATTTTAATTCTTACACCAATTTTTTCTTTTGTTTCCTTTACTGCTTGCTCAATATACAGATTGAATAACATCGGGGAGAGGCTACAACCCTGTCTCACTGCTTTCCCAACCACTGCTTCCCTTTCATGCCCCACGACTCTTACAACTGCCATCTGGTTTCTGTGCACGTTGTAAATAGCCTTTCGCTCCCTGTATTATATCCCTTCCACGTTCAGAATTTGAAAGAGAGTATTCCAGTCAACATAGTCAAAAGCTTTCTTTAAGTCTACAAATGCTAGAAACGTAGGTTTGCCTTTCCTTAATCTATCTTCTAAGATACGTCGTAGGGTCAGTATTGCCTCACGCGTTCCAACATTTCTACGGAATCCAAACTGATCTTCCCCGAGGTCAGCTTCTACCAGTTTTTCCATTCGTCTGTAAAGAATTCGCGTTAGTATTTTGCATCCGTGGCTTATTAAACTGATTGTTCGGTAATTTTCACATCTGTCAGCTCCTGCTTTCTTTGGGATTGGAATTATTATATTCTTCTTGAAGTCTGAGGGTATTTCGCCTGTCTCATACATCTTGCTCACCAGTTGGTAGAGTTTTGTCAGGACTGGCTCTCCCAAGTCCGTCAGTAGTTCTAATGGAATGTTGTCTACTCCTGGGGCCTTGTTTCGACTCAGGTCTTTCAGTGCTCTGTCAAACTCTTCACGCAGTATCGTATCTCCCATCTCATCTTCGTCTACATCTTCTTCCATTTCCATAATATTGTCCTCAAGTACATCGCCCTTGTATAAACCCCCTATATACTCCTTCCACCTTTCTGCTTTCCCTTCTTTGCTTAGAACTGGGTTTCCATCTGAACTCTTGATATTCATACAAGTGGTTCTCTTTTCTCCAAAGGTCTCTTTAATTTTCCTGTAGGCAGTATCTATCTTACCCCTAGTGAGATAAGCCTCTACATCCTTACATTTGTCCTGTAGCCATCCCTGCTTAGCCATTTTGCACTTCCTGTCGATCTCATTTTTGAGACGTTTGTATTCCTTTTTGCCTGCTTCATTTACTGCATTTTTATATTTTCTCCTTTCATCAATTAAATTCAATATTTCTTCTGTTACCGTAGGATTTCTACTAGCCCTTGCCATTTTACCTCCTTGTTCCTTTTCTGCCTTCACTATTTCATCTCTCAAAGCTATCCATTCTTCTTCTAGTGTATTTCTTTCCCGCATTCTTGTCAATCGTTCCTTAATGCTCTCCCTGAACCTCTCTACAACCTCTGGTTCTGTCAGTGTATCCAGGCCCCATCTCATAAGCGTGTATGAGGGTGGAACGGAAAGTAACACACAATAATTTTTTTCTGCCCTAGTATTGCAGCTGAAATGCGAAAATTTCACGACGGGGTAGTTTGAAGTTCGCGGTGCAGAAGGTATTTTGTTTTCATGCACAGCTGTAGCGAGAGAAGTCTGAACTGTGAAACAAATATCGCGCGTGTATCAATGTAATCATCTTGTGAAGAGCAGCGAAGAGTAGCTCTATATTTTAATGGCAAAGGGCATAAATCATGTGAAATCCACAAGGAAATGCGTGGGATGTATGTGGACAACTATGTGTCTCCAGGTGGTGTGAATTCTTGCAATAGGGCCGTGTGAACCTTAATGCTTCGCCATGCTCCCGACGGCCGGCAACAGCTGCACTCCCACAGTATGTCGGAGCCATTGAGGCAGCAATTATGAACGACAGGCGTCTGAAACTGCGAAAATTATTGCAGAATTTGAACTTTTAATGTGATGTGGTGTACGATATTGTTGATGGCACGCTGAAATTTCGTAGAGCTAGTCCTGGGTGGATTCCATCAAAACCCGACAGACAACCACAAGGGCCAGCGGATGATAAGTGATCGCGTTAGGCTGCAGAAGGGCGTGAGCTTCTGAAAGGAATCGTCACTAGTGATGAGTTGTGGGCGTACCAGAAACAAAGGAGGCCTCTGTGGAGCGAAAACATGGTGGTTCCATAGTACGAAAAAATTTCTACGTGACTCAGTCTGCTAGGAAAGTATATTGGACAGTATTCTGGGATATGCATGGTGTATTTTTGGTGAACTTAGCTGAACAGGGGAACACTTGTAATACCACAATCGATTGTGAGCAATCGGAATAGTGCAACTTTATTTGAGAAGTGTTTACTCGTTACTAGTTAAGTTCTTTGGATCATTGGAGGGAGGTGGTACTTTATGATATATAGATTTTTTAACGTAATAGTGTGTTTAAATAATGTACTTTTATTAAATATGTTTGTTTATGTACGATAAACTGCAATATAATAAATGGTTCATACTTAGGGATTTTGTATTGAGTAATGTAAAAGACATAGTGATTCCCCTCCGCTACGAAAATGGTGTGGCGCGAGCTAAAAGGTGAAATTGACGCTCAATCTGGGCGGGAAGCGAGATCCTCAATGGCTCCGACATACTGTGGGAGTGCAGCTGTTGCCGGCCGTCGGGAGCATGGCGAAGCATTAAGGTTCACACGGCCCTATTGCAAGAATTCACACCACCTGGAGACACATAGTTGTCCACATACATCCCACGCATTTCCTTGTGGATTTCACATGATTTATGCCCTTTGCCATTAAAATATAGTGCTACTCTTCGCTGCTCTTCACAAGATGATTACATTGATACACGCGCGATATTTGTTTCCCAGTTCAGACTTCTCTCGCTACAGCTGTGCATGAAAACAAAATACCTTCTGCAGCGCGAACTTCAAACTACACCGTCGTGAAATTTTCGCATTTCAGCTGCAATACTAGGGCAGAAAATAAAGAAGCAGTCAGTAGCCAGCAGCCGACCAGTCTACAGCGCAAGTGCCGAGCGAGGCATCCAGTATCTGATTTCAGATGGAATGGCTTCGGGTGTAATTGTGGCTGTAAAATGGTACTCTCGCATTGGAAATGGCCCTAAAAATGATAGTCACGTCGCCAAGAAGAACTAAATAGAGCATATTACTGCCAAAGGAGAGACGAGGTAGCCGCCACGTGCTCGCCACCACTATTGCGCCACCACTTCGTGAGATTCCAGAGGTTAGAACTGTATAGCACTATAAATCAGAGTGTTTGTGTGATTTAATTTACAATTATAATTCAAATATTGATGAACGTTGTGTTAGAACCATGAATTTATTCTTTTCATGGTACCTACCAGGGTCCTCTCCTCAAAATTACTAACCACCGAGTATCCTGTGTGTGAAAATTGATAATAATCTGTGTTATTTGCTTAAGCTTAATTTCTGAATGTAAAAATATATAAATGTGGATATTCAGATAAATGGTTTCATTGAAATCAAGGGAGACACTTACTGATGAATTTATATAAATCTCCATTGTGTTTTGGTTTGCTTCTATTTTACAAATGTCAGTGTTTTAATATTCAGCAGTATAAAAGTTGTCAGTGAAAATCACTTGCCTCACAAGTGGTGTAATAATGAATTTGGTTTGGGCGTTGTTTGAAGTTGACTTTTAATTGAAGTCTTTTCTAAAGTTTGTAGAGAGTATTGTCTGTGCAAACGGTATTAAAATATTGCAAGATAAATGAGCTTAAGTGGGGAAGTAATTCAGCTTTCATCATAATTCAGAATACAGGGTGATTCAAAAAGAATACCACAACTTTAAAAATGTGTGCTTAATGAAAGAAACATAATATAACCTTCTGTTATACATCATTACAAAGAGTATTTAAAAAGGTTTTTTTTTCACTCAAAAACAAGTTCAGAGATGTTCAATATGGCCCCCTCCAGACACACGAGCAATATCAACCCGATACTCCAACTCGTTCCACACTCTCTGTAGCATATCAGGCGTAACAGTTTGGATAGCTGCTGTTATTTCTCGTTTCAAATCATCAATGGTTGCTGGGAGAGGTGGCCGAAACACCATATCCTTAACATACCCCCATAAGAAAAAATCGCAGGGGGTATGATCAGGGCTTCTTGGAGGCCAGTGATGAAGTGCTCTGTCACGGGCTGCCTGGCGGCCGATCCATTGCCTCGGGTAGTTGACGTTCAGGTTTCATAACTAACCTTTTTCGTAGGACTCTCCATACAGTTGATTGTGGAATTTGCAGCTCTCTGCTAGCTCTGCGAGTCGATTTTCTTGGGCTGCGAACAAATGCTTGCTGGATGCGTGCTACATTTTCATCACTCGTTCTCGGCCATCCAGAACTTTTCCCTTTGCACAAACACCCATTCTCTGTAAACTGTTTATACCTATGTTTAATACACCACCTATCAGTAGGTTTAACACCATACTTCGTTCGAAATGCACGCTGAACAACTGTCGTCGATTCACTTCTGCTATACTCAATAACACAAAAAGCTTTCTGTTGAGCGGTCGCCATCTTAGCATCAACTGACGCTGACGCCTAGTCAACAGCGCCTCAAGCGAACAAATGTACAACTAAATGAAACTTTATAGCTCCCTTAATTCGCCGACAGATAGTGCTTAGCTCTGCCTTTTGTCGTTGCACAGTTTTAAATTCCTAAAGTTGTGGTATTCTTTTTGAATCACCCTGTATTTATGAAAGTTTGTATGTATAAAGAAGGGATAGTTTGTGGGCTCCCCCCCCCCTCCCGCCCTTTTACAATGTGTTATATAACGAAAAAACCAAACTGAATAGTTATTTTGTAGCTAAAGAAACCAGAAGTGATTATTTGAAGCAGTATACATGAAAGGTATGTGTACAGTGTTATCTTATCCATTTGTGATGTGTATATGCGTGTTAGTCAAACTTTAAGTCTTACCAGATGCCACTTAGTCTTGTGTATGCCCTAGCGAACAATTCGTGTGCCAAATTAGTGAAAGGTAGAAGTGAAGATTGTGGTTAGCAGGGATAAAGTCTCTTTTCTTTTTCTGTGATTGCTTAACTATGTTGTTGATAACTACTGCTATCCACTGTGTAGTTCGTCAGGTTATTGTAGGTGTTCATTGCACTTTTCTGAGAAAGAATCTATTAACGTCACTTTTGGAAGAGTGTATGCAAATCCATTGAAAATAATATTTTCACATTACGCCAGTACTAGTGTTATACACTGTGAATGGTGCAGCCTACATTAAAACTTTGGTTAGTTGCGTCGTGCCCAGCAGGACGAACTCCACAATATTAATGCTGATGGTGTCAAACTTCTTCATGACAATGCACGCTCCTATATTGCTTCTCCTGTTTGTGAAAAAATCTGGCGACCGTTTTATATTTCATTTACAGGAACTCTGTTACTGTAATTTGTTACAAAATTTTAGTCTCTTTGTTGTCTACCAACTGCTACTATTATGAACTTCATGTTCGATTTCTTCTGTCTGTTAGGTAACACGCGTTCAAACTTCTAAAAATCCTCCAAGAGGGTAACACATACTGTGCGTTTAAGTCGTATTTAGGCAAATTGCAGCCGTAGAGTTATACTTGGCTTCTTTGTGACAAGTTTGTAAGTTTCGTTATTTGGGAACAGTGTACCGCACGCACGTGAACGCCAGTACTAGTGTTATACACTGTGAATGCTACAGCCTACATTAAAACTTTGGTTAGTTGCGTCGTGCCCAGCGGGACAAACTCCACAATATTAATGCTGATGGTGTCAAACTTCTTCATGACAATGCACGCTCCTATATTGCTTCTCCTGTTTGTGAAAAAATCTCCAAATTTGGGTGGGAGTTAGTCCAGCATCCACCAAAGATTCCTGACCTTCCACAGTCGGACTTTAATCTGACTGGTCTCGTGAGGATATTCCAGGCCGACCAACGCTTTGCGATAGGTGCGGAAGTGAAATCAGCAGTCCGCAGATGACTATACTCCAACCAAGTTGACTTCTACGAACAGGAAACCATGATGGGAGAAATGTGTTGTGAACATGGGGACTATTAAGAAAATTAGGTAAAAGATGTAGGTTCATGTGTGATTTTTTTCTTTTGTTACCTATTAAACGTTTTGGTAATAAAATTGAGAGGTGGCAAGCCACTCTCTCACTTTAACAGTATCGGTCAACTTAATATTCATATTTTGGGTCATGATCTCGGAGTTCCCTTGTACTACATATGGCACCGTAGTGGATGCGACGGAGAACAGAGGGAAAGATGGATTACGGGCCATAAATGCTGAGTACATTGACCTGGCTGTGCAAGTTATTCTGGGAACAGAGCTCTGTGGATTGTATCTGCGACGGAGTTCGGGACACGCCACTCCCCTCTCTCGCAGCAGCAGCGGCGTGCAGTCAAATTGAACGGTCGAACGGTCGATTCGTCTATTGGCATCTGCCCGCTGCTTGTTGCTCGCTCACTCTCCAACACAAGGCTCCACTTCTGCTTCCTCTTCTCCGGAAGCCGCCACTGCGTTACTCGCCTTCCACGCCGCACCGGTGGCGCTGATTTTAAAGAGCCGTGGCTGAGTGACATCTTGTCGCTGCTCATTTTCTTATCACCGCATTGGCGAAACCGAAGAAGGGCGAACCTACCTTTACAGCATTTGTAGACGTAAAGAAAGCTTTTGAAAATATTTGCTGGAATACAGCCGTGAAGAGCCCACGGGAACCGAGCTCTTGGTTACAGCTTTGTATGTCCCATTCCAGCCCGAAAAGAAACTTCATGACACCCTGCCTTCGGCACAAAATGTTATTGAGCCATTATCAACGATGAAACTTCCTTGCAGATTAAAACTGTGTGCCCGACCGAGACTCGAACTCGGCACCTTTGCTTTTCGCGGGCAAGTGCTCTACCCGCGAAAGGCAAAGGTCCCGAGTTCGAGTCTCGGTCGGGCACACAGTTTTAATCTGCCAGGAAGTTTCATATCAGCGCACACTCCGCTGCAGAGTAAAAATCTCATTCTGGATTATCAAGGATGTTTCGCCCCACCCCCGTCTGTACTGCTTCATCGGTCCCAGTTCAACCGCAGGTACCACCACCCTCCTATTGGGCCGGTTTAAACGTTGAGAGATGTAATACTCCGCCTCTCTAACATCATAGAGAGTGGTTGCGATGTTACTTGTCTTTCATATAGTTGGCCTTTCGTCTCCAGAGATCGCGGAAAATATGCCACATGGGGGCAGCGGTTGGCCCGCTACGGGAAATAAATTCCCTGACTTGCCGGTGGATCGCAGACCGTATCTCGTCTTTGAAGCGCTTGTTACAGAGATTCGTGAAATATAGCTGTTACTTCGCTTTTCTGCAAGTAGTATTTTATTTCGTACTTGATTTAATTCGGTTGTTGTTTAACACGATTTTGGCTTTGTTCACAGGTGCTGATTTTAGCTCACGCTACTTGCAGTCGTAACGTTCGGACACTCCTGTGTTTCCGACCATCAACTTAGTGTCGACCTTGGCATCGACCTGCTACGTGTTTTGCGGCAGTTATCTGCCTAATTTCTATCAGTTATGAACTATCCTTTGACTCCATGTGCTTCTAATTTCAAAACCTTCAAGTTAAATTCCAACAAAATGCAAGATAGCGTAGAAAACTGGAAACCGAACACACGTAATCAAAACAAGGAAATTGTGGAAGAAAACAGGTATTAGCGTTCTTGGACAACCAATATGGCATGTCAACAAAAACGAAACTGTGTTGTCGCAATTTAGTCCTAAACGAAGCCCACACGTCTGAGTTCGCACCAACACTTTACTGTTATAGATAGTATTTCAAATACAGGGCTATTGAGAACAAAGAATCACAATGAGAATCAAAGTAGGCTTTCTGGTACTTGCGCATAAAGCGTTGACCACTTGTACTCTCAGCTATTTTCGGGAGAGTGTTCTTCATACACAAGAAATAAATGGTAACAGTTACTACAAATATTTTTTCCTAATTGCCTTAATTTCGATTGAATAAAAGAATTTGACCTGTACTTAAGCATATAAGGTGTTTTTGGCTAGAGTGGATAAGTATTTATTGCAACTTGCACCTCATTGAAACTCACAACCCAGACTTGCTACTTGCAGTGATTTCTGTCCATTGCAAAAAGAGTCGTGGTTAGAGTTCAAAAACAACATAGCAACAGAATTAGTTTCTCTTTACTGCATATTTCCTTTTATTCGACTTATAAGTAATGTAATTTTTATCTGCTCTTCAAAATTGTGTAACAGACGATAAATAATACACGTTGAACAAAGTCTTTACGCCCGCAATGTTGTTACGTCTGAGCCAATCACAGTTATGAATTGTTGCAGCTTATAACACTTATCAGGCAACGGTCGCAAAATTAACAAAGCAGTCTGTTATAATTTGCGTTATTGATAGTCAAAGCGATAAAATATCCAGTTGACCTGTGCTCCATATCTCGATGGGGAACACCGCACGGTATCGACATTCGCGCAGACGATGCACAGTGCAGCTGCGCAATTTATCGCCATTAACGTTTGTCGGGTGGCAAGCCGCACAGGGAGTCAGCTTGCTTGTACATCCGATACGAGCAAAAAAGTACCTGACGTTCGTGTGATTTACGAGTATCAGCTATCATGCCCACTATGCTATCTTTACGTGGTAGACATTTCATTTGCGGTTCTACAGTAAATACTGAATTACTATTCGATTTACTACAGTCCGAAACACACATATATACTTACAGCCACCTAACAGTAAGGATAGCTCCAACGGGTCTACCTTCAGTTGTGACGAACGTAAAAGATGAATTAAGAAAAAATAAATGCAGCGTGACTCCCACAACTATCTCTGGAATACGTGCAGCATACGAGTAAAAATAAATTGTTATAGATTTTGATGCCGTTGTTGAGGCCTCCTGCCCGAAGGCTTCTTTTATGCAACTTCCCACGTTGCTCTGTTCAGTGCAAGCCCCTTCATCTCCGCACTACTCTTGCGAACTACGTCCATTTGAACCTTCTGATTATAGATAAGCCCTTGGTCCGGCTCTGAAGTTTCCACCCCTCCACATTTACCTCCATTAACAAGTTTGCTAATGCTAGATGCAGATGCAGATGTCCCACTGACCTGTCCTACTTCTAATAAAGGTTTATAACGACTTCTTACCTTCTCTATCCTTTTCACTAGTTCTTCACTTTGTATCTGACCTCTCCACTAAACGTTTAACATACAGCCTGTAATATTATTGGATATCCGTCGTATGAAAGCTGTGAGTACCCTTGGAAAGGCATTCACCTATCTGTACATTAAATTATCAACTTATGAGATGAGACCTATTCTTTGAAAGACATTTGTTTTATATAATTTACGTAACTGTAAAGATGCGCATCTAGCGCGGACGCTAATACATCGATTGCGCAGTCAAAGACACATTTTAACAGAAGCTGAACTGAACGTTCCGCTTCGATCTAAATAAAAGATGACAGTAAAAACTTTTGTAGATCTTTAGATTTTATCGTACTTCTGCTGGTAATGTGAAAGCGTAAAGAAGGTCGTCTTTAAGCCATAAAAGTGAGCGGTCTTGCCAGCGTGCAGACAACATTATTAATTAATAAAATTCGAATAATTTATGTTCGATAGTGTATTCCGGCAAGTTATTGTTATGAAGGTGTTGAATGGTGCAAGAATTGTCTTGAAGGAAGGAGAAAAGTAATGACTGTAATTTGTGACAAAAACGTGAACCAAGGAGCTAGCACAGGACAGGCTAAAATATGATCGCACCATACAGTTAGAAAAGTACTTATGTAAGTTATACTGTTTATAAATACGCCCTAATTGCTTGTGAGAATTGTTTGAATACATTTAGTGTTTATCAGATTTCTTATTCTATACTTTTATATTTTTTTTTACCTCCAAGTCATATTATTTTTGTAAATATCAAACAGCCTTTACTACAGAAGAGAATACTGCGGCATCCTGGTCGTAGATAGAAGGCCGCTCCTTGTCTTCTATACAACTCATATCTGCCCCATTTATCAATGATTTCATTTGCAAATGCAATTTTTTATGGTTGTTCTTTTCTAAATAATAGAAGTCTCTGCGTAATCAAAAACTAGCCTCCTTCTGACAACGATCAGGAGCCGACCAGAAGACGGACGTCTTCGACCGCTTTCGTGTTTCCTGTGGCAAAGCTGTGCCAAACTGGGAACACGTCATTCTAGTAAGATTAAAATTGAATAGAATTGAAATATATTTAACTTATTTGTTTTTTCTTTATCATATTAGAAGCCACATTTCAAGTGCATTCAGTTTGTTCTCAGGATTTCAGATCGTCATCGTTTCACTTTCGCACTGTGGTGTGCATAAGATACACGCTTTATGGAACCTCAGCGTGCGATACCAGTAATTTTCTTCGAAGTACGTTTCTCTACCTGTGCTAATATAATTACTATTGTAAGTCTTTCATTCGGTCAACTTGTGTTGTCTTATTTCCTACACAGAATTCTTTCACTTCATACGCTTCTGCGTCGCTTGCTAAAAAGGCGATATTGTGCACTAAGTGTGCTATCCATTCCTTTGAACAGGTCTTCTAAATACCCTTACACCCCCACGGAAAGTCAGTGTCATCTGTCAACCTTACCAATTGTATCCCTTTCCTTGTAGTTCACTCATATGAAAGAACTTCCACTTAACATTCTTCAAGCAGAGTTAGTACTTTTTGGAGGCGAATCGGGTGTTATTCCAGCAGAGAAAAATCAGCAGAAGGAACTGAAGAATTTTTATTTAACAACTGACGACGTGTCATAAAACGTGTTTTAAGTACAGTAGCATGAATAGTACTAAAATGCGTTCATTAACGTTAACACTAACAACATATACATATCCTTTAAACTGATTAGTTAACCATTATTTACTTAAAAGATACCGCTCAAATTATCTATGGAACATATAATTAACCAACTAATTTCGGTTCCGAAATTTACTTTCACTTTCTGCATTGCTTCTTTGACTTATAGTTGATTAATTATGTTGAAAAGTTGCAGCGACCCTGACACCCCTCGTAACATGAACTTATCTTACTTGATCTTCTACTTGAGATTTGTGGATTTTTTGTTATTCAACTTTCCATTAACTCCAGTCTTCTAAGCATTGTGAACATTTTACATTGTTTGAGAGTTCGTCTAGGATCATAAATTCTAGGAGAGTATCCTGATTTTATATCTGTCGTCATTACTAAGTATGATCTCAGTTGTCAATACTTATATGGTTACTTTCCCCTTCCCAAAGACACGCTGATCTTCATTTGGTATGATGTCTATTTTTCTTTTTTTTTTTTTTTTTTTTTTTTTCAATGTATAATTGTGGTCAGAGTTTACAAGCGTGATTTGTCTGACTAATCACCAAGTAGTTTTCACGTGTATCCTCACGTGCCTTATTTAGTAAAATGATAGTAATGCTTTTCTGTAGCTCTGAAGGTAAGTCATTTATTTCATAGATTTTACACAGCAAATCAAGTAATAGTATATTTCCTAACTTCCCACAGATTTTAGTAACTCCGTAGGTATATCACCGACTGCTGTTGATTGGTTTCATATCATATCACAATGTGCTCTGTCAGACTCTGACGCTATTCTGGACCGCCCATTCCTTCCACATAAATTTCCTCTTCATTCTATGTAACGCTTCTGAAGGAATCCTCTCCATCATTCACGACTTCAATATAACCCTGCCTTCGGTCAGTCCTTTGTTCTCCATTTAATAGAGGTTTTCCATGTGCATTTCGTAGGTTGACAGCTTTCCGTTTTAGTTCCGTGAAGTCACATTTAATCTCGCTGTACACTGCTCCGGTAATTCCTTTAATCATACCTTTTTCAGTGTCTTTACATGCTTGCACTTCCTACGTTACTTCTTAGATTCTTCTTGCATCTGTAAGCTAGACTTTTTTGTGATCATCCATACCCTCGTCGTCTCCGCCTTCGATATGGCTACGGTGTTCTGCTTTAATTATTTCCTTTTTTTGTTTTATTCCACTATTACTGAAAATCTCTTGACTCTTACACTTATGCCATTCGTCACTGTGTCATAGAATTTCTGTTAGGAAAACTCCTTTTTCTTTATCGTCTTGCATTTAGATTTACTGTTCACCACTGTAAGTCTGTGATCTGGCTCTATGACTGCACGTGGTTATGATTTGCTATCTGGAATATTTTCTAAATTTTTGTCTAACAACGATGTAGTCCAAATGCTGTCTCTGTGGGCCTTCTCGTCTTATCCAAGTAGTGTTCTTTTGTCGTTATTTGGTAGAGAATGTCCCTATAACAATTGAAACCTACGCCAGACTCTAGAAAGTTCTCTCACTTATCAGTATTTTCTCCATGTCCATATCATTTAGTAGCAAATATATCTTCTGTTCCCTCACCTGCAATAGTTTTACAATCACATAGGATTACATTTTCATTGTCTTTCACACATTTTATCAAATATATCTAATGCATTCTCTCTATATCACCATCAGCATAGTATGAAAATCAGTTTGTGATGGTTTGTGTAGGCATAGTCTCAAACCTCAGATAAACTAGGCCAACATTTTAATAATAATAACTCACTCTATAATCATTACATCAGAAATGTCAGTTCCTTTTTCATTTAGTTTCACTAATCCCTACCCGCCTTGCCTCTAGCCTGCTCATCTATCTTTTCAAATTCTGTGCTACATTGATGACTTTAATTTTTTTCTACTGGAATCTCAGAACGTTAGTCTTATTGTTGTTCAGCCTCTCTTATGCAGGTGCCCCCACCCCTGAAAGGAAATCATGAGATAACTTTAGGAGACTGCATGACCAATAAATGTACTTTATGGGTCTTTAATTCTGTGCTTCCATTGTCTTCTGAATACTCATGACTTTGGTTATCGCTCAGTCCTCCAACTATAGAAACGGTTTACCAAACCAACGACAAGTCCTTGTCTTGAAACTCTGCCCACTCCTCCGTCTTCTTTTATCAAGTTTTCAGACAACCAAAGATGATCGAATTCAAAATTCGAAGTGAAGAGGTTTCAATCAGTCGTCAAACACGCGAACTCTTATCCGTGTATTACAAAAGATCACAAAATTTTGCCGCCATCTCCCGATGTCTCCCTTGTCTGTTGCCCACTGAGACAGAATGCTAGAATGCTACCAATCATTTCCTCGTTAGTTTCTGCCAGTACGTCTTACATAAACACCCGATACGAAACAAAACCATAGCTGTGAGATGCGGCGCTCACATTCGGATAGGACCTCGTCTTCCAACGCAACGATAGAATAGTTCTTGTTTAGGTGCTCACGTATTTTAATACTGAAGTGGAGTAGTGAACAATCGTGTTGGAACCGCAGCCTCTTGCGGATATCTTGAGTTAATATCATGGAAGGAGCATCATTCAAACGGGGTGGCAACAAATAAGATCGTCTCCTATTTGACAGAGAATCGTTACTGATTTCCTGAGTCAAACGGGGCGTGGGAATTTTCATTATGACTGAGCAGCAATTTAAAACACCATCACAGCAGGAAGAGGCCCCATCCTCTGACAGAATTTAACTGTGGGTTGAAAATCATTTGGCCTTATTGCTCACACACGTTGTTTAACGTAGGGTCGTTACCACTACTTCATCTCTACTCTTAATAGTGTATTCTTCGAAATGTACTTTTTAAGGAAAAGTTAACAATTTATTGATGAATCCTCTGCCACACTGTCCAACACCATCTCCTCAGATTCCACTGTGCGAACCAATTTTTGTTGAGAACCTTAAGCAGCACTCTTCCCTCGATGAAACCAGTTTATCGTTACTTTCTATCCTCGGGACATTTTTCTTAAGTTCAGTAGATGCTTGTTGTGAAACTTTTCTTTGTATGTTCGTTGGGTTTTTAAGACAATGAATTGTGCTGCATTGTGGGAGTACATTAAAAAGGTGTCTCTAGTTTTCTGTAAGGAATAATGTTCAAATGTCCACGACCAGTCATGAGCTGTCTGCGGGCAGTAGTTAACTCGAGCATGGACTCATCACAGACCAGTGTTGTGTGTTGGTTTTCAAGGCGTCACCGGTCAAATAGAACTGAATACCTGGACCAGTATGGCAGCACCGTGGTGTTTGCACTCGAGATACAGGGAGTGCGTGCAGTAGCAGCGTACATTCCGGTATAATTGTAAATGTAGACCGAGACTTTGGCTTTTGCTTTTGCTTTTCAGTACTCACTGTCATTCTTCCAGCATTTATTCACAGAATACTGTGTATGAATTCTGGTTTCATCTAAATAAAACATAGGTCACTTTAATTCTTATCGCTCATATTTCGCAAAATTCTAATGTTTAACCCGTTAAAACAGGTAAAGCGAACCAAATAAAGTTTTTTTGTACAGTTGACGACAAACTTCAGACCTTTGTTGCAACACAGACATGATGTATTCCAACGTGGAAAGTCTGCGGGAGGAAGTGCAGGAAGAAGAAGTTGGCGTTCCTTAGTTCACGGAGTTATGGAGAGTCGGAATGGACTAAACCAACAACAAGAGAGGGGAGGGAGAAAGAGAGAGAGAGAGAGAGAGAGAAAGAGAGAGAAAAAAATTTATGGCTGCAAAAGTAATATATGAATAACCAATATTGCAGGACCTTAACGACATAAGTTTTCCGTTCAATCTGCTAAAAAGTAAATGCCACTGTGGCTAGGTGTCGTTCATACAATGTTCATAGTGTGAAAAAAATTTACCTTCCTAATGTTTCTTTGACAACTATTACTCTAAATATTATAAACTGACGTATAACAAATAAATTTCTATGTGGCTGCTGCGTACTAAGTATGAAATCGATTGCATTTTATCCCTTTGTCGTCTACTTTGTTACCAAAGCATTGAAGGCAGTTAATTTTAGTTATCAACAGTAAAAGTAGAACGAGAATGAGGAGAAGGAGAAAAGAAAATCATATGGTATGACCGAACCCACCTCGTTCAGTGACCGAACTTGAGATATCACACACCACACTTTCGTGCTACTTCTGAGACTGCAGTAATTTTAGTCGGTCGTATTCATCTCGTAGACATCTCTTCAACTGAGGCTGCCTATTTCAGCATGGTGCCATTTCTGCCGTAAGCTGCACTTCGACTTGCTTAGCTTAACATTTTGCCTGTGCATCATCTGCACTGTCACTGCTTTCTCCTTGTAATGAACGATAAATTAAATTGTATTAACAACAAGCTTCTCCTCTCAGATAGCAACACGCACTACTTCAACTGGAACGTGTCACAGGACCAAGTTCCCACTATGCCAGAGAGTACGGCTTGCTATGCTGAGTAATGATGCCGCCGACGGCAGTGCGTCTGGCGGTTGTTCGCCATCAAACTCAAGAAATTTACAAACACGTCTCGGTCAGTTAAGGTTCTGTGCAGTCGTAGCACTCACATCCGACTATCCTTTAACGGTCGGAAAATACTTCGTGTTGGATCATCTATCATCGGAAAAATTGTTATCTTGAAAGTCGATCTATTGATGCACTGAGACTAACAAACAAACAAAAAATACTCAAGACGAGAACACCCACATACAATGCGGTTACGCTGCAATTTGTTTGAGTTTTGCCCAGTAAATATTTTGGTGTCACCGCTAGACACCACACTTGCTACGTGGTAGCCTTTAAATCGGCCGCGGTCCATTAGTATACGCCGGACCCGCGTGTCGCCACTGTCAGTGATTGCAGACCGAGCGCTCTCATTTGCCGAGACGATAGTTAGCATAGCCTCCAGCTACGTCATTTGCTACGACCTAGCAAGGCGCCATTACCAGTTTATATTGAGATTGTAATTATGTATCATCAAGAGCGATGTTCTCAAATTATGGATTAAAGTTAAGTATTCCAGAAGTTATGTACTATTTTTGGCTACTATAATTACTTTATCTTGTTCCAGACCTCACGCCAGTCTGCGTGAGCTTAAACGCGTGCATTTCGGCCTCCTCTAGCAACACGGTGTTGGTTCTTCTGCCAACACATCAAATATATTCATCATTATGCAATACATTAAAACAGAATTTCGGAACCAACATTGAAACGTAAAGTTTCTTTTACAAATTTTTGAGAGGCTTTCTGTTAGTAACTAGACGTTTTATAGATATTAAGACGCTCATGTAATCTGCTTCTTCTGTGTCTTCTTCTTCCTCTTCTTCTACTGATTCTGCTTCATACGCTGTTAACTGAAGATTATTTTGCTGCAAAACCTATTTCTCAGCGCTTTTGGAACTTAATTTATGCCTGTTGTTGCTCAGCTAGTCACTCTTTCAAAATCTTCCAATAATGGTTTTTGTTGTTCCTTTTCATTTTCACCGGAAATGGTTCCGCTTTAAGTCTTTGTAGAACGTATATTCTGGAAAGAATGTGGTACATGAACTGGAGGAGAAATCGAACACATCATGTACTTCAAGTCTTTGGAACTGCTCCTTCATTAATGAATATAAACGCAGACGAAATTTCACCTTGAGCAATCACGTTGTGCAGCGAGCTAGGCAACGCTACACATTTCTTCCGTAACTACCTTTACATCTCAATATCGCTTCATGATATTTTCTTATACTCATCCCAATAGTTTCTAAAGAACTCTGTTTCTTAAAATTTTTTCGTAAAGTGTTTCTCATTTACGTTGTTCCATCTAGCAGAAATCCATTGCCGTTTGATATTTCTCTTGTATTCGATCTTTTCTCTCAGATTGTCTTTGCCTTTCTGGATGGCATAAAATATCACAAGCATACTTGTCCATTTAGAAACAATTTAGTGAGATTGCAAAATTCGTTAGTTGCATGAACTTTTCACGTAGAAATGGCTCTGAGCACTATGGGATTCAACTGCTGTGGTCATCAGTCCCCTAGAACTTAGAACCACTTAAACCTAACTAACCTAAGGACATCACACACATCCATGCCCGAGGCAGGATTCGAACCTGCGACCGTAGCAGTCGCTCGGTTCCTGACTTATCGCCTAGAACCGCTAGACCACCGCGGTTTTCACGTAGACTTTTCATGCCTAAAGAAGAACATCTAGTTAAGACTCTTAAAAATTTCATACTTGCTGCTAAATTCGGGTGTTGTTTTCCTACTTTTCCGCGGTACCTTTCAAAATCGTTCAAATGGCTCTGAGCACTATGGGACTTAACATCTGAGGTCATCAGTCCCCTAGAACTTAGAACTACTTAAACCTAACTAACCCAAGGACATCACACACATCCATGGTCGAGGTAGGATTCGAATCGGCGACCGTAGTGGTCGCACGGTTTCAGACTGAAGCGCCTAGAACCGCTCGGTCACAGCGGCCGGCTCTCGGTACCTTTAATGCAGTGAGTAAGCAATGGAAGTGGTACCAGACAGAAACCTTTTATATTTCTTTCTTCAATTCTGCCGCGGAATTGCTCAGCTTTCGATGCAAATATGTATTCGCGTCATGTGTAACATTCGACTTTTCTTTTTATTCCGATATCTTGCAACCTTTAAATTAAGGAATACCATAGGCAGCTCGAAGTTGATTAGAAAAATGAAACGTAAAACTTCTTCGTAAATAAATATTCTTTGTGTTCGACGTTTCATTTACTGTATTAGTAAGGCTGAAAAACGGACTATGCTCTAAAACGCGAAGATATGAAAGTAATGGATGTCAGTGACGTGAACATAATTTGTCTCCAGCCCTCGTTACAAGCGCGACAACGGGGACGAGGAAATGAGTTGAGCGAAACTGCAATACGGAACAACCACCTCTCTCCCCCCCCCCCCCCCTCTCCTTTCCTCAGACTTCAGCGTCTGCAGCTGCGACGGTAGCGACTGTTCTCAGGAGATTTATCCCTTTTTTCCAAAAAAAGTAGAAAGGGCGCCGAGCGCCACTCGGGCGTTCTTATTAACAGCGTCGCCACCCGCCCCGCTCATCGCGGGCGCTCCAGTATAATTCGAAGAAATCTTATCCCCTCTAATTAGATTAACAGCTCAGCCCGTAATTAAATCGACTCCCTCGGACGCACTCGCTCGCCCTTTTCCTGCCGCCGCCGCCGCTCCAGAACGCCCTCTAGTCCCGGCTGCGGCCTGCGTGTAGCCCGCGGTGTGACACGCCCGCCCCGACACGAGTCCTGATGGGACGAGTTGCGGCGGCCAAGACGCGGCTGGGGCGCGTGGCGGCTGCGTCGCCGGCCGTGTCCGATATTGATTCCGGGCGATACGGCGGTGCCGCTTTAACGGCCGAACGCACAGCCTGCGCTGCCTCGGGCCCTCCAATATCCACAGCCGACCCGACGCTTTTGAAATTCAAATTAAACCGATGGTTTTCCACTGGCGTATCTTTCCTATTGCTTTCCATTCTTCAGCGGAAAGGCAAAAATCCGCTGTCGAAAACAAAAAAGAAAGTCTGTGCCTCCGGCATCTTTCGAAGCTATACCCACCCGGTCATAATGCACCACAAACTAATTGTTCCTCCTTTCTTCAAGAAGGCAATTATTTCATTATTTGCTTATTCCAACTTCGTCTTATCCATCGTGTACATGGAGACTGTGACGTATGTGAATGTACCGGGTGATCAAAAAGTCAGTAAAAATTTGAAAACTTAATAAACCACGGAATAATGTAGATAGAGAGGTAAAAATTGACACACATTCTTGGAATGACATGGGGTTTTATTAGAACCAAAAATAAAAACAAAGTATTGTTAGACACGTGAAAGATCTCTTGCGCGCGTCGTTTGGTGATGATCGTGTGCTCAGCCGCCACTTTCGTCATGCTTGGCCTCCCAAGTCCCCAGACCTCAGTCCGTGCGATTATTGGCTTTGGGGTTACCTGAAGTCGCAAGTGTATCGTGATCGACCGACATCTGTAGGATTGCTGAAAGACAACATCCGACGCCAATGCCTCACCATAACTCCGGACATGCTTTACAGTGCTGTTCACAACATTATTCCTCGACTACAGCTATTGTTGAGGAATGATGGTAGACATATTGAGCATTTCCTATAAGAACATCGTCTTTGCTTTGTCTTACTTTGTTATGCTAATTATATCCATTCTGATCAGATGAAGTGCCATCTGTTGGACATTTTTTGAACGTTTGTATATTTTTGGTTCTAATAAAACCCGATGTCATTCCAAGCATGTGTGTCAATTTGTACCTCTCTATCTACATTATTCCGTGATTTATTCAGTTTTCAAATTTATACCGACTTTCTGATCACCCGGTATATTCAAATGAATCAAGATGTTCTGTATGAGTTAGTATTTTATTCTGTTTCAGTATCATTGCTCGACAATACAGGTTTCACTGCGTTCTCTTTCAGCAGAACATATTCAGTATTTTCGGAAAGGAAGAATTGGTGAATAACACATATGTAGCTGTTCAGTACAGAATAAGCGAACTTGTAAAATATTCTTTAAACGTGGAAATTGGTCCCTTGTGGTATGCAAGGACACAAAACATTTACAATAAAATTACAGGCCGATGTTAACATGTGCCATACAAACGTGTGGTACTCAAGTTCACAAAACAGTCACAATAAACTTACAAGACGAATGTCATGTGGAATATTAACAACATAGCCGGCCGCGGTGGCCTAGCGGTTCTGGCGCTGCAGTCCGGAACCGCGGGACTGCTACGGTCGCAGGTTCGAATCCTGCCTCGGGCATGGGTGTGTGTGATGTCCTTAGGTTAGTTAGGTTTAAGTAGTTCTAAGTTCTAGGGGACTTATGACCTAAGATGTTGAGTCCCATAGTGCTCAGAGCCATTTGAACCATTTTTTTATTAACAACATAAATCTCAGTATTACAGACAGATATATGACATATTATTCATAAATAAAGGGCTTATTTCAATACTGGTAAAAGTCCATTACCTCCACTTTTCTGACTATAATGCTTCTAAAATTAATGATCCAAATAAACAGAAAGAAAGGTTCATCTCTAGCAAGAAGCCATATGCTTGAATATTTCTCGTACCTCAACTGCAGATTTTTCAGCGGTCATTTAACTTTAGGATTCTATATCTCAATATGAATAAAATAAGCCCTTCAAATGACGGCCGGCCGCGGTGGTCTAGCGGTTCTAGGCGCGCAGTACGGAACCGCGCGACTGCTACGGTCGCAGGTTCGAATCCTGCCTCGGGCATGGATGTGTGTGATGTCCTTAGGTTATTCCATGTAGGCTTTCACGGCCGGCGTCATCATCAGTAAACACTTCCGGGCTAAGTTGCCGCGGTCGATCTGTAGAACTTCTTCTCCCTGACGTTTCGTTCTCAACTACGGAGAACATCTTCCGAGGTTCTACAGATATACCACGGCAACTTAGCCCGGAAGTGTTTACTGATGGTCCTTAGGTTAGTTAGGTTTAAGTAGTTCTAAGTTCTAGGGGACTGATGACCTCAGATGTTAAGTCCCATAGTGCTCAGAGCCATTTGAACCATTTTTGACAGTTCGTGCGCCGATAACACTTTCGCAATTATGGACGGCTGTAGAGGCAGCGTGGCTTAATATTTCTGCAGGGGACTTCCAACGACTTGCTAAGTCCATGCTCCGTCAAGCTGCTGCGCTATGCCGAGCAAAAGGAGGTTCGGTACGACATTATGAGATATACCATGACTTTTGTCACCTCAGTTTATATTCAAAAACGTGAGTTACCGTTTTATTCTATTTTGACACACTTCGAGTTTCATTATGTGCCACTTATCGCCACGCTTAGTTATTCTGAAGACGATACACAGTGTTTTGGGAAAGGGACGGCTACTGGATGACACAGTCGTAGCTGTTCGCTACAGAAAGAAGTAAACTTCTAAATTAGTCTTTAAACGTGGAAATTACTTCCTTGTGGTACACAAATACGCAAAACACTCACAACATACTTAACACGTGACACACAGATTTGTGGTACACAAGTACACAAATCAGCCACAGTAAACTAACAAGACGAGTATCAAGTCTAATATAAACAACAACTCAAATGTAAACTTTTGTAAAGGGACAGATCACATATGACGCATAAACGTTGAATAACAGATTG
Source organism: Schistocerca nitens (assembly GCF_023898315.1). NCBI lineage: Eukaryota > Metazoa > Arthropoda > Insecta > Orthoptera > Acrididae > Schistocerca > Schistocerca nitens. The sequence continues at coordinate 461,543,414 of NC_064614.1, read as the reverse complement.
TGTACGGTACTTCAGGAGCAATGGCAAATATATTAGGGTTTTCTAGAATGAAATTTTCACTCTACAGCGGAGTGTGCGCTGATATGAAACTTCCTGGCAGATTGAAACTGTGTGCCGGACCGAGACTCGAACTCGGGACCTTTGCCTTTCGCGGGCAACTGCTCTACCGACTGAGCTACCCAGGCACGACTCTCGCCCCGTCCTCACAGGTTTAATTCCGCCAGTACCTCGTCTCCTACCTTCCAAACTTCACAGAAGCTCTCCTGCGAACCTTGCAGAACTAGCACTCCTGAAAGAAAGGATATTGCGGAGACATGGCTTAGCCACAGCCTGGGCGATGTTTCTAGAATGAGATTTTCACTCTACAGTGGAGTGTGCGCTGATATGAAACTTCCTGGCAGATTGAAACTGTGTGCCGGACCGAGACTCGAACTCAGGACCTGTGCCTTTCGCGGGCAATTGCTCTACAAACTGAGCTACCCAAGCACGAAGTTTGGAAGGTAGGAGACGAGGTACTGGCGGAATTAAAGCTGTGAGGACGAGGCGTGAGTCATGCTTGGGTAGCTCAGTTGGTAGAGCACTTGCCCACGAAAGACAAAGGTCCCGAGTTCGAGTCTCGGTCCGGCACACAGTTTTAAACTGCCAGGAAGTTTCATATCAGCGCACACTCCGCTGTAGAGTGAAAATTTCATTCTAGAAACATCGCCCAGGCTGTGGCTAAGCCATGTCTCCGCAATATCCTTTCTTCCAGGAGTGCTAGTTCTGCAAGTTTCATATTAGGAGTTGTTATACAGAAGTCCAATTTTTACTAGTTACAGAGCTCCAGCTGGTTACAGAGGCAAGTCATCGTTTTGAGTGTTGATACTTCGGTTGGAATTTTTGAAGATCAAATTCTGAAGGTACTTCAGATGTCGTAGTTGAATTTTTTGACTATGATAACGATTGTGCTTAATTTATCATTTCTATTGTACTTTTGAGCACATTGAAACGTCTGTTATATGAAGAACGATGTGGCCGAGCGGTTCTAGTCGCTTCAGTCTGGAACCGCGCGATCACTAAGATCGCAAATTCGAATCCTGCCTCGGGCATGGATGTGTATGATGTCCTTAGGTTAGTTAGGTTTAAATAGTTCTAGGTTCTAGGGGATTGATGACCTCAGCTGTTAAATCCCATAGTACTCATTTGAGCCATGTGAGTCTGTTCTATGCCTTTCCTATATGCTGAGATACATTTATGAAAGTTTCTCAGTGACTGACAATACAAAGCAGTACTAAGAGTATTACGTTTCTGTATTTTAAAAATCGTTGTGATAAAGCACGTTCCAATGACGATGGCGTAAAATTTATTTTTAAAGGCGCACGTGTTGAAGACCAGTTCAGTAATCTGGAATTTAGGACTAATTTACCTTTGATTTGCCACATAAAATAGTTAAATATGGAACAGAACAGCGTCAAGCCAGTGTGTATGTTGGTTGATACCCTAGGTCCATGATGCATGACAGATTAATCAAGAACGTTTCTTTTGTATGAAATTACGTAACCTAAAAGAAATGATCGTCAAATTAATCTCAGCGGGGGTTCTATCTTTTGTTAAAGAAAACAGAACGAAAAAACACTAACAGTGTTCGGTCGTTTCGTCATCGAACAGTCCGCTTTCAAATCCTCTTATTCGATTTGTGAAAAATTCTTAAAACACAATAAAAATTATTTCCTTGACAAGGAGATCAGGAAGGTAGATAATCTGAAAATATTTAACACACCTACGTGTCATTAATGATATAATTACGGGTCATAAAATTTTGGGTAACACAACTTACGTCCCATCTCCAACACCTCAAACAGGCGACAGGTACAAATGTGAACGTAACACAGCCGAAGACCGTTGTCTTCGTTTGTTAGCTGCGACATAAAACAAGCTTTTTACAGAATTACAGAAGCCTCGTTGTGAATAAACATACTTTCTGTGACTACAGGAAAAAGAGTTTGTTGATTTACTACTAAATGAAATATCACTTAAGAAAAATAATGCTAAACGCCCCGTGTATTTACAAATGTTCAAATGTGTGTGAATTCCTAAGGGACCAAACCGCTTAGGTCATCGGTCCCTAGACTTACACACTACTTAAACTAACTTATGCTAAGAACAACACACAAACCCATGCCCGAGGGACGACTCGAACCTCCGGCGGGAGGGGCCGCGGTGTATTTACGAATGCTGCTAATGTCGGTACGGTATTTATGTACGGTTTTTGGAACGGAAACGCTGCTGCTAATGTTACAGAAAACAGCAGACCATTTCTTAATGGCAGAGCAACAGATCCAAGAGTGTATACTCGTCTGTTCACTAAAATGCGTGAGAGTGGTGGATTTCCAGCCGTTACATCCCATCTGAACGTGAAAACGAACAAAGTATCGATTAAGTAGAAGTTGGCGGAACGTAATGCTTCAACAACTACAAGTAGAATATCTATCCTGTCGCTGTTCCACATACAACAATATGGCGATTTACTTATGAGTGGTCTCAATCCTTAACGTTTACAGCGTTTTCAACACATTCGAGAAGAAGATGCAGACAGATGAATGTAATTTTGTCGTTTGATAATTGCAAATGATCGAATACGTCCATTAACTTGGTTTGCTGATGAAGCCACTTTCACTCAATGGCACTCATAACTCACATTATTGCTCGCACGAAAACACACATGCTTCTGTTGCTACACATTTTAGAGAACGCTTGTCTGTAAATGCGTGGTGTGATATGAAAGACTATCAATTGACGGGGTGTTACGTTATCACATCGACTTAAAGGTCCCCGTTACCTACACTTTATTGAAAACGAGCTTCCAGCAGTACTGGAGAGGGTTCCTTTAGCTGCAAGGATGGGTATGTTCCTTCAGCTTGCCGAGATGCCTACAAGCTCAAGTTGTCAAGTGAAACATTTACTGAACATAACGTTCCCCTGAATACGCATCTTGAGAAATGGTCACTTTTCTCGGCCACCAAGTTTCCCTGAGGTTACCCCTGTAGCTTTCTACCTGTGGGAATGGTGGGTTAACTAAGTCTAGAAAGAAAAGGCAGACACAAGAGAAGAATTGGTCATTCTTCTTTGAGCTTAATTCTTTGCCTTCTCTTAACACCTTCTGTGAGTACTTTCTTGGTTATATTCTACCAACTGTATCTCCATAACAAATTAAAATTGAGAGGTGTGTTACGTGGAATGTTTTACTCGCATTAGTCTATTCCACCACCACCTAAAATATTTACTGTTCCTCCTGAAACGTCCTGTACATAAACTACACTCATCAAAAAAGAGTTTTGCATCACCCAGATTCCCAGAACTCCTGAAGATAAACGTTGACTGTGGCTATTGTGCCGGCCGCGGTGGTCTAGCGGTTCTAGGCGCGCAGTCCGGAACCGCGCGACTGCTACGGTCGCAGGTTCGAATCCTGCCTCGGGCATGGATGTGTGTGATGTCCTTAGGTTAGTTATGTTTAAGTAGTTCTAAGTTCTAGGGGACTGATGACCACAGATGTTAAGTCCCATAGTGCTCAGAACCATTTTGTGGCTGTTGTATCACGGACACAGTCCCTTTAACTGTTCAGAGATGCCACTAAACCCAAACAAAGATGTAAACAACCATGCATGAGCAACGCCTATTAGACGGAGGGTGTACGACAGCCGATCAGCTCCAGTCATTCCATCAGGAAGGAGGTACACGGCTCGTGTTGTCTGTAGTTCAACCATTCCTTGACTGTCAATAGCGCGGTTCGATCGCGCCCACATTGTTACTTTGTCCCAGGAAGGGCTCTCAACAAGGGAAGTGTCCAAGCGTCTCGGAGTGAACCAAAGCGATGTTGTTCTGACATGGAGGAGATAACAGAGAGACAGAAACTGTCGATGACATGCCCCGCTCAGGCCGCCCAAGGGAGTAGTACTGTGGATGACCGCTAACTGCGAATTATAGCTCGGAGAAACACTGACAGCAACGCCACCATGTAGAATAATGGTTTTCATGCAGCCACAGGACGTCGTCTTACGTCTCAAACTGTGCGTAATAGGCTGCATGATGCGCAACTTCACTCCCGACGTCCATGACGAGGTCCATCTTTGCAACCACGACACCATGCAGCACGATACAGAGGGGCCCAGCAACATGCCAAATATACCGCTCAGGATTGTCACCACTTTCTCTTCACCGATGACTGTCGCATATGCCTTCAACCAGACAATCGTCGAAGGTGTGTTTGGAGGCAACCCGGTCAGGCTGAACGCCTTACACACACTGTACAGGAGTGCAGCAAGTTGGAGGTTCCCTTCTATTTTGGGGTGGCATAATGTGGGGCCGACGTACGCCGCTGGTGGTCATGGAAGGCGCCGTAACGGCTGTGCGATACGTGAATGCCATCCTCCCATCGATAGAGCAACCATATCGGCAGCATATTAGCGAGGCATTCGTCTTCATGGACGACGAGTCGCGCCCCCCTCGTGCCCGTCTTCAGAATGACTTCCTTCAGCATAACGACATCGCTCGACTAGAATTTCCAGCATGTTCTCCGGACATTAACCCTATCGAACACCCTTGGGAATGATTGAAAAGGGATATTTATGGACGACGTGACCCACCAACTACTCTGAGGGATCTACGCCGAATCCCCGTTGAGGAGTGGTACAATCTTGACCAACAGTGCCTCGAGGAACTCGTGGACAGTATGCCACGACGAATACAGGCATGCATCAACGTAAGAGGATGTGCTACTGGATATTAGACGTACCGGTGTGTACAGCAATGTGGACCACCGCCTCTGAAGGTCTCGCTGTATGGTGGTACAACGTGCAATGTGTGGTTTTCATGGGCAATAAAAAGGGCGAAAATGATCTTTATTCCAGTCTCTATTCCAATTTTCTGTACAGGTACCGGAACACTCGGAACCGAGGTGATGCAAACGTTTATTGGTGTGTGTACATGACGACGTATTGCACAAGAGATACCTCAGTTTACACGACTTGAAGAAATTACAGTCCCTACCTATAGAGGCGTTTCTGGGATGGCGCAGTACGTTCGAAAAAATCACATTCCAATTACACCAACTTACAGTAACTGCAGAAAGGTGCACGAACAAAACTAGAATGCTTGTGTTTCATACATAGCACATAAGCTGAAAAGAACAGTTAATCTAGTCCGATGGTAGAAAGTTGTACGAAGGCGTGCAGAGAAGTAGCGCCTCCGACTTTTTTATTCTATTCTCAGTATCTATTGAGGTATTATACGTCATGCATATTACTACGTCGACTTTCTCACTTCGCTGACGCAGGTTGCAACGATCTGCCGCAAGAGAACTCCGAACTGCAGCTCGCAATATGGCGATGCGCGAAAAACAGGTTGCTGCGATCGAAGAGTTCATCAACACATGGAGAAACGTCTTCATCAGTATGACAATGCCAAACACACACGTGTCTTGGTATGTCTGCAACCATCCGGCGCGTTGTGTACTGTGTCATCGATCGCCCTCCAAAGAGTCTCGATTTGGACCGAGCTTATTTTCATCCGTTTCCAAAGCTTAAAGAACACGTTCGACGACTTCACTTTGATAATGATGAAGCAGTGCAAGCAAAGGTGAGGTTGTTGCTCCGTCAACAAAATCAAACATTCTAATGTGACTGTATCAGCTAACTGGTCTCTCGTTGGGAGTAACGTGGTCGTCGCCAGAGTGACTATGTTGAGAAATAAATATGTGTACGTGAAGAATAAAGATATGGAAAGTTAACAAAGCTTTTTTTAAAAAGCTTAAGAATTCTCACATAAAAAAATTCATTTTTTGATAACTGTAAAACATATCAACTTCAACTTAAAAACAACGAACTGTAACGGTACTTACAATAATTCCACATCAAAGTCGCTCTACACAGGCTAGTGAGGAATATACTTGAAAACAAGATGTAACGAACAGAAGAATTACTTTAAAGCTTACTGTCACACGAAACCTTCCGCCATAGCACACATTTTAAAACCTGACTACTCATTTAGCGGCGTAAAAAATTATGTCGAGATACACGGTATGGTAATGACGGTCTAGCCTTGTATGTAAGTGGAATGGCCGATGTGGAGCTCAGTTTAATAATTATTTTCTTTTTTTTAATTTTTAAATGAACGCACCGCCATTTGACTATATTGTTGTTTAATTACGACTCAGGTTCGGCCTTTTACGGCATTTTCAAGTGATTGAGTTTATGTCAATAACATATAATGCAGGACATCATGCTCAAAATTGGCCATAAATGAACCTGGGTCGTCATTAAATAAACAACAGTACAGTTAAATAGCGGTGGTTTCATTTAAAAATTATTGTGTGACTATTGGTCAGCGACATCAAAATTTTTTTCTTGTTTTTGTGGTTCTCAGTCCTAAGACTGGTTTGATGCATCTCTCCGTGTTACACTATCCTGCGCAAGCCTCCGTACCTCCGAATAACTACTGCAGCACACATCCTTCTGAATCTGCTTTCTGTATTCATCCCTTGGAGTTCCTCTATGATTTTTACTTTCACACTATGTGATCCCTTGATATATCACAATGTGTCCTATCAACCGATCCCGCCCTCTCGTCAAGTTCTACCACAAATTTGTTTTCTCCCCAGTTCTATTTAGTACCTCCTCATTAGTTACGTGATCTACCCATACTGTTCATTGCTCATGTTTCGTTTCCTCACATTGCTACACTCCAGAGAAAATACCTTCAGAAAAGATTTTCTTATACTTAAGTCTATATTCCATGTTAACAATTTTCCCTTCCTTAGAAGCGATTTTCTTGCTATTGCCAGTCAACATTTTATATCCTCCCTACTTCGGCCATTATCAGTTAGTTGGCTGCCCAAATAGCCAAACTCATCTACTACTTTAAGTGTCTCATTTCCTAATCCAATTCCCTCAACATCATCTGAATTAATTCGACAACATCCCATTATCCTTGTTTTGCTTTTGTTGATGTTCATCTTATTCCTCATTTTAAGATACAGTCCATTCCGTTCAACTGCTCTTCTCTGACTGTCTCTCAGAGACGTAGCGTCGCCGGCTAACCTCAAAGTATTCATTTCTTCTCCTTGGACTTTAATTCCTGCTCCAGATTTTTCTTTGGTTTCCGTTATTGCTTGCTGGAATAACATGAGAGATACGCTACAACCCTGTCTCACTCCCTTCTCAAACACTGTTTCCCTCTCATGCCCCTCGTTTCTTATAACTGCCGTCTGGTTTCGGTACAAGTTGTGAACAGCGTTTTGCTCCCTGTATTTTACTCCTGCTATCTTCCGAATTTCAAAGACAGTTTTCCAGACAACACTTTCAAAATATTTTTTTAAGTCTAAAAAATTCTATAAAGGTAGGTTTGCATTTCCTTAACATATCTTGTAAAAAAAGTCGTAATGTCAGTATTGCCTCGCATGTTCCTATTTTCTCCTGAATTCAAACTGATCTTCCCCCAGGTATGGCTTCTATCAGTTCTTCCATTTTTCTGCAAAGAATTCGTGTTAGTATTTTCCAACCATAACTTACTAAACCGATAATTCGGTAAAATTCAAACCTATCAGTACCTGCTTGCTTTGGAATTGCTACTATTATACTTTTCTTGAAGTCTGAGGTGTTTCACATGTCTCATACATCTCACACACCAGATGGAACAGTTTTCTAAGCATTCAGATTTCAAATAACACAACAGAAAACACTTACAATAAAAAAATACGTATATTTCTGTAGCTGGAAAGAACTTGCGACATCTACGTGTCGCAAATATTTTGACTTTGTTTTTCAAGAAATGAGGATGTCATAAAGTTGTGTTTTAGTATGTAATTCCCAATTATATTTACAAGAAACGGCAGTTACATTGTTTTGTTTGGTAAATAGCTATTTCACTTTCGTGATATTTTCACGTTTCAAGTAAAATTCAAACCTGCTGTCTTGTTTCAAGAAGTGCCTTCTTATAATTATTTCTGCCTGTTCTTCTGCTCTAAGGAAAAAAATGTACTATAAAATTTGTAAACATTCTTATGCTGCACGTAAAAGTTTTTAACTAGTTATATTCACTTGCAACAGGGTGTATTTTTATTAACAGCGTACAAATTGTGACATTTTCTTGACTTTCATTTTCCAGGCATAAGTACTTCCTTCACTTGCAAAATCTGAAATTCGGAATCAATGCTAGTAAAACGGAGACAAGACTGGCAGTTTTCACTCACTTTAGGAATGTCATTGGAAATTGTCGAGAAATACTGCCTTCTGAACTCCCAACTCTGGCAAGAGAGCAGAGTGGAGAAAATATCAGGAATTACTCAGCGGCCACTCTTTCAAAAGATATTTATCCAAAAGTGCTTGAAAAGTGAGGGTTAGATTACAGTGCTTTGTGGTGCCTATCTTAAATTCGACAGTCACAGTCTTGCAGAAGTTATAAGAAATCTGGGAAAAGGCCAAACACATCACTTGGCAGAGGAAATCTCAAGTGAAAGTGGCTTTCATAGTAATGTTCGACACGCTCTTTGACAGCCTCAGTTTGAGGGTCCTTCTCCCGGTGGTGCTGACTGTTAACAAGAAGTGCACATCTTCTGCTCTTGTTCTTAGTACATGAAGATCCCTGTCAAAGAAGAAATGTTTATTAAAGGTCAAAGAGAGAATGTTGTATCTGTTGGACAGCATCATTCTGGGTTACCATATCTACCTGAGCACGTAAGATAAAGTAAAAAGCATAAGGGGCGAGAAGATGAATTAAGAGGAACTTCTGAATATAAGAAAGGAAGGAAGAGATAGCATTACAACCAAATGAAATTCTTTCTCCGAAGAAGATGAAGACACAACTGATGTTAAGGTGAAGATTCTGAAGATTCTCTGCAGATACCATTGATGATTCTGATGTATCTTCTAATTCAAGTATAAGTCAGTATAATGCATTACAATTGCGCCACGTTGCATTGCAAAAATTTAGTTATGGTGTTGATCTATGTGATACAGTTGCCATTAGAACGGTTGCATATGTTGGTGCTCGTTTTAGGACAAGGGCCCAAAAAAAATCATGAAATCACTTGACGAAGAATTTCATACTCGATACAGGATAGGCAAGATTGAATGTACAGGTTGACAGTTATTGAACTGTATGAAATAAAATCGTCATAACTTCTGAACGGTTTGCGTTGGGACGTTCAAACTGCACGGTTGGCCGCGGGGCATGATGGGAATTAGTATGCGCCGTATGGTTTGGTTTAGTGACGAAGTCCACTGTCATTTGGATGGGTTCGTCAGTAAACAAAACTGGCACATTTGGGGGACTGAGAACGCGCATTTCGCACAGGACTGGCGTGGCGCGGACGCCTAGCGCGAACGTGGAGCTGTTGGGCGCCATCTCCGTGTTAACAAATGGAAGAGTTCACACAGGGCTAGCACACGGGGACGCGTCGCAAGAAGTCTCTTCACCCTCAACGGGTGACAGTATGGTGTGCAATGTCCAGTCACGGAATAACCGGTGAGATATTCCTTGATGGCACTCCGTTTTGAGGGGCTATACTAAAGACAGCAATAATCCCAAAAGCATTGCTGAGATGAAAACATCATTCAGGAGGTCATCGACAGCATCGATGTTCCGACACTCAGCGGGTCATGCAGAATATCGTCATTCGTCTGCGCCACATTAACGTCAATGATGGCAGGCATATCGAACATGTCATAGCCTAAATCCCAATATCTGTAGCGACTTTTACATGTTGAATGAAGTGTGTGCACGCCGTAGTTTGTAACTAATTTACATTTTTTCATATAATTTAATAATTGTCACCATGTATCTTCTTTGATGGACGGCAAGATTCCACTTAAGTTCTATTGCAAGCAGATAACTCAGCCATCAGTTTCCGTGTATTGTGCAAGAAGAACATTACACCGTTTGCAATGAGCCATGTGGAAGGTAACTTTGTCATTTTATTCCAGAGAAAGATCTAACGAAAATGAATCCTACTGAAGTAATTGCTAACCATCTTGTGGATTTTTTAAAGGAAAACAACACTGATAAAATTTTGCAGGCTACTGTGGTGGCGCGACGAGTTTAATACTGTTTGAGACAAAGATGAATGGTAAACTCATCTGGATGGATTGTGTTCTTCATGCTAATGAGCTACCTTTGTGCCACTTGATCAGCCAGTTGGACTGGAAAACCTCGTCTAATAGTTTAGTGGGAAGATTGGCAACATGCTTGATACTGCAACATAACTTGAAATCAATCCCTGATTTGTGATAATATCCTTTCCAGAGCATTTGGTTCCAATGAATAATACTGTTGTCAAAGATGTCTCCACATATCTGGTTCATGCTTGCAGGATAACTCAAGCTGTTAGAACAGGTTCACTTGCAACTGATATGGCTTTTGTTAAAAACTGGTCCTGTAAGCCAATAGAATTTGTCGCATATGGGTTTCAAAACATATTCTTAAAGGCAACAACTTGAAGACATTACAACTGCCTGTGAAATGCAATGTTGGCCTTTACTGTCGCTTTGCTTACATTCAAATCTAAATTAACTTGGGTGGAGGGAACCCTCCACATTCCTTATCAACTGAAACTCCTAAGATCCCAGAACGTTCATCGTGGTACACATTTAGCGAAATGGTGTTTCAGTTACTTTTACGACAGGAAGACAAAGAAGACGGAAAGCAATGGTTCAATTGAAGAATTAAGGAATATTCGACCTAAGAAAGCACCTGCTGTAAGTCCAAATGCAACTTCACTCTTGGAACTGACAGCTTGTTCAGAAAAAGTAAGTAAACCTTCACTCACTTCTAAACCGAAAAAAATCAGAAATGCGAATGTTTGTTAAAGAGCCAATGTGAGTTCCAGAGTTACCATGCTATGGACAGTCCATAGAGATGTGTCCGAAATAAGTAACAGAGACTTCTGGCAAAGTCTATACTCATGAGAAATGAGAAGAATGCATTAGAGGCCAGGGAGCAAACAGAAGAATGATGTCTAGGAATTAATCGAAGTGAGATTTGGTGAATATTGCTGGTAGAAGCGTTTTACATTTTTTACAATGTGTTTTCAGAGATTGATAATAGAGTCAGAATATAAAGAAAATTGTTTAGGTTCGTTAAACCATTTTTTGAGGAAATTTCGTCGAAGTTATTTTATGCCATTTTGCTGGAAATTTCAATATACTTTAAAATCAAACGCAAATTTACCAGGATAAATATTTATAAATAAAGAAAAATCTTTTAAATTAGGATATTACACATCAAAAGCCACCTTTCTGGATCCCCTCATTCTCAAAAATCACGAAATTTTAGTTTTTGCACTATAAATTGCTAGATTCTGTTGTAGCATTACTGGCACATATCGCTACGCGATATTGATTAATTTGTACCTCCGTTTCGTGGTTAATTTTATTTATATTCGGAACATTTGGTCTAGGTTCTCTTTGCGGCTGGAGGTGATCAGTGAATCTAATAAAGGAGTGTCTGGGTGCCCTGGGAGCTGGGGAGTTCTTCTGAAATTTAGGCTGTCGCCTCCTTTGTATTTTTGTTTGCAGAACCGACAACATATAACGCTATACGGGAATAACAATACCAGCAATTCCACCCTAAAATTATACTGCGTTACCAGGATTTTTAAGTTGACCGTTATCAGAACGTAAATGGAAGGGTAATCAGACTTTATTTTGTATCCTGTGTGAGCTTAGTATTGAAAGGAAGAATTTTAATTGGACGGAATCGCACCCACGGTATGTTTATAAACAGTAAAAGATACGGTCATGCAAAATAAAGACTGTCGCCAACCTAAACTAGGAAAAAGTATTTTCAGACAAATGTACAGCAAAATACATAATAACTGATGAATTAAACTTCAATAACAGTTCTGTCCGGTGACCGGATTAAAAAAAAAAAAAAAAAAAAACAACAATAGCGTGCCATAGCCAAGCAACAAGCCATGAACTAGTTTTCTGGTTAAGTAATTATCGTATGGCAGCAAATTATGTTACACTGATTGCTTTAGAATGTAACGAAAAAGTATCACTGCACTACATCAGTTAACTGGGCAAAGCGACTAATCTGTTTGGCACGGTTTGGCCCTGAAACTGAATTACTGATAAACTGTAATTGAGTGTTGTTATCCAACTATTATTCCAGCTAACAAGGACAGTAGTTATTTTCATTGAATTGATGAGCCGCCTCATTGCACTGAATTGTATGTGGGCCACGGAATCTGTTGTAGGATTAATTAGTTTCTGTAACCGATGGTTTTAAAAGCAAAAATATTTCAAGAACATTCATCTGAGCTTTTTACAAACATTCATTGTAGAATTACTGACAGAGTAACTACAGCATGACGTTAAATAATGGCTACAAAACACATAAGCATAAATACATAATTATGCTACGATTTTTATAGAAGTCGTAATGTTGTAAGTATTTAATTTGTTATGGTCTGGGATTAATTTGACAAATTACTGTTTTTACAAGTAAACTTTATATTCTGTCAAATGAAATTCCTTTGAAGTTACTTCTCTATATATGCTTTTAAGTAAATATTCTTTCATTATGAACTGAAATTATGAACGTTAACTACTACGTGGAGCCTTTCACACAAAAGGCTACTTGCAACTCCAGAGCTGTTGCTCCATGAAATTCTGCACTGTTTATAATGTGAAAACTTTAACGAACACTGGTCCATGCAAGTATGTAAAAAATAAAAATATTGCTTTGCGTACATATGGATGCAGCAGCAATCTTCTTTGGCGATAGAACAGTGCCTTATCATGCAGTAGTGGCAACTGATGGAAAGTGCTCTGCATAATTCTTCTTTGCAACATAATTGCAAATTTAAGAGCAAACCAATAAATGCCATGATATTGCAGCGGGTAACAATTCACATCTGAGGCATATTAATTCACTTCTCCAGAAATCGTTGCCTCACAGAGCTCTTGAGATGTCTGGTCATCGAAGGCTAGCTACAGACTCCTTTCCACAAAAAGACTTAGCGCGGTAACTCACGCATATCCACCTTTTACATTTGCGCCTAACACTTTTCATTACAGAATGGCTTCCCTCCACTTTATCTGCTCCATACAATACTGTTGTCACTGACCACGAAACAGTTACACAGCGTACAATTTAACATATGCATAACATAAAATGACATAGCGTTGATAAAAGCATTTACATTCTGTCAAGATTACCTGAAGTTACAAAATGGAAAAAAAAATTACATACATCTCAAGTCAAAGCAGATAAAGAATACATATGTTACAGTATCTATAGTCGACGTAAGTGTTACAGCAGAAGGCTCTGTGCTGCCACTACCATCCCCAGAGAATGGTTGCTATTGTGTCTGAACATCAAAGAACGAGACAAAGAGATGCCGCCCGTGTGGGAAGGTCCGTTGCTTTCGCTCCAAAGTTTGGTGCATCCAATCCAACTGGAACCCTCCGCCATTGCGCTTGCTTCGAAGAAGTTGCTCCACCTCAGTACCAACCTGTTATTCGGTAAGCTGCGTTTTGTACGCCAAGAAAGCGAAATTTCTGCATAGTTTCCGATTTTTTAGTGAAATAAGCCATATTATCGTCTGTCAAAATGAAACAGCATTGAGTCATATCTTCCATACAAAGTTCTTTTTGAATTAATGAGTTGTGTGGGGAGATATGTGTTTCAAGGTCACTCGATCGGCGCCCACCATGAAGGTCACTCGTTTCCCGGCCGCCGTTTAACGTTGTTGGTCCCAACGGTTTGCTGATTTTGAGCGGATGTAAGTATCGCAATTGTGGTAGTGCGATCCATGTATCAGTAACTCGCTACTTGCTGTCTTTTCCGTGCAATTTGCGTTGCATAATTTGGTTATAATTTGTGAAAATTTGTTGTACTATTAACTTTGACTTCGATAGCTGCCCAGATGAGAAAATCTTGTTGCGCTTTCTCCACACAGTCCTCCACACGTTTTGGTGCCTCCCCTTACTGTTAGTGTCGTTTTGTGACCTGATTTGAGGTTCAGGGAATTTTGTTCTCTGCCAGTTTTCATTATGGTTTTGTCAGTCACAAAATCAAATAAATATCTTTTAAGCTCAATCTTCTCTTAGGTTCCAAAATCGTTTCCATTGCCCCACGACTTTTCCACTGTCAGATGGACCACTAATAATAAACATAGCCCGGTGAACACCTAAGTTTGTTGCTCTCACTGTGACGGCGTTACCATTGTGCACAGTGGTCAAGCTAACCGATCAGTCATATTAAGAATTTAGAGAAAAATACTTACATTTACAGTGACAGATACTTCCACAGTGGGTCAGGCGCCATCGCCGCAACCAGATCGTGCAAACTCTGATGATTACCCGTTATTAAAAGGCCGAAACCGGCCAGAAGTAAACATCCACTTCGATCAAAACAGTTTTTAAATAATTTTAAGTACCAAGTGATTAATGGAACTGCAGGTCTGGCAAAATGCATTGACTGAGGACGAAAAATGTAATGCTGGCTGTACATGTTTACTGCTATTGCAACAGGAATCACGTTAAATTTTTGCGTGTCTTCTGCTGCTGTTTGCGCAGATTTGAGTTGCAGTAAGAATTTTGTGTTTTGACCTGTGTTGTTGTACTTTCTCAGAGTAAGTTTTTATTTCTGCAATAAGCAATATTGAAAAGCCAGAGACTTTCAGCAGCACAACGTTGTAACTGAACTTATTCAACGTTGTTCGTTCAGGAAAACAGAAAAAAAAGCCGTGGTGTTATTTCAAAGACAACATTAGTAATTGTGTATTAACTGTTACAAAAATATGTAAAATGGCGTTTCACCTCACAAACACTGCCTACACCAAGGAGGCCCAAATATGAAAGCATAAAATAGGTAAGCAAATAGGTAAGCATAAACGTGCAAAACACAGAATACCAGCAGAAAAATCCCATTTGTCATTCATTGCTCTCTGGACCTCCAGTCATTTGCTTGAAACACTCCATCACGCTCCTAGGTTCTGACATAGCGCATTATCTTGCAGAAAAATGCCACTGCCGCTGAGAAACATGATCGTCGTGAAGGGGTGTACGTGGTCTGCAACCATTGTACGATACTCCTAGGCCGTCATGGTGCCTTGCACGAGCTACACTGGACCCATGGACGCCCACGTGAATGTTCCCCAGAGCATAATGGAGCCGCCGAAAGCTTGCCTCTGTCCCACAGTACTGGTGTCAAGGAGCTGTTCCTCCGGAAGTCGACGGAATCGCTCCCTCCCATCGGCGTGATGAAGAAGGTATTCATCGGGCCACGCAACGCTCTTCCACTGAGCCAACGTCCAGTGGTCACGGGCCCATTTCAGTCGTAGATGCCGATGTTGTGGTGTTAACATTGGCGCACGCATTGGTCGTCGACTTCGAACGCCCATCGTTAGTAGTGTTCGGTGCACTGTGTGTTCAGACACACTTGTACTGGGCCCAGCATTAAACTCTGGTGTTAGTTCCGCCACAGTTCGCCGCCTGTCCTGTTTTACCAGTCTACTCAGCTTACGACGTCCGATATCTGTAATGAGGTGTGGCCGCCCAACCCCACGGCGTCTGGAAGTGGTTTTACCTTGGTTTCGCCACGTGTTGAAGACCCACACCACAGCATTCCTCGAACACCCGACAAGTCGTGCAGTCTTCGAAATGCTCGTGCCGAGCCAACAGGCTATCATAATCTGCCCTCGGTCAGACTCAGATAGATCGTGTGCCTTCCCCATCCTACACACGGACAGCACGCTGACTGATACTGCATGCATACTGCATGTCTGACTAGCATTTATTCCTCCCCAGCTGACGCTGCTATCGCCTGGACGAGTTTATATTTGTAGTAGCTCGGTGACCATAATGTGCTGGCTGATCTAGATATAACTAAATCTACCGCTGGATGTGCGACTGCCTAGCATTTGTTTTAAAATGAAAATAACTCTTAATATAGTGTTAACCTAAAATGTGATTGTAATTGACTTCGTGAGCGACATACGAAAGAGAAACACGATCCAGAAATCCATATAGCACAAAAACATAATGTCAAGTGTTGCGCGTCATATTTCATCGCGCCCAAACGTCAAAATACATCACTTATTAGTTTGGTGCTGGAAAGACGAATCGCTCTCCTTCCACCATTAAAAACAATTTCGATAAGTTAGCTATGCTTAATACGTAGCAACCTATGTCCTAAAACCCACCAAACGTAAACTGACCAGCGACTTTCTTCACTGCAAACTTTTTAAAATATGCCCAGTGGTTTACTTATTTAGGAAGTATCACAATAACTATGGGAATAACGAAAATAAAACCAGTTCGCTATGTTGTGTTGTCAACCTATAAAATGTCGAAAAATCAATTTTTTGCCGAATAGTTTCTTCAAAATGGAGTGGGAGGGACACCGTAGCGGAGAACACAGGGGAATCCCAAAAAAGTGGTTTTTAATTTTTTACGCGCAAAGTAAATGTGTTAGTGAGAAACTATCTACAGAGGCAGACGTAGCTTTGCTACAACTACACTAAACAATTCGTTTAGGCATATCGGATGATTTCAAGTTAATGAAAACAGCAGCGCGGCACTTAGGTGTCTCCGCCTTGCGCCCCTTTGGTGCCCTATTCGTGGCGGCAAACGGACATGGCGCGGACCAAGAAGCGACGCGTTCCCGTGCGCTAGCTCTATGTGAATTGTTACATTTGTTAACACGGAGATGGGGCCAAACAGCTTCACGTTCGCGCTAGACGTCCGCGCCACGCCAGTCCTGTGTGAACTCGGCCTTACATTACGTCTGTAGATGGCTATGAGTAGTGCTGCCGTCTGTTAGTTATTTATCAAACTATTACTTTGACCTACTCTGACAATTTATTGCAATCACCTCACGATGTCTGCAACAGAAAGCGCTGATAGCAACAATCAGTTACAGAGCCTGATAAGAGTTCAAGCGAGAGCAAGGGCTAATATTAGGTACACGCATTTTGAACGAAGTACACAACTTTAATCTCACAGCCCCCGTTGAAGATTACAGGAACTATTGTGTACCTTAACAGTCTTCTCGATGACGCTAATTACTATGCTAATGCGTCCAAATGCGAGTGATACATAGACGCAGCCGAGCTCGCTTCACGGACGTCACGCTGTGTACAAGAGAAACATGACTTCCGCGGCTCATACTACCATCAGTGTTAAACAACATGCTGCGACTGTCACTCCAGTTGTTCCACATGTAATGTAAGACTGGAGATGTCGAGACTTGGCTGGTTTATGTGAACAGTTCCAGTAAGCGATTAGTCAGGATCCCAAGATATCCACCATCCATAAACACATTTTTGGGTGGCTGCTTTATAAACTCACCTGTATTTTCTGGAATATGTTAAATCCATACACTTTCCGAAACCAGAATCAGAATTCTACATTTATCGATTGCAACCGCCGCACGCGCTCGGCGAAGATGTAAATGTTTATGGCCTTTTATTTTAATTGGGTGTGACTCGAGATATTAAAGTAAATTAATGACTCATTAAACTCAGAGGTGATTTGATTTCAGAACCAAACTATTGTAATAAAAGTGGTCCTGGTTAGGCGACACTCAAAAATTTAGCCAATTTATCTGCATTTCTAATTTGTTTGTCTCATTGTTACAGTGTTCCGTTGAAATACAGTGGATAAACATTCTGATCAATCAGCTTATACACATTTACTGCAATCAGTTGTTTAAGTGATGGCTAACGAGGGTCGCACTTGTTCGTGTAGCATGATATTGAGGCTCTCGTAAATAAAGTAAAAAAGTTCTGAGAATTTTCGGGTGCTCGTACACGACTGCAAACATTTACATCTTCGCCGAATGTGCGAAATCTAGTGACCGAATTTAAGATCACATGAAGGTATGTGCACTAGGGACAGCCATAAGGTGTTCGCGATATTTTTTTTTTTTTTTGTCATGAGACATGAGGTTGCATTTTGCGTATTATTTGTAAATATATTTAGATCCATGCGTTTAGGTGTTGCATAATACAGTAAAACTACTTGGAAGATATTGTTAATATCTCAGTTACATAATTTCTTGCTGAGTAAAATTGTATACATTCTGAAAACTAGTCACGTAATGTGTGAACTGTTAAGCTATACTTCGTCAGTTGTAAATCATCGTGTACCGTGAAATGTTAGAAGATCTTCTACCATGAAGTGTGTAATATTTGCAAATGAACTCAGCTTTTTAAAGTCTTCACAATTTTACCTGTGTTTAATATGGAAATTTGTGTTATTTTTCTCAAAATATACACTCCTGGAAATGGAAAAAAGAACACATTGACACCGGTGTGTCAGACCCACCATACTTGCTCCGGACACTGCGAGAGGGCTGTACAAGCAATGATCACACGCACGGCACAGCGGACACACCAGGAACCGCGGTGTTGGCCGTCGAATGGCGCTAGCTGCGCAGCATTTGTGCACCGCCGCCGTCAGTGTCAGCCAGTTTGCCGTGGCATACGGAGCTCCATCGCAGTCTTTAACACTGGTAGCATGCCGCGACAGCGTGGACGTGAACCGTATGTGCAGTTGACGGACTTTGAGCGAGGGCGTATAGTGGGCATGCGGGAGGCCGGGTGGACGTACCGCCGAATTGCTCAACACGTGGGGCGTGAGGTCTCCACAGTACATCGATGTTGTCGCCAGTGGTCGGCGGAAGGTGCACGTGCCCGTCGACCTGGGACCGGACCGCAGCGACGCACGAATGCACGCCAAGACCGTAGGATCCTACGCAGTGCCGTAGGGGACCGCACCGCCACTTCCCAGCAAATTAGGGACACTGTAGCTCCTGGGGTATCGGCGAGGACCATTCGCAACCGTCTCCATGAAGCTGGGCTACGGTCCCGCACACCGTTAGGCCGTCTTCCGCTCACGCCCCAACATCGTGCAGCCCGCCTCCAGTGGTGTCGCGACAGGCGTGAATGGAGGGACGAATGGAGACGTGTCGTCTTCAGCGATGAGAGTCGCTTCTGCCTTGGTGCCAATGATGGTCGTATGCGTGTTTGGCGCCGTGCAGGTGAGCGCCACAATCAGGACTGCATACGACCGAGGCACACACCCGGCATCATGGTGTGGGGAGCGATCTCCTACACTGGCCGTACACCACTGGTGATCGTCGAGGGGACACTGAATAGTGCACGGTACATCCAAACCGTCATCGAACCCATCGTTCTACCATTCCTAGACCGGCAAGGGAACTTGCTGTTCCAACAGGACAATGCACGTCCGCATGTATCCCGTGCCACCCAACGTGCTCTAGATGGTGTAAGTCAACTACCCTGGCCAGCAAGATCTCCGGATCTGTCCCCCATTGAGCATGTTTGGGACTGGATGAAGCGTCGTCTCACGCGGTCTGCACGTCCAGCACGAACGCTGGTCCAACTGAGGCGCCAGGTGGAAATGGCATGGCAAGCCGTTCCACAGGACTACATCCAGCATCTCTACGATCGTCTCCATGGGAGAATAGCAGCCTGCATTGCTGCGAAAGGTGGATATACACTGTACTAGTGCCGACATTGTGCATGCTCTGTTGCCTGTGTCTATGTGCCTGTGATTCTGTCAGTGTGATCATGTGATGTATCTGACCCCAGGAATGTGTCAATAAAGTTTCCCCTTCCTGGGACAATGAATTCACGGTGTTCTTATTTCAATTTCCAGGAGTGTATTTAGCATGTAACTGGGTTTTGATAATAGTTATACATAATATGATTTCACTCACTCATTATTCGATCTGTTAAGAGTTAAGTAGTAACGTAACAGACAGACTGTCAAATACAGTACTGCCAAGATTTTACCGATTGCAACACTTTTAAATTGCAATAGATTATTTCTTCTTAGGTACGTCATCATTAGAGCATTTTTGTACCTACAATGTTGTACCATGTAATACTTTTTCACTTTTGGAAGAAACCCAACTATTGTGGGGTAATTTTTGTAACTTTAGAAAAAGACTGTAGAAAACTGAAAGTGAGTGCCATAGTTTAAAAATGGAATATGAAAACATATTAAGTTTCTTTTACAAAAGAAGGCTAGGGTTGGAAGAGTGAAATGATGCGACACTCGCTCCTACTGGCATGGTACCTGAGCTGTTGATAATCATACTTTTACTTCTCTTTTCTCTAAAATTTTGTTTATCATATAACTGGCATCTATCTTACCCAAGCTCCTGCACAATTCCATCGTTTTCTATTTCCTTTTTAGTCATTCCTGCTTTTTCATTTGACACTTACTGTCGATCACAGTTTTTTAGACGGACATATTGCCTTTTGTCTTCTTCATTAGCTGCATTTTTATATTTTATCCTTTTGTCGATTAAATTCAGTCTCTGGTGTGTTATATGACGATCTCTACTGGGACTTGCCTTGTTACATATTTGTCCGTCTGCGCCTTTCACTGTTTCATCTCTCGAAGCTACCCTAAGGAGTCTCGTCTCAGTTGTGTGACGGGATTCGTGATTTCCTGTCAGGAAGGTCACTGTTCGTAATAACTGACGGAAAGTCATCGAGTGAAACAGAAGTAATACCTGGCGTTCTCTCTGTTGTTCCTGATGTACGCAAATGATTTACAAGGCAATCTCAGCAGCCCACTTAGATTGTTTGCAGATGATGCTGTCATTTATCACCATGTAAAATCATCAGATGATCAAAACGAATTGCAAAATGATTTAGACAAGATGTATGTATGGTGCAAAATGTGGCAGTTGAATATAAATCATAAAAAGTGTGAAGTCATCCACATGAGCACTAAAAAGAATCGGCTAAATTTAAGCAATACGATAAATCACACAATTAGGAAGAAATAATCGTCACAATAAAATAACATAAATCTGAGCCCGCACGGGCAGATTTAAGTGTTCGTTTTTCTCGCTCGCTGTTCGAGAGTGTAACAATAGAGAAGTACCTTAAAGGTAGTTCGATGAACCCTCTGCCAGACAGTTAATTATGAATGGCAAAATAATCATGTACATGTGGCTGTAGATGTACCTATTTGTCTTGTAATGCATTTTTCCCTCTGTTTCAATCAATCGTTACCTCATGTTCCCAGTAAAACTCTGAAACTCTGAACAAACCCCGCTTTCTTTTATCCGGGTCCCACCTCCTTATCCTTTTACAGTTTCTTCAGGTTGTAGCGGATCGCCAGTGGAGCCCATTAAAATTTATTTTAATTCATGAGTACGCACTTTAGTTATCTGGTCTTCTGTATAACACAACTGCTGAGAGATCAGCGGGCTATAAGTACGGAAAGTTTTATACATTCTTTAATGTATGAAAGTGTTGCATGACCTTGTCACTTGATCGGGTCACGCAACCATCGATGCGGTCGGTGTACCTGTAGTAACTGGCCGTTGGCGTCCTGTGATTGATGATATGACAGCCGCCAAGGAGAACTGGCAACGCACGAAAAATATTGAACCACGTATGCACCAGGCCAGATACATATCCTATGTTTGATGTAATTGAACTCAGATAAGTCTGGATACACAACGGCGCATAATATATATAACAGAATTTCAGAATATACGAAGAATTCTGCAACCGCAATTGTGTTCTTCTGATTTGTAGTCGGGAGTATATAAAAATTATTATCTTTTCGGTGTGATTAATCCATCCGAAGTTTAATATTGAGCAGTTCTTTAAGTGAGTTAACTGTGGATTAGTTGTTCTTCGGAATAGCTGTGCTTTCCATGGGAGCTGTAACTTCAGCGGTCAAGTGTAGTCGCAGTCGTTTTGCTCTAGCCCTACGCTACCAGATATTTAACATTTTAGGGCTTGTTATCTACAGTAAATAGCGAGAT
Source organism: Schistocerca nitens (assembly GCF_023898315.1). NCBI lineage: Eukaryota > Metazoa > Arthropoda > Insecta > Orthoptera > Acrididae > Schistocerca > Schistocerca nitens. The sequence goes on along the minus strand of NC_064614.1, from coordinate 461,521,613 downwards.
TTAGTTTATACTTACTTTTTGTGGTGTTTGACTTAGGTCGATGACAAAAACATAGTGCCCCCTTATTCGTGCAGGCGGTTTGGTGGAATCTAGGTCATTCAGAAAGAATAAATAAGGGACGGACGACAATAAATTCGCGACAAGGTTTGCCAATTTGAACTTACTATTTCATCGTTCACTGCTATCCACTCGTCATCTGTTGTATTCTATTCCCCTGTTGCTATTAGCTGCCTCAAAAACCACTCTCAAAAACCACGAGTTCTTTTAGTTCATTCAAGTACCATATCCTTAATTTCATATCTTACTGGTTTTTCGTTACCTATAATTTGCAACTCATAATCAATAAATTGCGGTCAAGTCGACATCAGCTACTGGAAACGTTTTCAATTTGTAAAAATTATTTCGGAATCTGTCTTGCCGTAATACAACCTGAAATCTTCTCTTGTCACCAAGTGCTTTTAAACAATCTTCTTTCTTTAATCAAGTGTCAACTATGATTACAATGTGCTCTGTGAAATGTTCTATAAGACAGTTTCTCGTTTAATTTTTGTCGCCCAATCGCTGTTCTTACTGTGTTTCCTTCTGTTCCTTTTCCTTCTACATCTGCATCCACATCTGCATATCTACATACACCACCATACTCTGCAAACAGCTGTAAAGAGCACGGCAGAGGATACTTCACATTGTATAATTACTAGGGCTTCTTCTCGGCCGTTGGAGCGCGGGAAAGACAACCATTCTAATGTCTCCATACGTGCTGTAATTAATCTAGTGTTGTCCCGACGATCATTACTGGAAGGTTACGTATGATGTCGTTTTATATTTCTTGATTCATCATTTAATGCTTGAAACTTCGTAAGAAGCCTTTCTCGGGCTTGGGACTCAACTGCTGTGGTCATTAGTCCCCTAGAACTTAGAACTACTTAAACCTAACTAACCTAAGGACATCACGCACATCCATGCCCGAGGCAGGATTCGAACCTGCGACCGTAGCAGTCGCACGGTTCCGGACTGCGCGCCTAGAACCGCGAGACCACCGCGGCCGGCGAACATAAAATTCACGAATTGCTGAAAATGGTCTCCAAGCAGCCGAGCATAACGATTTCCGGACATTGCTCGGCTCAGTTGGATCAAACGGCCCAGTCCATTCTAGGTCAACATAATCCACACTATTGTGGAGCCACCAACAGTGGCACAGTGCCTTGTTCACACCTTGGGTCCACGTCTTCGCGGGGTCTGCACCACACTTGAATTAAATCATCAGCTCTTACCAACTGAAATGGAAATCACCTCATGAGGCCACGGTTTTCCTGTCCTCTAGCGTCCAACCGTTATGGTCACGAGCCCAGGAGAGGCCCTGCAGGAGATGTCATGCTGCTAACAAACGCGTTCGTGTCGGTCGTCCACTGCCATAGCTCATTAACGCCAGATTTCGCCGCACTGTCCTAACTCATACCTTCGTCTTACGACCCAACGTCACGCATAGATTTATGAAGTTGTTTCACACCTTGTTGCTTGTCTGCTAGCGCTATTTTTAGTAACTACTTACCATTGGATGCACATTTATTAGGAAGACCACCTACACTGAAGTGATCAAATCCATGGTATACCTCCTAATATTGTGTCGAATCTGCTTTCGCCCGGCGTAGTGCAGCAACTCGACGTGGCATGCACTGAAAAAGTTGTTGGAATCCCCTGGAGAAATATCGAGTCATGCTGCCTCTAAGGCCATCGGTAATTGCGAAAGTGTTGCCGACACAGGGTGTTGTACACAAAATGGCCTCTCTATTATGTCCCATAAATGTCCGATAGGATTCAGGTCGGGTGATCTGGGTGGCCAGATCATTCGTTCGAATTGTCCTGAATGTTCTCTAAACCATTCGCGAACAGTTGTGGCCCAGTGACATGGTCCATCGTTGTTTGGGAACATGAAACTATGAATGGCTCCAAAAGGCCTACAAACAGCCGAACGTAATGATTTCCTGTCAATCATCTGTTCAGATGGAACGGAGGACCCTTGAATTCCACGTAAACACAGCCCACACCATTATGGAGCCACCAACACCTTGCACACTGCTCTTCTGACAACTTGGGTCCACGGCTTCGTGGGGTCAGCGCCACGCTCGATGCCTACCATCTGTTCTTACTAACTAAAAGCGCGTCTCATCTGACCAGGCCACGGTTTTCCAGTCGCCTAAGGTCCAACGGTGTCGTGCTGTTAGCAAAGGCACTCGCCTTGGTCGTCTGCTGCCATAGCCCATTAACGCCAAAGTTCGCCGGATACGTTTGGAGAACGTCACACATTGCGTCTGCGGTTATTTCACGCAGTGTTGCTTGTCTGTTAGCAATGACAACTCTACGCAAACGCCCCTGATATCGGTCGTTAAGTGAACGCCGTCGCCCAATGCATTGTCTGTGATGTGAGGTATTGCTTGAAATCTGGTATTCTTGGCACATTATTGACACTGTGGTTCTTGGAATACTGAATTCCCTAACTTTTTCCGAAATGAAATGTCCCACCATGTAGCTCCAATTACCATTGAGCGTTCGAAGCCTGTTATTTCCCGTCGTGCGGCCAGAATAACGTCGGAAATGTGTTTACATGAATCACCTGAGTGCAAATGACAGCTTCGCCAATGCAAAGCCCTTTTATACGAAACTAAAGCCATCTGTATAAGTACGTATCGCTGTCCAACATGAACAGCAAGTCACAACACACTTTCCTGGGTACATCGATGGCTCTCTATCCAATCTAACAAGCTCGTCTTCCCTACCAAGAAATCCTCCATCCTCCCACAAAATTTGCTAGATAAATTACACGTTCGTGGTTTCGATAATAAGCGTAAATTTACTACTGAGTCAGAAGCTTTGCAGAAATCAAGAAATAGTGCATCAACTTCACTGTCTTGAGCTATGTCTTTCAGGATGCCTTGTGAGAAGAGGGCGAGTTGGATTTCACACAATTGATATTTTCGGAATCGACGCTGGTTGGCACGGAGGTACCTCATTATGTCTGAGTTCAGAGTATTTTCTAACAGTCTAGATACCTCTTTATTTTTGAGTTCAGAATAGGTTCTAACATCCTACAATAAATGGACGTCAAGGATACTGGACAGTAGTTTTGAGATAATTTCTGCACCCGTTCTTGTAAACCGGTTGAACTATATTTTCTTCCAACTGCTGGCCACTGTTTTCGGTTCGAGAGAGCCACAGTTACAACAAGTATTAGCTCAGTCACAAATTCGGCATAGAGTTTGATAGAAATTCTATCGGATCCCGGAGCTTTGTTCAGTTTTAGGGATTTCAACTATTTACGAAAACAACTGACACTAATTTCAATATCTTAACAGCAGACAGGGAGTAAATTTGGACTGATTCCTCTGGATTTTCATTCGTAAACGAACGTTTGAAAACCGAGTTCAGCATTTCTGGCCTCGTTTTGTTATCCCATTTTTCACTCCCAGCCACTAACTGCTAGTCATATGTAAATGCTGTTAGTGGTAACTTTGGTACCAGTAACGGTCTTTACATATGACTAGAATTTCTTTCTCTTTTCTAAGAGATATTTCGATTATATTCTGCGACGGTAATCGTTGAAGGCTTCATGCATTGCCTTCTTGAATGCCAAACGCGTTTCCTTCAGCCTCTCTGCGTCTTTAGCCCTAGGCTTTGTTCTACATCTGTTATGCACTAGTCTGTGTTTCTTTAGAAGATTCGTTATAGAGGGTCTAACCCATCCTGAACTATTTTACGAGGTACATATCTACCAAGTGAAAGGTCAAGTATTCTCCCAGACATGAGCCACAGTTATTCTACGTGCTCCTCTCCAGAGCTAAATGTTTTGAGTTCATTTTGCAATATGATACGACTGGTTCTTTATCTAGTTTATTGAAAATTTGTCGTTTGTACTTTAATAATCATTGTTGCTGCAACTTCCTCTTCAACACTGGTATCAATTTCGATAGCAAAAGGTCATGTCTGCATGTTGATATTAAATCCAACATATTTCCATAATGAATCGGCTTCCGAACAGTCTGTTCTCAGTGAACGCCTTTAGCAGTGTCTCCCAGGACGTCTTGTCACGCCCGCCACCTGCAGAACTATAATTTTCCCCAACTGGTTTTTGGATGATTGAAGTCTCTTCCAAAGATGACAGTATGACTAGGGAACTTCCGTACTATATCGGCTTCAGATATAAGTAAAGAAATTTACAACTAACGAGACATGAGCTAAAGACTCCGCGATTTCAAGATTTGCTACTTGTTGCTGTGTCAGAATGGTTGAATTGTTTTGCACCTAACAGACCTCGAAAGTCTTTCAATATTCAAGGTGTAGTTTTCAGAGCTTAATTGAAGGGCCCGTAAGGTCGCCTTGCTAGCGGAGTAAAGGTCCGCAGAACAGCAAAATCCACAAAGTGCTTCCCTCAAGTGAGAGCAAGCAAGTAGCACACGAACATGGCGGCTGGCCAGGTTTGCGTCAACTTGGCGGCATAATCGCTATTAGCAGCCGACGCTGGCGGAAAAGCGAGCAACTCTGGCCACGAGAGACGCAGCTGCCGGATCGATCGGCAGTAAACTCCCCGTCATTTGACAGCGCGGTCTGGCGCGGCACGTCGGGAGCTACTGTTTTGCCTAGTGCTAGGGCGATCTCAGCTGAATATTCCCCAGCCTCTAATATCGTCCACTAACACGTATATCACCGTCAGACGCCATCCCTTCGTTACAACGCAGTATTTTCAGCTGTTTACGGTGGCGAAACGCCGGATCTACTAGACCAAATGTACGATTCTCGGTGCGTGCACTTAAATAATTTAATTTTCAATAAATCGTTTTCGCGAATGAGACTTCGTCGTTGTGTTGATATGTAATATGAACCCGTACTCAGCCGACAAAATTTCAAAAGGTTCTTTAGCGATAATTGGAGACTCTTGGTCTCCAGTGACCATTTAGAGAGCAAGAATAACTACGATTTATTCTGTTGGTTCCCCACTTAGCCTTGCACGCAACCGTCATAGCCCTGAAGGGTCCAATTTCTTCTAGACGCCTATTCAAAGATGCGAAAGAACTGAACCGCAGTCGCTGTCGCTGCATGGCACAGCTTCGTTGTGCCGCTCTTCCACGGCATTCACTGAATCCGTACACGAGGTTAATACAACTCTTTATCAGTAAATCTATCTATACTACGGTTCTTCACTGTTAATATAGGACTAACGCAGGACTTAACAACTGGCCGGTTTTGAGCGCGAGTACTCGCACCTGCTCAGGCAAGTGCTCGCGAGCAGGTGCAAGGTCGCGGAGTAGGGAGGGAGGGGAGGGAGGGGAATTACGCGCGCGCGTTTGAATGTGATCTCGCGTTCTTAGCAGATTTAACTAGCCATCCGAATGCTTTGAACATTTTACTACAAGGTAAAGATCTGCTAATTACTCATTTCATAGATAGAATACGAGCTTTTAAAATGAAATTGACACTTTGGGTGAGTCAGCTGGAAACAGGAAACCTAACTCATTTTCCTAAATTATCATCCATGCAAGATGTTCACAAAGACTGTGAACGTTATTCACATAGTTTAGTTGATCAGCGCTTTCAAGATCTGACAGCACTAGACAGTGATTTTGATCTGTTCTCTCCATTTTTAGCGAATATTTAAGAGATTCGTCCTGAGCTGCAGCAAGAAATTATTGACCTGCAGTGTGACAGAGAATACAGAGACAAATTTCAGAACAAGAAAAACATTTTGGAATTCTACAGACACTTCCCTCACGATAGACTTCCTCGTTTGCACAAACTGGCGGCGACAATAATATCAATGTTCGGTTCCACGTATGTTGTGAACAACTGTTCTCTGCAATGAAATATAACAAGACGCGCCTGAGAAACGCATTGTCTGATCGAAATTTAAACTGCACACTGCGCCTAAAATGCACAAGAACAATTACTCTGAACATAGACGCAATTGTAAAGGGCAAAAAGTACAAGATAACCGAGAATCCCACACTTCAGTGACACCTTTTATTCTGTAACAGTTCACAAATTAATGCGAATGTAGAGGCATACATTAAGCTAATAAAATTATGTGGCATGTGTACATTCTCCTTTATTTGTTTCATTTGTCGCAGTAATAATTCGTGAGTGATATCCCTGCAGGTGGCCGCGGATTTACATTGACTGGCGGCAGCTGTTGTGTGCCCCACGTGACTCTCCCCACTCTCCGCTCTGGTCCGGTAGTGGGGGTAGCGTGCTCGCGCTGCTCCGTGCTCGCGCCTTGCTGCTCACAGCTTGCTCCGCGAGCACGTATGTTGTGAAGCCATGGACTAACGCAATGAGAAAAAGAACCCGGAGACAGAACTAGGCATTACTAAATGAAAGCTTGTGGACGAGGAGGAAAGGGGCATTACTATTGTCAATAACAAGTACCGTGAGTGAATGGAGCAAGTTTGTTTGCAAACAAGACACAAAACACATAGCGTCGAAATTTCTACTACTCTGCTTTTATTTGTAGCGTAACACAGATACGAATGTAAATGTGGATAAGCCGCGCGGGATTAAAAAAATGGTTCATATGGCTCTGAGCACTATGGGACTTAACATCTATGCGCATCAGTCCCCTAGAACTTAGAACTACTTAAACCTAACTAACCTAAGGACATCACACAACACCCAGTCGCGCGGGATTAGCCGAGCGGTCTTAGGCGCTGCAGTCATGCACTGTGCGGCTGGCCACCGCGGAGGTCCGAATCCTCCCTCGGGCATGGGTTTGTGTGTTTGTCCTTAGGATAATTTAGGTTAAGTAGTGTGTAAGCTTACGGACTGATGACCTTAGCAGTTAAGTCGTATAAGATTTCACACACATTTTTTAAATGTGGGTAATAAATATAACGAAATGCAACTACTCTTAACGAGCTTTCGGTGACCATTTATCCTTTATACCCGTACTCAGATAATACCCCTCAATAACTCCGGAAAAACTGTCGGTAAACGGCGTGTGGTATGGCATAGTTCACTGCCAGATCCCAGGATGTAATTTCATAGGTTCATCAACCGCCTACTGGAAAGATTTTTTTCCTCCGCACACAATGCTTCGGTATATTTCTTTCCCGAAATGTGATAGTCATTTGTTAAGTGTACCTGTTGAGTGTAGGGGACTCAAATGTGTTGCGAGTGTGCGTGTGCGTGTGCGTGTGCGTGTAGCGTCTAGTGTGGTCTCATGTTTGCATTGTTCCATGTTGAAAGAAAGATAGAGGGTGAAACAGCCTCGAATAATACCACGGGACCTGATGGGAGTAACGTGCCTATCTGATGGACGGATCGCCATCAGCAGTGTCATATGCCTTCACTCCTTGAGACACTGCGACGAGGTTTGGAGCTTAATCCAGGGCAATGGTTGCAAGTCTAGTGATCAGTAACGTTATGTCAAAACCTCTTCTCCCCATGGCGAACAAATAGTGTCGATGAAAACTTTACCAACCGGATTCTAAACATCCTCCTTCAGAGTTCAACGCCATTGAGCAATAATTCGTCACTCACTTTGGTTAAGGAGACTGGTGTTTCATGCATGGAGCTCGGGTTCAACCGCTATGCACCAATTTTGTTGTGCATTTTTACAAATATGTGAAGCTACTTCAGAATATATTACACTTATAAGAATTTGGACAAAGCTATCATAAGTGAGACAGGCCAGTAGCTGTTAACATCAGACCTATCCCTCTTTCTTATGGTTTGGCAATAGCATATTCCAGTCTATCTGGAGAAACGCTCTCTTTCAGTTAGCTGTTATGTATATGGCTGTTGGAAACAAACTCCTAGTACTCTGTTTGAAATGCTAGCAATTCATTGCAACAAGACTTAAAATGATTATTAAAATATTTTTAACTTTTGACTTTTTTAACTAACTTTTCATTGATTTTGATAGAAATGCAGTCTTCCTGTACTTTCAGTTGCCCTGTTTCGCTTTTAAGAATATTCCAAACTGTTTTAATTTTATTATCACAGGTGCTAATCTCAGACATAATGCACATACTTCTCGACTGATTAATAACTTTCCTTAACTCAGTGCAGTAGTTTTTTTCATGTTTCACTGATTCTGGATCACTATTCCTTCTGACTATAATACATACCCCTTTCCTATTTACATGATACCTTTATCCCTTTAGTAACCCACTGCTTTTTAGATGGTTTCTTACAAATATGTTTCAATGTTTTCTTAGAGAAACTGTCTTCAGACATACCCCGAAAGGCATCATGAAACAGGTTAAACTCTACATTCACATCAGTTTCCTGTACACCTCATTCCAGTCTAACAGTTGCAAGCTTTCCCTATAATTTGCATTTGTCAAATTTTTAATTGAATGTGCTATTTTGGAGGTCTGTTTTGCATTACTGAACGGGTCTATGTCATATACTGTAACCAGCTGTGCATCATAAACAGATAGACCATTCTTAACAGGAAAAGTTTTTATTTGAATGAATTTATCTTGTTCTATGAAGTATTAGGTATCAGTGTGCTGCTGTCCTGTACCACCCGAGTAGGAAAACCAGTAACTGATGTCAAATTGGAAGAATAAATACTTCAAGGTCATTCTTTTTATCAGACTCTCAGAAAATCTATATTGAAATCCCCACAAACAATAATTTGCTTTCCTCTCTCTCTGACAGATAGCACAACATAGAATCCAAGTTTTTCAGGAATAGCTGAAGATTTCCCAATGGAGATCTACATACAGTTACAGTTATAAAAGTACCACTATTTAGTTTAAGCTCACAGGCAAACGCTTCTATATGTTGCTCTACAAAAAAATTTTTAGTCTCTAAATTTTTCAGACTACGATAAGCTTTAACATATATGGCAACTCCTCCTCTCTCGATAGGGTCTCTACTTACATATACTCAAATCTTATATCTACCTACCTTTACCTTTTCAATATCTGTGTCTCTATGATGTTCAGACAGGCATACTACTTCTATTCCACACTCAGTTTCTGAATATTCTGAATGAACAAGATGCTCATCTACCTTGTTTTTTAGTTCTCTGATATTCTGATGCATTATACTAACATTATTATGAGAATCTTGTGTCTCATTGACATTATTTTCACTGTATTTCTATGAGAATCTTGTGATTTTTGACATCTGTTGTACTTGCCTGTCTGAGGTTCTCATTAAGCTAATTTCATTGAATGTTGAATGATTGGACACCGATCTTAGCCTAAAAAAGAGATACACCCATGGGTTTCAGGAGTCCCCATTAAATACTTTGCTATCATCCCAGCCAGTTTACCCTTCCATTTCAAATTGTGAAGTCCCACCTACAAAATTATCAACAGGAACGAAACCTATGCCTGACAATGCAGCTGCCCTAAGCAGCTGATCTGACTTAATATTGACCCTGTTAAGATGGCGCCAATCACACTCCATGAAATCAGGAATCAAGCCAACATCTGTATGGTTTGTTGCAGATGTTATTTTTACCAGGCCAATCTCAGTATTGTAGCCCTGGTCAATTCAGTACTGTTTCCTGCTCCACCCACCATCACAGCATGACCCTGCTTTGTAAAACCCTTGCACAATGATCCTATATCCTCTATCGCTTGGCTAAGACATACAGTGGGTTTGAAAATACTTGCTACATGATAACTATCACCTAATTTTTTCCTGCAATATCTGGCCCACACCTCTTCCGTGGTTAATACATAACAAGACAGCTTTCCTCCCACTTTCTACCTTTTCTGAAACAATTGGTTTCCTGGTGAAATTCTGCTGAATATTAAGTACACTTACATCTACTTGAGCCTCTTCCTAAGTGAAATTACCTTTAATACAAGTCCCATCTCATAATTCTCGTGAGCTCAACGTCTTACTCAGCATGGGACGATGCTGACTCAGTTTTTCAAACGGCCTGAAAGAGGAATGAGGATGTACATGGGGTGCAGTTTTACGCTTACGGGTCTGGGGTCAGTTTTTTAAACAGAGTGCTGCGAGCACAAAGAGCATGTCTGTGGCCAAGCAGTCGTCACAGGCTGTCTACAGTGTTTTCAGTAATAAATAATACTTTATGAGTTATCTGATGCGAACTGTGTCTGATCAAAAGAGCGTTGTATGGTAGGGGTCAACCGAATGAGGCAGCATAGGTATTAAGACAATGGCTTCATATTTGAAAGGATGGAGTGTGCTCTTGTGACGGGCCAAAGTTTAGTAGTTAATGTCACGAGGAAAACAGTTGCAAAACATTAGCTGCAGAGTAACAGCATGTGGCTAACTACACTCCTGGAAATTGAAATAAGAACACCGTGAATTCATTGTCCCAGGAAGGGGAAACTTTATTGACACATTCCTGGGGTCAGATACATCACATGATCACACTGACAGAACCACAGGCACATAGACACAGGCAACAGAGCATGCACAATGTCGGCACTAGTACAGTGTATATCCACCTTTCGCAGCAATGCAGGCTGCTATTCTCCCATGGAGACGATCGTAGAGATGCTGGATGTAGTCCTGTGGAACGGCTTGCCATGCCATTTCCACCTGGCGCCTCAGTTGGACCAGCGTTCGTGCTGGACGTGCAGACCGCGTGAGACGACGCTTCATCCAGTCCCAAACATGCTCAATGGGGGACAGATCCGGAGATCTTGCTGGCCAGGGTAGTTGACTTACACCTTCTAGAGCACGTTGGGTGGCACGGGATACACGCGGACGTGCATTGTCCTGTTAGAACAGCAAGTTCCCTTGCCGGTCTAGGAATGGTAGAACGATGGGTTCGATGACTGTTTGGATGTACCGTGCACTATTCAGTGTCCCCTCGACGATCACCAGTGGTGTACGGCCAGTGTAGGAGATCGCTCCCCACACCATGATGCCGGGTGTTGGCCCTGTGTGCCTCGGTCGTATGCAGTCCTGATTGTGGCGCTCACCTGCACGGCGCCAAACACGCATACGACCATCATTGGCACCAAGGCAGAAGCGACTCTCATCGCTGAAGACGACACGTCTCCATTCGTCCCTCCATTCACGCCTGTCGCGACACCACTGGAGGCGGGCTGCACGATGTTGGGGCGTGAGCGGAAGACGGCCTAACGGTGTGCGGGACCGTAGCCCAGCTTCATGGAGACGGTTGCGAATGGTCCTCGCCGATACCCCAGGAGCAACAGTGTTCCTAATTTGCTGGGAAGTGGCGGTGCGGTCCCCTACGGCACTGCGTAGGATCCTACGGTCTTGGCGTGCATCCGTGCGTCGCTGCTGTCCGGTCCCAGGTCTACGGGCACGTGCACCTTCCGCCGACCACTGGCGACAACATCGATGTACTGTGGAGACCTCACGCCCCACGTGTTGAGCAATTCAGCGGTACGTCCACCCGGCCTCCCGCATGTCCACTATACGCCCTCGCTCAAAGTCCGTCAACTGCACATACGGTTCACGTCCACGCTGTCGCGGAATGCTACCAGTGTTAAAGACTGCGATGGAGCTCCGTATGCCACGGCAAACTGGCTGACACTGACGGCGGCGGTGCACAAATGCTGCGCAGCTAGCGCCATTCGACGGCCAACACCGCGGGTCCTGGTGTGTCCGCTGTGCCGTGCGTGTGATCATTGCTTGTACAGCCCTCTCGCAGTGTCCGGAGCAAGTATGGTGGGTCTGACACACCGGTGTCAATATGTTCTTTTTCCCATTTCCAGGAGTGTATATGTTAATATCATCATTTCTTGATGTATTTTGGTTTCGGATAAAATTTTGCATAAAATGTATTATGGATGTAGGAAAGGAGCGAAAGCTGTAACAATGCCGATGCACACGGTAGCCAGCAGTGCTGAAGCTCCATGACTGCAATGGGTTAACAGCAGCAGAGAAGCAGGCCTCTAAACGATTCACCGACAGCCACAAACCCAATATAAGTATTGTTAAAAAGAATTAATAACACTGTTCGTTTGTCAATTTTTAATGTTTCCAATGTTTTTTGTGTTGGCTTAATGGCTGCTGTGCAGAGATCGTGGTCCGGAGCTGGCTGACTGTTTGAGTACCAGATAGGTGAGTCGACTTTAGAGTGTTACTTAAAGTCGTAATAGAGATCAGGTCAGGTGAAAGGGGTCCACGTGAGTGTAAGTTGACCGTAAATACGATGGTCACTAAGTTCTGTTAATTTTCAGAGTTGAAAATTAAACGAATTCATTAATACACTATTTATTGGAAATTTGAACGTCGACCTTTTTACGACCACGTTTATTTTCTTGGTTTTGGAAAGATCACCAAGACTAAATATTTACAGAGATGAGGTGGAGAGCAGTGCTTCGTATTTCAAGTAAATAATGAATGAGGAAGTGGGAACTATGTTGATTTGTTTTCGTAGAACTCGTGCTGTTGGTAAATAAATACTGCATTATCGAAGTTGTCATCAGTAAAATTCAGATGTTAGCGGCTGGTGGGAGCAAATACTTACACTAAAATCTTAACAGTATATGTATTTATGAGTGGACATTCAACATCTGAAAAAAATCTGAAATATCGTCCCAAATTCCACTAAGCTTGTCAGTCCTCTTTTGTAGTACTGCTGCGCGGTCTGGGATCCTTACCAGATAACATTAACGGAGTACATCGAGAAAGTTCGACGAAGAGCAGCAAGTTTTTTATTGTCACGAAACAGTGGAGAGAGTGTCTAGGACATGATACAGGATTTGGGATGGACACCATTAAAGCAAAGGCTTTTTTCTTTGCGGCGAAATCTTCTCACAAAATTTCAAACACCTCCTTTCTCCACCTAATGCGAAAATATTATGTCGACCTATATAGGGAGAACTGATCGTCATAATAAAATACGGGAAATCGGAGCTTGCACGGAAAGGCGTATGTGTTCGGTTTTTTCCACGCGCTGTTCGAGAGTGGAATAATAGAGAATTATCGTGAAGGTGGTTCGATAAACCCTCTGCCAGGCACTTAAGTATGATTTGCAGAGAATGCATGTACTTGTACATATAGATCACAGAAACAGAATATTTGCAGTGAACAGAAATCAGAGACCGATCAATATTATGTACCGAAAGACTCCTGGGCATAATTCAATCTTTTATTAATGAAAAATGTAGCTTCGTTAAAACAGCTAATCTACGATTTGACCAACATGCACGTTACTGTTTATTTTTTAACTGTTTGTTACGGAGACCAACTGTTCAAAATCATGTCAATGTCAGAGCAGCCGCAAATAATTACTTTCTTGTTTCCGAATATACATTCTAGGAAAAAAAAAAAAAAAGAAAACCGACACTCCTCGAATGAATTAACCGACTGGGACGGAAACAGGTAGATCTAATGTACGTGTACAGATAAATCCGGGTTACTGCTTCAGAAAAATTGTATGATTTATTCAACAGAAAGGTCTTCACAAAATGAGCAAATCAATAAAGCGTTGGTCCACCTCTGTCGCTTATTCTAGCAGTTATTGACAGTGTAGTGGGACATCATCCTGTGGGTTGTCTATCCAATTGGCGAGTTAGATCGTGTAAATCTAGGGGTGGTCGAAAAGCCCTGCCCGTGATGCTCTAAACGTTCGCAATTGGGAACAGATCCAGTGTGGTTTGGCAGCACTAAGACAAGCAGTAGAAACTCTCTCCATGTTCAGGTGGTCATTGTCTTGCTGAAATGTAATCCCAGCGTGGCTTGCCATGAAGCCCCGGACAACGCATACCAACCTGACTCTCACGCATCATACGGCCCGACTCGACAACCAGTGGTGATGATGGCCTGAGGTGATTTCACTTCATAGCAGCATCCCTTTCGCTGTCATCCACAGCATCCATAAAGCACAGCGGTACATCGACGGTATTCTATGCTCGTTTTGTTGCCCTTCATGGCAAGCCATCCTGGGATTACATTTCAACAAGATAATGCCCCTTCGTGTTTGCCGAAACCTACCTTGGCTAGCAAGTTCGCCAGATCTCTCCCCAGTCGAGAAAGTTTCAAGTATTATGGGCAGTGCCGTCCAACCAGCTCGGAATTTTCACAATCTAAAGCGTGGACAAAATTTGTCACGTTATCGCTCAGGAGGACTTGCAACAACATTGTAAATCAATGCCAAGCCGAATAATTGCTTGCATAAGGACCATAAGTGGGCCAACACGTTATTGATTTGCTTAATATTTGTGGAGCTCTTGAATAAATCATCTAATTTTTCTGAAATTTTAATCATTTATTTTCCTATATGTGTACATCACATCTACCGATTTCTGTGTCCTTTAGATAATTCCATCGTGGTGCGTCTGATATCGTGTCTTAGAGTGTATTTTATTTGGAATGATTAGGGCCTCTAACGCTTGTCTTGTGGCTAAGAAGAAATTCTCCTTACAGTCAACATGGCAATGTACAGTACATGGAACATGAGTTACAAGTAATAATAGTGGTTAGCGCTTTTCTGATAGCAAAACAGAAGCGGTAGTGACATATTAATAGAAAGGCAAGACAAAAGAAACCGACAGAATAAAATTGCTGAAGAAACCAACTGGTCCGGGGAACAGCAAAACAAGAAAAGAATAGAAACGTGTATCAACACGGAAAATGTAATATGGTAATTACTGATAAGACAGAATCTGTATTTACTAGGTAATTACTTAGACAGAGATGAATATCGTCCGCTTATAAATTAAAATTTCAAAAATTCAACTTAGCTCTCACTGATAAACTGAAAGAAAAGCAACGCACAGAACACTTAGAGATTATGCATTTTGACGAGTCGTTAATATCATTTTATCTGAAATTTACCTAATAATCGTTACTTATTAAATAAATAGAAATAAATTGAAATAGTCGTGATTAATACTCGTTTTCAGATGTGCTGCGCAATCGAGTTGCTTCCAGTAATTCAATTGACTGCGATGAATTCAGTTAACTGATAAATCAACTTTGCATCTAGCAGAAGCGGATAAGTTACTTTAAAGTACGCCACTGCTGGTGGAGAATAGAAATATGGAATTTATTTTACTGTAAATAATTCATGTTGGACCGAAAATAAAATATATGAGTGAGAGACATTTAATAACTAAATCAGCTTATTACTTATGGTATATTACCACGAATTAATGAATTCTTTATTTACAAACGAATGACGTGCAGGATTTCCTGTTATTACTATTGTGTCGTTTAAATTTTGGGGACGTTTTTTAAGCTGATTCTGGTGCAATGAATACGGAAATTGTTTACAATCTAGCTAAATCACGACTGACCGTTGTGGTCTGTTTCTATTATTATTTTTTTTCTGTGTTACGATTCTGGTATCAGACACCGTTGTCCATCCGAAAGATGTTCTGAGGCAATTACCTCCACAGTTAACTATGCACTTACTGTCAGCTACTAACTCATCACACGACTTCGATCCGTATACGTCTCATGTTACGGTATACGAATACGTCAGCAATTGGAGCGTGTGTGGTGCTGAAAGGTTGGCTTATCTTGAAAAGCAATTACTGATTCAATTACGTTTGATGTTCTTTATTTACATATAATGAGAACCTATAACTCATTTCTCACTTTCATTTCGCCATATTTGGATATTTAGTTAGGGAGATTTACAATCATTCAAGGACCGTCAATTTTGGTTGACTTTCATTCGAGGATTAACTTGCAAATGACATTGGTGTGTACAACATCGCCAGATTTGAAATTGTTAATACCGAATTTCGTTGCTGTTTAGAAAACAGAAGCCTGTTTATCGCGGAAATGGAAATATAGTCAACTGTAAGCGGACTAAACTAAACTACTCTTCTTCTTTTAAACCAATAAACTCTAATAATTATGTTTTGCTTAAATCTAAATGATGATTGATTGACTATGTCACAAACTTTCAGGGCTGATGGAGAAGGGTAAATTTACCAATGTTAGGTAAGATGCCCTGGTCCGGAAACGAATGCCAGCCGCGGTGGTCTCGCGGTTCTAGGCGCGCAGTCCGGAACCGTGCGACTGCTACGGTCGCAGGTTCGAATCCTGCCTCGGGCATGGATGTGTGTGATGTCCTTAGGTTAGTTAGGTTTAAGTAGTTCTAAGTTCTAGGGGACTGATGACCACAGCAGTTGAGTCCCATAGTGCTCCGAGCCATTTGAACCATTTTGAACCGGAAACGAATGAGTCGAAATTTATAAATGAAAATCGTTCTGATATATTTGACAGTGGAATACATGTGCTGGTATTGTTATTCGCCACATTTGTAAGGTAGGCAACTTTCAGAGGTGGTGATGTCGGCCAAAACAAGAAAAAAATGCCTAGTAAACGTGTGCTCTCAAATGCAAGCCTTAAGAGATACAGTGCCTCTCATAAGTTTTGGGACAAACATTGCGCACAATATGTCTGCGTATGAAAGAATTTAAGATGGGTAATATGGAAATAAAGACGTACGTCTGCAAGCTGTACAGGTAATTATGGACGATGTAGTGCAGCCATGTATGTTTGCTTGTTTACAACAGAACAAGACCGATTTCTTACTGCGAGATATGAAAATCTGCACTTCAAAAGTTTTGGGACAAATGTTGGCAGCAGTGTCAGTGTGCATATCTCAGTTATTCGTTACTTCCTGCGATGTCATTCATTAGCTGGCGAGAGCTCAAAGGAAATACAAGTGTGTTTGCATACAATGGTACGTAGAGGTAAAAACAGCACTTTTGAACAGGGGCAGTTAGTAATTTTCCACCACGAAAAGGTAATAACATGCCGAGAAATAGCAATGTTACTGAATATGAAGAGAAGTACTGTAGGGAACGTCGTCCGTCGATGTAAATATGAAGACAGGATAGAAAATCTGCCACAGACAGGCCGTCCGAGGGTTTAAATTTGTGAGGAGACAGGAAAGGGCAATTGTACAAAACGTCAAGAAAGATCCACGAATCACAGCTACACGAATTGCCATTGAGGCTAAGGAAGAGTTTGGGAAGAAGACCAGTCCTGTACAGAGAAAATTACTATAGGCGAACTGCAAGAAGGAAGCCTCACATAAGTCCATCCAATAGGAAGAAGAGTTTGCTATTCGCAAGGGAATACACAAACATGGAGTGGTGGAATCAAGTAATTTTTTTCGGATTAATCAAAATTTAAGATGCCAGTACCGCATGGACGAATAACGGTCTGGCGGCAGCCCAACAAAGAGCTGGAAGAAGAAATGTATGCAAGCTACAGTGAAACATGGCAGGGGCCATGTTATGGTTTGGGCTTGTATGTCGGCCCAGGCAGTGGGTGAGCAGGTCTTCACTGACGAAACAATTGATAAAAATGTATACCTGCAGATTCTAAGAAACAATTTGAAGAAGAGCGCAGAAAATATGGGCATTGGAGACTGTTTCAGATTTTATCAGGACAACTACCCCAAACATACCGCCTATATTGAACGGTTATGGCTCCTGTACAACAGTCCAAAAGTTGTCAGTCCCCCTCCACTACGTTCGGACATGAACTCCAAGGAGAATTTATGGGATGCGTTAGAAAGAAATTTTCGGGAAGTCCCCATGCAGTCCAAACAAGACGTCAGGAGACGACTGCAAGAAGAATGGGAAAATCTAAGTATTTCATACTTACAGAAGCTTGTACAATGTACGCCAAAACGGCTGACACAAGTGTTACGAAGTAAAATGTTCAATTTATGAATATCTTTCTGTCTGTTGGAGAACAAACAGAATACGTTTAACTGTTTGTCTGTTATTTATCGTCGCGAGGGATTAGCCGAGCTGTCTATGGCGCTGCCGTCATGGACTGTGCGGCTGGTCCCGGCGGAGGTCGGAGTCCTCCCTCGGGCATTGGTGTGTGTGTTTGTCCTTAGGATAATTTATGTTAAGTAGTGCGTAAGCTTAGGGACTGATGACCTTAGCATTTAAGTCCCATAAGATTTCACACGCATTTGAACATTTTCTGTTATTTATCAAAGTAAACGTAAAACTTTTCTGTTTGTCCCAAAACTTATGAAAGGCACTGTACGTACTCTGGTTCATTTTCGCTGTTGTGAAAGACATCTGTTATGTTGAACAAAGGCCCATTGCTATTAAAATACGGATTTTATAGGCCATATTCACTGGAGATTTTTTTTTGGTACATACCGCCTCTTTCAAAAATATGGAAACCAAACAACAGTAGAAGAGACGTTTTTAGCAGTATCGACGATGGAGCAAGTGTTCATAGCACTTCAGGTATGCATTTCAGACCCCATGTTCACTAGATATTTCGTTATTTTTTTGGTCCGTAGTACTACCTCCGAAGCCGGCCAGTGTGACCGAGCGGTTCTAGGCGCTTCAGCCTGGAACCGCGTGACTGCTACGGTCGCAGGTTCGAATCCTGCCTCGGGCATAGATGTGTGTGATGTCCTTAGGTTAGTTAGGTTTAAGTAGTTCTAAGTTCTAGGGGACTGGTGACCTCAGATGTTAAGTCCCATAGTGCTCAGAGCCATTTGAACTACCTCCGAACAAAAGCCCTAGGTCTAGGACTAGCGTCATTGACTACAACTGAAAACGTCCGGGATCCCGGGTTCGAACGTTGCCACATCCTAAATTTTGAATAAAAGTCATAACCAATGGCGGCCGAAGGCTTCCGGTACAAGAAGTTACCCTCGTTGTGCCAAAGGCTTTGTCAAAGCGAGCGGAGGAGTGGACAGAGGTTTAAGGTACAGCCTTGCCCTTGGAATGGGAAACTCCTCCAAAAGGCGGCAGAATCAGTAAGGATCAACGGAAGGAGGATTCATAAGGCAATGGAAACCATTGCATTAAAGACACGAAATGTGTGTTCTCAGGAAATGTGGGCTGTAACGGAAATAGTGTTATGATAATCTCTCCACTGGGAAAAGATTCCGGATAGTGCTCCTGACCGCTCTTCAGGAGGGGACTGCCAATGCGGAGGT
This sequence comes from Schistocerca nitens, assembly GCF_023898315.1. Lineage (NCBI taxonomy): Eukaryota > Metazoa > Arthropoda > Insecta > Orthoptera > Acrididae > Schistocerca > Schistocerca nitens. The sequence continues at coordinate 461,502,766 of NC_064614.1, read as the reverse complement.
GACCACGAGAAAAAGACAGAATAACCAATGAAAGTGTTAGAGTCGAGACTTGATATGCCAGAAGTCTTAATGTGGTAGGAACGCTAGAAAATCTGAAAAGGGAAATGCTAAGGCTCGATCTAGACACAGTTGGGATCAGAGAAGTGAAATGGAAGATATAATAATTTCTGGTCATACGAGTATAGGACGACATCAACAACAGCAGAAAATGGTATAACGGGAGTAGGATTCGTTATCAATAGGAAGGTAGGGCAGAATGTGAGTTACTGTGAACAGTTCGGTGATGGGAATGTTCTTGTCAGAACCGGCAGCAAACAAACGCCGACAACGATAGCTCAGGTGTGTATACCGACGATGCAAGCAGAGGATGAAGAGATAGCGAAAATATATGACGGAACTGAAAGGGTACTTCAGTACGTTGTTGTTGTTGTGGTCTTCAGTCCTGAGACTGGTTTGATGTAGCTCCCCATGCTACTCTATCCTGTGCAAGCTTCTTCATCTCCCAGTACCTACTGCAACATACATCCTTCTGAATCTGCTTAGTGTATTCACCTCTTGGTCTCCCTCTACGATTTTTACTCTCCACGCTGCCCTCCAATACTAAATTGGTGATCCCTTGATGCCTCAGAACATGTCCTACCAACCGATCCCTTCTTCTGGTCAAGTTGTGCCACAAACTTCTCTTCTCCCCAATCCTATTCAGTATCTCCTCATTAGTCATGTGATCTACACATCTTATCTTCAGCATTCTTCTGTAGCACCACATTTCGAAAGCTTCTATTCTCTTCTTGTCCAAACTATTTATCGTCCATGTTTCACATCCATAGATGGCTACACTCCATACAAATACTTTCAGAAACGACTTCCTGACACTTAAATCTATACTCGATGTTAACAAATTTCTCTTGTTCAGAAACGCTTTCCTTGCCATTTCCAGTCTACATTTTATATCCTCTCTACTTCGACCATCATGCTTCGACCATGAGGGCATGCAGCTTTACTTCAGTACGTAAAGGGGGATGAAAATCTAATTGTCATGGGAGATTGGAATGTGGTTGTAGGGGAAGGAGTAAGCGAATGTGTTACGAGAGAATATAGGCTTGGAAGTAGGAATGAGAGAGGAGAAACACTAATTGACTTCTGAAACAAATTTCACATAGTAAGAGTGCACAATATGTTGAAGAATCATAAGAGCAGAGGTAATACTTTGAAAAGGCCGGGCAATACAGGAAGATTCCCGCTAGATTACATCATGGTCAGACAGAGATTCCGAAATCAGATAATGGATTGGAAGATGTACCCAGGACAAGATTTAGATTCAGAATCATTATTTAACCATAATGAAGAGCAGGCTGAAATTTGAGAGACTAGTCAGAAAAAATCAGTGTACTCAGAAGTGGGATGCGGAAATACTAAGAAATGAAGGGATTTGTTTGAAGTTTTCTGAAGCTATACATACAGCGATAACGAATTGTTCAGTTCAAGAGAAATTGACAACTGTAAAAGCGCAATGACAGAAGCTAGAAAGAGAAACATAGGTACCAAGAAGTTAACTACAAAGAAAATACACACCTCAAGAAATGCTTGGAATCACATAGAGTTCACTACAATGACTTGTTGTAGTACACCCACTGAGGTTTGTGCTCTTCCTAATTGAGAAAATAAACATAATTCCTTATGAAAATAAGAACTATTTGGTTAGTTACAAAAAATCATTACAAAACAAAGCAGGCTCTCTCCTAAGTGCACACATCGGAAATGAAAACAGTGAACATCTTTATCTCATGATGACGATTATCCGTCTTTGTTAGGTAGTACGTCCTCTCCGCAGAGTTCTTTCGCTCCGCGAGGCATGCTCTGGATAAGACATCTAGTTTGTCTTGGGGTATAAGGTCATACCCCTCAATGGCAGCTTCAGTGAGCTCATGAAGATTGTGAGGTGGATTCTGGCGCTGTGCAATGGTCTCCTTCAACAGGTCCCATGCATGCTCAATTGCATTGTATTGGAAACTGTGCTGGCCAATGCATTCTGTTGACGTTGGATCTTTGAAGATAGCGAGACACTGCTACAGTGCATTGTCATCGACTAGGACGAAATCGTCACTTACTTTATGTCTGCAGGACCTCACAGTCATTTATAGGATCTCCTGGAGGCATCTGGGACCAGTCTAATTGCCGTAGATTGGAATTAGAGGATTCCGCCGTCCCATCATTATTGCCGTCCAGAGCATTACAGTTCCACCTGCAAACGGATGGACTTCCTAAACGTATCGGCATTCCTGGTGTCTAGCGTCCGGTCGCAAACCAATCCTTGTCTTGTCAGCTCACATGACATTACTCTATTCTGCAATGGTCTAATGTTGATGTGCAAGAGCCCAGGTCCTTCAATTGCATCTGTTCCGTTGGTTAACTGCAAAACTTCTCATTGGTCTTCTGGAGTGAAGACAACCCTCATGCAGTCTTCTGCTGACTGGTTGGTCTGTTGCCCGGGAGAAGTAATTTCCAAAATTTCAGGCAGTTGAAGTTGGGCGCCTGTAAACCGACAGTTGGAGAAAACGACCGTACATTGGTGTTGTCGTACGAGGACGTCCACTACGAGGTCTCTCGTTCACATTTTCTGTCTCTCTGTACTTTCTCCACACGTCAGACGTATCACATTGAGTGACATATAACCGATCGGTAAAATCTTGCTGTGTATGACCTGCTGAAAGTAAAACCACTATCGTGGCTCTATCAAAGTGTTGTATTTCTTTACGTGGGGAGTTACTGGAGTGCTGAACGCAAACTAAATGAAGCTGTTGTTGTTACGCCGGCCGGGCGCTACAGTCTGGAACCGCGCGATCGCTTTGGTCGCAGGTTCGAATCTTGCCTCGGGCATGGGTGTGTGTGATGTCCTTAGGTTAGTTAGGTTTAAGTAGTTCTACGTTCTAGTGCTCAGAGCCATTTCAACCATTTTTTGTTGTTGTTGATACTGGACTGTTCGCGCTGTGCCGCTGCGCCAGCGGTATGTTTGCATAACTGGGAAATGGCCACAAAGCGTGCCGGTAGTAAACACCATCCTGTATGGGCACTAACTAGATAATGCTTGAAGTGCCTAGGTCAATGAGACCTCTAGTATTGTAGACTACATTTTGCGATAGTATTCCAAACGTCTGTTGAGCAGTGTACTCCAGCTGATCGACGAAAGAAGGAAGCACAAATATGTTGAGGGAAATTCACGGATAAAGAAATATAAATCACTTAGGAATGAAATAAATAGGAAGCGCGGGGTAGCTAAGGCGAAATGACTAATGAAAATGTGAAGAAATCGAAAAAGAAATGATTATTGGAAGGGCTGACTCAGAATGTGCAAAGACGGAAACAACCTTCGGTGAAACTGAAAGGAAGGGCAGTAACATAAGAATTCAATAGGAATTTCACTGTTAAATGTGGGGGAGGTAGCAGACAAATGGAAAGAGTACAGTGAAGGCAACTATGAGGGGAAGTCTTGTCCGATGACGTCACAGAAGAAGAAACAGGTTTGGACAAGCAAGAAACAGGAGACCCAGGATTAGAACCAGAATTTGAGAGAGCTTTGGAGGACTTGAGATCAAATAAGACCGAAATGAAAGATAAAATTCCACCAGAATTTCTAAACTCATTGAGGGAAGTGGCAACGAAAGAACTGTTGACATTGGTGTGCAGAATGTATGAGACTGGTGACATATCATCAGTCTTTCGGAAAAACATCGTTCTTTCCTTCTTTTTTTTTTCTTTCTTGCTTCTTTTGTCATTTACTGAGCAGCAAACTCTGTTTCGGGTACACGAAACTCATTCAGTTTTCGCGCTCATTTAGCTGTGTTCTACCCAAATCTCTGCGGTAGCTTCTCCAGAGCATTCATAGTACCCACCGTTAAAAGTCTTGACGGCGTAAGACACTGCTACTTTTAGAGTAGGCACATATTTTTAGGCACACGTTATCACACAACATTACTGAAGGACTCTTTCTTTTTCTGAGTCTTCCCATGCACAAACGTCTGATGTAGCGGCATACACTGACTCTGCTGCCACTGCATTTACATATTCCTCAATGGTTTTTACATATTTACTATACCTAGAAGGAGGTTTTGGCAAATTCAACAGAGTGCAGAGACATTACCAGCGTCTCCATCTTTACCAATGCATCTAAGGCCATAGAACAGTCTCGCGTTAGTCTCATTACTTGAACACTACACGGAAGACTTGTACCGTCACATTATGTAGAACAGTATACCAGCAACAAAAGAATAAGGCCGGTGAGACGTCGTGTACAGTTCGTGTCAGCAGGGTTCTCTCCTGTAGGACTGTGCAACGCTCAAATCCGTAAAGCGTAGTGGAAGTGTAGTTCCCATCAAACTTTGTTATATCACCATGTCGATAAGTCTCCTGAGACATTTCGTCTGGTACAAGGTTTGTTGCTTCGTCTGATGGGTTTGTAGAGCGTAGTAGCTGATAAATTACCAGTCTTGCACAGCTCAACCTCACAGTCAAAGAACTGCCATCTACATCGTCAAATTATTAGTACAGGGTATCTGTAGATTAGTAATACAAAAGTAACCTTCAATTGTGAAAAAGGTATATAACTCACAGAAATCTTTGATGCAGCATTGAATGCAATATATCTTCGAGTCTTATTTACAAATGTTCGGTGTAGTCACCTTTTGTAACACGACAAATGTCCCACCTGAAATCAGTTTCCTGCCATCTCCTATGAAGCAAGTCTTGATGTTTGGCAGGAGCTGCTTGTGCCGACTCACTTTACCGCAGTTATGGAAGGTCGCTTCATCACTGAACACAGTTTTATTAAGAAAAATTCTTCAGTGTGCGTTTTGTTACATATTTCTACACGAAACTCACCTTGTCTTTCTTTGTTACTTTCTCTTCAAGCTTGCAACAGTTTCAGTTTGGGGTTTTGAATGACAGGCGTTTCAGTAGTACCTTCCGCGCTGTAGCGCTAGGCATATTATATTCTAAGCTGCCACGTCTCATTGAGTTAACCTGGACTAGATTGCCGCACTTCTGCAGCTGCTGCGTCAGAGACTGCTCACCGAACCCTAGCTGGCGTCGTATGTGATACGATTGTACCGATTAATAACAGTTTGTGTTTGAAGTGGTGACTTGCGATATTTAGCCCTGAATTGTCTCTAAACTGTAGTAGCAAATTTGGAGGCATGAAACCGTAAACAACACTTCGCACGCTGTGCACCGTTATACGATTCCACGATGACTTAGAATAACTTGTTCGCGCATGCCACCTGTGAGAGAGAGACACTGGATCAGATCATTATATGATAAAAATAAAAATTAAATTCACCCCTTCACGAAGAAAATATCCCACTGCAAAAAGAAAAGAGCTCATGATACTCAAACACTGATGAATAACAAGAAATACGAAAAACAAATAAGGAGTATAAAATTAATAGAAGATCTAGAGGAAATATTTCACCCGTTGAAACAAATAGCTGAAAAACCAGCCCCACTAAATCCAAGGAGAAAACACCAACGATGGAATGATGAGTGTGATAAAACAGTGATGTACCGACAATAATTCTAGTTAAGGCATTGGTGTCATAAAACAGTAGAATTATGAACCTTAATTTACAGAAAATAAGAAAGCACAGGAAATAATATGAAGGATTAAACGCCAATACCAGAATATATATGCATCTAATGATAGAAACAAACAGCATGTCAAGTAATTTAACGGTTACTACAAAATGCTTAGCAGACAACTAGTAAGATATTACCCTCCAACATTAACGTCAAAGGATAAAAGTAATAAGGTGGCCCACAGCAACAGAAAAAAAGAAAGTTTAGAGGAAACATTTAACAAATTACTAAATTGCTAAGATCGCACAGAGCTACATCTGATAAACACAGTTATCCACAATAAAACACCAGTAGAAAATATAAACCCACCCGCAATCCATAAAATCTACATAGCTATGGAAGAGCTCAGAGCTACAAAGTAACTGGAAAAGATCGTTCATTTTAGTAATTTTGGAATTATGCAGCAGAACCAGTGAAGATATCATTACACCAATGCATAGTGAAAATCAAGAGCAAAGAAGAACTACCAAAAATTTGGACTACAGCTACAAGCCATCGGTCGCACAAAAAAAATGGAAAAATGAAGTTCAGACATAGATGAAGTTCCCTTTTGTATATTGTCTATAAAGTCATGTCAAGAATTATATATAATGGTTGTGAAAAGTAGAAGTATACCAAGGAGAATTTAGGCCCTGGAGAAGCTGCCCAGAATAGATGATGATAAGGGGTTACTAAAAAGAAGGCAAAAACAAGAAGTCATAAGCCTTTGCAGAATTCAAAAAACCTTATAACTTTATCCAGAGATCTTCAACGATGAAGATACTAAGGATTTTCAGACTCCATGATAAATTATTAAAACAATAAAATTAATTCTGACAACCAACAGTCTAAAGTAAAGTTCAAAGGTTAAACATGTGAGCTATTTACAATTAAAACAGCCTTAAGTCAGGAAAGTAGTTTACTGCCATTACTTTTCAACTGTACTCTCGCGTACGTGGTGAGGGAATGGCACAAGGAAAATCCTTAAAACATAAGAATTGGAACGAAAAAAGACGAAATAAACTTAAATTGCACGCGATTGGATATAGGCCATTTCTTAAACTGGAGCCGACCGCTGTGACCGAGAGGTTCTAGGCGATATAGTCCGGAACCGCGCTGCTGCTACGGTCGCAGGTTCGATTCCTGCCTCGGGCATGGATGTGTGTGATGTCCTTACGTTAGTTAGGTTTAAATAGTTCTAATAGTTCTAAGTCTATGGGACTGATGACCTCACATGTTATGTCCCATAATGCTTAGAACCATTTGAACCATTTTTAAATTGGGCGTGGGGGGGGGGGGGTGTCTATGTCGCTGTGGAATTAGAGTTACTGTATACATCAAAGCTGGAGAGGTTTGTCTCGCAGTGGACCACAACTGGTGACTGGAGTGGTCCCAAGACTTCGGCAACCGGAAGTAACATATTAGCTCAACCTGTGACGGGCAGTTCGGTAGAAAGACATGCGCGACCTGTTGATCTTTCCTATGGCAGTGGGGGCTGGTGAAGTGGGGAGTGTGCTGGCCGGAGTGGCTGAACGGTTCTGGTCGCTTCAGTCTGGAACCACACGTCCGCTACGGTCGCAGGTTAGAATCCTGCCTCGGGCATGGAGGTATGTGATGTCCTTACGTTAGTTAGGTTTAAGTAGTTCCAAGTTCTAGGGGATTGATGACCTCAGATGTTGAGTCCCATAGTGCTCAGAGCCATTTGAACCAGTTTTGAAGTGGGCAGTGTGCTGGGAGAGCGACAACAGAAGCGGACGAGTGTGTTGTGGGAGAAGATTCGATATTATTGGTGTTTGAATTCGACGGTTGTTACACCCATATAAATGGATCGATTGACTGCTTGGTGACAGTTGCTCCAACCTCTGAGGGTTCAGTACGGCGGGCCAGGGGCTTTGCATACAGCTGCTGGCATAGCATAGGCGGTACGTGTGTGGATCTCTGCTCACTAGCGCTCTAGAGACGATGTTATGTCCCTGCCTGTGGCGGATGGCGTGACCGCAACTGCCCGGCAATCGGCAGACAGCGAATTCTTCGCGACTGTGAGTTTCTGTGATCAGTTGGATTTTTTCACCAGATATGTTTAGCGAAAATGTTGTGGTGGAGTAGGGTGTTTGTGTTCTCAAACGTCGGTGCATACAAGAGCTCGGGTATCTACGATCTATTTGAGACAGAAATTTCATCACTTGTTCTGGACAATGTTTGCATGTGATACTCAAACGTTGAAAATATATTTTATTACAACAAATGATCATCATAAGGTTGAGGGGAGTGTTTTAAGTGCTCTATTTGACTCCTGTAAATCGTTAAACATTTATTCTGATATGATAGTGTAAATGGATTATTTCAATCTCTTTTTGATATCGAAATTGCGTCAGCTCTCCCTTTGGCTGAAAATGGTTCAAATGGCTCTGAGCACTATACGACTTAGCTTCTGTGGTCATCAGTCGAGCTCTCCCTTTGTCTCCAGCATTTGCCAATAGGAGCACAATATTCTGGGGAGAGATGAAAACCCTCATCTGTGTGTTTGGAGACTTTGGTGCACACAGACATTCAGGGAGTGGCCTCTTGAGAGAGACAGTGACAGGAAGCGAGTCTGGAATTTCCGGATCAACAGAATGTCGCTACTTGATGCTTTTTTTGGGGGTCACGAGATCAAAGGGGGTCGTCATCAGGTTTGTGGGCGGTGGTATTTAGTAACATGATCATAATCAGGATATTAGGTGGTTCTAACATTTGCAGGGGCGCCCTGACGATAGACATACACACGGGAGACCCGAAACACTGGTTACTATACCACACTTTATTCCATTCCTCGGTGATTACAGTCATAGGAGTTATGGGTGGGAGTTCAGGTGTGAGGTCTTCCAAAGTAGGGAAACCCTTTTAGGAATTCTATAGTGCTTTAAAAATCTAGTCACGACATCAAATTCCCAATTGATCAATTTATTGTTTTTGCGATAATGGTACTGTGAGCATACACACCAGTCCAACCCCACTGCACATTGTTTAAGGCCATAGCATGAACTGAGCTAAAATCTGAAATTTTTAGCT